>NC_135638.1:15090000-15816250 GCF_053574225.1 Canis aureus | reverse complement strand
CATCCTATGTAGTTCCCTCTCACACTGACCTGGGCTTGGTCATGTGACTTGCTTTTGCCCTGTAGCATATCAAGAGCTAGAATGCCTGTGCCTTAAGCTTGTTCTCATGGAAACGTGCCATGTGTAGAAGCCTAGCCAACCTAATGGAGATACCTGGCCAGGCTAAAAGCCAGCACCAATGACCAGACATGTGAAAATAATTAGCCCCAGTCAAATAACCAAATGATGACAACCTCATGAGTGACCTCAAGTGAGAGCAACATGGATGGAAAGCATCCATCCAATGGATCCCAGCCCAAATTGCTGATTCAGAAATTGTGAGAAGACAAAATGCTTACTGTTTTTTTTAACCACCAAGTTTAGGATTGGTTCATTGCATAGCAATAGCTACAACTATTTTCACTGTTAGATTATCATCCTATTTTATACTATATTTCCCCTCAAATGTTCCCAAATGCTATAAAATAGATAACAACTGATAGAGCCTTAACATGTTTCCTCTCTCCTCTCTCTCTCTCTCTAAACACACACACATTTATACAGTTGACTCCTGAACAATGTGGGAGTTAGGAGTGTCAACCCTCCGTACAGCTGAAAATCCATTTATAAATTTGGAATCCAAAAAACTTAACCAATAATAATGTTGAAAAAATGTCTCACCATTAAGTCAATTGACATATAATTTGTATGTGACTACATATATATAATATACTGTATTCTTATAATAAAGTAAGCTAGAGAAAAGAAAATGTGAAAAAATATAAGAGAAGGGATGTCTGAGTGGCATAGTTGGTTAAGTATCCAACTCTTGGTTTTGCCTCAGGTCGAGATCTCAGGATCCTGGGATCCAGCCCCACATCAGACTCTGTGATCAGCATGGAGTCTGCTTGGGATTCTCTCTCCCTTCTCCTTCTGCCCTTCCTCCCTTCTCTAATATAAATGAACAAATCTTAAGAAAATGTTTTTTAAAAAATCAGAAGAGAAAATATATTTATAGTACTGTGCCATATTGAAAAAAAACAAGGTGTAAGTGGACCTGTGCAGTTCAAACCCATGTTGTTCAAAGACCAACTAAGACTGTGTGTATACACACTTCCAAAATAATTTTAATAAAATCAACTTCTACTTTATCACAAAATTATTTTTTTCAGTTACCTAAAGAAGTAGTGCAGAATTGTACTAAGCTCATAAATTTGAAGGTCCTGAAAATGTTTTACTACTTGCATTCAAGTCTTAGTGTGCTTTATGTGGGCACTCATCTTTGCAATATGATTCCAGGAAATTTGATATTTCATTTTAAAATTTTGGCCTAAAGAGTCCTAGGATATTTTACCCAAGAAAAATAATACATTAATCCACTTTTGGCCAGGAAGCTCATGGTTTCCTTTATTCTCTAAATTCTCTATCAGTGAAGAAGACAATGTAGAGTATAAGTCTGCCATGATTGGAAGTCTGGCAGTACAGAAAAAGCCTCCAAACTTAAGCATTATCCAATTATCTCAGTGTACTACAGTGGGGAGCTATGTAGAACTTGAAGCCTAGAAAAGGAGAAAGATACAATATAGTTATGATTAGGGTAGTGACTCCTTAATTTCGTTTTAAATATGAATGGCAGAGGATTCTGGGGAAATGATAGTAGCTTCAGAGAGATTTTTAGATCTGAATAGCCTATCCCTTCCCTAAAGACACATGCTAAAAAAGAAAAAGCATCTAGTATAGCAAGACCACAAACTCACAGACAGCATCTATGATAAATGCACACATGAACTGCAACAGACAACCAGGTAGGTACAAATCAACAAGAGCAAAAAGACCTACATATGGTATCTAAAAGTATGTGGAAAGAAAATGAAGGGGAACAATTTTATCTTTCAGGAGAGCCAGAGATTCCTATGAGGGGCATCACAAACTCACAGAGAAAACAAGCAGAAACCAGGAGTGGACATTGCAGGCTTCAATTTGCAAATGAGTGCAAGAACTTTGAGATATTCTGAGGATGCCAGAGTATTCTGGGGCTTATGAATACTTGATACTTATCAAACCAAAGCACCCTTCTAGAACAAATCCCCAGGTTCAACAGGGTGAAAAGAAGAGAACCTGAGAAATGAAAATTAGAGGACTGAGGAGGAAAATTTTAGAATTTTTAAGGTCATTTTTTAAAATCATGTCATGAAGATGGGGAGAACAGGAGTTGTGAAGCTAGAAAATATGTCCTGACCTATGTTTCTCTCCTAAAATGGAAATGTATTTCATTTAAAAATGAAGAAGAGAAATCTATTCCAGTCAAATCCCACAAAAAGTAGGGGGTGGGGAAGGAAAATAAGGATAAGAAAACCCTAGCAGACCCTGAAAGCACAGAAAGATACACTCACAAAACAAATAAAATTGGTTGCCTAATGCTTTTTAGAAAGTAAAAAGAACTTAAAAAGTGATAGAAACTGGCTTTTTAAAAACATAAAAAGACAATTACAAAAACTCAGAAATGAAGTGATTGGAGAATAGGGAGATTTGAAAAAGTGAAAGAACTCAACAAATAATTTGTTTGAAAAAAAAATCATTTCTTGGGTGAAGATTAAACTAGAAGGAACACAAGTTTGAATAAACACAACAGATAATGTCTCCTTGGAGAAATGGGTGATTTCAGATCCAGCACAGGAAATAAACAAGATGTTCCTGTTACATCTTGGGAAGACTATCAAAGACTACTGTGGACGTGTCAAAAGGACTCAGGAGCCAACCTGAATATGGTCCATAGACTTAACAGGGCATAATCTGTGCACTGATAATCAGAAAACATTAATGAAAACAATAACGAGGAAATAAAATATCTAATTGGTCATCTTCAGATCTGGAGTCTTTTTTTGTTTCTTTTCTTTTTTGGTAAAATTGGTAAACAAAATAAATGAAACATTTGTCCTGCCTTTTCTAATTAAACTGTGACCCAGGACAACCAAAGAGTTGAAATGAATATTCCAGGTAGTAAGTGAAGAATAACAATATAATTAGTAGAATATCACCACTTGGCACCCATAATAAATTAATGAGTCTACGCATTTATAAATGATGGTCACAATATCACAATAAGACAAATAGATACTTTATAACTCATTTTAGAATTAATCAACATCACCTATGAAGTAGACTTGCCAAAAAGTCAAATCTGAATTTTTTCAATCCTCTAGAACCATCAATTGACAGTAAATACATGGGTCAAAGGAACATGATAAAAGTATAAGCATGAAGGGAAGGGTATGCAACTGGCATAATGCAGACAGACAGCACTGAGCCACCCGGGCTGCCCTCTGGCCAAGAATTCTAATCATAATTCTGCGCTACCGGTCCAAGGCCAGAACTCTGGCACCAGGTTGCTCTGAGGTCTTTGGTGATAAAATCTACAAGAATAATAAAAAGGGCTCTTCAGTCTTATCCAAAAGACAACAAAGCCAGATAACCAGCCAGAGTAAAGGCTGTTCCCAGGTCTGGGACAGGTGAAATAGTATCGATAATATGACCAAAAAAAAAAAAAAATTATATTCTTCCAAAAACCAGTTGTAAATATTGTGTATATTTGCAGCAAAATTTCTTTTCTGGGGCAACCCGGGTGGCTCAGCAGTTTAGCGCCTGCCTTTGGCCTAGGGCGTGATCCTGGAGACCCAGAATCGAGTCCCATGTCGGGCTCCTTGCTTCTCCCTCTGCCTGTGTCTCTGCGCCTCTGTGTGTGTGTGTGTGTGTATGTGTGTGTGTGTGTGTGTGTGTCTCATGAATAAATGAATAAAATCTTTTAAAAAAATAAATTTATTTTCTGTATTTTCAATATTAAATTAAATCAACTACTTAGGTAGCATTTGAATCATTATATACTGAAAACCTAGAAATAATAATTTAGACTGAAATGATACTAAATCTGTTTTGGCCATTGTAGTATATTCTCCAGTCTTATTTGTTCTGTCTTTATTGCCATGAAAAGGTATAAGGAGACCTGCAAATCATTAATGCCAGGATTTGAAATGGTTTATTTTACCTCACTTCCTCCATACTCAACTCATTTGCAGGAACCTCTGCTGTCAGACTCATTTATTTATTTAATATCTCATATTATTGCATATACCACATCTTTCCAAATAAACCACAGGCTCCTTTAAGGGCAGCTACCAGTATTATAAACACTGAATTTACTTTTGGTTTCTCCATCCTCAACACCAGTACTTTCAAAAATCTGTATTAGTTAGTAGGTGTTTGAGCATAAAAAAATGATAGAAACAATGCACATCGGAAGCTCTCACCCCGTGCAGTTTTCCAAAGTGGAGACGTCTCTTGGCCCAGCCAAGTGGAAGAGCCCCGTGGGGGCAGGAGTCCCCAGGCCTTGAGGCTAAAAGGGGTGGTGGCAGGGGACCTAAAGCTGCCAGCTCCGAGTATGACTCCTGTTGTCTGTTTTGTCTATTGCAATAAAGCAGAGTTTCACACACACACACACACACACACACACACACACACACAATTACAGAAACAGCTCAATTCTAACTAAATACTACTACTACTACTACTACTACTACTACTACTACTACTACTACTAAAATACATTAAATAAAGTGTAAGTAGGAGAATGAAGATAGGACTGGAAGTCCCAGACTACAAAGCTTTGTTCCCTAGCTACAAAGTGAATTATCCCATTGGCCAACGTATTGATTGTAAACAGGTACTTGTGAACTGGTCACCATTTAAATTCATAACTAAGTGAAGGGTCATAATGACTTTTAATATCAAAAAAAGAATTTTTTTTAAAAAAAGAATATTTTTATATCTTAACATTTTAGCTCAACTTACTTGTAGTTTTAATGGAAATACATAAGCTACAAAGTATTCATTCCTAAATAATCCATTCCCTATTTTTTTCTTATAAAAAAAAATCAGTGAGACCTATTATAATTTGTCAAGAATTCACCAGTCTCGGGCAGCCTGGTGGCTCAGCGGTTTAGCGCTGCCTTCAGCCCTTGGCGTGGTCCTGGAGACCCTGGATCAAGTCCCGCGTCGGGCTCCCTGCATGGAGCCTGCTTCTCCCTCTGCCTGTGTCTCTGCCTCTCTCTCTTCTCGTTGTGTCTCTCATGAATAAATAAATAAAACCTTTAAAAAAATAAAAACTATAAAAAAAAAGAATTCACCAGTCTTTCCTTTTATTTCCCACAGTTTGGTGTCATTACAAAATCAAGACATTTTTGCAAAATTTAACAATTTCAAAATCCCTCAATAATGTTACTTCACTACAACAAAATAAGATCAAAATTAGAAAACCACTGACTAATGTTGAGAAGTGATCTCTCGTGATTCACTAAAGGTGGACTAGCATTGAGACTATACCAGAACTGGGATTTGAATTCCAAAGTGGACCGTAAACCACAGTTTATCTTCTCTCTTTAAAACCATCAGAAATGAGGGATGCCTGGGTGGCTCAGCAGTTGAGTGTCTGCCTTTGGCTCTGAATGTGATCCGGGGGTCAGAGATCGAGTTCCATACCGGGGTCCCTGCATAGAGCCTGCTTCTCCCTCTGCCTATGTCTCTGCCTCTCTCTCTGTGTCTCTCATGAATAAATAAATAAAATCTTTAAAAAAAAAATCAGAAATGAACCTGCTGCCTGACCTTTGAATTTCTGCTGAGACAATAGTTAGATACTTTGTCTCTTTCAAGTTCCCTATCCCCCTCTCTGGTTTCAGGAATGGTGATTCCAGATAAATACAGTGGGTACCATGGTGTGGTTAAAAGGGCAACTTAGTCTACTGTTGCAGCCAAGTTAGTCACAGAATAAACAAGCTGTTTCACACAATTGTTAATTTCTTCAAGGGCTTTGTTTAGAGGGGTCTCAGCTTAAAGCAAGATGCCCTGTTAGCAGACTGAAATAACTCTATGGAAATCGAATTGCACATATATGAGGTGTCTCTGAAACCTTTGGTTCGATCTTAGATGCAGAATTTTACTATTTCTTCGGGCTTGGAAAAATATATTCAGGGAAAAAAGGAGGAAAGAAAATGTTATAATTCTCCATGCCTCCACACCCTTACTTTCCCCCTACTTGATCACAAAATAATATTCTGTAGGAAGGTATTTTTAATTAGTAGGTCAAATATTTAAAAGTGTTAAATGTCTATACTTGTGAAAATTTCTGAAATATAGTTACCTTTCCAGCACTTTCTAAGAAAGCAAATGTACAGCTTTATTTTTTAAGACTCAAGTTTTATGAACATTAATTACTTTACTATATTGAAACCCAAGCTTGTTTTTAGGAGTCCTTTGAGACATTCCAAGCTATTTATTCCCATACTAAAAGGCACTTCTTTCTCTTGTACTTTCTGCTTGTATGTTTCATGCTACAGTTAGTTATATCCTACTGAGGCTGCTTCATTCCATGTTTGATTTGAGGTTCTAAAGGTGAGATTGTATATATTCAGCCTTTTAAAGAATAACAAGAATGGGTTTTATGGTGACCATTTGCCTTCAGATGCCTCCTTTTCCATTTATTCTCATTTCATATCTATGATACGATATCTAAGAATTGATATATGAACTAGTTATTTGATTTATTTGACTCATTCAAACCAGCTACTCTCAAAATATGGCCTTTCTGCCTACAGGGTGTAGCCTAATTGACAGCCAGAATCTATTGCTACCACTGGGGATTTTTTCCCATTGTAAATAGCACCTAGATTTTGTCTGTTGTTACCTTAGTCATTTGTAGGAACTGCTGAGTTTCCATAATTATACTGTTCCTTAATGGATGAATGAATCAAGAAGACGTGATATATATGTATATATTATTATGAACATTATTCAGTCATTTAAAGAAAAAGGAAATCCTGCCACTTTTGGAAACATTAAGGACATTATGCTGAGTGAAATAAGTCAGAGAAAGACCAATACTGTATGACCTCACTTAGATGTGGAATTCCATATAAGCCGAACTCAGAGAATAGAATAGTGGTTGCCAGTGGCTAGGGGTGGAGGAGATGAGATTTTCGTCAAAAACTATAAATGTCTACTTATAAGAAGAATGAATTCTGGAGACGTAATGTACACCATGGTGACTTTAGTTAACAATATTGTATAGTTGAAAGTTACTAACTCTTAAATGTTCCCATCACACACACAAAGTAATTAGGTGAGGTACTAGATTTGTTAACTCACCTTATTGTAGTAATCATTTTGCAACACATGCATATATCAAATCATCACATTGCACATTTTAAATTTACACAGTATTATATGTCAATTACATTTCTATAAAGCAGGGGAGCAAAGGAGTCACCTGGAGCTGGAAGAGGCTGGTGGAGGAAAGCCACTGCCCTGAGCAATAACAATGTGGGCAGGGAACTACAGGTCTGTGCCAGCATTGCTAGGCAGGCTCTGTTCCCATTTGCAGGGAGAAGGTGGGAGCAGCACAGCTGTGATCCTTGTTGTTCATTCTCGGTAGCCTCAGGCAGCTTTTCAAAGTAGGATTGCTGAAAACCAATAAATGAAATTATAAGAAAGAGCAGCATAAATGCCTTTCCTCTACTTATGATCTTCTTGGCAACTTTTTCCATCTAAATGCTGCTCTCCGCAGTCTCGAATCAGGAAAATTAATATAGAACAGAAGTTTCCAAACTTTTAATCATAAATCCTTCTACCAAAAGAAAAGTTGAAATTTTATGACCACTAGTAAATAAAACATCTTTGAGATTTGTAATATTTATCAAGAGAACATCAAACAGTTACCAACTATGTGCCCAGGAAAAATAAAAACAAGACACACATAAAAACGAAACATAGATTTTGTTCCAGTATTATTCTTCCCTTTGACTTCACTGTAAGAGTTTTTGGTGTCTGTGTAAGAGAATAAACAGACGATGACAGAACGCAGAATCTCTCTTTCCACATTTTGTGACTACAAGGTTCGAACTAGAATTGCTCAATAACTCTGTACTCTGATTTAAGGGAATATAAATGACCTACTTATCCTTAAGTACCTGTTATGTGGAAGCCAGAGGTGCCCTGCAAATGGCTTAAGATACAATATATTTACCTACACTGTAAAAGTCGTTTCTGTTTAACAAATGAGTACAGATTTTCACCAAAGTACCTATCCCCCTACATAGCTCAGAGGAAAACTCTGAGGGAAAGAGAAACTATATGGGAAAAATTTCAAGGTTCTATTGCCTGGACATGGGATATTGATGGGCTTGTAAAATTTACAGAAGTAGGTAGGTAGGGAGACCCTGGGCATTTAGTAAATATATCAGCAAAGGATGGTGGAAAATAAGACTTTCCCTGACCAGGGGATAAATTAGGTAGGTGAAGTTTGTCTTTTTATGTTCTTTTCCTTCTCATATACCAGTGTTCTTTCCTGTCCAAGGAGACCTATACATGTACGTAGCACACACACATGCATGTACACATACATACATAGAATCCCCAGTCTGTTCGGTTGAGATTCAGCTATACTCACTAAGAAGGCTGTATAATACCCTATATTTTACAGACTTCAAATATACTTACATTTTAATAGTAAACACTGCCTTAAAACCTTTTCTGACAAGGGAGGCTATTTCTAATACTGGAGGTTGACAGTTGACAGAGAAAATTTAGGGAGCACAGAGACATGTCTGACCCCCTCCCCACTCAGCATCTTCTACACCCTTGGAGAAAATTCATATTGCAGGCTACAATCCTTCCTGCTAAGTCAAAATCAAGCTTTACTAACAAACACAATTTTATACAAGTTCCTTAACATATATTAGGCACTCAACATATATTTTATTTATTGAAGGAGATGTGCTCGCTTCGGCAGCACATACATATTTGTTGAAGGGGGAAGATATGAAGGAGGGAATCATCTGAAACTACAGGGTACAACATTTAAGTCAATATAGATATAAATATTTAAATTAAGGTAAATTTAAATTATAATTCAAAATTATTTGCAGATTTTATTTTTAAAAGAATCTCCTGGAAAGGCCAACTCTTAATTTAACTCTATATTTTCAGGAAAGACATTTGGTCTAAATGAAGAGACTCTAATTATTGTTCTGTAATTCCAAAGCAAACAAGGATTCATTATTTTTTTTCATGAAATATCATTATTTGACAAGAAGAGAATATTTCATATTTTAAGCCAATGATCAAATTATTGACCTCCTTAATCACTTTCAACAGTTTTGAATGTTTTCCATTATCTACTCTTTAGCTTGTACCTGAGGAATTGAATTAACTATTTAGTTTCTTGAAAATAAGGGCACCAGATCTCTAAATAGGCAGTTTGCAAAGCCCACCACCAGAGGGCAATAAAGAAGCTGAATCTTGAAGCTGTAGAGTGAAATAGTGGGAATTTAAATAAAAGCAACATTTCACAGTCTGCTTTTCTGACCAATGTAATATATATAATACCTTAATGGACTATATGTACATGTATTCTGAAAAATCAGTAGCACACTTCACTGGTCAATTTCTATGAGAAGGGGAATGTAATTTGAGTATAAAAAAACAGTGTACTTACATTTTAAAATTCTACCCCTACAGAATCTACTCACTGCTGAAAAAAATTGTAGGAATAATAGCTTTCTGTGACTCAATGGCCAGTCTACCATTATCAGGAGTAAATTTATTTTCCTGTGATGCTTAAATGCACAGAAAGAATGCATTCGAGGAAAATGGATAAACTCGGAGTGACATAACAAAAATAAATAATACTTCAGAATGGAAAATGTATAAGATCTAGAAGAAACAGTTTTCTCTGTACTAGTGTGGCTATATGCATAGTTTCTAAGAAACATACAAATCACTTCTAGGAAATATTTTTAGCTAGGAGAGGATTAACATCAACGAAGGAGAAAAGACAGCTGGCTTTTAAAACATTTTCATTTATTTATCTGCTTAGCTATTTGTATGTTTGTTTGTAAAAGTTTGGAATATGAAGAAAAATTGAATTTAAGACCAGTATCCCAAAGAACAAAGGAATTGAGGACTATGCTGGAGCCCAGTCAACGTTTGACTATTTTGTAAGAGTCAAACTGAATAGTCAATACTGTGAAATACAGCCAAATCATTTGAACTATAAGCATTCTCTCTAAAAATGATCCTAAGACATCAACCTTAATTTATATGGTAAGAAAGTAGCACAAAATATATTGTGCTACTTGTTATGCTTTCTTTAGAGAAAGAATACAGATTCTGGATCAAATAAAATATGTCAGTAAGCCTCATGGATGTAAAATATCCTGATTTCTATCATTTAGAACATGCCTCTAGAAGAGGAAAACTGGATGACAATTTTCCCAGATTTCACATTTTATGCATACTTGTTAGATAAGACGCATCTCTAGTAGTAAAATATATTGTTACAGATTATTTCTTGGATGTTCTTTAACATAATCTCAAGGAGTTCCTCTTTTCTTCACCAATATGTATGGGGAAATGGAGGTGTGTATGAGTTGAAGGAACTATAAATAAAAAATAATGATCAATACTTTGTAAAAATAGAAACTTCTATTTAAATATCAAACAATACTTAATATGAGTTCTTAAAGCCTGGAATAACACATATTTTGAAGTTTGTAAATTGGTCATAATTCGTATGATTAACTCATATGATTTTTCTCTGTCAAAATTTGAGTGGTATAACTTTACATGAATATACTTTCAACTATGAATTACAGTTCTGTGGAGATGATAACTGTATTTAGTAGAAGTTCAATAGAATTTAATTGGATATATCACCGACTAAAAGAATATATATAAGAAGAACAAGACAGCTTTAAATTACACTAAATTATAACAATTTTCACATTTAAAAGTACACTCAATATGAAATTTTTGAAATTCATAAAACCTATGATTTGAAATTATTGATGTATTTTTGAGGACTTATATATTATTAATGATAAATATAAAAATCTTCAAAGAAATTTTAGGATTCCAGATTATTTTTTTAGTAATTATAGGAAAATAGTGTTGTCATCACAGATGTGCCTTTATAGGGCTAATAAGTCATGATAACTTTATTGCTTAAGTTTCAGCTAGATCTTCTATAGAGGAAACTTTCAGTATTTTCCTACCTATTTTTGCTTTTTTTTTCCTTTATATGTTTAACCTTAAGTAACAGAAACTCCTGGAAGGGAAATATTTTGCGGAAGCTCAGTAAAGAAAGTAAGACCGGGATCCCTGGGTGGCGCAGCGGTTTGGTGCCTGCCTTTGGCCCAGGGCGCGATCCTGGGGACCTGGGATCGAATCCCACATCGGGCTCCCGGTGCATGGAGCCTGCTTCTCCTTCTGCCTGTGTCTCTGCCTCTCTGTCTCTCTCTGTGTGACTATCATGAATAAATAAATAAAATCTTTTAAAAAAAAAAGAAAGTAAGACCAAGTGAGGGAACAATGAATCACAATGACACACAGAAATATGGAGACTGAGGACCAGAAAGGAGAGTGGTTATTTTGGTCTGATATAAAGCCTAATTTTTTAGACTCCAAAGTGTAATTCTAAAAGATTCATTTTCCTGTCAAATGGGCATTTATTTACACTGAGTCTCATCAATTCTAAGTCAAAAATAAGTAAAATTTAATGTGCCTTCAATGTGCTTAGACCCTGTGAAAAGCGAAAGCCAGTATCAAGAAACCAAGAGTTCATATGCTGATAGTGAAGAAGAGATCCTAGAAATTTTCCCTGAACCTAAGAGGTATGAGAAACAGCCTCTGCCTCCTCCTTTGGTAGGATAGGGATAGCACTTCAGTAGAGTCTTGCTCATACAGTCACAACAAAAATCAGACTCTTGCAGCCCTCTCTTAATGGGTTATTAGGATATACATACACCTAAATACTCATCTGGGGACTAACCTCCCAATAAAAATGTGATCCATCAGTTCTTTTAAACTATATTCCTAAGATGAATCACACAAACACACACAATTTAAACATACTTTCTGACCACAAAGATACTTTTAGAAAAAAATAATTTCTTCTGCTATTTGAAATAACATACTTAACACTGCTAATCTTTTTTTTTAAGATTTATTTATTTATTTATTTATTTATTTATGCATGCATGCATGAGAGAAATAGAGAGAGGCAGAGACACAGGCAGAGGGAGAAGCAGGCTCCATGCAGGGATCCTGAGGTGGGACTCGATCCCAGGACTCCAGGGTCATGCCCTGGGCTGAAGGCAGTGCTAAACTGCTGAGCCACCCAGACTGCCCAACACTGCTAATCTTAATTCCATCTTCAATTTTTAAATATTCTCCATTCATATCTAATGAGATTTTCATTTAGCAAATTTTTTGTATATTTTTATACAAACTTCTACTTTGCTTAGGCTTGATGACTGCCACATTTATGATATACACAGACGCTTAGCTTTCTGTGTACCTATAATTAAAATATTCCCTGCCTCTCTAATAATATTGTAGAACTCCTCTCACTATGGTCAAACAGGAGGCAAAGTTTTTTGAAACATTTTTTTGCAAAAATTCACTCAATTATTTTACAATTAAGTAGTATGAAACATTTAAAAACATCTAAATTCTACATTCATACACAACTGATAGTTTGCCTAGTAAACAGTTTTAGATTGAAAAATTTTTTTTTCAGAATTTTGAAGGAATTAGTCATTTTCGTTTGATTTCAAGTAGTGCCACTGAGAAGTCCAATACCATTCAACACTCTCGATTTTTTTATTTTTCTTTTTTTTAATTTTTATTTATTTATGATAGTCACAGAGAGAGAGAGAGAGACAGGCAGAGGGAGAAGCAGGCTCCATGCAGGGAGCCCAACAAGGGACTCGATCCTCGGTCTCCAGGATCAGGCCCTGGGCTGAAAGCAGTGCTAAACCGTTGAGCCACCCGGGCTGCCCACTATTGATTCTTTTAATGATGACACTGTCTTTCCTTCTTCTTCTGGACAACAGTCCAGATTCTCTTAGGACATTCCATTTATCCCCAAAGTTCTGACATTCCACAATAATATCCAATGATATGACATTTTTGATTCTTTGCACTTAGTTCTCATTGTATTCTTCAGATCTGGAAATCCACTCATTGTATTTCTGCAACATTTTCTTCTACTATTTCTTTGATAATTTCTCACTAGCTTTTTCCTGTTTTTCCTTTCTGGAACTGACAGCAGTTGGAATGTTGTGCCACTGATATTGATGCTCTAATTTACTTTTCCCCCTATTTCTATCTTTCTTTTGTAGTTGTTCTGTTTTCTGGGAGATTTCCTCAGTTATATCTTCTAAGCCTCTTAATAATGTTTTATTTATCATGTCATGATGCTTTCAAAGATCTCTCTTTTGTTGCTTTGAAACACAGCATTAGACTCATATGGTTTGTTAAAGCTTTTCAGACAATACTAATTCGGTATTTAAAATTTCTTAACTTTTAATTATTCTTTGTCTATTTTTACTTTTTTTTCCCTTTGTTTGTATCTATTATATTAGATGCTTCTGCAAATGCATTTTAAACTTGATCATCCGGATGCCTGGGTGGCTCAGCGGTTAAGCAACTGCCTTCGGCTCAGGGCGTGATCCTGGAGTCCCGGGATCGAGTCCCACATCAGGCTCCCTGCATGGAGCCTGCTTCTCCCTCTGCCTATGTCTCTGCCTCTCTCTGTGTGTGTCTCTCATGAATAAAGAAAGAAATAAATAAAATCTTTTTTAAAAAATAAAAAATAAATTCAATCATCTATTCATTTTTAAGAATAAAGTATTAAAAGCTGACTGGAAAATCTGTGAACATAAAAGGACATTTCTGCTGCTTGTCAATAGCTGAGCTGCAGAGTCATGAACAGGTGAGGACAGGTTAAGCACATTTCATTGTGCTTAATCCATATCAGTGGGTCCTTTCTCCTTGGACATTGAATTTCCCCATAAAGGAATTGTCCATTTACCTGCATGAAGACCTCTCCATAGAAATTTCCATGCTTCTGCTGGAACAGCAAGAGAGTCACATGGTTGTTTGGGGATGGGAAATGTGGAAGTGGATATATCTACTTCTTAGACAAATTTTCAAATAATCTCCCAATTTTCAGGTTTACTATGTATGTCTGTTTTAAGGTACTTCCAATTCCTGAATCTTATCAATGTTTTAGAGGCAAATCAGCTAAATTCTTATTGTCTTCTTCCTTGAGTGATCTTTGCAAAGTAGAGAAAATCTGAATTTAAATCACATTAATTCATCCATCTCCCAAAATTTTATTATCTGTTATAATCTCCTCACTAATAATCCCTGCTCTTCTGAGCTTGTACCATTCATATTACTGTTATCTTCCCATAGTTATTAACCTATGGACTTATTCACTGATTCTAGGACACGTATACTTAGCAAAAGTGAAGATTGCTTTTTATCAGTATTCTCTTCCTTATCATAGGTCTATTGAAAGAATCCTGAAAAGCATCATGTTCCACGTGGAGTTTGAAAACATTAATGGATAAAATATTTCCAAAATAAATTTAAAAATTAAGATGGTAGATATAAATACCTTAGATTCCGATTATGACTCTAACTTACACTGGAACATTTTAATCACTCAGTGCCCTAAGTTTCCTTTTCTATAAACTGGGGATAACAATAGTATCTGAATCATGCGGTTACAGTGAGACTTAAATAAGTTTACATATGTAAAATACTCAGAAGAGTGGTACAGTTTCACGCAGCATTTCAGTGTGCGATTGCTCTTCCTGAACTTTCCCAGACTTAAAATTTCCCTCAATTTTTGTACTGTTATTTAGATCTTTTTGTCTAACTCCTCTACTTTTGAAGAGTATCTGGGATCAACCAAGTATTGTTATGTTGTGTAATTCATCTCAAAGTATTTCTAATCCTTATTATTTCTTTTTGTCCCATGAGATACTTAGGAGTATATCGTTTAAATTCCACATATTCGTGAGTTTCACAAATTTATTTCTGGTAAGGATTTCTAATTTCATTCCATTGTTGCCTGTGAGCATAATCTATATTGTTTACATTCTTCTAAATTTTTTGTAATCCATTTTATGGCCTAGCATATGGTCTATCCTGGATAATGTTTCACGTGGACTTGAAAGGAATGTAAGTTCTCATGCTCTTGGGTGGAATGTTCTATAGACATCTCTTAGTTCTGGTTGGTTAATATTGTTCAAGTTTTCTGTTTTCTTGTTCATTTTTTATCTAATTGTTCTGTTATTGAAAGAAGGTATTAAAGTATTCAAATATTATTTTAGAACTGTCTGTTTCTTCTTTCAGTTGTGCCCAATTTTGCTTCAGGTATTTTGAGGTTCTGTTGTTAGGTGCATATATGTTTATAATTATTATATGTTTTTGATGAAATGATCATTTTTTAAAAGATTTATTTATTTAATTTAGAGTGAGAAACAGAGAAAAAAGAGAGAGAGAGCTTGAGCAGGGGGAGGGGCAGAAGGAGAAGGAGAGAGAATCCTCAGACTCCCTACCAAGCACAGCAGAGCCTGACACAGGACTCCATCCCAGGACCCTGAGATCATGACCTGAGCCAAAATCAAGAGCCAGCCACTTAACTGACTGAGCCACTCTGGCATCCTTGGAATGACTGTTTTATTATTATATATTTTTTTAAAGATTTTATTTATTTATTCATGATAGTCACACAGAGAGAGAGAGGCAGAGACACAGGCAGAGGGAGAAGCAGGCTCCATGCAGGGAGCCCAACGTGGGATTCGATACCGGGTCTCCAGGATGGCGCCCTGGGCCAAAGGCAGGCGCTAAACCGCTGAGCCACCTAGTAATGTCTCTTTGTCTCTAGTAAAAATTTTGAACTTAAAATATATTTTTCAAGGCACCTATATGGTTCAGTCAGTTACACATCTGATTTCAGCTCAGGTCATGATCTTAGGGTCCTGGGATCAAGCTACATATCCTGCTCCAAACGTAGCAGGGTGTCATCTGCTTCTCCTTCTCCCTCTCCTTTTGCCCACCCCCCCACTTGCTCTTTCAGATAAATAAATAAATAAATAAATAAATAAATAAATAAATAAATAAATAAAATCTTTTAAAAATACTTTTTTTCCTGATACTTGCTTAGCAGTCCAGTTTGGTTTGGTTACTGGTTTTCTGGTATACCCGCTTCAATCACTTTGTATTTTACCTACATATAAGTGTGTCACCTTATAGAGAGCATATGTTTGGATCATTTTTTAAAATTCACCCTGCAATTTTCTACTCCAAATTTTTATTCTAGTCTCTGCTTGATTAATACTATAGAACTCTAGATTAGATCTAATTTTCCTTCAGAATATTGAGCATATGAGTCTACCAATCTACCTTCTGGCATTGCTGTTGAGAATTCTGAATCAATGCTGATTTTTACTAATACATATGTGTGTATTTTTATTTATCTGTCTTTTTGTGAGCAATTAGAACTATATATTTGTTCTTAAGTGTTGTTCTTAATTTCACAGTAATATGTGTAGCTTAATCCATTATGTTTGGTGCATAGTAGGTCCTTTCCATAAAGAAATTTATGTTCTTATCTTGGGAAATCCACTTGAATGATTCCTCCTTCTATCTTCCTCTGTTCCATCCTTCTGTAATTCATATTATTCAGATATTGCATCTCTCTAATGGGCTTTCCAATTTTCTCTCCTGCTTTCCATCTATTTGTCTTTGTTCTATTTCTTATAGACTTTACACATTTATCTTCCAGACCTTCTATTTCTTTATGTTTCTTCTCTAGTGTGTTCATAATGTTTTTATAAATAAGTTGAAGAGTTGAAATAGGAATAGTACTAGAAGTACTAGTATATATGACAAAGGTTTAGGAAGTATAATACACATTCATCTTTGTTTCTTTAGATTCCATGAATAATGCTTAGTACCCAACAGACTCTCAATGAATTGGTCATGAAATGAGTGAATGAATAAATGAATAATAAAGCCTAGATTCTTGTCCCAAAAATATATTTCCTTCCTACATCATCATCATCATGGTATGCCCTCTATTGGTCTCAGTTTCTAGCTAGCAGTTTAAGACTACATTTTCTCTCTGCCACTGACAACTCTAACATTAGCTGATTCTACTAATATAACTAATCTGGACTTTTTTGTTAAATGCACATTTTTTAATACCTGGGACTATCCTCTGATGATGAATATAATTATATAACACACACATACAAATTTTAGTTAACTGAAATTATAAATTATCTCTTATTTAGAACTTACTATACAGGTTAAGTAAAAGAATTGAACTCTCTTGTACTTGAAATCCACAAAAATCCACCTCAGTTTATTATGTTTTTGCTATATCTTAACTATTTAATTCTGGTAAATAAACCAAGACTGCAATTTGGTAAACTGAGTTCTTCCTTGAACAAATTTCAAAATTATTTCTTGCATTATGTATCATACAGAGATCCATCCACATTGATTCATTAAAATGTGAAATGGTTTCATACAATTCTAGTCATTGAGCAAGGGTCACATGAAGAATTTTCTTGTGACATGGAACAGTGCAAAAGGTTTGTATATCTTGATACTGATTAAAAGGAAGCTATCAAGCTTTATCACACAGGCAATTCATATTTTAAAAAATAGTTTCAAAGTAAGCCTTCCAAATTCTAAACATCTATATACCTTTAAATCAGCCAGGCAACAGCCAGATCTTTTAAAGCCTTTGACTATGTTTGCCAATCCACTAGCTTAAAAAGCATGCTTTTCATTCCTCTTTTTAAATAAAAGCAGCCTTGTCTGCACTGATTTCATCATCTCCATTGAAAATGTTTATCTGCCAAATGAAAAAGAAGAGTACAAATTAGAAACACTGATACATCTTCTGACATTATTCATTTAGAAGCTAGTTCTCAAGTTGTCATTACATTTACCACATAAAAATTAGAAATGATTTGTTTGGAGACCTACAGCTATTTCTAGGCCCGAGATGTTTGGACAACTGTAGATAAAGTTTCATTATCAGACTGAACTAAATATGCTATAATTATATATAAATCAGGACGATTTTTGTTCCATGAACTTAAGTTATTAATCTACTCAGGCCAAGCAGCAGGATACCATCATTCTCCAAAATTATACAAGTGTTTTTCTCAGCCAAAAATGTAAAAAGTGATGTTTGAAAATTAAGGTCAAAGATTGGTTGGACAATACTCATGTTTCTATTATCTGATTGTTTCCATCTTTCTTCTGGTCTATGAAACCCAGGCTAGCCTTGTACTTCCACAAAACCTTATGTTTCCTAATGTTTCATTAGCATTCATCACACTTAAAATTATTAGTTAAGCACCTATTTTTTTCTAATAAATATTAGGCCAGGGGCCTCTACTGTCTTATTCTGTATGTCTGATAATACCATATTAGGTATCAATATTTGTTGAATGAATTAACTAAAGACAAATGAATGAAGGAAAGGGAATCTAAATTATCAGGCTGACAGTTGATTTAGGGAATGGAAGTTAGAAAGTTTGAATGACTCTGTGTTTTACAAAATTTTTACATGATTATAGTTTTTTAAAACTTTGATATGGGATCCCTGGGTGGCGCAGTGGTTTGGCGCCTGCCTTTGGCCCAGGGCGCGATCCTGGAGACCCGGGATCGAATCCCACGTAGGGCTCCCGGTGCATGGAGCCTGCTTCTCCCTCTGCCTGTTTCTCTGCCTCTCTCTTTCTCTCTGTGACTATCATAAATAAATAAAAATTAAAAAAATAAAAATAAAAAATAAAATTTTGATATGCAAAATGTTATATGCATGGAGTTAACAAATAGTAAAAAAGAATGATGGCATAGCTGAAAATCTACATTTTCAGCTACATAAGCCCTAGGGAAAGTAAGAAACCAAAAGAAATTTATATTCTGTACTTAAATATTTAAGAAATAGGATTTAAGAATTCATTAGTGTAGTGACTTATTATGATTTCTACACTAATTAGCATCATAATTGATTCAAATGGTATATGAGATGCAGACCTCTCAGAATATTCGCTATGTTAATCAAACAAAAAATTACACTGATATATGAGTTTGCTCTTCTAGTATATCAAAATTTTATACTTAGGCAAAGATGATATTTTTAAGAACTTATCTTTCAGTATAGGAAATTTTTGCTAATTTTGCATTTTGTGTTCTTATTAAAGCAATCTTCTGATTTTTTTTCACATGTTAAGATATTTTGTGTATAAAAGATATGTAATGTTTCCCTGTAGATCTACAAACATGACTAGAATGCTACGTAGCAGTGCTTTGTATATAATCTAAAAAAAATGTCCTTATGTGCAACAGCAGAGACCAATGATTCATGAAATTGCTCTCAATGTTGGGTATATTCCTTCTTATAGAACTAATAGTTTACACAAGGCATTTTCCTTCCAATTTTGAATACAAATATAAGCTCTACTCAGTATGTCAGCATTTACATTAAAATGAATTTCTTACTCATGGGAAAAGCTTTAATTAAGTGTATTTAGAAGTTTGGAAATCAGCAGTACATCATGGTGAACAATTTAAATGTGACTTTGCCTACTTGGGCTAGAATAAAACAAGAAACAAAAGAGCAAAACAAAAACAAGGGAGAAGTCTTTCTTTTGCCTACCGACAAAACTATTCCTTTTTCTGCATCTATACAAGTATACTTAGCTTCTTTTCTCTGGAACAGAAGGAATGGCCATTTCCTATCATAGGCTGTTGCTCTGTTTGTGCTCAGGACCCCATCACAGTTTACCACGCAAGACTCCGCTTTTGAAACTATCCCCGTTTGTCCTATATCATCAGTTATTTCCTTAAACTTGATTTTTCTCCAAAATACATGTTTACCTTAAAATCTTTCATTTTATTTTTTAAATATATATTTAATATAAATTAAACCCCTTTAACTTAAAATTCTGTCCATAAACTGCCCATGTCTCTTCTAACAATTACTGTAAGATACATGAAAATGATTTCATTATCTCCTAAGGAAGTTTTCCTTAATTAACCAAGAGTCTCTATTACCTTGTTTCATGTCTCATTGTTAATTCCTTTATTTTACCAATCACAATCTGCACTTACTATATTTATTTATTTTGTTAACTTGTTAATTTAGTCTTTTTCCTCTAAGTAGCATATAGGCTTTTTGAGGCAGATCCCTTAATTCTTATTCATCACTGTATCTTGAGCTCCTAGAACTGATCAGAACATAGTGGTTATTTAATGTGTATTTATTGAATGAATGAGAGACCTATCCAAATCCCTTTGGAAAAATGAAGAGTTTCAACCCTAAGTAATGATGCAAATGAGGAAAATGTCTTACTGCCACTTGCATTTCTCTATCTTTCCTCCCTTATTTCTCCACATAGTACCGACTGCTTTTTGCTTTGTCACTGTAATATTATTCCCAGTATTTGCTCTCTAGACAGACCTCATTCTCCAAAATAATAACTCATTTCAAAAGTCATTCAATTCAAATAGCCCATGTACCTTTAGATAAGCAGTAAGAGAAAGCCAGTTGTTTAATTTAATTAATTTATATTAGGTAAAAAACTATGATTTGTATTTAACCCTGAGCATAGATATCTATTTTCTTAAACTACTTTCATCATTTTACTTTCTCTTCCTGCTTTTCTTATCTCTATTAATGGGAATATCATCTACCTTTATCATGTATGACAATCATCATATGACTTTATTGCTCAAGGTACAAAAAGGTTATCACCTTCTCTGACTTCCTACATATTTAGTGACCAAATGTTCTCAATGCTATCTGGAAAATAACATGAAATCCATCAATTTATCTTATTTATATTCCTATTTGTTCCATCATAGTTGAGGACCTTGTACCACCTCTAGGGTAAGCCTTCCTCCACACAGCTCCTTCTCCACACAGCTAGAATGATCTTGCTAAAATGCAAACTTTTCAGACCATTTCCAGTTACAACAGGAAAACAATCTCTTCAAGATCTAGTCCTTGCCTTCCTTTTCAAACTTAACTCTCAACTTTTCCATATGGAGCACATGATAATTGCAAGTGAAACATCAGCATTTATTGGGAACTTACTCCATTCCAGGTGGTATGCTAAATATTTCATCTGGATAATATCATTTATTTCTTATGATAACACACTATGAAAAAAGTACTATCACCATAATTAATGTTAAAATCAATAAAGTAAGGCCTAGAGAGGTTAAAGAATTGTCCCATGCAATTGAAAGGAGCCAGGATTCAAATACAGGCTACACTACCTCTAGAGCTCACAGTTTATTTTTTTTATTTAATCTTTAATTGAAATATATATGTTATGTGTAAGTTTATAAGCAATTATTTTCATGCATTTAGATATTAAGTACGATTGCCATTTTAGGTTTAGCTAGAACCTCTATCATATCACATAATTATCATTTTCTAATGGCCACACTACAACACCTTGTTGTTTCCCCATTAAAAAAAAAAAAAAAAAAAAAAGACTGTTGTCTTTAATCTCTGTCATCATTGCTGTGCAAAAAACTGAGGTGTGGGGTGCCTAGCAGGCTCAGTGGGGTAAGTGACTGACTCTTGATTTTTTTCAGCTCAGGTCATGATCTTGAGATCATGGAATCAAGCCCTGTGTCAGACTCTGAGCTGAGCACACAATCAGCTTCAGATTCTTTTTCCCTCTGCCCCTCCCCTGCTTGCTCTCTCAATTAATTAATAAAATCTTTTAAAAAACAACAACAAAAAAAAAAATCCCTGAGGCTTAGTGGGGCACTTGGGTGACTTAGTTAAGTGCTGACTCTAAATTTTGACTCAGGTCATGATCTCAGGGTCTTGGAATCAAGCCCCATGTCAGGCTCTGTGCTGAGCGAGGAGTCTGCTTAGGATTCTCTCTCTCCCTCTGTCCCTCCTCCCACTCTCGCTCTCTCTCAAATAAATAAATAAATCTTTAAACAACAACAACAACAACAATGAGGCTTAGAGAGATTAGATAAATTACCCAAAATTGCAGAAGAGTAAAATTATAGAGTGACCCTGAACCCAGACTATTCTGAATTCACCCCTGCTCTACTTCTGCCCTTGGACTGTCTGGTCCCTAAGATGAGATGGAGAGCTCCATAGACACTGTCTTCTAACATATTCTTGATCATTGACTACAATCAGAGGACTTTATGAAATGCCTTGGGCTATACATGGCAATGTTCAAAAAAGGAAAGATGTTAGAGGAGAATGCTATTTCCTTCTCTCCAAATTCCACCCATCAATAGTTTAAAGTCAGTTTGTGAGAATATCAAATCTATGCTATTTTCTTTTGAACTATGAGGAGAAAACATTAATTTGTTTGAACTAAAGCGTGTGATTAAAGCATGAAATTCTTTCCAGTCATGACTTTGAGAAAGGCTTGAAATGAATTGTAGTCTTCATACCACAGTGCATTAATGCATTCATCTCAAGGGCCCATAGCTGGGAATGTTTCAATGGCTCAAGTGCACCCATGAGTGGTTATCCAGACTGCATGTAGATTCAGAAACAGCTTCTGTTTTTAGTGAAGATCAAAAGAGGTACTGAAATTCCATGGAACATTGTCATTATAAGTCATATTTGGCAAATGTTGTCATATCTAACACAAACTACAACTATAAATGCTTTTACTTTTTCCCCTTGAAGGCATAAAGTATCAGAAAATATTTTAGACTTTCCTTATTCTGAAATAGAAGTAAACACAGCTAAACGTATCTGTAGGCTATAAAATTAGCATACAGATTTTTTTCTATTGTTGATCAGACACCACAAAAACCAAATAAACAATAATAAAACTATGGGATAGTTCTAATACAGGAGCCACATAAATAATCAGTTCATTTTGAAAGTAAATTTATTGCAAATAGCTATGAATCACAAAAATCCTTTGGCACAATAAATAAAATATAATTTTACATTGTCTAAATAGCCTCTATTTTGGTAGAAAGACAAGTTTAGCTATTGTAACTGGTATGATGCACAGACTTTTATTCTATAAATATTTAGGCTCTGACAGTCAAAGTGTGTAACTGAGAAGAGCAGAGCCCAGTGCAGATGATGAACACCGGCCCCTGAATAAACGAGAAGACATAAATGTAAGCATGGCGGTTCTTTTATTGCACTATGCTTTGTTTACTTTTAGACACTGTGTATCAATAAAGCCACAGGTGTCCGATCTCCCACTAGGTTGTCACCAGAGAGTTTATCTTTTTGGCTTTCCAGTTTCTACAAAAACATTATTCAAAGGATGAACCCATTTCAGTTTTATTAACTAGGAAGTAATTTAATATGAACAATTTGAATAATTCCTTCTGAAAATATATTTTTATGACAAATCTGTTGCGTGGAGTCTTAGGGTCTGATAAATGACAATCTAAACAGTTATTACTCACTGCAAAATGGTCAAAGACAAGGTTTAGCTGTATCAAACTGAAGCCTTCCTTACTTCAACAATTCTCCCATTAAAGGCCCAAACACAATCATGCCAATTCTAGAGGCAGAACATATGAACAGAGCAATCTGTTTAAAATAGTATTCCTGCTGAGAAAACACAAGAAGACAGGGGAAAAAATCTCTACTTGAAGGAAAAGGCAAATAGCAAAAATAATGAGCTTTCAAGTTAGAGACAGAGCAACTCTCTTCAAAGATGATATAGACAACTATTTATATACACCATTGATGAAATATAATTCAGAATAAAACATTCAATAAAAGTCATAATTACTGCAATCTTTGTTAGTAGTAATTTTTAAAAACCTTCTTTTTCAAACTAAAATCTCAGAATCTCTCTTTACTGATAAATGGATGGCATGTTGTGTTTCACAGTCATTTTTTTTGTTATTGCATTGTTAAACTAATATAATTTTTAAAAATCAGAGTAAATGCAAACTGAAATCACTAGGTTGAATGTGAGGTGTGTTGGCAAGCCACTTTCATTTTGAATGACACTGGATCTGATACTTTCTTATGTTCCTTCATTTATGGCATAGGTTGATTCTGTCAAGGACAGTGCTTTTTCTCTCACAGCTCCACATTTCCACAATTTAACATATTCCAAGATAGATGAGATCATAGGTCATGTGCATAACATCACTACTATCACCAGCCTTTCTTCTGCAGCTTTATATACAACTTAATGTAGGCCTCCTGAGGAAGGGAACAAGGACGATTTGTTTATGCTTACTGTTCCACCTCCAATGCTTATATAGTACCTGGTACATGTAAAGTGCTGAATACATATTTGTTGAATGAACAAATGAATGAGTAAATACTATTGCAAGTTGGTAATATCTATTTTCAAATGAAAATCTCCATAACGACAGCAATGGCAAACTCTTATGTGTCAGTATTGTGCTAAATGCTGTGCACCCCAACACTGAGGTAGGTAAGATTATTTTCCTTTTACAAATAGGAAAAAGAGGTTTATAGAGTCCAAGACACATGTGAATGATCTACCGCTAAAGCCAAGTTTCTACTGATGTTGGAAAGCTCATGTATCAACTTAAATAGGTTTGGCTGAAAGTAACAGAAAACTTCATAGTGATAGTGGTTTAAATCCATGTTTGCTATCTAAATGTGCTCTACAAAGTTTTTAGGACCCAGGACTCCATTCAGTTCACTGTTCTAACATACTTCGATTGTGGCCCTTATTCTCATAAGGCAATATCTCTCTTCCAGGGAGCAAGATGGAGGAGGAATTAAAGAAGTAAGGAATACATGACAACTCTGTCTTAAGGAAGGCATCTGGAAGCTGACACCTTTGTTTATATCTCACTGACCAGAATGCAGTTACTGTTATGGGTTGAATTGTGTCCCTCAAAGTTCATATGTTGAAATCCTAATACTTGTTACCTTAGAATATGACCTTATTTAGATATAGGGCCATTGAAGATTCAATTAACAAAGATGATGTCCTACTAGAGTAGGATGGGCCCACGATCCAATATGACTGAAGTCCTTATAAAAAGAATGCCAGCAAAGACACAGAAATGAACACAGGGAGAACATTAGATGAAGATTAGAATTAAGCTGCCGTAAGCCACAGAGCTACCACATGGTAGGAAAGACCCCTGGAACAGACCATTAGGGGCTCATTTGGTGGGGACATGTCGCTGCTGACACCTTCATCTCAGATCTCTAGCCTCTATAACCATGAGACAATAAATTTCTGCTTTTTCAGCCACTTGGTTTTGTAGTAATTTGTTAAGCCCTAGTAAATCAGTACAGTAACCTTTCAGGTGGTCTGGCAAAGTTTAGTTTTTTGGCTCTATGTTTAGCTAAATTTTTTTAAAAAGAGGGAAAATAACTATTTCAGGACAACAGGCAGTCTCTGCTAAACTGTACTACTCTCTGAGAGATGGTCTCAATATTCATTATTTCACTGAATCACTATTAATTGTGAAAAGTGTACTAGTACATTATACTTTTAAACCACTTAGAAAGAAAAATGTTAATTTAATTACGATAGGTCACCTATAATAAGATACATTCTTATTTCAGAGTTGTGAAATATAAAAAAAGAAATGGAAATCTTAGAATCAATAAAATATAGTAAATAATCTATACACATTTAGTTTTAACAATAAGCACAGAACAGAAATAGTTTACATGAGCTGTAATATAATATTTTACACTCTAGCTTATATAAAACAAGATGACTTATCTTACTGCAAGATTAAAAAAAGGATGCACAACTTAATCAGATACAAAGATTATAAAAATGTCGATATAAATATTGATATAGATATAAATATATAAAAATAAACCTCTTCTTTGATTAAACTTGTTCAAAATGCTTCCACTGTATTAGTGGAATGCAATATCAGTGGTTTCATATATTCTCTTTAAGTCAAAGTAATATTCAAAGTTATATTTATCCTAGAAAAATAGTTTTTGAACAAATTGATGCCCCTTTCCCTACCAAATAAGAAAACATAATACTGCCTTAATTGGGAATAATAAAAAGAGAATCTAATAAGTAAGATTATAAAAATGGTAAAATCATCAAATGCAGTTATAATTAATTTCCTTGTCTAAAAATATTGTTCGCTTTTATTTTCCTTTTTTTCCATGAAACTCAGTCCCATTTACTTGAATTATTCTTCTCATTATGTATTGGCTAAAGTTCTTTAGAAGAAGCAACTGGGATTTTTCTCTTTAGTCCCAAAGGAAAGTTTTAATTGCATGTTGCCATGACAAGTTGAATTATTAAGATACATATTACTAGATAATTCTACAACTTTCTAATTTTAGAGGGTCTTATCAAGGAAGCCACTTTCTTTAGATGTAGCCAAGATCTTAAAAATGCAAAGCATCTGTCTCACAATTAGCAAGGAACAATGTAAGGATCAGTTCACTTGCTTAACCAGGGCCAGAGAAAGGAAACCAGGATCTCCCACTGTGCAAGCTTTGATGATTCTACATTTGTGAACTCATAACTGAGCTTAATTCAGCAACTGACCTGTGAAAGAACATCAGTTATTAACATTAATATTAATAACTATTATATTTAGAGTGTCTCCCTGTAGTATTACAGGATATAACAAAAACAATTTGAGATTCAATTACATCAATAAACAGCTAAAACATTAGAAAAGACATTAGCTAACACAAAGACAAAAATGCTTACAGTATAAAGCGGGCATTTGTAAGGCAAAGAGCGGGGCTTCTCATAAGGATTGCTGTAAATCATGCCTTCAAGCAATATCTCGAGGCAGACATTTTTGGGGAGGAAGTAGGTAGAATTTAGTGGTGATAGTAATTTCAGTAAAGGAAGAGGACAGGGAACAGTCAAATGTACTTAGCAAAATGGAGGTGCTAAGTAATTCATACTTTCCCTAGATTAGTACTTATACAATTGTACTTTGTCCCCATAATCATCTATATGCTTGATTTATCTATGCTCTAGATCAGGAGTTGGCATGCTTTTTTAATGAAGGGTAAAGGGGATCCCTGGGTGGCTCAGTGGTTTAGTGCCTGCCTTTGGCCTAGGGTGTGATCCTGGAATCCTGGGATAAGAGTCCCACAACAGGCTCCTGCATGGAGCCTGCTTCTCCCTCTGCCTGTGTCTCTGCCTGCCTCTCTCTCTGTGTCTCTCATGAATAAATAAATAAAATTTTAAAAATAATAAATAAATAAAGGAAAGGTAAATATTTTGGGCTTTACTGGACACTCTTTCACAGCTACTCAATTCTGCCATTTTATGGTGAAAGAACCATACATAACACACAAATAAATAAATAAATAAATGTGGCTATCTTCCAATAAAACTGTATTTATGAACACTGAAATTTGAATTTCATGTAAATTTCATATGCAACAGAGTATTATTTTTTTTATTTTAATCTCAACCATTTAAAAATGTAAAAATCTTTCTTATCACATACCATACAAAAACATGTGGCAGGTCAGATTTGGTTCACAGACTATATAGTTTGTCAACTTGTGTTCTAGATTATGAGTTTTCTAAGGTGGGGCATCTCTTAAACTCATCTATAGCATCCCTCCAGTACCTAATACATTGACTTATACTTAATAGATGCTCTATAAGTACTTGTCAAAGTGAATACTGTATTGTAGAGATACATTGTAGTGAATGAAAACAAAATGTAAAACACATTCATCCTTTTGTCTGTCTCCTCAGAACATCTTTTTTTAAAAGATTTTATTTATTTATTCATGAGAGACACAGAGAGAGAGGCAGAACCAGAGGTAGAGGGAGAAACAGGCTCCATGCAGGAAGCCAAATGTCAGACTCGATCCCGGGACTCCAGGATCATGCCCTGGGCCAAAGGCAGGTGTTAAACCTCTGAGCCACCCAGGAGTCCCTCCTCAGAATATCTTTAAGCAGGTTCCCCCTATTATTCTCATTCACAGTGTCCTGTTCTTTTCCATTAGGTAGTTATCACAATAGTTAATTATACATTTTTTTGTGTTTTCATGTTTATTACTATATTAATTTCTATTACTAGTGTGATGAATTACCACAAATTTAGTGGCTTAAAGTAACACATGCTGGCTATCTCACAGTTTCTGTAGGTCAGCAGTTTGATGTGGTTTGGCGGAGTCTCTACTTACACAAGGCCAAAATCAAGGTATCTGCAGGACTGTGTTCCTTTCTAAAAGCTCTAAGGAAGAATTTGCTTTTAGACTCATAGAAGCTTAGACTCACGGTAGAACTCAGTTCCAGGATGTAGCAGGATTGAGGTTCCCATTTTCTTGATGACCATTTTTCTCAGCTTCTAAAGTCCATTGCATTCCTTGACTCATGCCCTCTACTTTCAAAGTCTGTAGCTACAGATCAAGTCCTTCTCATGTATCATCTCTACTATCTTTTCTTCTGCTCTCCATCTCTCTATGGCTTCAAGCAGGAAAGATTCTCTGCTTTTAATGGTTCATGTGATTAGATTGGTCCCACTCATATAACCTAGAGTAATCCCCCTGAGTCAAGTTCAATAACCTTAATTACTTCTGCAAAGTCCCTTTGCCATGTAATGTAACATAGATTTCAGGAATCAGGGCAGAGACACCTTGGGAAGAGGCTTTATTTAACATACCACATTTACCATCTCATTAGGCTATAAGTTCCATGGGCAAAAGCTCTATGTCACATATATATGTGACATATATATATACCAAAGCTTGACACATTTGTCAAATACACAGTAACTGTTCAATAAGTATTTCTGGAATAAAGAATGAATGAATGAGTGTGTAGACCTAGGGTTAAGTAGAATATTCTAACCTACAGTTTAACATCTAGGAGTCTTCAGTGAATCTATAGGACAGTGATTAAGAAAAGCACAGACTTTGACTTAGGAAGACATGGATTCAAGTTGGTAATTTATGGTTACTTATTAACTGAGTAGCCTCCAGGGACCTTTACCTAGAACCTCCGTGCTACACTTTTTCATATGAAAAATGAGAATTCAAAATCCTTCCCTAAGAAATCTGCTGAGGATTAAATATGCATGTATGTATGTATTTCCTAGATAGCACAATGCATAGCTCATAGTTGGCACTCATTTTATCATAGCTATTTTGAATGTTAAAGGTTTTTTTTTAATGTTAAAGGTATTTTGAAGTCTTGGTAGTTGATGGGATTAATTTAAGTGGGAAGTACGAATAGAGAAAATGAGAAAGAAATGGGAGTAGGAGAAGGGAAGGAGAGGAGAAGGGGGGGGGGAGGAGAGAATGGCCTCAGGGCAGAACATTACCATTCATTCATATTTAAGAAAGAAATAATTGAAGAGAAATAAGACTCAGTGGCTAGTAGTATTAAGGAGGGCTTTTGTTGTATTGAACCCTGGGTGTTTTGTGTAAATGATGAATCACTAAATTCTACTCCTAAAACCAATATTACACTACATGTTAACTAACTAGAATTTAAATAAAAATTTGAAAAAGAAAAGAAAAAAGAATCAATGGCTGATGAAACAAGAGAAAAAGAGGAACACGGTCTTGGAAATAAAAGTGGAAGAAGGTTATCTCTCTCTCTCTCTCTCTCTCTCTCTCTCTCTTTTTTTTTTTCTGAACAATTTTGTTTATTTATTTGAGAGACAGAGAGTATGAGTAGGGGGAAAAGGCAGAGGAAAAGAGAGAAGTAGGCTCCACACTGAGCAGGGAGCCCAACATGGGGCTCGATATCAGGACCCCAAAATCATGACCCAAGCAGAAGGCAGACATTTAAACAACTAAGCCACCCAGGTGTCCCAGAAGATTTTGAAAGATAGAGTGATTGACAATTTCAAATACAGCAATAATAACACATAATGTAGAAGCTGAATTGATATTACATTATTGGATAAAGAGGTCAATGATGATTCTGTAAAGGTTTGGTGAAATGGAAGGAGAAAAAGGAAAAAATGAGAAAGGAGAAGACAGAATGAGAAAGTGTGGTCTATTCTTTCCAGAAACTTGAAGAAATAAGAGAGATGATCAGTACCTGGGAGAAAGGGTTTTGGTCAAAAGAGTTGATATAGAGGGGAATTTTGGCTGTGTATGTGTGATTTTAATGCCCTCACTCATTCCTTCCAATGGCTATTAAATTCCTTACCTCTTCTCATGCCCCTGTCCCTCTCACTTTCCCCCGTCATGCTCAGCAAAGAAGCTCACCCATTTCTTGCAGCATATAGGAACCATCAAGCAGGCACATTCTCAACTTCTCATATAATCTCCTTCCCATATATCAAACCCCCACCCCAAAGTCTTATTCTTCTATTCTGCTATCATAATGGAAATAATAAACCTTCCCAATGCCAGAATAATTCTTCTACTTTTTCTTTGAATCTCTACCCTACTTGCCTCTTTGCTATTATTTTGAATTAGCTCCTTTGTTCCTCAAATTCCTCTATGGAAAAGTGGAAGCAAAATCTCACTATTTTTTTGTAGATTAAACAAGATAAGCAGGTAAAAATGCTCAGTACAATGCCTGCCTTATAGTAGGCAATCAAAAATCTTTTCTCTTGTGCTTCTACTCAAATGCCTCTCACCTGGTTTATTCCTTCTTCTGTTATGCTTTCTCCCCTAAGGTCTCATCCTCCCCTTGCATAGTCAATTATTAGATTTTTTTACATAAACCAGTTTCTGTTCTCCCAATATCTAAAGTTTACGAATTCTTTTCCATTTCTTGTTCAGTACATTCCCGTCATTCTTTCATCTCTTCTTAGCTACCTCTGCAGTTCTATTCTAATCTCCCCACCACCTCTTTTCTACCCCCACCTCTGCTCACACCCTTATTATAACAGCAGACCTAAGCATCTAACTTATGAACCCTGCTATTCTTGGCCCCTCTACTTCATATAGTCTCCTCTTTTTTTTTTAAGATTTTATTTATTTATTCCTGAGAGACACAGAGAGAGAGAGAGGCAGAGACACAGGCAGAGGGAGAAGCAGGCTCCACGCAGGGAGCCCGAAGTGGGACTCGATCCCAGGACTCCAGGATCACACCCTGGGCCGAAGGCGGCGCTAAACCACTGAGCCCATATAGTCTCCTTCTTGTCTCATCTCCTTACTCTTTGACTTGACATTTTATAAGCCTCAGATGAAATGCCAACAATTAGATCTAAGTCTCATGAGGATAATGACATTATCTGTCTTGTCCACTAGGACCTTGAAATTTGTTTCAATCTTGAATATTGAGGGAATAAATTAATGCATATGTCCTTGCCTTCAGTGTCCTCTGCCAAAGTCATTGAACTGCTTCACCTAACTGCCTATCAAATTTGTGTCTTTAAAAGTTTTGTGTTTCAGGCCCAATTATCTAACTGTCTTGAATGTCTCGCAGACATCTCAAATTTGACATGTCAAAACTAAATCAGAAACCTTACTTCCACGTCCCACCTATTTCTCCTCCAGTACCCCTTAATGCATGCAATCATCACTAATCTAGCTGTTCTAACCATAGAGTTTGGAGTCATCATTTACTCATCTTAATCATTCCCCCCCAACCAATCCTTCACCAAATCTACTGACTTTATATATCTCTTGGCTCTGTCCACTTCTTTTCATTTCCATTGCTAACATCTAGTCAAACAATCACTTTATCTAACCAGGACTACTACAATAGTCTCTCTACTGTCTCCTCATACACATGTCTAAGTCCTGTACAATCCATTCTCCACACAGTCATGAGAATAATTTTTTAATGTAGATTTAATCATATCACTCCCTTGTTCAAAATGTTGGAATAAAATACTAAACTTGGCCTATCAGGCTGAATGTGACTTAGTTCCTGCCTATATCACCAGCTTAGTTTTTTCCACTCTGCTTAGCATCTGCATTCTCACCACTTTCTCTGAAGTCCCCACATCTTCCTACTTTGAGATCCCAATGAGTCAGTTCTTTCACTTATGCTTCTGAGGTCAGCTAGCTGCCTACCAGATCATTGGTTTAGCAGGCTGCTTGGCTGTTAGCTGGGTACTTCAGCTCTCCTCCATATGGCCTCTCAATATCTTGCAGGCTATCCTAGGCTTGTTCTATCACAAAGACAGAACCCAAAATAAGAAAACAAGTTACAAGATGATCCCAGATTCAAGGAGTGGAGAAATAGATTATTGCTAGATGGGAGAAGCTGCAAAATCATGTTGCAAAGGGCATGGATACAGGAAGACCATTATCTGGGTACCTCAATACAATCTATCACAACAGCCAAATCTCAGAAAAGAGAAGTTAGTTTTGGGTTTTGTTTTGTTTTGTATCTTTAGTCTAAAGTATAGGATGAATGCAAATATAAATATTTGAGTATTGGGAGATATTTATACCTCAAATATTCTCTAAGAATAGTAGAAAATTTTCCCCTACTGATAAGGATAGAAGCTGTAGGGAAGTTTGGAATGAATCTTTGGGAAATGCAAAAATCTTTATTTTATCTTAAGAATTGTGATAAAGATGGAATTTACTTGAGGGTCAAAAAAAAAAAAAGTACTTTAAAAATCAGGGAAGTTACAAGGGCAGGATAAAAGAGCAAATAAAAAGAGCCAATCTTTGGAGTAGGAGAAATCTCCAAGCCTTCCTTACATAGGTGATTTCCTCTGTGTTTTTTTATGCTTCAAAACTCACATGTCCCCATTTTATTTATTTATTTTTAAAGATTCTATTTATTTATTCATGAGAGACAGAGAGAGAGAGAGAGAGAGAGAGAGAGAGGCAGAGACACAGGCAGAGGGAGAACAGGATCCATACAGGAGCCTGACGTGGGACTCAATCCTAAGACTCCAGGATCATGCCCCTGAGCCACCCAGGGATCCCCATATGTCCCCATTTTAAATAATAGCACCATGTATCTCTCTTAACAGTCTTTATGGATGTTAAAAATTTACATTTCTTTGTATGAACTTCTATACACCAAGGCAGATACTCACTGTCTGCAATTTTTATACTTCTTTGAATAGAAGTATATATTAAAGGGACATATATTTGGGAGCACCTGGGTGTCTCAATTGGTTACATGTCTGCCTTCAGTTCAAGTCATGATCTCAGGATCCTGGGATCAAGGCCCATGTCGGGGTCTCTGCTCAGCGAGGAGTCTGCTTCTCTCTCTCCTTCTGTCTCTGTCACCGTCTCAAATAAATAGAATCTTTAAACAAACAAACAAACAAAGGTACATATATTTGAATATACATGAAAAAATAAATGATCATCACTGCTTAAGAAATACACCATTATTAGTATTGTTGAAGCCCTCTGTATACTTCTCAGTATTTCCTTTCTCCCACTCATTATTATTCATAGATATTGCTTCCTACTACTGTGACTTTAGTACATACAGATGTATCTGTAAACAAATAGTGTTTAGTTTTATGTTATTGAACTTTATATAAATCACTCATTTTCAATGCTGCATAGCATACCATTATCTGTATATATGTATATAAATTCATATATATGTATATGTGTATATATATATAATTTTATGCATTCTTCTGTCAAAGGATATTTGGATATTTAGATTGTTTCCAGGTTGTTGGCTTTTTTTTTAACCATTACAAAAATTACAGATGTATTCATCCATTTCTTCTGGCATACATATGCAAGAATTTCTCTCAAGATTATACCTAATAAATGAATTTCATATTTTCAACATTACTAAACAATGCCAAATTGTTTCCCAGAAGTAGTTTTACAGAAACAAACTCTCATCAAAAGTGTATAAGACTTGACATTATTGCACCAATACTTGGTTTTATTAGATTTCTTAATTTTTGCCAAATAGTTAGGGATAAAGTAGTATCTCAGTGTAGTTTTAATATGTGTTTCCCTGGTTATTCATGAGTTTAAGCATTTTTTCTTATGTTTGCTGGTTCACATGTTTCATATGCTTAAATTTTCCTGTTTATTAGTATATGTGCTATTTTTTCCCATTGTTCTATTTCTATTCCATTTGTTTTGTTTTTTTATTGCATAAGTTCATTGGGTTTGGGTTTTATTGTTGTTGTTATTGTTTTTGTTGTTTTGGTAAGGTAAGGTAAGCTCTCCTAGCAATTTATTTATTTGAAAATACTTTTGACCCTCTTTTGGAAAGCATCTTGCATGAAGTGCACAATTCTTCACTGACAGTGATTAACTCTTGTGATAGTTAATTTTATTTGTCAACTCAATTGGACTAAGAGGTGCCTAGAGAAAACATTATTTCTCTGTGTGTCTATGAAGGTGTTTCCAGAAGAGATTGACATTTGAAACTGTAGACTAATGAAAGATTACTATGACCTATATGGGCAGGCATAATCCAATCCACTGACAGCCTAAATAGAACAAAAATGTGGAGGTGAATTTACTTTGCTTGAGCTGGGAGATCCATTTTCTCTTGCCCTTGGACATAGATGCTCCTGGTTATTGGGCTTTGGAATTCAGATGTGGACTTAGACCATCAGCCCCTCTGATTCTCAGATCTTCAAGTCAGGACTGTATTACACCATTGGCTTTCCTTGGTCTCCAGCATGCAGATGCAGATCGTGAAACTTCTCAGCCTGTATTACTATGTGAGGTGTTTTGTATAATAAATCTTTGCATGTAAAGAAAGAACCAAAGCTTTCATATTCGTTCTATTTCTCTGGAGAATCATGACAAGTATGCCTTTCTATAACTAATAGTTATTTTTCTACTGGCTTTTAATGTTAAGAAGTTCAATTTCAGCCTAATTCATCCTTTATGGATGATATTTCTTTTATCTCAGGTGACTATTATAATGAGTCCTTGTCTTTGTTGTAGTGTGGCTTCATTATGTTGTGACTAAATATGAATTTCTATATATTCATCCTGTGTAGCTTATGTGATTTTTTTTAATCTGAATTTGTATCTTTCATAAATTCTCTTAAGAAATAGTCATTGTTAGGCAGCCTGGGTAGCTCAGCGGTTTGGCGCCGCCTTCCGCCCAGGGCATGACCCTGGAGACCTGGGATCCAGTCCCACGTCGGGCTCCCTGTGTGGAGCCTGCTTCTCCCTCTGCCTGTGTCTCTGCCATGCTCTCTCTCTCTCTCTCTCTCTCTCTCTGTCTCTCTGTGTCTAATGAATAAACAAAAATAAAATCTTAAAAAAAGAAATAGTCATTGTTTTCCCCCATTTTCTCTAGTCTTTTAGAACTCCAATTAGACACATTGCTCTTCTTGTTCTTCTATGCCACCTAAGCTGTCTTTCAAAATTTCTATAACCTAGCATCTCTGTGCTGCATTTATTTTATTACTAATTTATACATAGTAATTATGATCAACAATATATTATCTATCTTTTAGTTTATGACTTAACATTTTCTGCTATAGTTCGTATTAACCCATAAGTTGAGGGGATTTTTCTGTTTCTGCTTTTTTTTTTTTTTTTGATTTATCTATTTATTCCAGAGAGAGATTACCCAGCAAGTGAGTGGGGTTAGGGTCAGAGCAGACTCCCCGCTGAGCACAGAGCCTGACAGAACTCGATCTCAGGACCCTCGAGATCATGACTCAAGCCAAAACCAACAGCAGGACACTTAACCAACTGAGCCACCCAGGCACACTCATAAACTGAAGTTTTAGTTTAAATTATTGTATTTTTCAGTTCTAGAAATGTAGAGAGGTATTCTCTATGTTCCTACCCAGTTCTCAGCCCTCTTGAGAATGATGCTGCCTATCGGGTTGTAGGTAGACATGATAATTAGTCACTTCCAAGAAGAACCTCAGATGAGCCTGTTTGCTACTTCTCAGCTATCCCTTAGCCTTAGCCAAAAACAGGGCCTTATGTTGAGATAGCAGAGCCATGACATCCCACCACCCTGGATACCTAAGTTGTTGCATGGAAGACTGTTAACATAAACTCACATGATCCTCAGCCAGTTTTAAAGGAGTAAAAGGAACATTTGTTGTCAGAGTGGTTTTGCTCTGCCACAGGATACCTTATCCTCATGAACACAAATTGCCAGTTCGTTCCTTTTCAATTCTATTTGGTTATATTTTATATCTTCTTATACTTTGGTCACTTTTTTGAGTATATATCCTTTCCTTCCTTCTCAGGCTCCAAAGGGAGCCTGATGCAGGACTCAATTCTAGAACTCTGGAATCATGACCTGAGTTGAAGGAAGACATTTGACTGAGTCACCTAGGTGACCCTAAGAAATGATTTCTTTTCTTTTTTTTTAACAATGATTTCAATACCTAATGTCCTTGGGTTTTAAGTTTGTTGGTTTTTGTTTTCTCCCGAATGTATTTGATTTTTGTTGTTGTTGTTATACGTTTCTGTTTGATTAAATTTAGTCTGTGGGAGAATATGAAGGACATGGTTAAGGAAGAATCCCTCCAGAGAGGACTTTTATAGGCTTCTGCTACAGACAAGGCATCTCAACTAACTGGGACCACTGTAATTTAATCTCTCAGTTTCCAGTTTCTCTGGCCACCGGTTAGGATAAAGTAGATTTCTGGACCCACATAAGCCAAGCCTATGACACACATTCTGAAGAGCTACTGTATCCCTTCATCTTAGCTATGGCCAAAATAGACAGAGTTCCATATCTGTTTCCATTTCCGGCCAATGAATCTTTCTAGCCTACCTTTTCACTGATGGTACATCCCTTTGGAAAAGCAAGATTTTATGAAAATTCTTCTGACTTCCTCCACTAGGCCCAAACCTAATATCCTGATCCCCATTTAGCTTTTATTCCCTAAAATTCCAGGCTGCTGTATCATCATGCTTTCCCTCCCTATGCTCCAAGAAATGCTCCAAATTTTATAATGGCTTGCAATTTTGGTTTCAGCTTTTAAATCCTTCTGTGTTGCTAGGGAAAGAGAAAGTACTTGAAGATTTCCTTTACTTTCCTAAGAACTCAGCTATGAATTTAAAAATATATTTAGTTTAGTTTAGTTCATGCCCATGTGTTTTTCAGAAGAGCTTGAAAGAAACAAAACTGTGTGTTTTTAAATACAGCTATATTTTCACCTCTATATAAATAAAAAAATATTATTTAATAAATGTTATAAAACTGTTCAGATTGAAGAAAAACTAAGACATACTAAATATATTTTTAATTTCTAAATACTCTAAACACATAGAAAAATAAGGAGAATAACATAAAATAAATAGCCACTTTCTGACCACCCAAATATTATAAATGTTGACATTCTTCTACATGTGCTTCAACATTCTTTTAGAATAATACACTGTTGCCAAAATAAATAACTTCCAATTAGAGCTAATTGAAGAGTAGAGGGTTTATTTATGCATTCTTTCAATTAACATACATTGACTCAAAATTAGATATCATATACAATGCTTAGCACTGGAGATTTAAATCACGTATGTTAGGTCAATACTGGAACTATGCCTTTCAAAATAAAATTTTACTATGACTGTGTTATTGATGATTCAATCTTGTTCCATAAACATTTATTGAGCATCTAGGGAAAATCTAACAGTAAAAATAAAGAAGGAGAAGAAAATGCTCTAATTAGGAGAAACCTTTTTTATTACTTATGGACACTGTATATTTAAAAAGAATTGACTCCTCTATGTATGTCATCCCCTGCCTTTCACCTCTGTGTGGATTATTTATAAATCCTTGACAAAAAGATCAATATATCGTGGATTCATTTATATATACTCAATATCAGTGACATAAAATACAATTATGAAAGTACTTTTACATTAAAAAGTACCAGATAGAACTATTATAGATACTTAGAGATGAGCTATGCCTCTCTCATTTCCTGTACTTTACTGTGCAAGTAGATATAATACTATTTCTTCCATTATGAATTGAGATATTCTTAAATTTGTTGAAGAATTTCAATAAAGGCAATGAAAAGAATTATTAATCCCCTTGGATAGTAGTGGGAAATGCACTGTAATTGGTAGGCTTCATATCAGAGTTCTTGGAATTTCTCCAACTGCATTAGCAATTGGTCATCTTAATTACATGGTCCATTAGCTGAAATCTGCATCACAAAACTACCATGCACAATTCTTGCCAACTCTGATCCATTCATTGTAAGGTCAAAGTTTCCTTGCTCATTGCAAAATGAAACTAGATATATTAAGTTAAAGTATTTTGAGCTCATTAAATATACAACCTCAAGTTAGCCATCATATCATATACAGAAAATAACTGCAATTCTACAGAGAATGCCTCTAATACTTTCAGCTTTTTTATAATGTAATCCTGCAGAAGATCAGGACACAATAAAAAAAAAAATTAAAGAGCATATTGGTTATTGAGCTTCTATCTTCTGTGCCTTATAGATCTAGTTACCTACAATGTTGACACAAATCAGTCTAATTTGATAATCATGAGTGTGTTTCTCAATTCAAAGTAGATCTTGGAGGCAACCTTACCTCTGCCAGCATTTAGTCCAGAAGTATTTGTGGAATCTTAATAGAAGCTACCTTGCAATGTGTCTTTAGAACAGTTCCTACTTAAAAGTACTTAGATAACCAACTAATCTTGAATGGCTCTACTCAATATTCAGTCAGATATTAACATTTGTTTTTAGTATCTACCAAGTGCTCCATGCTGATATATCAAGATAAGTAATAGATACTCACTGTCCTCAAGACACTTATGACCCAGCCCATTCTATGTAAAATTTTCAAAAGAGTTCAAATTATCATATGTTGTTTTCTCCCACAAAGCTCTCTTTTCTCCATTTTCTTGCAAAGGATATAATTGAATTATCCTTGCTAACCTCCTAAAACTGTGTGTCTTGAATATCATCTATTTAATTTACCAAAATGTTGAGGCTAACCTAGAATATATCATATGATGAATTCAGGCTAACATTGTTCTAAACCTTAAATATTTTTCAAATTACTTATGTGATAAGCCATTCTAGAATTTTACCCAGTCCTGAAGCCATGTTTACTGATTTTATATTGTAGCTTCCAGCTTTCCCTCAATGAAAGTAGGGACAGTAGGTACCTGTCTCTTGTCTTCCTGTACTTCTTTTTCATTCCACCAAATCCTTAGAGACAAGTGCATATGCAAGTTCTTATAGTAGCTGAGTTCCAAGTATTCCGAGTCAGAAGAATTGCTGCATCATCTCTTACAGCCTTTTCATTTAACCATAATTTCATATCAATGGTTATTCTAAACTTTCCTATCTAACACCTATCCCCTTTGGCACACACACACAAAAAAAAAATAGAAGTGGTAGAGCATAGATCTATTTTCCTCACCTCTTTACATTATACATTGATCCTCGCTGCATAGTCATGCCTTAATCTTTCTCAAGATTTAAACAAAATAACAAAAACAAAAGAAAAGAAAAAAAACCTTTCTTTTATCTCTACATTTTTCCTCATTGCAGATATAAGCATTCATCTTTTATTGTTTGGTGTCACTCTAATATACATCCTCAGCTAAAATCCATCCAGTTCACCTTTTTAACCAATTTCTCAAAAATTATGTCTTACTAAATTGCCATCTATGAAGCTATATCTATCTCTATGTATTATTTTTTCCATTTTCTTTTTAATTTGAATCAGTTGCAAATGTGGAGTCTGATATTCATTCTTGGAGGTTCCCAGCCTTCTTAACTCATCTTCCCTTTTAGAGGGTCAAGGAGTAGGATCAAATCTGTTATGGTGGAAGCTTAGAGATGATATGACTTAAGTCAAATCATCTTATACAACTCTGGCTGTCTGGAAACAGGAATAAAGCAGTTTCCTGGAAGGAACTGTGTAGATAGGATGAGCTCTACAAAGTTCAATCTACTTTCTAATCCTATTAGTCCTAGGGGAAATAGATAAAAGAACCATTAAAGTGTCCTGGCCTTGTGATTGCACCCCAGTCTTTGACAATGGCTACCTCCTTGTGGTCAGCAAAAAGACTGCTAGTGCCAGGGAGTTTCAGCAAAGGTGACCTTTGGTGATGGGAAAGATGACAGTAACAAAACTGTACTTTGTGTATTTTTTACATTGTAGCCATACTGTTACATAGTGTTATTGAAATAGGTTAGAAAGAACTGGAACAAACTTGTACCACAAGGGAAGCTAAGAGACAAATCAGAAGTGGCAGAGGTTTTAGTTTTATTTTTTTAATTTTTTAAAGATTTTATTTATCCATGAGAGACAGAGAGAAAGAGGCAGAGACACAGGAAGAGGGAGAAGCAGGCTCCCCGTAAGGAGCCTAATGCGGGACTCAATCCCAGACCCCGGGATCACACCCCAAGCCAAAGGCAGACGCTCAACCACTGAACCACCCAGGCATCCCAAGTTTTAGTTTTAAAGACAATGCTATAGAGCAGCAGCAGCAGCAGCATCTATCATCATGAGTTAGTACCATGACCATATACCCAGGCTTATATTGGCTGGGAACTACATTCCTTTGAAGGATTATAACCTGCCATTTATAATATTTCTGGCACATGTCTGATTATGACCATCATTTCCATTCATTATCAACTGGAAACTTTAAGGTGACATCACCCTTTCACGAAGTCCCCATTATATTCACATTAAAGACAATCTTTTTAAAAACCACACAATTTTCCCTTGTGTTTTTTTTTCTTTTCTAAATATTTCATTTACTTATGTGAGAAGGCGGGGCAGAGGAGCAGAGGAAGAGGGGAACAGAGTCTTATGCAGGTTCCACACCCAGCACCGAGCCCTACATGTGCCTTGATTTCACTGCCCCAAGATCACAGGCTGAGCTGAAACTGCATCCAACACTTAACTGACTATGCCACCCAGGCACTCCCCAATTTTCCCTTGTTTAAAATTTAGATTGATGAAGTCCCAATAGTTCATTTTTGCCTTTGTTTCCCTTGCCTTTGGAGACGTGTCTGGCCAGAAGTTACTGTGCCCAAGGTCAGAGAGTTTGCTGACTATCTTTTCTTCCAAGATTTTGATGGATTCCTGTCTCACATTTAATCCTGTTCATCCAGTTTGAGTTTATTTCTGTATATGGTGTAAGAAAATGGTCCAAGTTCATTCTTCTGCATTTTAAATGATGTAGATGGAACTAGAGGGTATTATGTAAGAGAAATAAGTCAATCAGAGAAAGACATTCTCATATGATATCACCCATCTGTGGAATTTAAGGAACAAAACAGAAGCATAGAGAAAGGGAAGGAGAAGTAAAACAAGACAAAATCAGGGAGAGAGAGACAAACCAAAAGAGACTCTTAACTATAGGATAAGCTGATAGCTTCTGAAGATACTGAATGTAAAGATGACCTCAATGAACCTGAGTCAAGTGGGAATGGCCATACAGCATGGTGACTAGCATGGATAATTGTGTCTTCAGGGTGCTATAAAAACCTGGAGAACAGCCATCTACTTCTCAACTCTGTGGTGGAGGATGTGTGTGGAAGGAGCAGGCAAATGAAAAACTTCCAAAAGTATTTAATATTTGAACAATTGCTATTGCAATAATTAGTGCAATAACGTATCAAAATGTCTATACTGGAAGCCAAGAACCCAACCACTCTAACTTATTCCCCTAAACATCTCCCTCAATAAGTCCTACTAATACTGACTCTTGCCAGTATTATTGGGAGACTCTTGTATCCTAATATCATTTAAAAACTACCAATTTTCTCCATCTTTCTGCCATTATCTTAGTTTACTCCTATCTTTTGCTGGAATACTAAAAATGCCTCCTGCATGTCTTCCTAACCACACAATCATTCCATTACAATACTTTACATTCATTCATGCATGCATTCATTCATTTAACTTCACTAAAATTCAAGACCTAAAACTTCAATGGTTACCAAATGCTGTATAAATGAAGTACAAACCCCTCAACATGCCTCAGCTTGATCATTAGAAGTCATACAGTCCAGTAGTTAAGAACATGGAGCCTAGAGCTTAGATTTGAATTTTGTCATCTAATAACTAGGGGTCTTAGACAAGTAGTCAATTTCTCTAAGCCTCAGAATTCTCATTTTTAAAATAGGAATATCTTTTCAAAAAAAAGGAATATCTTTTCATATGATAATGGTGAAGATGAAATGAGATAAATTCTCTGATGTTCTTTGACTACACTATGGCACATAGTACTAGATAAATAATAGCTTTAATTATGACCACTCCAAATTCATTTTCTTTAATATTTTCCTTTCTATGTTTGGGTATGGCAAGTCCCCTTACTGTTCCTCCAAGTGACCATGTTTTCCTGTCGTTGTATCTTTCATGTGCTCCTCCCTCTCCCCAGACCTCCTTTCCATGCCTTCTCCAACCTATGTAACACTAACTCGTCTGACTTCTGTCTATGTCCTTTTCTGTCTCCAGTTTCACAGTGCTAAAGTAGGTGATTTTCCTATTGGTTTCTATCACCCCGTTGCATTCTTTGCCCTAGCATGAATCATTTTATTCTCCTTTGATATATTATAAATTTCTTAAGGGCTTACCCTCATTGTCTCCCTAATATCTAACACTTCCACTGATTATAAAGGCATAGCATTGGTTTTTGTGAAGCAATTCCTCTAATAGTAAATTGCATATACAATTTGGTTTGACCAGATCAAGAGCTATATCATTATTATAAGCTCTAGAATAGCCAATCTTTATAAACTGGGCCTTTTGAAATATATATATATATTTATGTCGGAGTCAGTGTCTCATTCACTTTTACCTCCACTCCTCACCACCAACTAGGGAAGTATCTACTATAGAATAAATATTCGGATGTAAATGTTAATTTAGTGTAAATGAAACCAAGTATCTTTAACTTACACAATTCTAGGACTCTTTCTGTGTGAATTAAACATGGAAATACAACTTTGGGACCCAATTTATTTTTCTACAGATAAATGTCACTGAATTTTGTCTTTAATCCTGTTGACTTATATAATTTTAAGGTGAACACTAAAATAACAACAAAAAACTCTAGTAGACACAGCATTATTCAAAGAGAAATTTTGAAAGGAAGAAAATCTGAGGATTAATGTCCGTAATATTCATTTCTGACAGCCTATGTTCAAGTTTAGGTTGTCTGGTCAACATTTGGGTCTGACTCGTAGTTTCCAAATCATGGTGTGTCGTGTTCTAAATCAATTCCCTAGGAGAGATTTAGGGATAACTTTTCCACAGGTTTTCTCAATTAAAGATGCATCTAGCTGTTTGCCCACATCACCCACATCTGCTCATAAAAAATGAATAATGGAACACACATGTGCTGACTTGCGATTCATTTCAGCCTTTTGCAGGTGCAAATGCAAGTTTTAAGGTGCAAAGTGGAGCCACAAACGTTGTGGGCTTGTCCAGCTGAAATTCTAGGCTTTAATCACATCTAAATAACTCCTCAGGTGATGCAATCACAGGATTTTGCTCGCAAAAAGGGTGTAATAAATATTGTAGATTGAACTGGTGTGCATTAACAGATGAGGCTATGTTATTTAGAGAATACGAAATCCAGCTAATTTTCACCAATTTGGTATTTGCCAAAGCATTCTTTTCATATATTAACCCAAAATTCACCTTGAATACATCTCAAAGCAACTTTGACCAAATAAAATAGGAAATAAAATACTTTTATTTGTATACATGACTGATTCAGGATTTTAAATTGATAGATAACCCAAATCTATTATAATTACTACATATCCTTGCAGCTGGAGTAGCCTCCTAGCAGACTAAATCAACACTGTTAAAGCAGAACAGAGGGGCTCACTGGTGCAGATAATCCTAAACAGCAGAAAATCCTCAAATCATTTGTTTTCAGTATGGATATACATTTAGGAGGTTTGAGGATTTTGATATTGTTGATGTTGTTTCTGCAGACATTTGTTCCTAATTTTATTTTCATTAAGATTCTGTGAATTATACACCTTCCTAATGATTAAACTGTCACATATCTTTCATTAGCCAATACATGCAAGAAAGTATCCCTTGCCAGTTAGGATGATATAGGTAACAGAGCTGTTTGAAGATGGAGAGTAGAGCTTTGTTTCCTGAGGTGACAAATATTCTTATAGCCACCCCTTGTGGCCAAATTTCCATGAAGTTTATTAAACAAGGTATAATCTGATACCCAGATGTACTTCAATTATTTTGCTTGAGTAGGAAAAGTACATTTCTCCCTACTCTGACAGAAAAATGCACAGCTTCCTTGTTTCTTTATGAATTAGAGAAACCCAGGTTATAAAGAACACATACACTTTCATTTCAATAATGTGAATATGAAATAGTATCATAATTATGGGAATATATTATCTTAAGGCAACAGATATGAATATGTCATTATCCAAGGAAGCATAACGGGAAGGAGAATTTTCCAAGAAGCCTTGTTTTGAAGAATATAGTGATAGTGGGAAAGAGTTCAAAAGTCATTGAAAGAGAGAAAGGAGATTTCCCTCTTGGCTTAATGTTTAAATATATTTATCTCCTCTCATCAACTCTGAGGCAGAGAAAAATGAAAATTAAGCTCTGCCTTTACACTTTACTTCTGTTTTAATACCTCTCAACCAAACCCTCTTTATTCTGTTTATCCAAATCCTGCCCATTTTTCAAAGTGCAGCTCAAATTCTGCCTCTCTTGTACAGCATTCCCTGAGCACTTCATCTGGAAGCAATCTTTCCTTCTTCTAAACTTCCAGAAGACTTACTTTCCATACCACTCATTTAGCACTTATTATTTACTGACTGGTAGAGATGTAATGTTTTCAGAAATATTGCAGCCATAGTGGAGACTTTTTTTTATCCTTTTGTATGGAAAACAAACATATATTTTTAAAAACAGAATAGACCTAGTGTTTTTATTATTCTTCATAGATCTGAAATCTAGTTTGTTGTAGACTGTATCTGTATAACCAAAAGGAAGTACATATGTAATACAGCATGTCACATATTGTTTTGAGAGCCTTACAAATATTAAAAGTTTTACCTACTTTACAACTATTAGATTGCTAATAATAGACATCTCATATATGTGTATGCATTTTTTTGTGTTCACCCATATATATGCATGTATATGCATATGTGCATATGGTGTATATGATATAGATATAAACTTGTTTTGTTCATATAAATATTGCATTGGAGAATTGAAATAAAAATATTTATTCAGGAATTTATTAAAATGCATCAGTAGATTGTGAATAACCTTAAATTTATTATTGAATTTGTGCTATTTTTCTCATTTCTATAATATATAAAGCAGCAGGCTGCTAAACAATAAGGAACACAGTCTGTCTTAGTATTGTCCATTTTTGAGGAGATGGAAATTTTAGAAAGGAAAAAGTCTGTATATGTAAAGTAAAACAAAATTAAGGTTTTCTGAAATTAGAGTCTTTTTTTAGGGTCTTTTCCTTTGTATCCAGCAGATAAAACATGTTGGTTTTATTTTTCCATAAATAGGGGGAAAAAAGTAGATAAAAACAAAAAATACTCACCAATTTCCGAGAAGTCCTAGAGTTTAGCATAGTATCACCATCCACTAGCTACAAGTAATTAGCTACAAGGAACTTTCTGTTCCTTGGTTTCCTTATCTGAACATGAGGAGTATGAATTTATTTATTTATTTATTTATTTATTTATTTATTTACTTACTTACTTATCTACTTATTTATTTTTAAGATATTATTTATTATTTATTTGAGAGGATAAAGAGAGTACAAGTGGGGGTAGGGATTGAGGGAGAGGGACAAGCAGACTCCCCACTGAGCAGGGAGCCCAATGCAGGGCTTGATCCCAGGATCCCAAGATCATGACCTGAGCCAAAGTCAGATGCTCAACTGACTGACCTAGGGATATGGGCATCAATTTACCAGTATTATTTCAGTTTCAAACTTTAAAATCCATGTATAATTTTGTCCATATAGAAGTCTTTTCAAATGAATTTTAAAAACCATGTCCATCATTAGTTTCTTTTTTTTTTTTTAAGATTCTATTTATTTATTTGAGAGAGGGAGAGAGCAAAAGAGAGAGAACATGAGCAGGGTGATGAGTAGTGGGAGAAGCAGACTCCCTGATGCAGGGCTTGAACCCAGGACCATGAGATCCTGACCTGAGCCAAAGGGAGATGCTTAACTGACTGAGCCACCCAGGCGCCACTATCACTAGTTTCTATAATTATGTGACTTAATATAATCCAAAGAAATATTTCCATTTCCAGAAGCTGATAAGGATGAAAACAATTAAAATAAAATTAGAGGAAACTTATATGCATACCAACATTATCTTTTTATAGGCTTAAATATTTCCCTTTTTTTTTTTAGAGTTTTATTTTTTTAAAGATTTTATTTATTATTTATTCATGAGAGACACAGAGAGAGAGAGAAAGAGAGAGAGAGAGAGGCAGAGACAGAGGCAGAGAGGGAGGCAGGCTCCATGCAGGGAGCTTGACGTGGGACTCGATCCCAGGTGTCCAGAATCATGCCCTGGACTGAAGGCAGGCACTAAACCACTGAACCACCCGGGATGCCCTAGATTTTTATTTTTAATAATCTCTACACCCACCATGAGGCTCAAACCCACAACTTCAAGATCAAGAGTCACATGCTCCACCAATTGAGCCAGCCAGGCATCCGTACAGATTTTAATATTTCCTGAATTGGCATCATTTTATGCTTGTGGAGGATGACAGAAATCATTTAATGCAGATAAGCAGAAAAAGGTCAGAGTCCTAGCCTCTGTGCTAGGTTTACCCTTGAAAAAATTCCACCTTCATTCTGGACTAATGGATACTCTACAAGTTTTTCTGTGCTTTTTCAACATCTCACACTGAGGGTAGTGCAGGCTATGCAATTCAGTCAAATACAATCACACTTATATCACTGTTATTCCATGTTTCTGGGTTGTATCTCTAACGTTTCTTAGAAAAGGACTTTGAATTCTAAGGATATTTGTTAAAAATATGCTGTGAAACAAATAGATGACAAGAATATATCTCCAAGCCTGTATTAAAAGTCAGCCGACTACAAAGAACTGTTCAAACTCAGGCTGTTGTTGGTTTTGTTTTGTTTTGTTTTTTTCACATTTCTTGTTAAAGTAACTGACTTTTGAAAAAGAATTTTTTTTAAATTTGTAATATTCTGTGTTGTGTTACTTTACTAATTGTCTAAAATTATAGATTTCCAATGAAACAAAAAAACCCAGAGTGAGGGTCTAAGCCAGATGAACCCTCTAAGAATATATATATGCATATATGCACATATATAGACTTACATACATATACATAATACATATATACTCTTAGAGTAATACATGTATAATGAAGTATATTATATTATTAGATACATATATATTCTTGGATGTATACTCTTAGATACATTTTTTTCTTAAAATATGTATATGATATATATACATATATATGTATATCAAGGTTATATGTATATGATATATACATATATATATATATGATTAGGCAAGCTAGTGCCACTAAGGATTAACTATAAAAAGAATGCCAATAAGCCTCAAGGATATGGTCATTTAGAGGCTGAGAGCTAACCCACAACTCTCTCCCCCCTACAATGAAAGTACTAATGAGGGACAAAGCCCATCCGTTAGCTACCTGAGTACTGTGCCCAATAGAGAAGGGACTCTCCTTAAAAAGAAAAGCTACTTATGGGATAAACTTGATCCAGGACAATGAATCAAAGTTAATGCTTCTCAAACTGTCCTCTAGCCCAAACTCAAGGATCTCAGAGATTTTAGGAGGAGAGAGAATATGTAAATTTAAAATGCAAGATTTGATAGGAAGCCGGGAGCAAATAACTTCCGTTTTTCACAAATTTCAATAATGGTTATTTTCTTTACTGCATGATTAAAGAAGTAAAACTCAGGCATACCAATAGTCATTACACAAAGCACAAATTACTCTCTAAGCAAGCTGACCCAAAAGTCTTTTGGGAAGCAGGGAAGTCCAAGTACCCATTTTACTAAGGTCAGTTGTAGGTATGGAGAGAAGACACTGCGATGGGAGGTACCAGAAACATTGTCAGAGGATCCCAAATCCTAAAGGAACTAAAAAGAAAAGACTGAGGTGTTGTGTTTTAAACTATTTTTGTGAAGCTTTGTACCAACACAAAAAAAAAATTATAAAAACTGAGAAAACAAAGTAAACATATAAATATCTTTATATTCTATAGATTGAAGAAGTCAACTGCAGGTCATAAAAGCTGTGTAATCAAATATGATTTGCTCATCTTAAGATTTTTTTTTTTTTTTTTTTTTTGGCGGGGGGTGTGTGTGCCTGGATGGTTCAGTCAGTTAAGCATCTTCCTTGAGCTCAGGTCACGATCTTGGGGTCCTGGGATCAAACCCCACTTCGGGGTCCATGCTTGGTAAGGAGTCTGCTTTTCCCTCTTCTGCACCCTCAACTCATGTTCCCTCTCTCTCAAATAAATAAATAAAATCTTTTTAAAAATGTTTTGTTTGTTTGTTTGATTTACATTTAGAGGGCAAATGCATTATATGGCATTTTAAGTTTTTTCTCAGTCAAAAGCCATCTGACAATGTATTTCCTAATATTCAAGGCCTTCAAATTGTTACTGACTGCTATTATTGTTTTTAGACATACCCATGTTTTCACTTGAGCTGGGTTACAAGTGTCTTTGAAGAGATAAGAAACACATAATTATTTTATTCACTCTCAATGTATAACAGAAACCTAGTGCACAGGTTTGGTACATGGAGTACACACATTAACTATGTCTCATCTACCAATGAAAAATATAAGACAACAGCTGAGATTACTGCCATTCAACCAGTAAAGTAATAAATCTTACTTTATTATGGTGTCAAACTAAATTATAAATTTTTATTCTTTAATAAATTGGAAAAATGAGTGAGGTGTCATACATGAAAGGACTTTTTTTCATCTTTTATCCTTTTATAGTGGATTCCTTGTTGGCCATCTGCTAATTGTGTATCTTTCAAGGTTATTCAGACACAAGTTTATTGTTATAATTAGATCAAGGAAATCATTTTTTTTCTTTTTCCATCAGCATGTTTTCCTTGCTGCAGCAGGGCAGATAAACTGGGCGAAGGGCTCATGGGAAGAAGACAAAATGATTTGGGAGAAGAGATAGTGTCTCGCATAGAGAACATTAAGAGGGAATTATAACCATCTATACCAAAGAGGGCATACCCAAAACAGTACCAATTCCTCCAACCTTCTTTAAATGGAAAGTTTACCAAACGTGACTGTCCTTTGTTAATTTTCCTTATTTTTTATTGCAATTCACTAAGCAATCAGGAATGCAAAAAATAATTTCCTACCCTTTGGTGCCATCATGAGGCCAGAATAATAAAGTACTGAGGAAAGATCTCCAGAGTAACCCAAGGTTTTGATATTTTCTTTTCATTCAAATGTAATTATCCAGAGCATGAAAGTTTATTTCAGAAAGAAATATAATTACCTTTACTATAATTGAAACCCTCCAACCAACAAATCATAGCTTATATGTCTACACAGGACTTGCACTGAGTGGAATAAAACGTACCTTAAATTTTTAAGCAACTGTGGAATAACAATTTTGTGAATATGAAATCATTAAAGTATTCATGTTTTAAAGTTACATAGCCATGACCTAAAGCTTTTAGAGATTTTAAACCAATTATAGCAATATCTTAGATTTATTTATCTATTTTTTTAATCTTATGGTATCATAGCATAGCACAACAGATAGTAAGATAAAGTCCTCAGAGGTCTCAAAACACATTATGATATCACAAAAAGAAAACACGCTATTTTAAGAATGGGATAAATGACAATAGAAAGAATATGGCAAAGCAATACATTAGAAAGAATAGCTAATGAATATCTAAGGACTTTATAGCCAGATAAAATCAAAATATAAATCACTATCAGGTGATGTAACATGTGAAATCATCACCACAAAGTACATCTAAAAAATGGCAAAGAGATATTTTATTAAATGTCTCCACCAAATATATATATATATCTTATTCTGCTATTTGTGTTATACTTATATTAATTATCCCTAGGTTTACGTTACATCCATTGTAAGCCTATTGTACAAGTATATTAATAGAGGTACAAAATGTTTATTATTCATCTGCTTTCTCAATCCATCAAATTTTTTTGTGTGAATTGTTAAAAGTTTTCTCATGTGATGAAAATATGGTCCCTAAATGATGCCTGGTTATGCTTAAATCTTATTTCTTCCCATTGCTCCTTAAAATTCTATCTATTTTTTTCTCATTTTGCCTTCATGGCACTTGGAAGCCGAAAAGCCCCACAAATTTCATCTCTAAGGTATGGATTTGCCTCTAAGGGATGTAAAAGTTCACTATGCATATGTCTTACTTACTTCAGCTTTTATTATTTACTGGAAAGCCACAGGCCAGGGAGAAAAGAAAACTGCTGAATTAGTTTTTACCTGATTTTGTTCTTAGAGTGTCCTCCTCTAATCTAGTTCATACCTAGCACCTCTGTGCCATATTTTCATATTTTCAGAATTATCAAAAATAAAAACACCATCAACAATATATATATATATATTCAGCCATCAACTATATATATATATATATATATATATATATATATATATATATATAGTATATATTGCTTCTTTCTCTTTCTCTTGTCTCAGAGACAGATCTTATATGTGAAAATAGTACTAATTTGCTCTTGTCAGTGGTGATCTCCTTTTGCGACCTGGCCTCCAGCACTCTTTCAGTAGAATCATAGTTCTAATCCCAACTTGGCTTTGGGCATATGTTGCCCTCATTTGGCCCCTGTAAAGTTGCCCAAGATGGATCATTATCTTTAACATTATCCCAGAGATGAAGAGAAGTTAAATCACTCTCCATTGTAATAGCATCAAAAACTCCTTTCATTGGCAAGACTTGCCAAGAAAGACATTATTTCTGCCCTGATAAAATTCTCAAAGGCTCCCAGTCTGAGGGAGGAAGCTTGGAAGCCATCATCGGGGATGAAAAGGAGCATTCGGATCACCTATAACCCCCTTCAGGCAGGACAAGACTATTCCTATGTGAGATGTTGTACAATGTTCACATATTTAAATGCCATCTCATCATAATTCTATTCATCTCACGAGCTCAGATGGTTTCCAACGACATCATCTCTTGCTTTTACTTCATTATGCAGTTTAGAGGAAGGGAAAGAAATTTAGGAGAATATTGAGTATGTGAGTATCTGATTCAGTTGAGATCCAAGAAAAGTGTCCAGTTATTTATAATAGAAAGTATTTAATACATAAAATTAGTTACACAGGTTATTGAATATTGAAGGGAACAGTGAAGAAACTCAGAGATTGTCAGCAGCAGGGAGGGACTATTAATGTTTAGATGGGAGACACTGGGTAAGAGAATGATGAGAAAGGGTGAGTGAAGCCCAAGAATGGTGTTACCTGATAGGAAGTAGAACCACATCACTCCTATCTGGAAAGAACTGGAGCCACGTAGGATTCAGACATAAATCATATGCCTCAGGGTTCTCTGCCCTTACTTCTCTGTTCCAGCTGCTTTCCAGCTTCTTGCCATGACTCTCCCTGTGCAAACCCACCATAACCTCTCATTAATGAAGCCTGAATCATTCAGCCTGCATGAGTTGCCTCCATGAAATATAGAGCAGGACAATGGAATTAGGAGGCATTGATCTGGGTCAAACTGACCAGGACTGACACAGAACACTAAGTGAGTAGGGAAAAAAAAGTGTTGGTGAGTTTTTGTTAGAAAGAAAAGTAAAAAATCTAAAAGGCTATAAATGCCCCATATATACCTCCCTTATTTTACTTATTTCCCTTTTATGCCTGCTATTATTGCTTTAGAACGATCCTTGATTTTGTTTCTCCAAATCAAAAGACCTTTTTTTATCATAAGAAATGATACATAAATATTTTTATACTCCTGAGACGCTGCAATTAGAATTGTGTATAATTTATTAATATTAATTTCTCTTTTTAAAAGACAAACTACCCTTTGTCTCTTAAAATGGAGTTACTGTGAAAATAATTCTCAAGTAAATTAGTTTCCCATCTTATTCCCTGCTGCTAGTAATGAAAACACATCTCCCAGCAGTGATGAAAGCATAATTTCTAATGGTTCACAGCAAAGAGAGTTTTTATTTCTTTTAAAGTGAGGATGGTCAAAAGCAAAATCACAACTATTAGGCTATTCTTTTTCAATTGAATGCATTTTTAAATGACATTATTTAAGAACCTTTTGTACCACTAATACTACAATTTACAAGAATTTTAATTATTAAATTCAGCAATTTTAGTCTAAGAAAACAAACCTACATTTCTAATGTATTATATTTCCATAACTTATTAACTAATTTTATAAAATATTCTGTTTTATATTTCTACCATCAAAAGAGTCACTGATTTTGGCTATTATCTTTTGATGGATTTATATTGCACATAATATATTATAAAACACAAATACAAACATATGAACATACATCCTAAATATAGCCAATTCCAACTTTCTATTACATTTTTTCATTTTTTTCAGGATTTTTTTTGCATAATACCTATAAAGTTTAAAGTTTGTGCTATGATTATGATAGTATCTGTAAAGAAATATAAACTGAAAAATTAGCTGATCCTCTAGATTATAAATTCATTAAACAGATACCTATTGTTTGCTATCATTTTCACATAATGAAAGAAATATGTTTCCATTTAGCATGAAAAATCTTCCTTACATATCCAAATTCTACCCTCAAGAGGTCCCACAGCTTTTCTGCCCCACAGTAACTATACAGAGGTCAATGCTTTTCATTTGATTTTTCTAATCTTTGAAGTTAGCTGCACGCATTCTTATTTCCAGAAGATCTTTATCCCATAATTGGTTTCTAGGTTCATTTTGGGGCTGACCTTTTTTAGAAGATGCAGCTTACATATAATCACTGTTACTTGTGAAAAAAATCAGATAATAACTTTTAAATGCTTAATAATCTGAGCCCTGGCAGCACTCTCTCCCATACTCAAAATTCCATTGAAATAAACCCTCCTGTATATAGTAAGCAAATGATCATCATCAAAAAACTTAGAATGATAGAGTACCATCAACACACTAGACAAGAAGAGGAAATTCTGCTAGATATAATGTCCAAGGGACATAAAATAAGCATTAGTTCTTGATTCATTTTGCTTTATACTTTTTTGAGGAATTACAACATGCATCCACCATTTCAAATTTATATAAATCTTGTAAAGTTGTCACTCACCGAACCTGCTGTCCAATGACAGAGCTATACACATGACCTAAGTTAGGCCAGTGAGACGGACTCTCCCAAGAAAATGAACCATAAGTAATTATGAAGGTTTAGATGAAGGTGACTGATGTTGTCTTTTTTTTTTAAGATTTTATTTATTTATTCATGAAAGACACACACAGAGAGAGAGAGAGAGAGGCAGAGACACAGAGGGAGAAGCAGGCTCCATGCATGGAACCTGATGTGGGACTCAATCCCGGGACTCCAGGATCACACCCTGGGCCAAAGGCAGGTGCCAAACAACTGAGCCACCCAAGGATCCCCCTGATGTTCTCTTCTAAAGGCAAAATTTTACAAAGAAAACCATGCTAACAACCTAAATGTCCCTCAACTGATGAATGAATAAACAAAATATGGTATATCCATAAAATGAAATACTATTCAGCCACAAAAAGTAATGAAATAGTGACACATGCTGAAATAGAGATGAACCTTGAAAATATTATGCAAGAGAAAAAAGCCAGACATAAAAGACTACATACGTTTGATTCCGTCTATGTATACTATACAAAATAGGCCGAGTCATGAAGCAGAAGGCAGTTTAGCGGCTGGCAGGAGCTGGTGGAGAAAGGAATTATGGAGAATACTTGCTTAATGGGTAGGGGTTTCTTTCTGGGATGAGGTTCTGAAACTAGATCATGGTAATGTTTGCAAAATATTGTGAAGGCCACTGGGTTGCATATTTTAAAGTGACAAATTTTATGTTCTATGTATTTTGCCACAATAAAAGAATTGTCAAGGAAAAAAAGACAACTATTAATTCCCAGGTCTGATATCCAAAATTTTGATTTCTATCTTTCCTAAGACTTGGTTATTTGGCTATTACTTCTATTTTATTACTTAGTAATTTTCTAATAAGTTCTTTCCTCCCTACCTTTTCTATAATTAACTTTTGGTTACTTTCAAACCAAAACAACCTAATTCTCACACCTATTGTTAAGAATGTAAAGTAGCACAACTTTGGGAGATCAATTTAGCAATATGTAAAATATATAACGTCCAAAATATCTATAGTTAAATATACATCATCAGGAGTAGGAACAAATAAATTATGGTATAATTACACAAAAGGATATTACACTGAAGTTAAAATTGAAGAAAAAAGGCTACATATTTATATTAGTGTGTATCAATCTTAAAAACATTAGGAAAAAACCCACCACAAATAGCTCAAAACATATATGCTTATATATGCTCTAAAACTTTACACCATATATATGTGTGTGTGTATGTGTGTGTATACAGCATTCACATAAGTTTTATTTTATTTTTTTAAGATTTTATTTATTTATTCATGATAGACATAGAGAGAGAGAGAGAGAGAGACAGAGAGACAGAGACACAGGCAGAGGGAAAAGCAGGCTCCATGCCAGGAGCCCGACGCGGGACCCGATCCCGGAACTCCAGGATAACGCCCTGAGCCAATGGCAGGCGCTGAACCCCCGAGCCACCCAGGGATCCCCCACATAAGTTTTAAAACATGTAAGACAGTATTATGGTTTCATTTCTTCATGCATATATAGTAAATTTTTTAAATATGTGGAAATGTTAAATACTGATTTAAAAGTAGTGATACTGCAGCAGATTGTAAATTCCAATAATGACCACAATATCTAATAAAAAATATCTAATAATAACATGTTCTTCTTACAAATGATCTTGTCATTTTACTCATTGAGTGTTGACTCTATATCCTTTACCATGATTCCAGGTAGACCTTTGCGATGGTCTCAATTAATAGAGTACAGGACGAGAGACTCTACATGACTTCAAAGGCTAAATCATAAGAGTGTCATGCATTTCTGCCTTGTGCTTTCAGGATACTTGCTTTGCAACCCAGGAATCATTCTGTAAAGAAGCCCAAACAATAACTTGGAGGGATCTCAGGTAATACAGAACGCCAGTTGAGGTCTCAGCAGACAGCCAGCATCAACTACCACATGTATGAGTGAATAAAGCTTCAAAGGATTCCAGCCAGTCACAGTGTCCCCTATTTTCAAGTGTTTTCAGCTGAGGCTCCAGACATTATAGGGCATCCCCACTGAGCCCTTCCCAATTTTTGATGCACTGAATCCATAAACAATATAAAGTGGGTTTTGGTCATGCCACTAAGTTTACGCCGGTTTGCTACTCAACAACAGCATCGGGTATAGGTCACCACTGGAGAAGAAAATGAGGAATGAGATCTGGAATAGACCTAATACATTATGATTTGGAAAGGTAAGTAATAGACATTCAGATATTCTTTGTATTATTCTTTATAGTTTATGTCCTAGTTTTTAAACATCTTATAATAAATATAGAAAAAATATGTATATTCTAGAAACTGTTGTTCATATATACAAATATTAAAATTATGACAACATAGGCACCATGATCTCATGGGTAATAACATAATAATAAACAAAATGGTGGGGGAAAGAAAGGGCTATTTACATGGGGGAAAATCAACCTAATCTTCTTATCATTCTATATTTTGAAATGTACTAGAGGGGGAACCCAGTGACTCACTAGTTGAGCATCTGCTTTAGCTAAAGTTGTGATCCCCAGAGTCCTGAGATCGAATCCTGAATTAGGCTCCCTGCAGGGAGCCTGTTTCTCCCTCTGCCTATGTGTCTGCCTCTCTCTGTGTGTCTCTCATGAATAAATAAATAAAATCTCTTAAAAAATAAAAATAAGGGCAGCCCAGGTGGCTCAGCGGTTTAGCGCCACCTTCAGCCCAGGTGTGGTCCTGGAGAACCAGGATGTATTCCCACATCAGGCTTACTGCATGGAATAGAGCTTGCTTCTCCCTCTGCCTGTGTCTCTGCCTCTCTCTCTCTCTCTCTCTCTCTGTCTGTCTCTCATGAATAAATAAATAAAATATTATAAATAAATAAATAAATAAATAAATAAATAAAATATACTAGAGAGGTTGCAATGGAGTCAAATGTAAAATCTTAACATTTTTATAATAGGAAAATAGTAAAAAATATCTCTTAGGATAGAAGACTTTCTAATTTTAGCTTTCTATGCATCAGAATCTTCATCTATAAAATTGGATGACAATAATATTTCTATTATCATACTGCTACTATTATCACAGTAATTGTCAAATATCAATGACATCTTTAAGTTTTTTTAAAAGATTATTTATTTATTTCAGATAGAGAGCACAAGTGAGGGAAAGAGAATCTCAAGCAGACTCCCTGCTGTGCACAGAGCTTGATGTAGGACTCAATCTCACGATCCTGAGATCATGACCTGAGCCAAAAATCAAGAGTCAGAGGCTTAACCAACTGAGCCACCCAGGTGCCTCAATGACATCTGTTAATGAAGTTCATAACTGATTTGTTCCTATTGTTGCTTCCTAAATCTCTACCCTCATATTATTTGCCTAAATCTACTCTAGCTTATTCATTCACTTAGTAACCTATATTTAATTTTCTAATACCCTATGACAAGTACTTGCTAGATACTGATAAAATAGAAGTAATTAAAGTAGTATTGTCCCTATCTTACGGAGATTTCAAAATGGTTGGGGCAACATACATTAACTCATTAATCACACACACAAAAAATGTAAACTTAAACTGTTTTCCATGAATTTAGATCATCAGTCCAGTCCTCCCTTTGTAGTAACTGCCTATGGAAGCTCTCCTTTCTATTATCTAATGACAGAATATGGTCAAAGTTGAATTCTTGACTTTTACCCTCCCAGCCTGCTCTTCTTGCAGCTATTTTCCCCATCTCAAATGATGACAATTCCATTTTGCCTGGCTCTCAGCCCCCAAAATTTGTTGCCAGTCTTCCCTTACTGTTTTAGATCCCATAATCAATTCCTTCAGGAATCCTCTATGCAACTACTTCTCACCATTACTAAGACCCTTACTCAAGTCACCATTGTATCTTGTTTGAGTTACTAAAACACCCTTTTAATTAGTCTCCCTGTTTGTATCCTTCTCACAAACCCATCCACTTGCTGTCTTTTCTCAACAACATCCTCCAGAGAGATCTTAAAACTAACTCAAAAAATATGACTCTATTGTTTAAAATACTCCAACAGCTCCCCATCTCATTTACAATAAGAGGGATAGTCTTTATAATTGCCTATGAAGCTCTACATCATCTAGCTGATTAACTTTCTGACTTCCATTCTAGTATTTACCTCCTAACTCATCTTCTTCTAGCCACAATGGCCTCCTTGCTATACCACAACAATCCAGACACAACTTATGCTATAGGAACATTGCCCAATTCTTCTCTCTGCTTAGGTTGCTCTTCCCTAGATAACAGCATGCCAACTGCCTTCCTTCATGTCTTTATCCAAACACCAATTTAACAAAGAGTTCTGTCCTGGGAATTTAAATTTTAGACCTTATCTGCATCCCATTCTTCACAGTCTTTACTCACCTCTTCTGTCTTACTTTTCCCATGACACCTCTCCCTTATTCATCTACTGTGTAATGTATGTATTTATTATAGCTCATTATCTGCCTACTTACCACTACCTCTTGAGAATATAAGCTCCATGACAGCAGAGATTCTCATCTATATTATGCAATATTGAAACTCCTATGCCTACAAGAGAAAGAGAACTACAAATATATTACAGAGACAGAAAGAAAGAGAAAGTAGGAGAGAGAGAGAGAGAAAGAGAAAGAGAGAGAGAGAAATTGTGTTCTAATAAGTATGTCACCAATAAAATATCCTAGGTATTGATTAATCATTTGGTTATTTATTCTTTCAAAAACGAATATTGGGCTGCAACTTGTGAACAAGATAAAATGAAGGAAACCAAATCTGCCCTTCCACATGAAACAACTAACACAACAAACCAAATATATGATGCAATAGATTTCAAGATACTGAATATCAGGCAACAAGGGACAATAATCTTTGAATAATGGGGTGAAAATAAACTCAGTCCTACAGTTGCTACAACTTACTGTTCAGAGTTTCTGGGTTGCAGTGCAGGGAAAGGAAAATAATATAGAGAGTAGGAGTCTCCTTGAGTTGAAGAGGGAGAGCTGTGGGTCCAGGGACACTGAGATGGCTGAGGAACAGCCAGCAGATATAAGAAAAATGTAGAGAAAGATCTGCAGGAGTCTCATCAAGTTTTTAACTGAGTACTGATCATCACACGGTGTGAGGAAACTACCCCAGGCTAGAGAAAGATCTACATGTAAGAAGCAGAGGAAAGACATCTTTGGCGCTCACACAAAACTAGAAGTGGTTCCTATTCCCACTGGCTAAAGTGGAAATTGTCTTAATTCTTGAAGAATGGGGAGCACCTAATAGGCTCTTTCTTCAGCCCTTGGACTAATTACCTTTATAATAAATACCATTTAATCCTACGTAACAAAGCTAAAATACAGCATCCAGATGATCAAATAGTTACAAAGTGACTTATCCTTGTCACTGAAAAAATCCCAAGAATATACACAGAAATGAAAACTATTTAGCACTCAAAAGGTAAAGTGCATAATATCTAGCATCCTATCAAAATTTACCAGGCAAATAATTAAGCAGAAAAACAACCCATTATGAAGAGTAATATCACATATGTCACAGATGAAGAACTGGTGAGCAAGAACGTCAAAACAATCACTGTAACTGTAATCCATATGTACAATAACTTAGAAAAAATGAGTGTGTTAAGTAGAGAAATGGAAGATAAATAATAAAAGACCAAACTCAAACTTCTAGAGATTGAAATACAATATTGGAGGTGAAAAATACATTCAGTGAGTTTAAGAGCACAATTGATATTCCAGGGAATAAAGAACGAATGGTAGAAATAGCAAAGACATATCGGGTAGTAGATTTAAACCTAACCACTATCAATAACCGTATCAAAGGAAAATCATTTAAACATCTCAGTTAAAAGTTGGAGATTGCCAAGTTGAATTGCAAAAAAAAGCAACACTCATCAATATGCTGCCTATTAAAAACATATTTGACCATAAAGAATCATATAGGTTAAAAACAAAAAGTTAGAAAAATATATACACTAATCAGAGGAAAATCAGAGTGGCTCTAAAACCAGGCAAATCAGGAGAGAATAAAGGATAAAGTGTTATTTCAATATAATAAGTGGGTCCATTCATCAAAAATTAACACTCCCAAATGTTTATGCTCCTAAAAAGAGGAATTTAAAATACCTGAAATAAAAACTGATGGGACTGCAATGAGAAACAGACAAACCCACCACTGTAATAGGAAAATCCGACCTTCTTTTTTCAATAATTGATACTAAAAATAGATAATCATTCAGGCTATAGAAAGTTTTACCAACCCTATCAAAAAAATGTGACCCAACTGGCCTCTCTCCAACAACAGAAGAATGCACATTCTTTCCAAGGGCATGTGGAAAATTTAGCAAGATAGGCTATATTATGGATCATAAAACTATTCTCAGTTAAATTAAAAAAGACTGAAATTATGTAAAGTACATTATTGACCACAATGAAATAAAATTAGAAATATATAACAGAGAGATGCACTGAATGTATTTGAAAATTAGATTACACACTTTTTTTTTCTCATTAAACTTTTGTTTTAATGGGTCTCAAAATTCTGTGACAGATTTTTTGGTCAAGTTGTTTCCATTAAAAAGTACTGATTTTAAAAACTAATAACTTAAAACTGCCACACACGCAAAAAAAAAAATGCTCCACAAAACATTCTCCTTTCCTTCTGAAGGTTTTATGATGCATTGTTATCATTAACCAGTCTTTTACTATTAATCTTAAATGGCCAATTGACACAAACAGTTCTGAGACCGTTCTTCCACCACTTCCACCACTGATTAAGACTGGGGTGGCAGGTATTGGGGATAATATTCATTTAGCCGTCTGAGCTTTCTGGCGGGACTTGGTGACTTTGCCAGCTCCAGCTGCCATCTTGTCCACTGCTTTGATGACACCCACAGCAACCGTCTGTCTCATGTCACGAACAGCAAAACGGCCCAGAGGAGGATAGTCAGAGAAGCTCTCAACACACATAGGTTTGCCAGGAACCATATCAACAATGGCAGCATCCCCAGATTCAAGAACTTGGGACCATCTTCCAGCTTCTTTCCAGAATGACGATCTATCTTTTCCTTCAGCTCAGCAAACTTGCAAGCAATGTGAGCTGTGTGACAATCCAGCACAGGTGCATATCCAGCACTGATTTGGCCTGGATGGTTCAGGATAATCACCTGAGCTGTGAAGCCAGCTGCTTCCATTGGTGGGTCATTTTTGCTGTCACCAGCCACGTTGCCACGACGAACATCTTTGACAGATACGTTCTTGACATTGAAGCCCACATTGCCCCCAGGAAGAGCCTCACTCAAAGCTTCATGGTGCATTTCAACAAACTTTACTTCAGTTGTAACATTGACTGTAGCAAAGGTGACCACCATGCCTGGCTTAAGAACACCAGTCTCCACTCGACCCACTGGGACAGTACCAATACCACCAATTTTGTAGACGTCTTGGAGAGGCAGACGCAAGGGCTTATCGGTTGGACGAGTTGGTGGCAGAATGCAATCCAGGGCTTCAAGCAGTGTGGTTCCGCTGGCATTCCCATCTTTACGGGTGACTTTCCATCCCTGAACCAAGGCATGTTAGCACTTGGTTCCAGCATGTTGTCACCATTCCAACCAGAAATTGGCACAAATGCTACTGTGTCGGGGTTGTAGCCAATTTTTTTTCATGTTTTTGATAAAGTCTCTGCGTCCTGGGGCATCAATGATGGTCACATAATACTTGCTGGTCTCGAATTTCCACAGGGAGAAATCAATGGTGATACCACATTCACGTTCAGCTTTCAGTTTATCCAAGACCCAGGCATACTTGAAGGAGCCTTTTCCCATCTCAGCAGCCTCCTTATCAAATTTTTCGATAGTTCTTTTGTCGATCCCACCACATTTGTAGATCAGCAGGCCAGTAGTGGTAGACTTGCCCGAATCTACGTGCCCAATGACGACGATATTGATGTGAGTCTTTTCCTTTCCCATTTTGGTTTAGGTTTAGCGGTGGTTTTCATGACACCTGTGTTCTGGCGGCAAACCCGTTGCGAAAAAAAGATTACACACTTCTTAATAACCATGTGGTAATGAAGAATTCACAAGTGAAAATAAAAAGTTCTCTATCTAAATGAAAGTAAAAACACAACATTTCGAAATTTGTGGGATTCAGCTAATGTAATTAGAAAGAAATAGCACTGAACACCTATGTTAGAAAAGAAGAAAAGATAAAGGGTCTCAAATAAATAACCTCAACTTCTACCTTAACACACCAGGAAAAAAAAAAAAAGAACACATTAAACACTAATCAATACAAATAAAAGATAAGAGTGAAAGCAAAGAAACCAAAAACAACAGAGAAAATAAACAAAACCAAAAACTAATTCTTTCAAAAAATCAGTAAAATTATGAACCTCTAACCAGGCATCTAGAAAAAGTTAGAACTCACATCGTATCATGGTGAAAGACTGGGTGATTTCCTGCTAAGGAGCAAGGTAAGGATATCTTTTAGATGAGAGAAATAAAGAAAAATAATCATGAGAATCAATATATGTTAAACACTACTCTAAAATCTGTTTCCAGATCACTCATTAACCCAATTTCCTATATTTTAAATTACATAGATAGATATAGTTGATATAGCTATATGGAGATATATAGAGATACATATTCAACTTATTCTTGCTTTTTTTTTAATAAATTTATTTTTTATTGGTGTTCAATTTACCAACATACAGAATAACACCCAGTGCTCATCCCGTCAAGTGCCCCCCTCAGTGCCCGTCACCCATTCCCTCCCACTCCCCGCCCTCCTCCCCTTCCACCACCCCTAGTTCGTTTCCCAGAGTTAGGAGTCTTTATGTTCTGTCTCCCTTTCTGATATTTCCTACCCATTTCTTCTCCCTTCCCTTATATTCCCTTTCACTATTATTTATATTCCCCAAATGAATGAGAACATATAATGTTTGTCCTTCTCCGATTGACTTACTTCACTCAGCATAATACCCTCCAGTTCCATCCACGTTAAAGCAAATGGTGGGTATTTGTTGTTTCTAATGGCTGAGGAATATTCCATTGTATACATAAACCACATCTTCTTTATCCATTCATCTTTTGATGGACACCGAGGCTCCTTCCACAGTTTGGCTATTGTGGACATTGCTGCTAGAAACATCCGGGTGCAGGTGTCTCGACATTTCCCTGCATCTGAATCTTTGGGGTAAATCCCCAGCAGTGCAAATGCTGGGTCGTAGGGCAAGTCTATTTTTAACTCTTTGAGGAACCTCCACACAGTTTTCCAGAGTGGCTGCACCAGTTCACATTCCCACCAACAGTGTAAGAGGGTTCCCTTTTCTCCGCATCCTCTCCAACATTTGTGGTTTCCTGCCTTGTTAATGTTCCCCATTCTCACTGGTGTGAGGTGGTATCTCATCGTGGTTTTGATTTGTATTTCCCGATGGCAAGTGATGCAGAGCATTTTCTCATGTGCATGTTGGCCATGTCTATGTCTTCCTCTGTGAGATTTCTCTTCATGTCTTTTGCCCATTTCATGATTGGATTGTTTGTTTCTTTGGTGTTGAGTTTAAGAAGTTCTTTATAGATCTCAGAAACTAGCCCTTTAACTGATATGTCATTTGCAAATATCTTCTCCCATTCTGTAGGTTGTCTTTAGTTTTGTTGACTGTATCCTTTGCTGTGCAAAACCTTCTTATCTTGATGAAGTCCCAATAGTTCATTTTTGCTTTTGTTTCTTTTGCCTTCGTGGATGTATCTTGCAAGAAGTTACTGTGGTTGAGTTCAAAAAGGGTGTTGCCTGTGTTCTCTTCTAGGATTTTGATGGAATCTTGTCTCACATTTAGATCTTTCATCCATTTTGAGTTTATCCTTGTGTATGGTGAAAGAGAGTGGTCTAGTTTCATTCTTCTGCATGTGGATGTCCAATTATCCCAGCACCATTTATTGAAGAGACTGTCTTTCTTCCAATGGATAGTCTTTCCTCCTTTATCAAATATTAGTTGACCATAAAGTTCAGGGTCCACTTCTGGGTTCTCTATTCTGTTCCATTGATCTATGTGTCTGTTTTTGTGCCAGTACCACACTGTCTTGATGACCACAGCTTTGTAGTACAACCTGAAATCTGGCATTGTGATGCCCCCAGATATGGTTTTCTTTTTTAAAATTCCCCTGGCTATTCGGGGTCTTTTCTGATTCCACACAAATCTTAAAATAATTTGTTCTAACTCTCTGAAGAGAGTCCACGGTATTTTGATAGGGATTGCATTAAACGTGTACATTGCCCTGGGTAACATTGACATTTTCATAATATTAATTCTGCCAATCCATGAGCATGGAATATTTTTCCATCTCTTTGTGTCTTCCTCAATTTCTTTCAGAAGTGTTCTATAGTTTTTAGGGTATAGATCCTTTACCTCTTTGGTGAGGTTTATTCCTAGGTATCTTATGCTTTTGGGTGCAATTGTAAATGGGATTGACTCCTTAATTTCTCTTTCTTCAGTCTCATTGTTAGTGTATAGAAATGCTACTGATTTCTAGGCATTGATATTGTATCCTGCCATGCTACCAAATTGCTGTATGAGTTCTAGCAATCTTGGGGTGGAGGCTTTTGGGTTTTCTATGTAGAGTATCATGTCATTGGCGAAGAGGGAGAGTTTGACTTCTTCTTTGCCAGTTTGAATGCCTTTAATGTCTTTTTGTTGTCTGATTGCTGAGGCTAGGACTTTCAGTACTATGTTGAATAGCAGTGGTGAGAGTGGACATCCCTGTCTGGTTCCTGATCTTAGGGGAAAGGCTCCCAGTGCTTCCCCATTGAGAATGATATTTGCTGTGGGCTTTTCGTAGACGGCTTTTAAGATGTTGAGGAATGTTCCCTCTATCCCTACACTCTGAAGAGTTTTGATCAGGAATGGATGCTGTATTTCGTCAAATTATTCTTGCTTTTTGATGAATGGCCAAAAATAATACTATTTTCAAAATTTCATGATATAAAAAGTGCTGGATAAAAATTCTATTATCTTAACTAAAATCCAGTGCAGAAACAGAGAATATCATCTCCAATCCCTTGCATCTTTCCTTTCTATATAAACAAAATGGTTTAGTGAAAACATACAGGAATGAAAATACTAAGATCTGGATCCTACTCCAGGATTCTTGATTAACTAATTGTGATACCTAGGTATATGGCTTTATTTCTTTGATTTCAGTTTTCTCACATGAAATATGAAGAAGTTATAGTAAACTACGCTTTAAAACTAGAGTCTGAGGCTCCTTAGTAATCAATGGATATATTCTCAGTGACTTAAAATCTCCACCTCAGAGCTTTAATCTTTTAAGCATTAATTTCAGTATTTTTCCAGATCATCTATAGGATGCCTCATAACCCACAGCCAACGTGGATTTTAGGATTCACTTTTATATTTTCACTTATACCAAGCAATACTTCATTATCTGAAACAAACAAACAACAACAACAAAAAAAACCCTCAGGAAATAATGAGATACAAACAACTCCTTCCCATCAGTTGGATACAAGGGATATCAAGACAAGCTGTAAAAATAAAGATTTCCTGATAGTGCAATAGATAAAACTGTGGAATAATTTAGACTTATAATGTTATATATTAGTATGAGCAATATGAATATGCCAGAGGCAAAAAACCCAAAACCAACCAAACAAAAAAATATGCATGGTAAGTGACAGGATCATTTTTAGGCTTGAGCCAAAATTTAGTTTTAACAAAAGAGCCACATATACCACATTAATATTATTTATAATCCATCACACAAATATCTTTAATTTGGAATCTTCAATATATTTTAGGTATTTTATTAATTTGAATTGTATAATTTTATAGACAGTTATAAGCATATTATCTTATACTTAATTATATTTAAGAATGTGATAATAAAAATTGTTTTCCAAACCAGAGAAATCGTAAGACTTTTGTTTGCTCCTTTTAAGCATCTCCTAAATCACCTAATGTGAGAAACATTTAAATATTCTCTAAGACTGGCTGTAAACCACTATGGCATTCTCCTCTCTCCATTCAGGTATGTCACATATAACCACTAGAGGGCAGTAAGACACTTGGACTAATGATTTTTCTTTATCATTTCCCCCATGTTCTCCAGGAAATTTTAGCATTGAAAAAAGTCTGCTATATCTTTTTCATATTAAGTCCAAAATGCAACGTGTATTTCATAATGATTTTTCAAAGTTTGTCACCTCCTACACAACAAATGTATTCCAGTATCCCTACCTTCTTTGCATAGTCTATCCACTTCTACAATATTTTTTAAGTAACTTCTAACATTTCTATTTTATTAATATAGGTCATTGATTCCAATAATCAAGAAACCAAATCAACAAACAATCAAAACCAACTCCAGCTGTTGTTAGCAAAACATTGAATCTTGAGTTAATGAGTAGCCTCAAATCAATGAATTTGCCCTACATAGTCTTATGTTGAACATTCCCATCAGTACTACACTATCCATTCTTCTACATATTTCCCCTGTTCTCTGACAGGATTACCTCCAACTCCACTGGCATGCTACTATTTTTTTACGGAGCAGAACTTCTCAGTTCTAATGTTTTTACACCTAACAAAGGGTGGTGGAGGTGGGTTTTCAGAACAGTGTCCTCTTAGGGGGCATTTGCCTCAAGTAACATTTTTTTCATTTCTCCAGGTCATGAAAAACTGTTGTCCTCTGACAAATGCAAACGGGTTTCCTCTGGTGGCCAAAAGAGTCCCTTAGGGGGTTTCAGAGAAAAAGTCTCCCAGGGATGCCTGGGTGGCTCAGCGGTGGAGGGTCTGCCTTCGGCTCAGGGAGTGATCCCAGAGTTCAGGGATTGAGTCCATATCGGGCTCCCTGCATGGAGCCTGCTTCTCCCTCTGCCTGTGTTTCTGCCTCTCTCTCTCTCTATGTCTTTCATGAATAAATAAATAAAATCTTGAAAGAAAGAAAGAAAGAAAAGAAAGAAAGAAAGAAAGAAAGAAAGAAAGAAAGAAAGAAAGAAAGAAAAAGAAGAAAGGAAGGAAGAAAGAAAGAAAGAAAGAAAGAAAGAAAGAAAGAAAGAAAGAAAGAAAAGAATATCTTTCCTTATCAAGGCCGTGATTTTCACTTAGAAGACCTGTGGAGGCTATGCATTTAATCTTCTTTGCAGCTCAGTTAATCTTATAATAACACCCTGGGACTAATTTTCAGTGTGATAAGAAACTATGGGTGGAGGAAATGAGAGTCATCTTTAGTGCTATCAGAGTGCCCTCTGATTTTCTCCAGTTTGCCTTAAATTAGCAATTAATCGGTCTAATTTGATTATTTGTAAGGCGGAGGAGGCTGGGTCTTCAATGACATTTTTAAAAACAACCAACTTCACAATATTATAATTATCAACTCCGCCACATCTATTATATGCATTAGTTATTGTTCTCCCAATATATTCACCTCCATTTCTATCTTATTACAATTAATCTTTGATAAAAAGTTTAGTAGTTGGGGTGGCAATTTATCTTTCAGCTCCTAATCATGTATTACATTACTTGAAAAATAGAGTCTGAGCTCATGCAACCCAAGAGAAACAACGACAAAAACAACTCAATTTAAAAAATGGGCAAAGGACCTAAATAGACATTTTTCCAAAGAAAGCATTCAGATAACCAGCAGGTATATGAAAAAGTGTTCAACTTCACTACTGGGAAAATGTAAATCAAAACCACAATGAGATATCAATTCATATCTGTTGAAATGGCTATAATCAAAAAGATAAAAGGTAGTGAGTATTGGCAAGGATATGGAGAAAAGGAAATCATTATACAGTGTTAGTGGGAATGTAAATTGTTACAGCCATTATGAAAAACGATGTGAAGTTTACTCAAAAAACTAAAAATTAGAACTGCCATATGATCCAGTAATCCCTCTTCTGGGTGTATATCCAAAGGAAATTAAATCAGCACTTCAAAGAGGTATCTATCTGTTTTCTCATGTTTGTAGCAGCATTCTTAAAATAGCTAAAATAAGGATCCCTGGGTGGCTCAGCGGTTTGGTGCCTGCCTTTGGCCCAGGGTGTGATCCTGGAGTCCCGGGATCCAGTCCCACATTGGCTCCCTGCATGGAGCCTGCTTCTCCCTCTGCCTGTGTCTCTGCCTCTCTCTCTCTTTCTCTCTCTCTCTGTGTCTCTCATAAATAAAGTCTTAAAAAAAATAGCTAAAATATGGAGACAACCTAAGTGTCCATTGATGGATGAACTGAGAAAGAAATTGTGGGAAATATATATAGTAAAATATAAGTCAGCCTCGAAAAAGAAAATCCTGTCATTGGTGACATGAATAAACCTGGAGGACATTATGCTAAGTGAAATAAGGCTGACATAGAAAGAAAAAAATAATAAACTGCATCATCTCACTTATCTGTGGAAACTAAAAAAGTCAAACATATAGGGGTGCATAGGTAGCTCAGTCTTAAATGTCTGCCTTCAGCTCAGGTCATGATCCCAGGGTCCTGGGATAAAGTCCCCAGTGAGGCTCCCTGTTCTACAAGGCTTCTGCTTCCCCATCTCCTTCCTCCTACTTCTGCTCTCTCTCTCAAATAAATAAATAAAATCTTTAAAAAAAAATTTTTTTTAAAGTCAAACATGTAAAAGCAGAGAATTGAACTGTGGTTACCAGGAGCAAGGAGGTAGAAGAAATGGGGAGAGATTGATCAAAGGCTGAAAAATTTAAGTTATGTAGAATAATTCTAGAAACCTAACATACAACATGATGACTATTGTTAACAATACTGTACTGAATACTGGAAATTTGCTAAGACAATAGATTTCATGTGCTCTCATCACAAAAAAAAAAAAAGAAAGAAAGAAAAAATCATAGCTATTTGAGAAGTTGAATATATTAATTAGCTTCATTGTAGTAATAATTTAACTATGTATATCGTATCATCATGTTGTATACCTTAAATATATACAACTACTATTAAAAAAATAATAAACAACAGGGGCACCTGGGTGGCTTAGTTGTACTTATGCATCTGCCTTCGGCTCCATTGTGATCCCAGAGTCCTGGAATGGAACCTCGTATTGGGCTCCCTGCTCTGCCGAGACCCTGTGTCTCCCTCTCCCTCTGCTGCTCCCCCGGCTTGTGCTCTCTCTCTCTTTCTGCATCAAATAAATAAATAAAATCTTAAAACATACACACACACACAATTAATGAACAAAAACAACAAACCAAGAGCATGAGGCTAAACTCAGAGTATGTCCTATTCATCATTCATCATCTGCATCTGCTTTGCTTCAGAATTTGTTAAAATACAAGGTCTTGGGCTGCACCAAACGTACTGTATCAGCATGTCTGTGATGAGTCCAGATATGGTATGTAAAAAAATAAATCTCTACAGGTGATTTTTATAAGTAAAAGGAATACTACTTTTTAGAGAGATGCAACTTCAGGATAGTGAGATTGAGGAAAAAGTGAGGCAGAAAAAGAGAGGAAGCAATACAAGGCTTCACAAAAAAGATCATCTGGTTGCTTAGTCTGTGAGCATATTTCCAAATAGGCTTTACAGAAACCTCAATTCACCAAAAAGGGGAAATCCTCGCTCCAATCTCTTTTTTCTCATTGGTCAATGCTGATCCTATGGTGTATTACTTGCCCTACACATCAGGCTCCTTTACGTGACTTTTAGGTAAAGCAGATCATAGGCCTTGCTATGGTGTTTCATCGCCATGAGGAAGTCGTAGGGGGTGCAAAATGTTCTGTATGTTCTAAATTTTTCAAATATATTTCCTAATTTGTGCATTTTATTTTACTTATTTTATTTTAGAAGATTTGAGAATTTTGCGAAATGAAATATAAAGAAAAACACTATTTGGTAAATAACGAACGGGAATCTCTCCTTGCTTGAAAGACAGTGTCAGTCATCAGTTTATGTTACTTCCCTACCTCTTATACACAAACATACTCCAGTGTATCCCAAAAGGAGAATTCCAATTCTAGGCTTCCACTTTGAATGTTTTTATTTGGAATTGTAAAATGACTACCTCTTAAGTTTCAACTTCCACTCTTACAAGTTTTCGACACTACCTTCAAAACGCCTGCAGGAGAAGGAGGTCAACAAGTCTATTCCAAGCTTCATGTATTTTTGTTGGAGATGTGAAAAGCTGAGAAGCTGAGGTGGAAGCACAGGCTCCTCATTATCTATATCATATTTGTCATTAATTCTTCCAAAGGAGTTCTTACCCCTTTCCCTACTTTGCCACAGCCAACTTTCAAACTGAAATCCTGATGCTCTCCCCCAGGCTTAATGCAAATTATCTCTCCACCCCTACTTCCAGCTCTTCTCTCCCACTTTCTTGCGGAGAAAAAAATTTTGAGGAATCGCTACTTCCTACATTGAGAAAAATATCTAGCTTCCTTAGCTTCATTTCAAAAACTTACAATTAGCTGTCCTCCTACTATCCATTTTATAAATTCTCCACTCTAGTGAATAGGCCAGCTGACTCTAGCTTTCTCTAAAGCACAGGTTATTAATATACTCAAAGCATAATCCCAGAGGTCAAAATACACTATCTGAACTTGCTATAGTTTTTTAGTTAAGAAATTAGACTTTTAAAAGAGATAGGAATAAAAGAAAAATCTGAAGAAGCTAGACTCTTGAGAGAAAAATTCAATGCATAAATAACTGGAGCACAGTCATCAGTTAACTATAAGTTCTGTTGGGACCATCTATGCAAGCAGTAATATTAAATGTTGTTTGTAAACCTACGGGAGAACAGTCATCATCTTGAATCTGCTCATTCCCACATTAAAAAAAAAATTCCTTTGAAAGTGACAAATAAAATACCAACTTGGGCCATCTGGTATCTGGACAGAATCAATTTCAAATACTAATCAAGCTCAATTCAGGCTGGACCATTAATACAGATGGGCTTATTGCCCAAGAGTTGTAGTTTCAGGAATCAAATAAAAATGGGACTCTTCCAGTATTACAAGTGGACCAAGTTTTGAAAATATGCTACTAAGAGTTATTCAAATAAAATGCTTTAATAGTAAGCATATGGTTTTATTTACTATTGCTCTTTCATCCCTAAATAATTATATTCAGTATTCATTTTGAAATTGGTATGAAGCCATGACAAAGAGGCCTAAGTATTTGGCAGCACAAAGCTGCACAATTTATCAATATTTGGTAAAGCAGAACAGCATTTATAAAGACCAGATGGTCTTTGCATATGAAATTTTAAGTAATGGATATCATTTACACATGAACTATAGGGTGAAAAATAGGGGTTTAAAAGATTCTTTAGGAATACATCAGGAAAGTGATTTTTTATTTACTCCTCTGTATCCTACTTACAAGGTCTTAAGTAATCTTCAGTTGCTTTTATGCAAGCAACTTGATGTAAGACTCTATCAAGAATAGATCATGAAGGGATGTCTGGGTGGCTCAGTGGGTGAGCGTCTGCCTTAGGCTCAGGGCATGACCCTGGGGTCTGGGATTGAGTCCCAAATCGGGCTTCCTTCATGGAGCCTGATTCTCCCTCTGCCTATGTCTCTGCCTCTCTCTCTCTCTCTCTCTATCTCTCTCATGAATAAATAAAATCTTAAAATAATAGATCATGAAAATTATTACAAAAATATAGATGACAGAGCTACAATGGATATAAGATATTATCTGATCTCCCAGTTTTACAGATTATGAAATTGAGGTTAAAAAAATTTAAATGATTGAATTGCCCAACTGCAGGTAAGTGGACTCCAAGTGGGTTTGCTTACCCAATTCACCAACCTTGCTATATTATGGTTCCTCTGAGATAGAATGCTACTGATTAGCAGATTATTAATATTCACTAAGTAGGGACAATTGACAAGGTATGAGACCAAAACATACACACAAAAACATACACAATCAGTTTGGTACACAGGATAAATAAGAAAAAATAAAAGATAGACAAGGGATCACCATTTTAGCAAAATTACAGCTTGAATGGTAGCAATAAGGTGATGTTCCTTGTTGCTTAATGCAGCTAAACTTCTTGCCAAATGCTCTGAAAGTCAGGCAAAACTCTTAGAGGCACATCTAATAATCTGTTTATTATTGTAAGGGCTCAGTGTGATACTGGCAATGATTTAAAATTTTCCCACACAAACATGAGTAAATTATTTATGTTTTACTTGCTAGAATAGCAACAATTATATAAATCTTTATCTGAAATTACAGTATAATTCTGCTTAAGATTTGGAACGTCAGAGCCAACTTACACAATTATTCAACAAATAAATTTGAGAATAATTCATCCAAAGAGTATTCACAGGGACGCCTGGGTGGCTCAGTCGTTGAGCTTCTGCCTTCAGCTCAGGACATGATCCTGGAGTCCCAGGATGGAATCCCACACTGGGCTCCCTGCAGGGAGCCTGCTTCTCCCTCTGCCTATGTCTCTGTCTCTCTCTGTGTCTTTCGTGAATAAATAAATAAAATCTTAAAAAAAAAAAAAAACAGAGTATTCACAGTCTGATTCTTGATGTGATTTAAAAATCCTAAGCTATGATGAATAAAATAATTTTGCTCTGAATTCTTTAAAAAAAAAAGGTTTTATTTATTTGACAGGGAGAGAGAGCACAAGCAGGGGGAACAGCAAATAGAGGGTGAGCAAGGAGCCAGATGCAGGGCTTGATCCCAGGACCCTGTGATCATGACCTAAGCCAAAGACAGATACTTAACCATGACTGAGCCCCCCAGGCACCCCTTGCTTTGAATTCTTAAAGAAGGAATTTAAACCTGACTAAACATGTTTAAAACCATGTTTCAATAAAAGACAAAAACTCTCATTTAAGTCACTGATATCAATGTTATGAAGATGCCTATTCACTTCCAAATCTAATAATCTAATACAGGTAAACCAAACTTAATTCTGAAGCTATTAATTAGATATCTAATTAATCAAAATATCCATTACAATGAAAGAAAATTATAGGTTAGTAATGTAAAGCAAATAAAAAATCTAAATATAGGAGAAACACATTCCCTTCACTTCAAATAAATACATAGAAATATACCATATGTCTGTTTTTATTAATAAAATCATTATCAAAATCTTGATTTCCACACAAAGATGCCTGAGGAAAGATGTCTTTCTTCTCTTAATCTACGCCAACTAAAAATAATAAAAGAGAAAAACAACTTCCTTTTTTAAATGAAACTAAAAGACAGCCTAACCCTACAGCATAATCTGTGAATAATAGCTGCCAAATACAGCACAACTAATTCCAGATTGAGAGACGATGCCAATGACATACACAAATCTCTGCAAAATTCACTTAAAGGGCAGACTTGTCTGAAATTGCAAGGCACAGACTTCAGAGGTACTATCTTTAATTACTTTAACCACAATTTGAGCAGAAAAGCACACTTAAGAGATGGAAAATACATTAGGTGTTTCAGCTCACTCACTATTTAAGCCGGCTATATCTAGCTGAAAACCTCGGGATATTACATGGAACCATAATGTGGATCGGCCTGGAATAGCAGGCTCTAGTGATGTGGACAGACCATGAAAGAAGTGGTTTGCAGAAGAAGGGATGTTGAAGGTTTAAAAAAAAGAAAAAAAGAAAACAAGAATCTTGAAGAACTTCCAGAATCACAAGAAGAAAGAAGAGTAAAAGATCTAGAAGAAACAATGTTTATTAATGTCTATTGAATAAAAATAAATTCTAAGTCACCCCATAAAATATTGTAAAGAAGATTTCCTGATTATATCAACTCAAAAGTGAATGTGAAACAAAAACTAAAGATGTGCCCCCTCAGGCAAAAAACAAGATAATACTCTGTGTGTGTCATAGTCAAAGTGTATCAGTTGTCCCAAATGTTTTACTTCTCCCAACACTGACTTCCTCTCCCCAAAAATGAGTTAAACCCAGCAAAAAAATAAATAAATAAGATGATTGCAGGAAAAGCAAAGTAAATAGGCTCTCATAATTCAGTTTCCTAGAGCTTTGAGATTTGCACAAAGTAGATTATTCGAGAATACTCTGAAACAAAGCCTGTAAGGGAATCGGGAAAATAGAATTGGCAAAAGGAGAAGTTTCAATTGAAATTGGTATGAAATTTTAAAGATCAAATCTCTAGCCTTACAGTTGAAATGACTCTTCACAGAAGCCCTAAATTGAGGCACTGAAGCCAAAGCTTGGTACAACCACATCAAGCAGTCATTTAGTTTAGGCTGCCCCTAGGAATGAGCAGTATTCCTAGGCAAGGCAGCAACCATAGTCCGAGAACTAACTCCAGGAAAAAAAGAAAAAAAATCAGCTGTGGGCAATCATCAGCCAGCCCCCTGGAAAGAACTTCTTATTCATAAAAGTGGTTCTAAGTGGTATATACCAGCAGCCATTACATAGTTCAACATCTATTTCTGCAAATGCCAAACTAAAATCATGGACCATAAGCAGTTAGGAAATCTAGAGGCACTGAGGAACCAAGCCATTGAGGAACTGCTGCACCAATAGCCAGGAGAAAACATGGACCCAAGAAGGTGAACCTGGCATTAGGAACTAATTTTTCCCTAGGAACACAAGAAGTTCCCAGAAAGGTGGCTTTAAAGGCCTGAAAAAACTGAGAATAGATTTTTTTTTTCACCTTACAAGGCTAGTGGGAAACAGAATTAATATCGAGAGGCATCAAGTACATGGTGTTCGAAGAGCTTCCTGAGGTATTAAATTGGCCTGGAAATAATTACTAATCAGAAATTGTTTCTCCTATAAACGCACTGAAAGGCCACTTTAAAATCATCTGAATTATAATTCCTTAATGTAATCCAGGATTGCTAATGCCCTTAGCTGCCTACCAACAATCCAAATCCTCTGCAGAGGAAAATAACATCATATTGAGTCATGTATTTTTATTATAATTTTTGATATGCAAAATCAGGGTGTAAAAATTACCAAATACATAAAGAAACAATAAAACAATTTAAAACTAAAATAAACCATAGAAAAATAGGTGAGATCCAGATAAACAAGCTATCAAAAACAGACTTGGCAATAAATATCTTTAATATGATCAAATAAATGTAAAAATTAAGAACTTTGGCAAAGAACTAAAAGTTATATTTAAAATGAAAAATCTGGGACACCTGGGTGGCTCAGCAGTTGAGCATCTGCCTTCCACTCAGGGCATGATCCCAGAGTGCTGGGATCGAGTCCCACATTAGGTTTCCTGCATGGAGCCTCCTTCTCCCTCTGCCTGTGTCCCTGCCTCTCTCTCTCTCTCCATGTCTCTCATGAATGAATAAATAAATTCTTTTAAAAAAATTTTTTTAATAAAAAATAAAATGAAAAATCTGAAACTGAAGGATTTCAATAGAAATGACAAACTCAACAAATGGCTTTAGCAACTGATTAGATATAGCTTAAAAGACAATTCATAAACAAAAAAAAATATGTAATTCTCTAGAAGGAGAGAAGAAAAAGCAAGCAAGGCAGAAGCAATACACATAAAAATATTGGCTAAAAATTTTCCTAAACTAATTAATAACATTGAGCCACGGCTTTGAAGACTCCACTAACTCCATGAAGAATATATCAAAGAAAATTACATCTAGGCATATTATGACAAATTGCTGAAAATGGATGCAAAAAATATTTTTTAAAGATTTTATTTATTTATTCATCAGAGACACAGAGAGAGAAAGAGAGTCAAAGACACAGGGAAAGGGAGAAGCAGGCTCCCTGCAGGGAGCTCAATGTGGGACTCAATCCAAAGACCCCAGGATCATGCCCTGAGCCAAAAGCAGACAGACACTCAACCACTGAGCCAACCAGGCATCCCTAACCAATTCAAAAATTAAAGCACAATTATAGCAAGGCAGGGAGTATATACTATTCTTAAAAGAACAACAATATAACTTATAGATGACTTCTTAACAAAAATGATGGAAGCTGGAGGATAATAGAAGCATATTCAAAATGCTGAAAGAAAATAGCAGCCAAATTTGAATTCTATTCCTAGCAAAACTATTCTTCAACAAAGGCTAAAGTCATTTTCAGATCAACAAAACTGAAAAAATTTCCTATCAATAGACCCACACTAGGCTAAATGAAACAGGTAAATATTAAAATACATAAAAGAGGGCAGCCCCGGTGGCTCAGCAGTTTAGTGCTGCCTTCAATCCAGGGTGTGATCCTGGAGACCTGTGATTGAGTCCCATATCAGGCTCCCTGCATGGAGCCTGTTGCTCCTTCTGCCTGTGTCTCTCTCTCTCTCTCTCTCTCTCTCTCTCTCTCCCTCTCTGTGTCTCTCATGAATAAATAAATAAAATCTTTTTAAAAATAAAATAAATAAATAAAATACATAAAAGAAATTCTGTGATAGAGAAATCTAACCTCAAGAATGAAAGTGCCCAAAAAGGATACTTATCCGTAAGGTGTTTCCTGATGCCAGGATCTAGAAGAGGGGTTGACAGATAGTTCCCCAAAAAATGCCCAGATGGTAAATTTCTCAGCTAACTAGCTAGTTGTACTATCATAGCACCTGACTCTGTTGTAGCACAAAAATAGCTATAGACAATATATAAATTAATGGACATGTCTTGTTCCTATAAAACTTTACTTTCAAAAAGTCTGTGGACTAGGATCAGAGCATGAGCTATAGTTTACTGACATCTAATCTAGAGGCTTTTGTTGGAGGTGTTGCTTTTTGGACAGAAGAATAGTATCTGGACCAAGGCAAGGAAAAGAATTGGAATGAGACTCTCAAGCAAAGCCATGACTTGCAATAAACTCTACCATTATTAAAACAATGAAAAATAAAGCTACCTGTCTGTATTACGATAAAACAATGAGACCCTTTTTTTAATTTTTTTTAAATAAATTTATTTTTTATTGGTATTCAATTTACCAACATACAGAATAACACCCAGTGCTCATCCCGTCAAGTGCCCCCCTCAGTGCCCGTCACCCATTCACGCCCACCCCCCGCCCTCCTCCCCTTCCACCACCCCTAGTTCGCTTCCCAGAGTTAGGAGTCTTTATGTTCTGTCTCCCTTTCTGGTATTTCCCACACATTTCTTCTCCCTTCCCTTATATTCCCTTTCACTATTGTTTATATTCCCCAAATGAATGAGAACATACACTGTTTGTCCTTCTCCGACTGACTTACTTCACTCAGCATAATACCCTCCAGTTCCATCCACGTTGAAGCAAATGGTGGGTATTTGTCGTTTCTAAGAGACTCTTTATTTTTCTTTTTATTTTTTTATTGGTGTTGAATTTACCAACATACAGAATAACCCCCAGTGCCCGTCACCCAATCACTCCCACCCCCCGCCCTCCTCCCCTTCTACCACCCTTAGTTCGTTTCCCAGAGTTAGCAGTCTTTACGTTATTAAGAGACTCTTTTTTTAAAGGCTTCCTTAGCAATTGGTAAACACAGGTTTATTCTCACAAACTCTGGTTTGGTGTTTGAATTTACACCACTGCAACTTTTGCCAAGATTTATAAGATCTAAATAAACCACTTATCAAGAAATCAATGTAAAAAAAATAATAACGTAAAAAAAGCAGTTCTAAAAAAATAAAATAAATTTTTAAAAATATTTTAATTTTTAAAAATATTTTAAAAAGCAGTTCTAAGTTGGTATTTCCATGTGATCTCTTGCAGAAAAAGAAATCGTACTGAAAGTCCACACTCATTTAACAGTCTGCCCATTATTTTGCTCCTACCAAATTAAAAAAGAATATTTGGCAAAAACTTATTGATAATGAAATCAGTTGTCAGAAGGTTGTTGGGGGACAGGTTAATCAGTCCTTTTAATGTAACACTATATAGTCACTTGTTGGTTACAGATAGAAAGACGTCTATTTACAATGAAAAGTATACCCAGCACCATCTTAACTAAGTAAGCAAACACTAATAATAGGATAAACTGACATAATGTCTGGTCTTCTCATATCTTGTTGTTGTTATTCATTTTTTAAATTGTCTATGGATGCACTGAAAAAGAACATAAAATAATCTATGTAGAATAAATGCCAAACGTGTATAAACTGAATCCAGTGATGAAGGAAATGTTTCCAAGAGTTTAAGGTTTTTTTTTTATTTTTTAAATATTTATTTACTTATTTTAGAGTGTGAGTGAGTGCAGGGGTGAGGAGCAAAGGGAGAGGGAGAGAGAATTCCAAGCAGACTCCCTGCTGATCTTGGAGCCCTATGCGGGGCTGGATCCCAGCACCCTAAGATCATGACTTGAGCTGAAATCAAGAGACAGTCTCTCAACCAACTGAGCCACCCAGGCATTCCAACAATTTAAGATGTTAATCAAAGTCCATTGCATATGGATATACATTTGCTGAAGCAGCATTTTTTGGAAAAGATTATCCTCTCTCCATATGATTGCTTTTGCAACTTTGTCATGCATCATTTGGCCCTATATATGCAGGTCTACTTTGGACTCTCGATTTTGTTCCATCTATTTTTTGTTAAACGTGATGCTAATACGATTCTGTCTTACCTGTTTAAACTTAAGAAAGCCTTGAAGTCGGGTGACATTAGTACTCCAACTTTGTTTTCCTTTTACAAAGTTTCTTTTGCTATTCTAGAGCTTTTTTGATTATTTAGGAACTGCTTGTCACTATCTAGGATTAAAAAAGTGCCTGCTGGGATTTCAGTTGGGATTGATTTGAATCTATAAATCAATTTGAGTAGAACTGATACATTAACTATATTGTCACATTGTATCCAATAACATGGTTCATCCCTCCATTTATTTATATCATCTTTCATTTATCTCAGCAGTATTTATAGTTTTTAGTATAAAATTCTTGCATATCTTTTGTCACAGGTACCCCAAGAATTTCCTATTTATCATCTATTTCAAATGATGCTACATTTTTAAACATCTTAATATCCAATTACTCATTGATTATATATTGATCTTATATCCTGGGACTATGCTGAAATCATTTTTCAATTTTCAATATAAGTTAGTGTCAAAGGAGGAATTCTAAACAGTAATAAAATGTAGTAATTACAATACATGCATTGTAGCAGCATGAATGCAGTGTTTTGACAATAGACATATTGTCAGAGAATGAGAAAAGACAGTGGGTTTCCAAAACTATTCCTTAACCAAATATAAATAGAAACATATTTTCATATGATTTCAGAATAAGTGAGTGATTGATGAAGTGAGTGATGTGAAGATTGAGTGCAACAGCTTTGTTTCCAAACTATGATAGTTCATTAATAGTTACTAGAAACTTAACCTAGTCAATTTGTATATTGATTAGACATTATTAAGATTTCATATCTAAATCTAAATAAGGGATGGAGAACAGCTAAATAATATCTACCCTCAAAAACTGATTTATTTACATGATGAGCTGCTTTTGTCACAGTGCAATTCTTACAAACTATTGGGGAAGCTCAGACAAGAGATGGTAAGATCTCAGAAGGTTTTAAGTGGTGCTATCAAGCGACGTAAAACCAGATAGAAAGGGGTGTTTGGAGGGGTACAGATATACAAAAATACAGAAAGAAACAAAATTATATACTTACTAATTGATTTTTGAGGGCTAGTGGCAAGGATAGAATCAAAAGTCCCAATATTTCAGCTTGAAAGTAATAATAGTCCCTGAGTAATATGCACTATATTTTCCTGATCATCTCCTACCACATTGTTACTCATGATCATCATCTATAAGAGGGGAAGAATATATTTTCCAATATCCTCCACAAGAGAAAAATATATAAGTTCCCTAATATTCGATCTGTAATTGTGGCTTTATTAGATAAAATAGCATTTGACATGGTTTCAGCTTGGGCACTGGATGGTAGAGGAGAGAAGTAGACAAAGACAAGAGGAGAATATAGCTCTAGGATTTCACTAAGCAATCTAGATGCAAATCAACTAACAAATCATTTTTTAAGTTAATTAAAAATAAATAACACTTACTGAAAACAAGATGGCAAACATCATTTGAAATTGGTTAGGGCTACAGATCAATACAATGAGATGGAAGGAATAATTTTCTATGCTTAGGAACATCATTATTTCTTTATAGACTGATATATTTTATTTTTCTTCTCTTTCTTTAGATTATATTTATTTATTCATGAGAGACACACAGAGAGAGGCAGAGGGAGAAGGGCAGAGGGAGAAGCAGGCTCCCTGTAGTGAGCCTGATAAGGGACACCACCCCAAGACCTGGAATCATGCCTTGAGCCAAAGGCAGATACTCAACCACTGAGCCATCCAGGTGTCCCTATTTTTCTTCTCATTTAAAAAAAAAAAATCAAGTTTTTATGTTTTACATGAATTTTAAAATTATTTACATATTTACATATATTTTTTGAAACAGAACTTTGATCCAATTCTATTCAAAATCTGAACACTGAGGAAACAAAAAAACTAACAAAATGTTCCATATGGTTTTCTAGACCAAAATCCATAAATTCTTTTTAGCATTATAAATAACACATAAGATATATGAAAAAAATGTCTGCTTAGGAAGGTACATACTATCATTAATTTATGTTATGAAAATAAATTATTACAAACTGCTGAGCTTTTTTTAAACTGAATGACTTTTATCAAACACTTTATCACTGACAACTTACACTTTCTAAAAAAATATATAATTTTTTTAAAGAAAAATACCACTATCCTTGCAGTTAATGGAAAATAGAACACAAATGTTCATTAAGTTTAGCACTTGCATATATACTTATAAAAGTAGAGTGAACCTCAGTAAGTGACTTCTTCACATTCCTTCTCCTTTCAGTCTCATCAAACATCTCTACAAGGCACTTGATGCTGATTGCTTTCCCCACTTTAAGAAGAGATAGTTCTAGAATCTAGTGGTCTTACCAGGCATAGATCTCCTTTGGATTCTTCAAAATACAGTGAGGCAGCCACATACCAATTGCTATTTTAAACCATTTCTTCTAATTCCACTCTTGTTGAGGAACAGATTAACAGGAATCTATTTCAACCAATATAACTTCTTAAAGGAAGCTTTAAAGGAACATGAGTACTTTTTTTTCTGAGTAAATTGCATTAAATACAAAAAACTATTTCTCTATATTTAATTATTAAGTCATTTTTTTCCTTCTTCAGGACTCAGCTCAAGTATCATCTCTATTTTTATCCTCCCATTTTAACCCTTATGCATAATTCTGTTTTAAGAACTGTTATGGTACTTATTCTTCCTCATATTACTATTTCATCATAGAAATTTCTTTAAAGAATAGGAAGATACTCAATTTTTCAATATTCCCTATAAGCAAATAGAGTTATAACAAGCATACAGCAGGAATTAAGTATTTATTAAATTAAGAGAAACAGTTTTGGGTTTTTTTAAGATCTATTTATTTATTCTAGAGAAAGAGTGCATGCAAGCAGGGGGAGGGGCAGTGAAAGAAGGAGGGGCAGCAGGAGAGGGAGGGAGAAACCCAAGCAGACTCTGTGCTGAGTGCAGAGACTGATGTGGGGCACAATCTCACAACCCTGAGATGAGACCTGAGCTGAAACCAAGAGTTAAATGCTCAACCAACTGGATCACTCGGATGCCCCCAGAAACAGTTTATTTTGGGGGAAACCCAAGCAATCAGAAGTCCTCCATGCATGCTGGAATGACCATAACTTAAATTTCATCTATATGCATTTCTTCTGCCTTTATTACATCCTATCCCATACCTGCAAACCAAATGCCATCTATTTGGTAAAGTTCTGTCTATCCTTCAAGGCTTCACTGGGTTGCTCAATAACCAGCTCAAGAAATGAAATTGAGGGGCAGTCTAGAGTATTGGAATAAGCAAGGACTTTCAGTTAGCAAGGACTGGGTTCAAACCTTGGTTCAGAGATGTGTGATTTTAGGTAATTCACACTCTTAGACTCAGTTATCTGTGAAATGGGGGTATCAATACTAACTTCATCATCATCATCATCATCATCAAAATGACGTTAATGATTGTGAGTATTGTCACTGATAATTCTTCCAATGCCTTTACATGTATTATCTCATTTAATTCTCAGAATAATCCTATAACTTAGATGCTTTTACTATCCTAATTTCATATGTTTGGAACATGGAACACAAATAACATAAACTATTTGATATAAGTATTGAGTAAATATGTAAAATATCCAGTATATAGTAAAATTTCTAGTTCCATCCCCCTTACATATGCAATAGATCATCAAGGAAATCAAAATAATAAGTATCTGTATAACCAAGAAATGTTATGAATGACATTTTGTCCAAATCAAAATGTTACCCCCATATATACCAAATTGTCTTATTTAAAGAATTCACAAATGAACTTAGCACATTAGTTTTTAAGCAAATCGTTAAAGAGAAGTAAGAGGGATTTGAATTTTGCTCCCATTTTCTTTCATTTTCCTACATCAAAGCTGAACAGTAATTGGTAAGTACTAATCCTTATCAGTTTAACAGTACTAGTGCTATCTGATACAGTTCATCATAATGGTAATTGCTTTTAGAAACAGCTAATGGCAACATTAAAATATCTCTGCTTTATTCGAATGTTGAAATGTTTCCACATTGATCCAAGAACAAAATACCTTTATGATTACCAATATTAAAAAAAGAAATAGGGAAAGACATTTGCTATTGAAAATGTTTTTTCAAAACATTATTAAATTCAAGACAATCCCTAATATGTCTAAATAGTTATCCACCCAAGTTTCTTTCCTTCAAATTTAACATCAATCCTTGTACATTCAGGTATGCTTTTTCTGCAGAGTATGTAAGATATCCATTTTATAAACTAAACTAGAACTTCTGATACTGCTTGCATACAGGATCTCTAAGTATCTTTCAAATATACTCATGCCCAAGCCTCAGTATTAATCAACTGATATAGAATATCTGGGGGGTAAAAAAAATAAAAATAAAAAAATAAAAAAAATAAAAAAATAAAAAAAATAAAAATAAATAAAAATAAAATAAAATAAATAAAATTAAAAAAAAAAAAAAAGAATATCTGGGGGGATATCCTTGACATGGTATTTTGTGAAAAGTTTTTAGTTGATTTTTATGTATAATGATTGATATAAATGGTCAAAGTTAACAACACCCACATGCATTGACATCCATGACAAGGTATTTGTTGGCTTATGCATACCCCTATATCTTGGCTTTAACAAACACAAAGAAACAGTGGGTTTCTATAGAGAAATTAGAATACTGATAGGAAAATAGAAGGACCCAGAGACCCAATAGGATAAAAACTGAGAAGATGTGTCTGAGAATTTTGAACCCAGGATTCTCTTTTACAACCTTCTGAAATACTTGCCCATTTATTAGAGGAGAGCAACCTTTTTTCTTAGACAATAAGTAAAGACCTCACATGAGACAAATGCCTTACCAAATGATGTTTGTTCTTTTCATAAACCACCTTTCTTACCTCCCTTCAGAGTTTCTAGGCAATACTTAGGATTACAGTATAGACTGAGGAGGGAAACAATTTCCCTACTATGAGAAAAAAAGCAGTTTACTCAACACAGGTTACAAGATTTGGTTAATAGATATACCATCAGAAACTAAAAGAAAATGAGAAGAAGTTTAACTAGGATGAGATTATAAGACTGAATATGGAGAGTTTATAGACATGGTTATGCTCTTTTATATCTCAGAATTTAACCTGAAATTGGTCCTAATATAGTGTGAGAATGGCTTCTTAAAGCTTAAAACAGATGATAACATAGAGTAAATATCATGAGATGGTAGATCTACCTTGGTAGAGAATTGAGGAAGGTGTTACAAGAGTCAAGACTTTGGGTAAATTAGAATAAACGTGATACATGAGAACAGATAATCCATCATGTAACTCTGATAACCAAAAGGGCGCAAAATGTGTTCCTTTCACTAAGACAGTAAGAACTGCACCAAAGAAAGGGGCACAGTCATCACTGAGAAATTCAGTGCAGGCTGTCTTTTCATTCTAAAGTTTGTAGTCGATGCTGCTGTTCTATTAATGTGTCCTTAACGTAAATAAAGATGATGGATTCTTAGAATATTGAGAGGCTGATGGTGGCAAGTAGCCATCAGAGGCAATGTGGCTATAATTACCATAACAGGAAGCAAAGCCAGAATAGTACTTTGGCCTGAAGACTTCTTTGGTGGTTGCTAATGATACATCATGTTCCTAGATGTGAAATAGATGGAAAGCAAACTACAATATTTCATGATTTATATAACAAAAAAAATCAAGAATTGGCAAGCATTAGGTTGCTTTTATCCAAATAAAATATAAAAATCATTCACCCAGCTTCCAGATCTGAGTCAGTTCTCATACCCAGTGCCCTTCAATTGAAAAGGAGTCCAAAGTCTCTTGAGAATGGGTTCCATAAAGCTATGGCAAATATAAACAAAAATATGGGCAATAATGAGTACAGTCTATATTTTCAATGAGACTTGTAATAGTTTACAGAGCAACTGCACACAGAAAAATATCAAGATTTTTTAAAGTCTATTGAATATCAACACTGACTATGAGAACAAGAGAACATAGTTTTTAGGTTAGAGTGTGTCTTATGGAGATCAGGTAATAATTGAAATCCTGACCCAAATGCATCTCACAATATTACAAATTGGCCTGTAGACTTCAATTGTGGACATTTTTCTGGTTCCTTAAGTCAAAATTGGGAAAGATATAGTTACCAGATGACATATCTCTCGTATCTGTTCTCATATCTGTGGATTAACAACTATGATAATGGAAAGGGTCAAAGAGAAGTTCATAAAACCCTCCTTGTTCAGAAAAAATATTAAGTCACCATAATACCCATATTATGGTTTCCAGATGCAATTTCAGATATAAATTGAAACTCTAAAGATGCATAGGATTCTGGGGTAGTGATCCCATTCATACATTCTTTCAATTCAACTATACATTTCATTTGTTGTTCTTCCAGCATAATGATTTGGTTTGAAGTGAGTGACAACTAACCACCATAAACCAAAATCAACTCTACTTCTACAGTTTTCTATTTCAGCAAATCACCATAACCAATATTCTTGCAAGCCAAACATCTCACAGCATCTATGAGATCTCAATCTATCCCATTCCCAAGGAAGTCCTTTTAAATTTACCTCCAGATTACTGTCAAATCTGTCATCACCTATTTCCACTGCTCTTAACTTAATTAAAACTATCCCCATCTTTCATCTAGAAAACTATATCAATCTCTGAACTCATCTCTCCATATTCATTTTGCCTCCTTCCAGTGATCTTTTCTAAATGAAAACTCAATTACATTTCTCATTACTAAAATTTGTTTTCAAAGACCTACTCTTACTCTTAGAACAAAAATCAAAGTACTCAAAAATTCTTTTTACCTACCTGTCTAACCTCAATTTATGACAATAAACACCTTGCTATTTTTATTTCATAACCTTGGACTTTTCACTTTTCAAATTCATCATTATCCCTACGGCACATAGTTTCCTTTTCTTGGACTGTCTTTTTGTTTGTTTGTTTGTTTGTTTTTGTTTTCAGAGACATCTCCTCCCACTTCCCCAAGTCAACTTCAACTCATCCTTCTTATTTTATTTCACTTTTTCCCTCTCAGAAAAGCCTTCTTTGATAGTAGCACCCTATAGTAGGCATAACATATGGTAAACATTCAATAAATATTTGTTGAATGAGTATATAATGTATAGACTCATACCAGAAGACAGGAAGCAAAAGACTACCTGCCAAACCTGAGGCTAGAAATAAAAGAAAAAGCTAGACAACATTTCCTGAACATCCTTTGAGACAAGGATCCCACCACTAATGCAAAGTTGTCGAATTAAAAAAAAAAATCAAGCTCTGACCAAATATATACTACTGCTCAAAAAGGATTAAGTAAGCACTCGGAGATAGATGCTAAATTTCTGCAGTTTCCCTCTCAAGATGATATAAATTTTTGAGGGGAACATACATTCTTCCTTTTAATAATAATTATGATGATTATAAGCCTCATCTGTTAGGGTGTTCTTGACTAAAAAGTAACTCAAAACCCAACTAATATAGTTTAAACTGGAGGAAGATCTCACAAGGCAAAAATTCTGGAATTAAGAAAGTATCACAATTAATATAGTTGTTTTGAAATATCAAGCCCCAGAATTTTTTCCATCTTTCATTCTACTTTCTCCATGAAGTTGGCTTTTTGCCCCATCAGATAACACCAGGAGATCAAGACTCATATATTTATATAATAGCATACAAAGGTGGAAAAAGGAAAACTCTTGCTTTTTGTCCTTACTTGGGAGCAAGAAAGAACTTTTAAGCAGCCTCTCTATCACTCAGCAGTCTCCTCTGGCTTATTGATCAGAATCATGTCACAAGTCCATTGCTGAACTAATCTCTAGAGAACAGAATCATTGCAATTGGCTAAGACTAATTGAGCTTCACTGCTAGGGCTGAAGAAAGGTCCTGAAGCATATGGCCTACTGTCAACTGAACAAAATGAACATTATTTTATCCAGGAAAGGGGTAATTGACAGTGAACACTTCCAACACCCTGTCATTTAGTAAGGAACCCCTAAGAACCTATCATTCAAATGTTTTTAATGTGCATATTTTATAGTCTTAACAATAACCCAAAAAAGTTGGTGTGGTTTTTACAGATGAAAATGTTAAAACCTAAAGGTTGATTACTAGTATACAAGGTAATATAATTAATGACATGGCCAAATTTAAATGCAGGTCTGACTTAAAAATCTGTTATTATATTATATACACATTGTGATTCCAATAATAAATAAAATTCTAAAAATTGTCCACTAAAATATTCAATTTCAAATGCTGCATATTTCCTATTCAATAATCAGTATCTCCCAAAGTTTCCAACAAAAAGATAGATGCTGGTAAATATATATTGAATTTCTATATTAGCCATATAACATTAAGTTGTTTAATTTATAACAGGCAAATTATTTAACCTCTCTATGTCTTATTTTCCTCATCTATAACATAGTTTATCTTCTAGTTCATAGGTTTATTGTAAAAATATAAATGAGCCTGGCACAGAATAACAGCTTAATATACATTAGCTAATATTCCCAGCTCAAAACTGATGTCTGTTAGGTATTAAACAGTGTTAGGCAGTAAACAAAAACAAAACAAAATAAAAACAGAATTCTTTTTTTCCCTTTACCTTGCTTGCTGGCTTTTCAAATGTGTTCTTTGAAGTTTTCATTCATAAGAACAACCTTTTATAGGATTAATGTAATAATGATATTTAAATGGCCCCACTCTTTTGCCAGCTTTATTTAGGTAGTATTGACACACTACTCTCTTAAAAAACGTTCAAGTATATAATACAGTACTGTTGATCATAGTCATTATGATGTAATTAGATTTCCAGAACTTATTCCTCCCCTTTGACCAACCATTCCCCATTTTCCCCATCCCCAGCTCCTGGCAATCATTATTCTACTCTATTTATTTTTGATTTCACCTTTTTTTAGACTCTGCCTGTAAGCGGTATCATATAGTATTTGTCTTTCTCTGTCTGATTTATTTCACTTCACATAATACCCTCAAAGTCCATCCATGTTGCCACAAAAGGCAGGATTTCCTTCTTTTGTATGGCTGAATAATACTCCATTATATATGTATATTTTCTTTATCTTTTCATCCTTGATAGGAACTTAGATAGTTTACATATCTTAGCAATTGCGAATAATGTTGCAATGAACATGAGGGAACTGATGTCTCTTCAAGATTTTGTTTTCATTTTCTTTAGATATATACCTGTAAGTGGGATTGATGGGTCATGTGGCAGGTGTCAGCCTGGTGCTGAAATGGGCATCTCTGAGGTCCAACATGAAGCTAGGAATTCACTTTTATTCTCCTCTCCCGAGGAGATGGAGAGCTGAGCTGCTTCCTCCTTGCTGAACAATTGGGGCTTGGTGAGTTAATGGGAATAGTGTGAATCTATCTTTCCTACCCTCCTCATTGCATCCTTTCTTACTCTTGTATTTCACCCCAGATGCTGGAGTCCATCACCTGAAATCCTTGGCTTTTGTGAAGATATTTTTGTAAACAGATAGCTATTCAAATTGATGTTTCTGGCAGGTGAGAGGGTGCAGGTGGATTCCTAGGCCATCAGTTTTCTGCCCACACCTTTACATAGGCCTCATTCTGAAAGCTGAGAACAAAGTTGGCAGCTACAAAACAAGCTCCTTCCCATCACTTAACCAAACCCTAGCAGTTTATTTCCACTTCTAGCACTTCCTTCGCCTAGAAATATGAATGTTCCATAAGGATGCACTCAATTTGTTTGTGTTGTTTTATGACACCATTAGTCATTCAGCTGTCTTTAGCCATTTCCTTATTTTCCTACTGACCCATTACTCAAACCACCAAAACTCATTTCTCCCACTTTGTTCCTCATTGTTTCTTCTATCCTTTTAATACATTCCAGACCCACATTTTCTGTGTTCTCTGAATATGCAGTAACAGCTTGAATTCCAACCACAAAGACAATAGCAAACTTTCAAATGGACAAAGAAAAAATCCCCACAGTTGTGTCTTGTTTACTGACTTTATGCTTTGAATGGACTCTGTAGGGGATTATTTCTATAAATCCATTGCATAAAATATTGAGTTTTAAGGTCACTAACCACTATGATTGACCGTAGATAAACTGAACGAGACATGTACTTTGTTTTTCTTGCCTTTTAGATCCAATATTTTTCAGTACTACTGTCAACCAACTATTGTCCTCACTTATGTATCTCACTGCTTCAAAGGGCCCTTCACCATAGCATACCACAAGCCTTTATTGAATGTTGCGTATCTATCTGTGGCTAGTGGCAGGACTATGATATCACAATTGGCAATATGCATGTAATTTATCAAAAATTACTGGTTGGGGCAGCCCCGGTGGCACAGCGGTTTAGCGCCACCTGCAGCCTGGGGTGTGATCCTGGAGACCCGGGATCGAGTCCCACATCGGGCTCCCTGCATGGAGCCTGCTTCTCCCTCTGCCTGTGTCTCTGCCTCTCTCTCTCTCTCTCTCTCTCTCTCTGAATAAATAAATAAAATATTTGAAAACAAAACAAAACAAAAATTACTGGTTGTATCTCATTTAATCCCTACTATCTGAATAAGACAAGTCAAAGAAATTAGGCCAATTAAATCAAGTTTATCCACAGGTTCTTGTGGTATCTTCCTAGACGTTATTTTAATTTTAAGAGGCGGTCCTTAGAAAATTTAAGTGCCTAGGGTGCCTCAGTAGCTCAGTCGGTTGAGCATCTGCCTTCAGACCAGATCAGGATCTCAGGGCATTGGGATGGAGCCCTGAGTCAGGCTCCCTGCTTAGCAGGAAGTCTGCTTCTCTCTTTCCCTCTGCCCCTTCCCCTGCTTGTGCTCTCTCTCTCTCTCTCTCTCTCTTTCAAATAAATAAAATATTTTTAAAAATTTGAACACAAGAAAATTTAAGTACTCTATTCTAGTCACTCTAGTCCCATATAAGATGGGAAAGATAGGATAGTTTTTGGTACTCATATCAGGAAGCAGGGCCTGGAAATTTGCCATGTTCTTATTGATTATAAAATTATATAACCATCACTCTGCTACAGATGTGAGTGGGGAATGTAGTAGTGAAATTAGCACAAATCACATTGTAGGATTATGTGGATGAGAAATATAATAAAACACAAACTCAATAAGGTAAATCTGGGAAGTAGATTCATGTCATAAGCACACTATGAAGGCTTACACACAAGTTGTATCTTTTGACAATGTTAGCTTTGTTCAAATAAAGCAAAGTTAATCACAATTATGAAGCAGGTTCAGGATTCCAAAGTCAGTGACATTTCACCATATGATTAAACTTGGCTTCTTACACAGCACACAGAGCAGAACATAAGACAAGCCACACAACAGCAAGATAGCAGAGGGCGTAGGAGTTACGGAACCAAAAGTGAAGTCAGTCTGTGGGCGTGCAGTTGAGATAAGGCCTCAGTCCAGTCTGGGTCAGCTCTTGGTACTTATTGCTTATTACATTCAAGCAGTGAAGGATCTCAATTCTGTTCAGAAATCAGTCAGAGCCTTCCGTGGCTGCTGCCTTTTTTAAGTGGTCAGACATAGAGGGGTCATGTCTGAAGAGTCTGACAGTTTGCTGCAAAAATCCTCTCCTTTTTAAAGGGATTTAATCGGTGTTGGGCCCTCACACACCTCCTCTGGTTCTGTTTGTTATCAGTTCTGGGATGCCAGCTGGTCCTGACGATATCTCCTAGCTGCAGTACCTCAACTGCTTGCATCATTGCTTGACACAGACAGCTGCCTGACACAGGCTACTGCTTGACAGGAGACATTCTATTTTGCTCTCTATGATTCCCTCTTCAGAAAATGAAAAGTTGTGTTGGGACCTGCTGACTATGCCATTATTTTTAGAGAAATTAATAATTTAAAGCTATGTTAACAGGGTAAATTGATCTTCAACACCTTCAACACAAGGACACAATAATGTCCTTGATCTTCAACAAGGACATTACTTACACTTTAAAGGTAAGTTATTATAAAGAGACACAACAGAAATTTCTAGAGTCCTGATAATATTCTGTGAAGTCACATTGATCTGTACTTTATAACTTGTATGTCTGTATGCATGTGTATGTGTGTAAATATATGAAGATATTTTTCCATTTCAAAAGCTTTTTTATTTTTTTAAAGATTTTTATTTATTTATTCATGAGAGACACAGAGAGAGAGGCAGAGACAGAGGCAGAGGGAGAACCAGGCTCCCTGCAGGGAGCCCAATGTGAGACTCAATCCCAGGACTGCGGGATCATGCCCTGAGCCAAAGGCAGATGCTCAACTGCTGAGCCACCCAGGTGTCCCTTAAAAGATTTTTAAAAATGTGACAAGAATTTTGAAGTGATGTCTTGCTTTTTGTCTCTTTTCCATGAAATTTTGGCTTATTCATTCTAACTTCATATTCCTTTTAGACTCTATTTTCAACCTGGGATGTTTTGTTCTGGGGTTTTTCTTTTTTTTTTCTTTTTTTAGTTTATCCAATTCTGAGTAGGCAATAACCTGGTTTAGCAGGTTTACCAAATGGAAAAATCAATAAAATACACACTAGTAAATCTGCCCAGACAAGATAAATTCATAAACATCACAGCCTCTCTGCCACATGAGGCAGCCCTAATATGGATCAGTGATAAGAACCACTTACACCTGAATGCAGTAAAAACGTTTTTACTGACCCTCAACTGTTCAAGGTCATTCTACTTCTTCCAATATGAGTAAGGGTAAAAACTAAGAGTCAGACAAACTCATAGGAATTGAGAATTTCAACACACTTAAGAAATCATTAATTTCAGCTCTTTCGTTTCATAAGTAAATAAACAGTAACCAAGAAATTAAGTGACTTGCTTAATTCTGCCAAATAATTAGTGATAGAAAAGAAATCAAACCTTAAGTCTCTTGATTTCCACATCAGTACATTTTATGTCTCTAAGCTTCAAGAAAACCTCTTTTACAATCAATCAATGTGTGTGTGTGTGTGTACTTCTTGGCCTGTCCTTAGGTTTTTCATGCACTCACAACAGATTCCTCTTTAATAATAAGCTTCATTGCCATATAATTATCTTACTAATCACTCTTGAAAGAACTCCTATAAAATTGCTATAGAGCCATTTTAGCCATTCAAATGTGCATACCTCTGACTAGTAAATAGCTGTTTTAATCATGTATTTTATTCATTTACTAAACATTATTGAGAACTTAATCTATGTTAAATACCACAATCAATGCTTGGTATTCAGATATAAACAGAGAAGTGGTATTTGCCCTTGTATACTATAGGTCAAGTGAGAGAAATGGATAGTAAAATAATTATCATAAAAATAAATACTGGTAATAAAAAGCCTGACTCAATTTTTTACGTTGGATTGTTGACAACTTTCAAAATGTACCACTCTTTTTCCTTTATTCCCCACATCTGGGCAAGCAAATAAGAAAGCCCCACTGCTTCCTCCTTTCTTAATATTATCTCTATCTATCTCTGAATCTTTCTACCCATCTATACGAAAAATGTCAACAAGAAAAATGAATTTTATTTTAGCAACCACTCAATTATTTCAGAATTCTTATTGAGTATCTCCTCTGTGCTGGAGACAGTACTAGGTACTGGCAATTAAACGGTAAACAATACAGACATAGCCCCACCCTTACACTCATTTCCACACGTTCCCCAGATTTATGCTTATATAAATTAGAAAACTCAAGTAGTTTTTTTGGAGTGTAGCTCACCTCCTCATGAGTCACACTTCATACCTCACTTTTAGGAACCTGTTGGGACTTGAGTCTAGTGTTAAAAAACAAAATTCAGCTGAGTAAATTTAAAGATCTAATTGGCTCTAGATAATTCATGGGGCAGCATCCCACTGAGAAAGTTGAGGGGACCTCCACGGAGCTGTACAAAATGGAAGGCTTCTATAGGCAGAAATGGGGAGGAGGAAAATGTTATTAGAAAAAGAAAAGAAAGAAAAGAAAAAAAGAAAAGAAAAGAAAAGAGAAGAAAGAAAGAAAGAAAGAAAGAAAGAAAGAAAGAAAGAAAGAAAGAAAGAAAGAAAGAAAGAAAGAAAAAGGAGATCCCTGGGTGGCTCAGCGGTTTAGTGCTGCCTTCCACCCAGGGCGTGATCCTGGAGTCCCAGGATCGAGTCCCACATCGGGCTCCCCGCATGGAGCCTGCTTCTACCTCTGCCTGTGTCTCTGCCTCTCTGTCTCTCTGTCTCTCTGTCTCTCTCTCTCTGTGTCTCTCTCATGAATAAATAAATAAATAATATCTTAAAAAAAAAAAAAAAAAAAGACGGGATGCCTGGGTGGCTCATTGGTTGAGCATCTGCCTTTGGCTCAGGGTGTGATCCCTGGGTCTGTGGATTGAGTCCTGCATCAGGCTCCCTGTGAGGAGCCTGCTTCTCCCTCTGCCTATGTCTCTGCCTCTCTCTGTGTGTCTGTCATGAATAAATAGATGAAGTCTTAAAAAGAAAAAGACAGGATTATTTCAGGTCAGGTCACCTTCCTTTGGAGAAAAAGGATGCTATTATGCAGATTATTTTACTAATTTGATCAGGAAATTTCAAACTGGTTAAAGGTCACATTCCTACAATAAAGTCTTGGTTTGCCATCCGAGAAGCAAGTGATTCCATTTTGGGCCCTTTTTTTCTTTTTCTTTCTTTTTTAATATTAGTTACAGACCTAAAAGCATAAAAGGATGGTATGGGTAGATCCTGAAGAGAATCAGCATTATTTTGCATGGCAACTGCCTCAAGGGAGGATATTACTGTTTCCTCAGGCAATGCAGAATTAATCCCCTCAAATAGAAAAGTCCCCTTCTACTGGGGATGGGGAGACCTCTTCCACAGGCAAAGACTACCCATCATAATTTAGGATTCAATGTCCCCAGCTTCATCACAGTCCTCCCACATATCTTCAACACCATTTATAGATACCATATTCCCCCAATCAATGCCCTCACTTTAACAGTAGGCACTCTAGAAGTGGAAGCTCAGGTTGCATTGTAATTGAGCCAATCATAAGATGAGATTCTGCATCTGGTTTTCAGCAAAGTCAGTCCTGTGATAACAAAAGATAAGACTCTGCCTCTGAGTACACAAGGAAGCTCTTAGGTCATCGCTGTGGCTTAAATTGGGAATTTGAATAACGAACTTTTCCAGAGGCTTTAGGAACAACCAATGTCACTATTTTTCTTAGTTTTCCACAATGCTCAGAAGTAATAATATGGAGTTACTTACTTAGTTCCTTGTTTCTCAAAGTGGTGGATCACTAGTAATCCATGCAGTTATTTTGCATATCTCTAAATAGTTTAAGCCATGGATTATCAGTGCTCTTTACTTCTGGAAATGGAATTATTAGTTATAATGGAGTCTGATTAGTTATAATGGAGTCTGATTAGATCTTTAAATCTAATCAGATTAGAAATAAGCCAATTCCAAAAACTCCAGAACCAATTCAGAAAATTCATCCTTAAAATTCCATTCTTCTAGAACCACTCTTCATAACAAAATCTGTATTAGTCAAAATTCTCCAGAGGAACAGAACCAATAAGATATTGGTATGTACAGCTAGATAGGTGTATAATATAAATAATATAAATATATGTAATATAAATATAAATGTATGTAAATCATGACTCACATGATTATGATATTGTGAAGACTGAGAGGTTCCACAATCTGCTGTCTGCTACAAACTGGAGGCCTAGGAAAGCCAGTATTGTAATTCCAATCCAAACCCAAAGGCCTGAGAACCAGGAGTGCCAATGGTATTAGTCCCATCCTGAGTCCAAAGACCTGAGAATCAGGAACAGGCCAGAAGGCCTGGAGAAGACGGATGTCCCAGTTTAAGCAGAGTACATTTGTATACTTCCTCTGCCTTTTTGTCCTATTCAGGCCCTTAATGAATTGGATTATGGCTGCCCACAGTGATAAGACCACTTTTTTACTCAGGCTACTGATTTAAATGATAAGCTTCTAGAAACATTGTCAACAGACATACCTAGAAATAATGTTCTACCAGCTACCTGGGCATCCCTTAGATCAATCAAATTAATCACCACTTGTAAATACTTGAAAAATTATAAAAAGCATAATGAACAGAACTGCCTACTCAATCGAGGTTGACAGCTAAATAAAATATGCTAGAAGATATCTAGGTTTCTGAGAACCTCAACAATAATAAAGTCTTAGAGTAGTCAAGACAGTGAAAGCAATATTGCAAAGTTCAATATTATTCTTACTTTTTAAAAACTACATTAGTATCTAGGGATGCCTGCCTGGCTCAGTGTGTGGACTATGAGATTCTTGATCTCAGGGTGGTGAGTTCGAGCCCATAACGGGTTAGAAATTAATAGCCAGGTATTCATTTTGAAATAATGTTGTAAACAACTGTAATCAAAATAATTTTCCATATATTTCCAACATTGTGCTTGACCAAATTTTCTTTTTTTTTTTAAGATTTTATTTAATTATTCATGAGACACATACAGAGAGAGAGAGAGAGAGGAACAGACACAGGCAGAGGGAGAAGCAGGCTCTATGCAGGGAGCCTAATGTGGGACTCGATCCCGGGTCTCCAGGATCACACCCTGGGCTGAGCTAAACCACTGAGCCACCTGGGCTGCCCCCAATTTTCTCCAAAAAAATGGCATTTATAATAAATTTACAAATATAATTTTTATAACAGATTATAATATTATCTGCATACTAAAATTTGAAATGTAAATTAAAAGAAAATTCAGTGCTATGTCTCCTTTATTCTATTTTTTAAATATTTTGTTTATTTATTCAAGAGAGATGCAGAGAGAGAGGCAGAGACATAGGCAGAGGGAGAAGCAGACTCCCTGCAGGGACCCCCATATGGGACTCGATCCCAGGACCCTGGGATCATGACCCGAGCTGAAGGCAGATGCTCAACCACTGAGCTACCCAGGTGGCCCTCCTTTATTCTTTCCATTGTTTTTCCTTCTTTAATCCTAGAAATATATTTTCTATATATTTGTGAAATATATACACGTTAACTGTTCCTTCTGAAAAAACTAGTGGCCTAACCATTGAATGCAGCATATCTATAAACCATAGTATATTTGAGAAAAACCAATATTAGCAAAATCATTCTATTACTAAATAAATATCTTACTCTTTGTGGGTATATTACCTTTCTTTGTGTGTCTTTGAAAGACTCATTAATAAAAAGGCAATAAAATTTTGCAGACCTATTTTACAAGATCAAGAAGTATTCAAATTACAATGAAACTATTGACAATTAAAGGACATAATAAAAGTTTGATAAAAATTTTGAGCTCTGCTTTCTTTTGATTCAACTAAGATTTATTTAATTGTTTGTTGTACTTTTATCTTTGTTGGTCCAGTGAATTCATCAGAGGAACAATAAACAAGACATTTTATCATGTATTTATCAAGACAGTAATGAGTTCCCTTATTGCTCAGGACATAAATTATGTGTCCTGTAAAAGATTCATTGACAAATGTATGTAAGCTTTTCTGCTTTATTGACATGTTTTTAAATGTAAAGCAAAGGTTGTTCTCTAAAATCCATATTTTGATTTGACAAGGAAAAATAAGCTCCATTAAGTTAAAATTTAAAGTTATTTTCAATGGTTTTAAGGTAAGTTCTATCCACCTAAATAATATGATGGCAGCCCATTAGAATAGGTGGAAATAAAATATATCTAAACATTCACAATTAAATCAAACATATATTTATACAAATAAGCATATTTTGAAATAGCACAATAAAGATAGATAAAAGATGGTAAAGTTTGTCTATTATAATACTGTAATTTTTATTTTCTTTTTTTTAAGATTTTATTTATTTATTTGAGACAAAGATAAAGATAGTGAGAGAGAGAGCACAAGATAGGGGCAAAATGAGAAGGAGAAGCAGGCTTCCTGCAGAGCAGGGAGCCCAAACTAGGACTTGATCCAAGAACCTTAGGATTATGACTTGAGTCAAAAGCAGATGCTTCCCAGATTGAGCCACCCAGGTGCCCCTTCTTTTTTTTTTTTTTTTTTTTTTGGTTCAGATTTTATTTTAAGTAACCTCTACACCTAGTGTGGGGCTTGAACTTACAACCCAGAGATCAAGAGTCACATGCTCTACTGACTGAGCCCATCAGGTACTCCATAACTTTTATTTTCTTTTAATAATTTTATATTGAATAGGAAAATGCTTTAGTGCTTGTGAAAAAGCAAGTCAATACGAGAAAAAAATCTTGTAATATAAATTATAATATAAACCCCCAGTATGATCATATAAATAATAATATAAACAAAACTCACGTAAATTTAACCTTGCACAAATATAATCATGTACAGTCTGCCTAATGCCAAAGGAAAAAAATTAATGATAAGAAATTGAATAAACATGAATTTAAATCCATCAGGTCATGTTGATAAACATCCCTTGGGTAGAACAATAAAGTTGTTTTAGCATCATTTACATCCATGGTTATAAGCATCCCAAACTTAAAAGACTGGTGATTAAAATATGCAGTGCATAGGGCACCTGGGTGGCTTAATCAGTTTAGCATCTGACTTGGACTCAGGTCATGATCCTGAGTTCTGGGATGGAGTCCTGTGTCAAGTCCTGCTTTGGTCTCCTTACTCAACGAGGAGTCTGCTTTTCCCTCTCGCTCTGCCCCTCTGCTCCCCACTTGTCCTCAAATAAATAAATAAAATCTTTAAAATAAATAAAGCTCCTTAAAATGTAATAAAACAGTATAAATAATTTTAATGGTATGGAAAATGCAAAATATCAGCAGAAAACTTGGAAAAATTATGGAGGCAACATAATCTCATATATTTTAATATACTTCTATACATGAAATTTACCATAACTTTAGCCACAAATTATAGAAACCTCAATTCAAACTATCTGAGGTTATAAGGAAACTATTTCTTTTACTTAAGGGGAAATTCAGAAATATGGCAGACTTCTGATTCAATTGACATACTGGGTTAACAATGTGATCAAACTATGTAGTTCTTTCCATTTGTCACTCTGACACTCAGCTAGTCATTGTCTGATGACTGTCAGCTCCATTCCTACCTCAGTACTCTCCTCTATGTCACAAGGGGCTCGATGCGTTAAACTACATTTCCAAGGTATACATGTCAGTGCAAACTAGTGGGAGATTGTAAAATGGAAAGAGAAAGAAACTGTTTTGTTTCTTCTGGTGACACTTTTTGATGTAGCAACCTCAGTGAGTGGCATTAGAAGAGAGAAGACCAATGCAGAAAATTTCAAGTTTTATGTAGTATATGGTCAGTAGTACAGGCTCTTACATTACTGCTCTGTGGCACTAGTACTGCCTTCAGCAAAAGGGATGGCACATGTAGGGACAAGGACTTCAGCCAAAGTGTGAGAGGAGCATTCTTTTCTACCGTTTGTTCCTCCTGCCTTGCTCTTTGCTACTCCAGGACTTTTAAAGGCTTTGTAACTAATTTCCTGCATTAAATCCTTCTCTGTTTGAGAACTCAGTTCCATTTTCCTGACTAGACTCAGACTGATAGAGCCAACTTCAATGATGACTACATACTTAGGCTGGAGCAAGGTGACAACAGCACCAGGCATCAATCCAGGTATGACAATGTTCACAGGGAGGTGTGTGGGGGGGAATCTTTTAGGAGTGAAGATCTCTTCCCCAGAAAACCCTGGGAAACGAACTAGGGGTGGTAGAAGGGGAGGAGGGCGGGGGGGGTGGGAGTGAATGGGTGACGGGCACTGGGGGTTATTCTGTATGTTAGTAAATTGAACACCAATAAAAAATAAATTAAAAAATAAAAAAAAAAAAGAAAACCCACATCCTATAGCCCTGTCACATCTAAGTCTTAAGCTATGTTAGTAAATTAGGCTGCTTATAGCCGACCAAACATAATGTTTCTAAAGATAGACTTGTTTTGTCTCTCACTTAAGCATGTAGATAAAGACAGATTGAGACTAGTGCAGTGGCTCTGGTCTTGTATAAAACAGAGTCTAGTTCAGTTTTTTACTCCACTATGCTTAGGATGTGCTCGGTTCCTCACAATCCAATGACTCTTCCTCTTTCATACCCATATTGCACCAGGATGGAAGAAGTGTAGAGGAAAGAATAGGATCTTCACTTAAAAGAAATACCAGAACTGCACTTCTGCTTCTGCACTGTTGGCCAGACCATAGGCACATGGATACATCTAACTAAGAGGACTGGCAATAGAAAATATCTTTATTCTGATTATTTCTGCAAGTAGGTAAAAATTAGGAATTCTATTGAGGTATAAGAAGAAAATAGATACAATCTGAAATCTGTAAGTCTCAGCCAGTCTGCCCATTTGGCCATTCAAATATCAATATGCATCCTTCTTTCTACAAAAAAAGAACATTTTCACCATCTTCCAGAGGGACAAGCACAATTATTAGTGTATTTAGTAATGGTTCCAGGATCCCTTAGTAATTCAATCCTCTCCACAAACTGCAAATGTAGTTTCTCATGGACCAGTAATCTATAAACTAAAATTATCTCCTTCCAAATTAAATAATATATAATAAGAGCTTGGAAAAGTTCCATAGCAATTTTTACATCCTGCTGGGCAGCAATAGCAAACATGCTCTTTTCCGTAGGTAAGATAAATTCCTTCCTTAGCCAACCTGGTAGCTGCTGGTTTTGTTCTCTGCCAAGAATTCTTTGTCCATAATCCTCCATAGTTATATTTGACATGGACTTTAAAGAGAATGGTATCCTTTCAGACTTTTACAGTCCATTTCCTGCTGGTGCAAGTTAGGGACCAGACATTATTTCAAGTCAGGCTTGTGGGTTCTTTGCAAAACAAGTCCCTCAAAAACTTGGTAGAATTGAGGTTTGTTTCCAATCAGCCCCAGGTGTAGGTTACCACAGCCAAAATTCTCATCTAGCCAAACTTTTCAAGGTTCTAATATTGCACCAACTGACCTCTGTATTGTGCTCATTGCACTCTATCTGAACTTACACTCTCTGAAGGCCCTATTCAAGTGTGGGTTTAGCTGGTGTTTTAGCCAAGGTCTCTCTCATATCTAACACAGAGCCAAGATTTTTCTTTTGTACAAGAAGTTTATTTGGGAGTGTGTTGGCAGAGAACAGACAGGAGGTTCTGGATATTGAATAGGGAAGGAAGGAAAGTGGTTTCAGTACGGGCATGGCAGATGATTGGTTTTATGTGTGACTTTCTAAAGAGACTTAAGAAATGATTCTCAAAATTTTTTGGTTGAGGAGACATGAAAGAGCTTTCAGCCACTGGCTCATATCCCCCATTAGCTGAGGATCACCCCAATTTCCTTGAGTTATGAGTACTGAGGGGTGCCACTATGTCCCATGCCAAAGACTTAGAAAAGCCCTGGAGCAGAAAAAAGAGAAATACCCAGTACGATACTCTGAGGTAGACTACTGTCAGGCATAGGATTAATGCCTATATTAAAACCTTAAATAAATAAATAAATAAATAAATAAATAAATAAATAAATAAATAAAAATGGAGGATCCTTGGGTGGCTCAACGGTTTAGCACCTGCCTTCTGCCCAGGGCATGATCCTGGAGTTCCAGGATCGAGTCCAACAGTAGGCTCCCTGCATGGAGCCTGCTTCTCCCTCTGCCTGTGTCTCTGCCTCTCTCTCTCTTTCTCTATCTGTGTGTGTGTGTGTGTGTGTGTCTATCTGTCTCATGAATAAATAAATAAAATCTTTTAAAAAATTAATGCCAAATAGGACTTTTCCCTATAGCTGTGGCTAGAACCAGAAGTGAAGGAGAGAGGAAGTGGGGCAGTATATAGGAAGTGACTATACAGATTGAAATATATTGTCCTTAATCTAATTTTTGTTGCTGGACTGTTTCCCACTGTCTTGCCTTAACTTTTAAAGGAAGATGCTTACAAAAGACTTGAGGTCACAGTCAAATCTCCTTTTGAAGACATCACAGCCATGTCTTGTAACTGCTTCTGCCGTCCCAGGTAAAGAAACAGTTGGATATTTCTACTTTGCATGGTCCTAACTTATATCCTCAATCAGTTTAGATTACAGGCTACAGGTAAATAGTAACATCCCCTTTTATCTCCATTTGCAGGTTGGCTAACTCTAGCCTGAGTTCACCTCTCTTTTGAAAAATATACTGAAAGTAGCAAGAAACAGCAAAATGATAGCATTCTGAGCATCTTCTTCCATATATGAAATATAGGTTAGGTCAGCCCATGGATGCCCTTCAAAGTACAGGAAGCATTAGTTTTTCCCAATAATTTGCACCCAGCATAGCAAATCTCACTGACTCTCCAGGACGCTGCATGGGTTACATTGAGCAGGGCCCCTATATAATAAAAGAAAAAAAGAGGTCTAATATCTGGAAGAGGAGGAATGTCTGACACAGAAGATCCAGACGAAATGATTAGTGAGGTTGAAGAGGGTGGTAGCACTGAAGCCATAGGTAGCCAGTGCTCAAAGAGGAAGAGATTGATTGTGTCAAATGCTCTGAACAGGTTGATTAAAATGAGTTCTGAAGACTGACTGTTGGGTGTAGCAGGAAGATGACCATGAGTGACAATGATGGGAAATGTTTTTTTATGAAAGTAGGTCCCTAGGCAACTAGTTTTTTAGAGAGTGCCCATCAATCCCACAGGAACTTTCCACACAGTCTCCATAAAAATAGAAAAATGAGTGCTTGCTTTTTAGCATAATAAAGATGATTTATTTGGAACAAACAGCACTGACTAACAAGATTAGTAAAAAGTAGGCCACTCCTCAAAACTAAAGGCATTATTCACTCAAAATATAATTTTTAAAGTCCCATATATTTAAAATAACACTATTGTTTAGTACAATATTTTTTATTTATTTATATTTTTTAAGATTTTATTTATTTAATCATGAGAGACAGAGAGGGGGACAGAGACACAGGCAGAGGGAGAAGCACGCTCCATGCAGGGAACTGGACAGGGGATTCGATCCCGGGTCTTCCGGGTCATACCCTGGGTAGAAGACGGCACTAAACCGCTGAGCCATCCAGGCTGCCCTACAATATTTTTTGAATAAATATTTGCCAATAATGGGGAAAAAGCATCAACTTCTAATTCTTACAATTATAAAATCATTAATATAATCTATTTAAATATCACAGGAACCCAGTCAATAATTAGAAAATAAGAGTTTTAGTAATAAATAATGTTAATGACTTTATGAAGAAAGTCAATGAACAACCATGATCCTAAATTCTTATTTTCTAATTTCCTTAAGTGCCTCAAGGTATTGTGATAGTCACAATCAATTTTTTCACTTCAATTAAAAATAACTATCACTACTCTGTATTTGGAAATGAAAGGGAAATATGTTACTACAAGGAGACTAATCAAAGAACTGTAGCTAAAATTTCTTGTTAGCATTATATATATTTATATAATTACATTTATATAATTACATATATAATAAAAATTATAACAGACTTTGAACAGAAGCTTTAAATAAGCGTGATTTAGGCAGTTAGTAAAACTGTCCTACTATATGCAATTGGACTCCTCGCTCTTCTTTATAAAGGGCAGACCAGTTTCTCCAAGGGGAATTTTAAACTCATTAGATATGTGAGATTCATTATAATTAGTTTCATTTAATACCACAAAAAGGACTTGTTCACAGGCTATTTTACTCTCTTCTTCCTCAACAGATGATTAGCTAGCTTCATTTTTAAATGGAAGATATACTCTAGATACTTAAATGTAGGGCATCTCTTCCTTTCAAATCTCAGAAAGAAAGGTGTACTTCAATTTCCCTATAGAAAGTTCTAGTATTTTGCCCCTCTTTTGAAAGAGGAACTAATCCTGCTTTCCCTATTCTTCTTTGGCTTCCTTCTTTCATCTGCTTTGAGCCTCTTTATCCTTTTTTTCAGCCCAAAGGATAATTTGTCTCATTCCAGGCCATTCAAAAATTGTACATTGGGAGGTAAATGAAAACAATTCATCTTTAATTATAAAATAGAACAGCTATGACATTGGTTCCTAAATAGTATAAAATTTTGATCCCTTAGTACATTAAAAAGTCTTAGGGTTCAATGACAGACAATAAACAAAACTGTTTTGGTGAGTCATTTGACATCTTTACTAATAGGTTGTTATTCGTTATGGTGAATATAAGGCACATATTTGTGTTAAGCAATTAAAGTGAAATAATGGCCTTATTAACATTAAAATGTAATTATAATACCAATTAATGTTAACTGGTAGCTTTTTAAAGTGCCCAACTAGGGCAGCCCTGGTGGCTCAGCGGGTTTAGTGCTGCCTCCAGCCCAGGGTGCGATCCCGGAGATCCGGGATTGAGTCCCACATCAGGCTCCCTGCATGGAGCCTGCTTCTCCCTCTGCCTGTGTCTCTGCCTCTCTCTCTGTGTGTGTCTCTATGAATAAATAAATAAAATGTTTAAAAAAATAAAAATAAATAAAGTGCCCAAGTAGGTATTTATATGAATTTTTTTCATTAACTCTGAATATGAATACTTTATAAATGAAAAAATCAACGGGCACCTGAGTGGCTCAGTGGTTGAGCATCTGCCTTTGGTCCTGGGGTCCTGGGATTGAGTCCAGCATCAGGCTCCCTGGAAGGAGCCTGCTTCTCCCTCTGCCTACATCTCTGCCTCTCTCTGTGTCTTTCATGAATAAATAAATAAAATCTTAAAAAATAAATAAATAAACAAATGAAGAAATCAAGACTAAGAAATGCAAGCTTGGGAATCCAACAGATCTTGATCAATCAATAAGGGATTGGCAACACTGAAGTTCCATGTGGTGCACAAGGCTTAATCAACAGTAGACCAGCATCATACAATTGATATGTAAGACAAGTGTCTATGGCTACCAAATGTGGCATCAAGAATCAATAATAGAGGGATGCCTGGGTGGCTCAGTGGGTGAGCGTCTGCCTTTGGCTCAGGGCATGATCCCAGAGTCTCACGATTGAGTCCCACATCAGGCTTCCTATGTCTCTGCCTCTCTCTCTCTCTCTCTTTCTCTCTCTCTCTCTCTCTCTCTGTCTCATGAATAAATAAATAAAATCTTTTTTTTAAAAAAAAGAATCAATAACAGAAAGGAACTAATCAGAGTCCATTCTTGTCACACTTAGATGGGGACTGTTACCTCCTTGAGCTGCATAAAACCCAGAGTTTTAAGATCATTTATAGGAGAGGGTTTCCACAAGAAGGTAATATTGGTATGTGTGGTAATCTGGCAACAGGAGCTTGAAATCATCTTAATGTAATGAAAACAAAATATTTGTTTTAGTATTTTTTCCTCAAGTTAGTGAAGAGTTCAGAAAACTTACCATATAATGCTCTCACTGGTTCCATTCTTTACAACTTTTGCTAAATTCTGATACAAAAGAAAAAGTACCTGTCCATCTACATTTCTTTATTTACAAGTATTGCTTGGAAGGAAATAAAGCGATTAGATAAAGACTGACTAAAGGGAGAGATGGAGAGTGGCTTGTTTTAGAAAAGTTTCCAGAAAGGTCTCTAAGAGGAAGTGCCAACAAAGCTAAATTAAGAGGATGAAGAAGGAAGAAGAAGAAGAAGAAGAAGAAGAAGAAGAAGAAGAAGAAGAAGACAACAACAATATAAGAAGAAGAAGAAACTACCTACTCAAAAGCCCTACATGAAAAATCTCCTCCTATGCCTAGGTAAATGATTGATACCGGTGTGAAGGAGCTCAACATAAGACAGTTGATCAGATTGATAGGGACCAAAATCTACAAGGCTAAGGATTTTATTTTATTTTAGATGTAAGTGAAAACCATTAATGGTTTTGAGAAGATAGTGAAATGATTAGATTTTCATGGGATACTAGAATGTTTAAGTAGAATAAAGGAGAAATGACACATGGCTTAGATTAAAATGGTGGCAATTGGCAATAAATATGAAGAGAAATACACACACACACACACACACACACACACACATTTGGAGGTAGATTCCAGAGCACTTACTGATGAAGGCTCTGCAAAAATTGAAGAAAAGTAAGGGATCAAGTGTTATTCCTAGGTTTTTGCTTTGAATTAGTATTTGAATATTTGAATCATGGTGGCATTCACTGAGGAAGAAAATATTTGCAAGATGAAACAGTTTGGAAGAAAGAATAATTAAATAACTGAAGTTTTCATTTTAGACATCTTAATTGTAGAGATGTCAACTAGTGTTTGTCAAACTTACCCGATGAAAAGAATTACCTAGAGAACTTATTACATAGATGGATTCTCAGTTTTTTCTGCTAGAAATTCTGGTTCATTAAGTCTGAGTTGAGCACAAAGCACTGTATGTTTTTTCACATTCTGTGGATATTGTGCAGCTATAAAAAAGAAAAAAAATGAAGATCTCTATCGACTGATATAGGGTGATCTCCAACATACATAAAAGGCAAAGTTCAAAAGAGTATAGTATGACAGTTTTCATGTAAGAAAGAAGGGACTATAACAAAATGCACATGTATCTACTCATCTGTGCAAAAAGAAATACAGAAAAGGATAAACCAGAAACTAGTACGATTAGCATTTACAGGAAGCAGCTGGGAACTGAGCCAAAAGAAAGGAAGAATGGAAATGGAGTAGAAGGGATGAGAAGCAGATGACAGTGAGCATGTATTTTTGTATAGTTCCAATTAAAACTATGAATATTTTTCACATACCCAAGTAAATAAATAATTAAAATCAATCAGAATTTGAAAGGATCCCCAAACGGGACATAAATAGCAACAAGTAAACCTAACTTTATTACAAATGAGTAACAAAATCACACTGAAGGAGATAGGAGAGAACTAACTTAAGTAACTTTGGAAAATAGTACCTTAATTATACTATAATTAAACATAAACAGTATATACTGCAAGGCTAAAGACAGAACTAACTATACACAATATTAAACTTCTTAGTTTATTTTTAACATGGATACAGGCTAATGATTTTTAAATATTTTATGTGCATTCTCAAACTGAGCAAAAAATAGATAGTGGCTAATGAGCATTGCGTTTTTAATTGTTAAAGAAAGGAGTTACTAATAAGGAAATGGTAAGAGAGGCTGGAATAAGTCCTATGGTATTGGATTGGAACCAGAGCATTAGTAGAATTCATGCATCAATTTGAACTTGTGTGTGTGTACACACCCAGATAGATAAATTTAAAAATAAGCATTTATTTGCATATGTGTATGTATGTATTTGTATATATGTTTTTACGTCTGCCTACTCAAAGGGCAATAGGGTAATTTGGGTAGCAATGAGCACACCTCATACCAAGATGCTGATTTCTAAATACCATTATTTAATACAAGGAACAAGAACTTTATGGAAAAATGACTGACTCAAGGCTGGGATATATCTGTGTAGAAAAAATATAGGAGACAGCTTGACAGAGCACCAATGACCAAATCTGGAAAAATTTGAGAAACAAAATAATGAATGATAGCAATGGATTTTAGCCCATAGAATAAAATAAATATCCATAAGTTCATACTGATATGTATAAATAAATAACTGAATAAATACATAAATAAAGGAGACAATACAGCTCTTCCTGTCAGTCAAACTAGAACAACTAAATGCAGAAGAAATGATGGGAACATAAAATGATCGTTTGTCAAACACCACAGTAATTGTTGGAGTCAGGGATTATTGCTGGATGTTAAAATTAGTATGGGAAAATAAAACAAGAGGCAGAATATTTGAGCAATCTCAAATAATTACAAACAAAAAATAGTAACTTTGCAGTTATCATTATCACCAAGCCATCAAAGTTAGTATCAAAGTTAGTAGCAGGACATATGAATTTCTTGAACCTCCTGGAATGGAGCACTTATAAGGGCATAACATCATCCTATGGTATTCTTATCAAGCAATGCATAACCTCAGTCTAAACATGAGAAATTATCAAACAAATCCAAATTGAAAAACACTTTACAAAGTAACTGGCTAGGATTCTCCATTAGTTCAAGATCATAAAGATGCAGAAACACAGGAACTATCTTAGGTTGAAGAATAAAAGAACATGGCAAATAAATGCAACAAGGGATCCTGGATATGAACATGACTGCAGGACAATAGACAATAGACGATATTCACATATTAGTCTAAAAATTAGTTGAAAAGTATTGTGTCATTGTAAACTTTCTGGTTTCAATAATTGTGCTTTGATAATATAAACTTAACATCTGGGGATGCTGGGTAAAATGTACATGGGAATTCATGCTTCCATGTTTGAAGTTTTTTAGTAAACTAAATTTGATAACACAATTTTGTAAAAACTCAGTTTGGACATTTCTTCTTTCAAATTTCTTTATGAAAGAAATCTCCCTGTTTAGGGATAATGCTAATTCAGTGAGGAAGATAAGATTTGCACAGAACAAAGCTTACTTAGCACTCATAAGGTATGGCACAGGAAACAACATTGAACGGCCACTTAAAAACATCATACATTTTAAGTGTCACAATGGGTGGAATATTTGAACTACACAAACTTAGGAGGAGTTGGTAAACCATAGAATCAAAGAATTTTCTTATTGTAAAAACTCTTCTTGGGACACCTGGGTGGCTCAGTGGTTTAGCGCCTGCCTTGGGCCCAGGGCATGATCCGGGAGTCCCACGTTGGGCTCCCTGCATGGAGCCTGCTTCTCCCTCTGCCTGTGTCTCTGCCTCTCTCTCTCTCTCTCTCTCTGGGTCTCTCGAGAATAAATAAATAAAATCTTTTTAAAAAATCTTCCTTTTCCAACTTCTTAGCTTCAATCTCTGCGAAAACACTTCAGTGACAGGAAGTTCATTATTTTAAAATGCAAAATTGTAAAATGTCTCTTTTACAGTTGAAAGGTTCTACTTGTTAAATTGCTCATCCTTTTATCAACCTAAACCTGATTAATTGATCTAAAATCTTCAGTATGGAAAAGACTAGTTCTTTTTATAGGACAACTCCAATAGCGGATTAGAGTCATCACCTTTGCATCCTGGTCTTGTCTCATCTGATCTATTTCTACTCCTTCAGTTACTTCTTACAGTGTTTAGATTCTAGACACTTGACTGCACTGATCACTTTCTTGAGCATAATAACCCATTTGTTGAACGTGGTATTTTAAGGCTGAAAGAAATTGTTTACTGATACATGTAAAAAATTCAAACATAAAATTTCCAATCAATAATTCTTAATTTAACATGACTCATATATACGAATTGATAAGTACAATGAGAAATTCTGGATTATTTCATTTTTAGAGAACTATTGTAATAGATACTTATCTGTAATGTGCAGGCAATGTGAATTATCTTTCTGTGCATCTATGCACATCTGAATGCTGCATCTGATGCTGCTTAATGATGATATGAATGTGAAATCCTGTTATGTATGAAATTGAACACAAAAAAATCTTTGTTCCCAATTAGACATACATACACAAATTTTTATGATCTATTTTTAGTGTATTTCTCACTTTCATTATTCATTTTTGGCACTTCAGTGCATTCACCATACTATACCATAAACATCAAAATATATTACTTCACTTTACCTTTTATGAGATTACTATACTTGCCAACCAATATCTGAGATTTTAAATACGAGCAAATCATCCTGAGCCAGTTAAGCACAGAAGAGTCTCAGTAAATGCAGTTGAAAGTGTGCACACTTAGGTTTGAGCAAATTCTCTAAGCCTTCATTTTTATTTGTGTAAGATAATAACAATATTGAACACATAGGTGGGTGGTAGAAAACCAGCTATACGTAGGTGCTACATGTAAAGTTTATTTGACTACCTGACAATAAATATTCATTAACTATTAACATGATGATGATGATGATAATGAAGCTACTTGCAGGTGTCCTTCTTAGGCCTGTAAGCATGGGTAAATAAACCACAAGATCGTGTCCATGTACATTTACTAAAACTAAACTGCCTTTGCCCCCTTGCTCTCAGCTCCCACACTCCATCTGTTTAAGGACCTCTCAAGACAGCTCAGGCCTCTCTTCTATGAAACTTCTGTGAACTAAGTTTTTTTTTTTTTTTTTTTTTTAATTTTTTTTTTTTATTTATTTATGATAGTCACAGAGAGAGAGAGAGAGAGAGGCAGAGACATAGGCAGAGGGAGAAGCAGGCTCCATGCACCGGGAGCCTGATGTGGGATTCGATCCCGGGTCTCCAGGATCGCGCCCTGGGCCAAAGGCAGGCGCCAAACCGCTGCGCCACCCAGGGATCCCTGTGAACTAAGTTTTTAGAATGAACTTAAATTACATTGCTTGCACTTATATCATGCACAAACTTCTGCAATGAAATTTATAACACTTTATTGCAATTTTTGTCTCTATATCAGCTTGCAACTCTTTTAAGGAAATAAAGTACATCTTATTCCCAGAATCTGAAACAATGTCAAGCACATAGTAAATATTCAATAGTTTTTTTTCTTGTTATTTTTTTAATGAATGAAATGGTAAAGAAAAGAAGAAATGTTTGTTGAATACTCTTTACTCTCTAGGAGCTGTGCACACAGTCTTAAGAATGGACTTTCTCATAACCTGTATTATTTTGTATTTAGTAAGTGAAGATTAATCAATGGCAGGCTTTCTCCTACTTCTATTTATATAATCATTAATTGAAGAAAAGCCATTTCATCCTTCTCAGTTAAAACATTAAGGATTTTAATATTTAAATAAGGATCAGACTAGCTTTCTTCCATGATTCTGTATTCTCATATTTAAGAAGAATGTCAAAATTTTAGCTTCTGTGACCATCATCTTACAGATTGAGTGAAAGTGTCTTCTTTTTTATTTTTAATTTAAATATTTATTTGAGAGAGAGAGAGAGCAGGAGCATACCTAAGCAGGCAGGAGGGGCAAAGGGAGAGAATCTCCAGCAGATCCTTGTTGAGTTCGGAGCCCCTGCCTGAGACTCCACAACGAGGCTTGATCCCACAACCCTGAGATCATGATCTGAGCTGAAACAGTCAGATGCTTAACTGACTGAGCCACCCAGGCACCCCAAGTGTGGTCCTTAACATAATCACAGATTTTGAAACTAATAGAAGAGGATTCAATATCTAGTTGTTTCAATTTCTTGACATTTCTTTAAAATTAATTCCCATTGAACACAATATTTGCATTTTCAGTCTTTTTTTTCCCCCTCTAAAAACAAGGAAAATTCCTGGTGACAGTTACAGAATCATCCACGAGAGGGCAAACATGCCTCATATACACAGTGAGAGGAAAATTAGCAGTAATAAACTGCTAACAATGGAGGAAGAAAAAGTGGAAGTGAAGTCAGTAATGAGATTTGGCCCAGATTAGAAAAACAAAACAGGGCTACATATTTCTTAAAAGATAAGATGTCTGTTTAATTTTTGCTTTTTGTTCTTATTTCTGATGCTAGAGGAAGTACATCTGAACATCAGAACCAGGAGTAACTTGGAAAGCACTAGAAAACACTGCAAGCTCTTATTATACTTATTTCTATCGTAACATTGTTAAAATTTAAAAAGTTTTTAAAAAATTTCTGAAAGACTTATCAAAAATGCATACTTCACCTTAGATGATGTCATTAATTTAAGGGTCAAGAAATTACAGTCAGGAATTAAGCTGAAATACACACTGTGTATTCTTGCATGATAGAGTGAACCATGGGGGTTCTAGTTATGTTTGTTCTTAACTTACCACCATCAGTCAGGATTTTCAGCTCTTGTGATCCAATATACAGTTAAAATCAAGTGTGGTGCTCAAGGTCTAATTCCTCAGTTCCCTGCTTACCCCAGTTAGACTCTATGGTTCATCACTAGAATCACTCCTTCCTGTAACCTCTGAAGTCCCTTGGCCCTCATTCTCAGTTGGATTAGCTGTCCAAAATGTCAGCTGTTGCAAAATAGAAACTTATGCCAGTTTAGCACCTATGCCAAGCAGCTAAATATGGCTGAAGAAAAATAAGCAATCGCTAGCTGGTCTCATTTAATTCGTAATCACTAACCCTATGTGAACTCTCAGTATGGACCAGAAAACTGACTAATGAATTAATTTCCTTTCCCTATTTCTTATGTGACAGTTTCACAACTTCTCTTTCCTTACATCTCCAACACCTACTCCTCTTTCTAAATTCTCAGATGCTTCCTATTTCACTGAGAATACAGGTGGAATCGGAATAGAATCTCCATAAGCTCCAAATATCAAGTCTACCAACCTCGTTGGGGCAACCAAGCCACACGCTCTGCCTTCCCTCCCTTGGCAGAAGAAATATATGTCCCCTGGTCTCAGGCCAAAACCTCCACTCTGCGCTGGATCTCTTTCCCCTTACCTAATTAAGGATTTATTTTCTACTGTATCCCCTCTCTCCCACTCATATCAATTATTTGTTCTCTACTAGATGTTCCCATCAGCATTCAAAGATGTAATACCTCCCATCTTAAAAGAAAAATACCTTCTTTGCTTCCATATCCCACTCTAATTAGTGCCCCCGTGGCTCTGCTTTTTTATACCAAACTAGTCAAAAAAGATAGTTCTACTTGATGTTTCTACTTCTTTCCTCCCATTTGCTGATTTTTATCCTCTCCATTACACAGAATCTATTCTTGTGAAGGATCTCTATGTTGCCAAATCCTATACTAAATTATAAGTTCTCATCTTAATCCACTAGCAGCGTAAAACTAATAATCACTCTCTTCTTTCTAATACCTTTCCACTTGGCCTCTGGGACAATTGTTTTTGTTGTTGTTGTTGTTGTTGTTGTTGTTGTTGACTTCTTTTACCCTTAACTGGATCTTCCTAGATACTGGAGTGTCCCATTGCTTAGTCCTCCAACATCAAGTATGCTCTGCCTACGTTTACTTCCAAAGTAATTTCATCTGGTCTAAAGACTTTAAATACTATGATGATTCACAAATTTTCTGCTACAGCCATGGCATCTCTCTCCCTGTGTTTCAGACTAGTATATCCATTGTCTACTTCACATCTCCCCTAAGATCTGATAGGCATCACAAATTTAGCATATCACAAAACAAACTTCTAATCCCTTAAAGCTTTCTCTTGACCACTGTCCAAAAGGTCCTAACTGATTTTTCACTCACCTAACTTTCTAACCTCATCTTCTAACAATTTTCCCCTTTGAGCAATTCACTACAAACTAGCCCACCTACCTACATATGTGTTCGTCTGGAACACATAAAGTATAAGCCCACCTACCTACATATGCCAAACTTATTTTTCAATGTAGGGTTGACCCTTGAACAATGTGGAGTTAGGGATGTCTACATCCTGTGCATTCAAAAATCAAGTGTAACTTTTGACTTCCCCAAAATTTAACTACTACTAATAGCTTACTGTTGACTGGAAGTTTTACTGATAGCATAAACAGTTGGTTAACACATATTTTGCATGTTACATGTATTACATATTTTATTCTTACAAAGTAAGCTGGAGAAAATGTTAAGAAAATTAATTTAAAAAACCATGAGAAAATACATTTACAGTAGTGCTGTGCTATAAAATACACCTATAAGTGAACCCATGCAGCTCAAATTCATTTTGTTCAAGGTTCAACTGTATTTCTATTGCTTGTTCCTAGACTTCTTCCAAATCTCTGCTCAAATGTCCATGGACACCCTATATAATTGCCCCTACCCTTGCATCATTACACTGCTTTTTCGTGGCTCTTTCCAAAACTAAAAAGCTACGTTTATCTGTTTATGGTCTTCTTTCACTGGACTATAATATCCACAAGGAAGAGATTCATTTGTTCACTTCTGTAACTCCAGTTCCTAGAACAACAGCATGTATTGGACACTCCATTAATACCTGCTGAATAAATATCAGCTTCCTGCTGACCATACACAGTTCACAGAAACCTATATTTAAGTCAAATTTAAATTTCATTTTTTTTATTAGCCTAAATTGGATTTGAGGAACTGAATATTCCTTTTTCATGAAAAAATGAAGAATTATAGAAACATAATTCTTTATAAATACTATTTAATAATCCATTCATTAAAATAGGAAAGTTTTTATTAAAGAGTACTTTCTGGAATGGCTGGGTGGCTCAGCGGTTAAGCGTCTGCCTTCAGCTCAGGGCATGATCCTGGAGTCCCAGGATGGAGTCCCACACTGAGCTCCCTGCATGGAGCCTGCTTCTCTCTCTGCCTATGGCTCTGCCTCTCTCTGTGTGTCTCTCTTGAATAAATAAATAAAATCTTTTAAAAACTAAAAAAATAAAGAATACTTTCCTCAGAAGGGATTTATTAGTTTGGTCAGATTCTTTAAAAGATTTGAAGTAAAAAAAAAAAAATTTAAAGAGCACTATGTAGGTAGATTGTTTTACTTCATGACTTCATAATAATGATTTTTTAAAAAAGGTTTATTTGAGAGTTACTTACACCACACTATTGAATGTATCATATGCCATCACTAAGCAGTTCACTTAGGCCAATATACATTTCACAATTAAATACAGGGTTCCAATTACAGAATACTCCCTGTATTATGTTGATCTGGTATTATATGTCAACTCCTTACTGGTAAAAACAAGGTGAATTTGTAGCAATGTTTAAAGAAACAGTTTCTGTTCTGTTTGTGGTCGCTTTCCCTTCTTTCCGTTAGATCTGCTGATACTGTACATTATCTAATACCAATCTTTTTATATGTAATTGTTATCTTATACTCTTGCATCCGTGTTTTCATATTAATGGAGGAAATCTAAAACTATCAATAATTATTTGAATGCAACTTTTACTATAACTACAGCTTTGCTACCCCTAAATTACATTTGTACATGTTTACATGATATATTTTCTGACCTCATTGAAAGAGATACTTGTCATAAAATTTTAAGATTTCTGTGGAGCATGATTAGTCAACCTAAACCGATCAGCCACCAAACACACTCACGCAGACACACGCACACACTATTATTATTATTGAAATTCTCCTACCCTTACGTATGAATCAAAATTATGTGAAGCAATATTGACTGTCACATACTAAATGCCCAATTCTTTCCTAGTAAACCAAATTCCCAGCGTTAGGCAGACTCCTATGGAGTGATGAGAGCAGGAGACCTGGCAAGTCATTGGGTGACAGATGCTGGAGCCAAATCACCCTGACAACTCCTCTCCATAATAAATCTGAGAAGCTAATCTCTGCTAAATTGTTAATGGCTGCTAATGAGATACTCTATACTCGGTTACCACTCCTTGACAGTGTATTTGCATTTAAATGAGCCCCTTCTGGAAGGACTCCCTAACCCAAAGGACTGGTTCCACTGCTGACAGCTTCAGGCACACAGGGCCTCTGGCTCTGGTTTCACATTGTCCTTTGCTGAGACTCATGATATCATTAGGCCATTTGATCTCTAACTCCAGAATATCTGAAAGGAAGAATTGCAGACCGCAAAGTCATGAGCAAAAGATTATTTTTTTAAAAGACCATGCAATGAAAAGTCATAGGGTAAAAAAATGATCTTCACCTTACTCTAGCCTCCACTCATTAATTTATCTAGCATACTGGTGTGTGTCAAGTTTCAAGAAGACAGATTCAAGCTCTATATGTTGACATAAAACATTTCTCATTTATTATTCCTTTTCTTTCTAGTTCCTTTATGCCTCTTGACATGTTATAGTATCTGAACAGTTAATTTCTGCCATTTTACATTTTTAATTTTTGTCTTTTGCCTAGCACCATCAATACTGATTCTCTGCCATGAGTAAAAAGCACCTGGCAAGAGTACTTTGATGGATGAAGGAGTCTAAATTATCATGAGAAACTATCTATGCTTCCAGTGAGTCTGGCTTTGTAGAATGGAAACTATACCAGGAAGGACAGCAGACTATGCTCCAGGACTCTCCCAAGTCACCACATTTAATCTCTGCTTCAGACAAATTAAAGGAAAAGACCAAATATCTATTTTCACTCTTAAGGACAAGCCTATATAATAGCCATTGTTCTTCTTATTTCAAAAATGAGACAAAGTCAGATCATGAATGAAAGGATCCAAGCCTGTCTGTTCAACTACAAAACCCCTGGACTTCAGAGCCACCTCAGTCTTCCGGTTCCCTTCACCTACCCATCCTCCTTTTCCTTAACATTATATAGACTTTCACCTCTAGCACCGGATACCTAGCAAACCCTGCATTTAAATTACAATGTTTTTAAAGATTTTATTTATTTTAGAGAGAGAGAGAGAGACTGCACACACACACACAAATGGAGGGAGGGGCAGAAGGACAAGCAGACTGTGCTGAGCGAAGAGCCCCACATGAGGCTCCATCCCAGGACCCTGAGATTATCTGAGCTGAAGTCAAATACTTAACTGACTGAGCCAGCCAGGCTCCCCTAAATTATGAATTATTAACCACAAGATTTAGCATATTCTCTCTTCCAAGGTACTTAGAAACTTAAAAGAAGGTGGAAGCCTGCCCAAGTGGCCAAGGGTACCATTTGTCAAGCACAGGCTCCCCCTAATGCCTGCACTGGGCAAATCACATCATTTCAGTATATCCTCAAAAAAAAAAAAAAAAAAAAAAACCAAAAAAAAAACTCTTCTGTGGTTGGGATCCTAACCTTTTTACCACGATCCCCTTTGACATTTTGGAACAGTTTATTTAACTCTTCATAAAATAATACTTTGGGGAGCCTGAGTGGCTCAGTTTTTTGAGCCTCTGATTCTCGATTTGAGTTCATATGGTGATCTCAGGGTCCTGCGATGAAGCCCCAAGTAGGGCTCCATGCTCCTTGGGGAGTCTGCTTGAGATTCTCTCCCTCTCCCCTGCTCCTCTCCATGTTTTCTCTCTCTCTTAAATGAGTAAATAAATCTTTTGTAAAAAGAAGAAGGAAAAAATAATACTTTTAAATTCATAAAATATATATTATTTCAAAGGAAAAGAATTAGCAATCTTTAAATACAGTTATTAAAATATTTAAGAAACCAAATTTGTGATATAGAAATGCACAGGTATTTAAATTCCCTAAATAACAAAATGTAACAATGGTTCTATTAACTAAAAATATAATTAAAAATAGTGATATTGAGGTAATGGGTTAACAATTATTATTTTGCAATGCATGTGCACTGGAATGGAACAATTAAGCAAATGGATGAAAGATTGTTGGAGCCACATTTCTTACTGTTATTGTAGGAATTTATGGATAAGCAAGGGGAGGAAGCTAGAATGATTTATGTATTAATGGATTAGACTTAAAAACATTAATATGAACTCTTATTTAGCTCAGTATAAGTACTGATAGTTACATACAGAAATATTTATAGCTATGTACACATGAATGGGTTAGTGAAAATATATATTTCTCTGCTGTTTCCTAGAGCCTAAATAAATGATAGCCCCTTGGCAACCACCATACCTATAGCCCAGATCTTGCTTTCTTTTCTCTTCTTCTTCTTCTTTTTTTTTTTTTTTTTTAAGATTTTATTTATTCAAGAGAGGAACAGAGAGAGGCAGAGACATAGGCAGAGGGAAAAACAGGCTTCTCGCAGGGAGCCAATGTGGGACTCAATCCCCAGATCCGGGATCACGACCTGAGCAGAAGGCAGATGCTCAACTGCTGAGCCACCCAGGTGTCCCTCAGATCTTGCTTTCTATTACCATCCTCCAAGAAAAGGGATCAGGGCTTCTTGGAGAAATGGCTGATTCTAGGACGGGGTAGGAAAATACAACATGGGAGCACCTTGTAATGCCAGAAAGTAATGAAGTAATACACTCACACACATCAAACGGAGTATGTCATAGGAGCATAGAAGCCAACAAAAAGAGCTCCCAATGGCTAAGCTGGAACAATTTGAACAAAATAAAGTAACATTGAATTATGACTCAAAGTATAAAATAAACATGAATGAGTCTATACTGCTATAAATAAATAATTGCATAAATTAATATTTAGAGGAGAAACGACAATCTCTTGTGCAGAAGAATTTCAAATACTTGATGTACATAATCTGCCCTAAAGAAGGTTGAACATGAGTTTATGCATGAGCTTCACATAGTGACTTCCTTCCAACAAGTACAGTATGGAAGAGATGGAGGAGTAACTCTACAGTGGAGAAATCTGAGATACTACCTCAGTCAGGTGATCAAAGTCAACATCACAGTCAAAAAAAAAAAAATCACAGTCAAAAATCACATTGATTGTACATACTCCTGATGTGATGTTATGAAAATGGCTCTTTATCTTGTGGTTGTCCTCCCAATAAACTATAATCCGGGTCTTATCATGAGAAAAGCATCAGAGGGTTTACAATAGTGAGGAGTGCTACAAAATACTTTACCACTATTCCTCAAAATTGTCAAGGTTATCAGAAAACAAGAAAAATCTGAGAAACTACCACAGCTCAGAGGAGCCTAAGGGGACATGACAACTATAGGTAATGTAGTGTGCTGGATGGGAGCCTGGAAAATAATTGAAGACATTAGGTAAAACTCAAGGAAATTGTACAGATTTCGGTTAATATTAATGTAGCATTATTGATTCATTAATTGTAACAAAGGTACTATAGTAATGTTAGATGTTAATAGAAGAAACTGGGAATGGAATTTTTGGGAACCCTGTACTACCTCCTTATATTTTCTGTATACCATTCTAAGAATATATAATCTATTAAATAAAACCAAAAAAAGGGTGATGATGATTTGATTGTCGCATCAGAGTAGTAATTTTGAAAGATCTATAAAAACTGAAATAGGAAGTTATCTGGGACTTCTATAGGTGACAAAGTCAGTCACAGGTATAGCGAATGTTATTTTGGTTCACTGTCTGCATTTGTATTTAAAGGAAAGGTTAAATGCTAAATTTCAGTTATAGGTTAGTAAAACTAAAGACGTAAAATCTCCCATCCACATTCTACATACCTTTTGATACAGATTAAGAACCTCCCAGTCTATGGTGATATTAATGACTTAATTTTATGAAATTGAGGCTCAGAGGCATGAATTAGGTTGCCAGAGCTTCCAAAAATCATTCATTCTAGGGCCAAGAATTCTTAATGATTTTTGTTGGAATTCTATTTGTTACACTACCTTTCAATTTTGGAACTGGGAAACAGAGGGATGGGAACTCTTCATGGATGGAACATGCTTCCTTGGCTTGCCCAATGCACTGCTTAGGCTGCTATTCAAATCCACAAGGTGAAGCTGGCTTGGACCTAGAGATGGGAATTCTATCAGTAGGAATGTGAAGTTAGTTAAGTAAGTTAAGTAAGTTAAATGAGGAAACCACACTCAGATTGAACTCTAGGTGTCAAAGAACTTCTCTGCTTGGGAATGGCTTAACAATGGGAGAAACACTGGTTCCACCATAAAGACAGCAAATCCTTGGCCCCTTCCCCCCCACCCCCCTTAAATTCTCAAACTGCTGAGCTGGCAGAGAGAAAGAAAGAAAGGCAGGGAGGGAGACAGAGAAAGGAGCAGAGAGAATGAGAAGAGGTTAATGGCCAATGCCAATTTAAAGAGGTTAAGAAGGGACTTATATGTGTATTTGCTTACATTATTCCTAAGGCCAATTCTGATAAATCCTTCGGCGGGGAAAATACAGCCATCTGTTAATGTGGGTTCTGCTTCTTGGCTTCAAATGTTACAGCTGTCACCAGAGCAGCCAGCCCAATTGAGGGATTGGGGGTGGGGGGGCAGTGTTAGAGGCAACATCTGTCCACAAAGTGCACCACTAAACAGCAACGAAATCCTGGGGCCAGCCCTCTCTGTTTCCTCGAGGGCTTTCTTTGGTCGGTCCTACTTCTCCACTCCTTGGGGAGTTTCCCGTTCTATTACGTAGGCAAGAGGGTGAGAGGTCCCAGCTTTCATGATTGTGAGTGGTTCGGCTGTGTGTGTGTGTGTGTGTGTGTGTGCATGTGCGTACTGTGTGTGTGTGTGCGCGCGCGCTGGGGGAAAGTGAGGCGTGCTACGAGGGGCTTAGAAAGATGGACTGATTGCCAATTTAAAACATTTCCGGAGTGTTTACATGTTTATCTTAAAAGACAATCCCATAGTCTCCAATTCAGCGAAATGAACAATACTGATAAGGAAAATGAAGAGGGTGGGAAACCCACTCAGTCGCCTGGAGCTGTCCATGCAGCGGGCGTGACAGGGGAGCCCTGGGAGGGAAGGCGCTTTGCAGACAGTTTTCTCCGGCCCTTCTCCCTCGGTCCACGGTCCGGCTACGCTTCCTGCCCAAAAGCATTAATAGGAAAGAAACCCCAAACCCGGAGGGGGAGCGGTTGCCAGGTGCGGTTTGGAAGAGCCCTCCCCGGCGGCCGAGAGAGGCCCCTCTCCCCCCGCGCCTGGCAGGGAATGTGGCGATCCGGCCCGGGCGGGGGATGACTTCATGCAGCCGGAGCGCGGCGGCGGGAGCAGCTGCAGCAGCCGGCAGGTGGGGTGGGGGCCGGCGGGGCCGACCAGGCACTGGGCCCGGCGCGGAGGCACTGCGGCCCCGGGGCGGCGGGCGCGCGGACTTGCGCCGACTCGGTCCCGAGGAGGTAAGCAGCCCGGCTATTATTAGCCCCCAGCTCGGTTCTTTCCGCTCGGGTAATCGCGGGGTCGGCAGTGCACCGGGAAGGGAGATACCCCTGCTGCATTCTGCAATGGAAAAGGAGCAACAACTGGAATTGAAATGTTAATCAGGCAAGTGCTTGGAGATTGCGGGAGCGGTGGTACTGGGCAAACAAAGAAGGCGGCCAGCCTTTCTACTCTTCCAGAGAATCGACCGTTTCCAGCGCCAGACTCGCTTAGACGTTGAGGATTCAAGATGTGAGATGATCGGAGTTGCACTTTTATCTTTCTACTTCGACCTTCCCTTGGTCATTTTCGGGGTTTGGAGCAGCAGGTCCTTGGAGGCATCTTGGGGAAGTAATCAGAAATCTTTCCTACCTTCCTCTGTCCTCTCCCTTCCTACTTACCGGAATGGGTCTCTGCCCCATTTCAATGTCAAACACCTACTTCAATCCTGAACCTTTAGGAAGAGTCTCACATTAGAAGAGAAACTTCTCTTATCTATCTCTTGGAGTTTAGCTTGGGTTGAGCAGCACTTGTTTCCACCTTCTCCCTTCGTTTATCATATTCTCTCTGTCAATTACTTCATTGATTTCCCTGGGAAGCCGGGTCCATTCACAAGCCAGCTCTTGTCAGCTTCTATCGACAACCTCTGTTCCATGACTGATTTTGTCAAGGACCTACAAAGGGCATTGCCCTACACCAGTTTTAGTATTCTCTCTGTATGCTATTACCTGTGTCCTTCCCCCAAATACAGGACACGAAAAATCTATCTTTTAGCCTAGTACCAACATGGTTCCCGATAACTCCCTTCGCCGTAGTCACTGCGGCTGCAAGAGGATTTCGAGGACAGCAGAATCTGTTGGGGTGTCAGAAAGAGGACCATACTTATATTTTCTCTCTGTGCATAGGCATAGATGGAACTACAAATGTGAATGTGTCTATCCAGTTATTCTTGAAGCTTTTTTATTTTAGTCCCGCTGGGTTGTGAGACATTTACCTGGGTAGGGTTTGAGGTTGGTCCTCCCCAAAGAGCAAGCAGTATGTTTGTCCAAGGATTCCCCAATAACCTCAAAAGAGTTTCCAGATAGGCTTTCCCCACAGGCATTCAGAAAGCCACCGGAGCTGGCCAATCTAAGCCTCAGGTTATTTGAGCATTCTCAAATCACTCTTGCCATTTAGGGGTTCTGACCGCTTGTTCTAGGATTTCCCCAAAAATCTCTTGCCACTGAACTCAAGTGCCTTATTCCTGTTGCCACCTAAGGATGTACATTTGAATAATATGCTTTGAAATGGGTAAGATGGCTGTGATGGAGATTGCAAATGTGTCACTTCACCAACAGAGAACAGTTGCAAATAAGCCAGACTGGAGTGTCTGTGTGCCAATACTCTATTTAATGGGCGATCTGTTATCTTTAAATTTGAAATTAGACAGTCTGACTCAATAGCCATGTAATTTTATTTTAGCAAATTAAAAGAGATCAGTGAAAAAGAGAGGTAAGGTTGATAGCTAAAATTTTATCTCTGCTTCCCTTCCTTCTTAAATATTGCTTTTAGACAAAGATATTAGTTCTGAAAAATCATGTTCATTCTAGTAGATGTCATTATTGCTTTTCTGAATACAAATTCTTTTTATAAAATACACTTTAGAAGGATTTGAGTTGGTTTCTTTGTCTCTACCTAGTATATGAGGCAGAGGGAGTGGAGGGGTGGGCAATTCCCACTCCAAGTGGCCCACTCCAGGAACTCTTCCCCTGGATCGTGAAAACCTCAGCACCAATTTTTTTTTTTTGGGGGGGGAGGCATGTTGTAGTGATTATTATTATGTGTTGAGTGGGGTTTGAGTTTCAAATATTAAAATTTCAAGATTCAGTAATTTTGAATCAGGCACACCAAATAGAAAGGGGAACAAAGAGCAAGAACAACAAAACGCTTTTTTCTACCACCTTTCTTTACTCATCTTAAAATATTTAACTATAGAAATAATTATTCGGAATAATAAGTGATAATAAATATTAAGATAATAATTCTTTTAAAATAAATTATGGAATACAGATTAGTATGATTGACCTTAAGCACAATAAAAATTTCTGTACTTTCAGGTTTCTTTATGTTGACTACTAGTGCATGAGAACATCCTCATAATAGAAATTGAAAATGTCTATTACTTGGTTTCTGAAGGAACTGAATTCTTTGGCAAGAAATGGGTCAGAATTAGGGGATTAGTGCTGCCTAACCTGGCATCATACCTGCCCCTGATTTTACAGGTGAGATGACTTCACTAAGTTATGGACCTGGGTTGGAGAAGCCTTTTGGGGAAGAGAGAAAATAAGTTAGAAAATTGAATTTTTCATTTCAGTGCAACTAAGGTAGATAAATAAATTTAAAGGATTTCTGAATTTGGACTTTGTTATGTTTAAATAAAACAACTTTTCTGAGAAAAATGTCTAACTCAGAGCTCTAAGAAGAAATATATGTATGACTTCATGATTGAAACTGATTTATGACTTTATTTCCTTTTTTTTTTTTTTTTTTTGATGTTTCCCTGGGAAAGAAAGATTAATTGCCTGGTGTTCAAGAGATGGAGGAGGAATGAAAAACAAGAGGATGTGCGCTATTAGATGTTAAATGAACTGCAGGCATTATTTGTAGGTTTGACAAGATAGAATGAAGTCAATCTTCTGCTTTCTAACCAAGTTAAAAAAAAAAAAAAAAAACATTTAGCATGGTGGGTGGTCAGTGTTACCAGTAACATAGTACAGATTTAGGCATCAAAGTTGACCTCTAATAGCCAAAGGCAATTTCTGGTACTGCCTTACTGCTATTAGCTACAATTGAAATAGACTTATTTTGAGATTCTGAAACAAGGAAAAGAAAGAAAAAAGTAGAAACGATAAAGCTAAAGAAGTGTATTTCTATTCAACCGGTGTCTCCACTGAGAATATGTAGAAAAAAGTGCTATTTTGAAAGTTGTCAATGGCCTCCTAACTGCCAAATTTATGTAATATTTCACTTCTTCATTGTGTATTTTTTTTAAAGATTTAATTTATTTATTCATGAGAGACGCAGAGACATAGAGGGAGAAGCAGGCTCTGTGCAGGGAGGCTGATGCGGGACTCAGTCCCAGCACCGGGATCACGCCCTGAGCCAAAGGCAGATGCTCAACCGCTGAGCCACCCAGGTGTCCCACTGTGTCTTTATTTTTAAGTTCTTATCCATGTTATTTTTAATAAAATACTCATGTTTAAAAGTATTATTAATACGTAATATGCATCAGGCACTGATATATCTCTTTATCTAGTTTCTCACTAATCCCCTTAAGCTACCCCATGATCCGTCTAACCAAGTGGTTTTTATTTCCAGTTTGTGCCGCGTGATGTCCCGCTTCAATGTCTTTATCCGTTCCTTTCACTCACCCTGTATATGCTAAAACCTTGATCACATCAGACACTGTCTCTTCCATGTTGCTTTCCCCATACCCACCATCCTCGTGTCAGATGCGTTTTCTCCCTTGTCTAAATTCCTATTGCACTTTCTATCTTGGTCTATTCTTTAGTGTGAACATGACTTGTTCTTTTACAATAGCTTTGGAGAGCACGGTTTGTGACTGACAACCTTTATTACCTACAACTCATGGTACAGTGACTAGCTATATACAGTTCTTCCTTGACTTACAGTGGGCTTACATCCCAATAGATACACTGTGAGTTGAAAATACCCTAAGTCAAATGCATTTAATACACCTAATCTACCAAACGCCATAGGTTAGCATAGCCTACTTAAAGGAGCTCAGAACACTTGTATTGACCTGCAAATGGGTAGAATCATCTAGCACAAAGCATATTTTATAATAAGCGCTGATTATTTGATGTAATTTATTGAATACTATACTGAAAGTAAAAAACAAAATAGTTATGTAGGTACAGAATGGTTGTTAATTGTATTGGTTGTTTACCCTCATGATTGCATGGCTAACTGGGACCTGTGGTACGCTGCCACTGCCCAGCGTCATGATAGACTATTGTACTGCTTGCTAGCCTGGGGGAAAAAAAATCCAGATTCAAAAGCTGAATTGTGGTTTCTTCTGAATGTGTATCTCTTTTGCATCATCATGAAGTTGAAGAATCATACGTTGAACCATCATAAGTCAGGAACCTTTTGTATATGCATAGTAGACATTCAGCAATTTGATTCTAGTGAAGATATTGGTTATTATTTCCCAAGGGTATATCTCTACCTACTCTTCACCATTAGTCAAGCTCAGCTTCCAAAATGTGTGCAAGTATTGTTTAGTTTTTAAAAATATTTATATAATAATATAGTTAAAGCACATTCAAATAATTATATTTAACAAAAGTTAATGTGAGCTTACATGTCATTAAATATATTAGCGCGTACATTTTAAGAGTATGCTAAGCTTAACAAAACAAAACAAAACTTTAAAGAAAATACTGTATCTGTTTTCAACATGCTTGCATTCTATTGAAAAAGAATAAGCAGGAGAAGTTACCTTACATATATAAGTACTCGTCCAATTTCAAGTCTAGAAATACTTGCCTTGAAAAACTGCTAGATACTTTTGATCTGTGGTATCAAATTTTAACCTTCTACTTTATGCTAATTTTACATCAAGGAAACCGAGACTCAAAGATGTCACCTAAATGTTTAGCAGACATTCTTTCCACGTTACCATGCTGCTCTCTGAAGTGTTTTTTTTTAATTATTATTTTTTAAAGATTTTATTTATTTATTTGACACAGAGAACAAGCAGGGGGAGTGGCAGAGGGAGAGGGAGAGGGAGCCTGATGTGGGGCTCCATCCCAGAATCCTGGGATCCTGACCCAAGTGAAAGGCGGGTGCTTAAGCAACTGATCCATCCAGGCACTCTATGGTCTTTGAAGTGTTAAGAGTAAAGGAAAGCCTTATAAAAATGTAAGGTCAGAGCCATCAGAGTAGTTTAAAAATTGTTTTGTAATTAATTTTTCCAGTGTTTCTTAAACTTTTGGATCTTAACATTCCTTCTGATAATTGAATAAAGGCTGCACATTCATTCCACAAGTATATATACAAACAAACGTACACATAGAATTTCGCATACAATTGCAGATGTTTTTTTAAGGACCCACTAAAGTACTCCTTAGCAAATAGTTTAAGAACATCTACTCTGGACTCACTTTGACAATATGTGTATCTTTCATTAGCCGAGACATTTTTGGAACTTGAAATGACTTTCTCCTTCTATTGTTTTCCCTGCTTTAGAACCTAAAATGAGAGCTCTTCATTATCACTGGCACAAAGGCAGCTAAGAGGATTTGGAAACAAGTGCCAGTAAGAAAAGTGATTCAAAGAACCCTGATTCATGGAAAAGGAATCCCAGAAGGAGTTCTGAATATGTGTAATACATTCCAAATGATTTATTTAGGGTTTTCCAATCAAAACCATTTTTTACGAAAAAAGAAGCAGTTCTAGACTTAGAGTACTGTAGTGCCAAATATGTAGAAGAACATTGCCAACAGTTGAGCGGTGTAGGCTACTTCGAAACATATTTAGTTTTCTTAGGATGGATGCATGTCTGCCTCAAAGTTACTATTTCTTTCTGGTAGTGCTGTCTGCAGTAATGTATCTGCTTTTGCTAAGTTAAGGGAAGAATGACAAATTATGTTCATCCCTCCTAGGTTCTAAAACAATCGCCAACATAAAGTGCATTAAAAATTCTTACCTGATTGATACTTGAAGAGACTAGTACTAGCTGTCACGGTTGTTGCTGATGCTAGTATTCAAAGAGAAGTGTGACAACATTAATCTAGAAAAAAACAGAAATGGAGAGAAAGAAACCTCAAGAGGCCAACTTAAACTGTTGCTTTTCTTAAACTTCCCAAAATATGATAATAACTATAAGCTCCTAGAATAAGTGCAGTTTTATGGAAACTTGATAAAATGCCTAATGCAAGGTAAATTTATACTTTATTTTATAGTGGGTTATTATTATTTTTTATTGTGGTAAAATAGAAATGACAAAATTAACGTTTAAAGCATTTTAAAATGTACACTTCACTGATATTAAGTACATTCACCATGTTGAGCAACTATCACCACTATTCATTTTCAGAACTTTCTCATCATTTCAAATAAACTGTACTCATTAAACAGTTACCCCTCACGCTGCCCTCCTCTTAGGCTCTGGTAAACTCTGTTCTACTTTCTGTGTCTGTGGGTTTGCCTATTCCAGCCACTTCATATAGTGGAACCATACAATATTTGTCCTTTTATGTCTGGTTTCTTTTATTTAGCATAATGTTTTCAAAGTTTATCCATATTGCAGCATGTGTCAAAATGTCATTACTTTTGAGGCTGAATAATACACATATATATGTATATTATATATACACCTTATATATATTATATATATACACACACCATGTATATATATATATATATACATATATATACAGTGTTTTTTAGTTTCAAAACATTTTAGGTATATTGCCTATTATATTAATGATATCTAGTACAAACACTACCATATAACCTTTAGTAGATGTCTAATATGTACAAAAAATGAGGTGTCTAATATGTACAAGAAATGTGCCATGATTTTATTAAGTGAAAACCCTTTGATAAATATTAAGTTCCAAATTGTTTTATGATTTCAAGATACGTGGTAATGGACACAAAGTTACACATCTTTATATGTTGGTGCTTTTACTTTTGTTTGTTTTTATTTTGTTGTTGATGGTGCCAACACACAAGATTCATGCTTTAACTTTTTATGGAAAAATTCTTGGAGTGCTATTGTTGGGTCAGAGACAATGCATGAACATTTATAATTTGAAAAAGTACATTGACTACAAAAAAAATCATAAACTTCTTCAACAGATATGTATTTTCTGTAGCCATTTCTAACTATCTTAAAAATGATGCAAGTAAAATAAGGAAATCCATTTATCATGATTTGAGCAAGGAAATATTCTCACTCTTTTCATTTCTAGTTTATGGAGGAAATATATTTATACACAAGTCTTGACAGATTACAAGTCTCTCAAACACTCATTGCATCATTTCAAAGATATTACAGAGTACATCACAGATGTCAGTCAAGTCTTACAGCAACAGTGTAGGAAACTAGGAACGTCTGTAGCTAGTTTTGTGTGTGTATGTCTGCTTGTTTTTTTGTTTTTTTAGATTTTTTAAAAATTTTTTATTAATGAGAGGCAGAGACATAGGCAGAGGGAAAAGCAGGCTCCATGCAGGGAGCCTGATGTGGGACTCGATCCTGGATCTCCAGGATCAGACCCTGGGCTGAAGGCAGTTGCTAAACCACTGAGCCACCCAGGGATCCCTGTGTTTTTTTTTTAAAACTCCAGCAATGGGTCATTTGAATCTAAATCCAAATGATCTGTTGTTTATTTCAAACTTATGTACCTGCATTGTAGTAAATCTTTTATTTTGTTGGGTTGGTGTTTTTCTTTAGTTTCTTTTTAGTGTATCCTTTTTAATTTATACTGTTAGGAGTGTTGTATGTAAGCTAAACTACAGAATATTGGCACATATGAAGTATAACAGAATTGGCAAGACTTTTCCCTTCTCAGAAGATTGTCTTGGTTTGCATTGTCCAACAGGGGAGAAACAAAGAGCTTGCTGGAGATTGCATCATGTTGCACCTGAATTAGACATTAACATACTAAAATGTCAAGGATGAAGTGACATGTTTATAACATATTTTTGAAAAGCTACTTAAAACTGAAAGGTTGCAAGAACATAGATAGACATACCCTAGACATTTCACAACAGTATTTTAAGGAATGCCTTTTCTTTGGTTGATTGGGATGGAGAACCTATTAATAAGCATTTCTCTAATATATTTGTCTTTATTGCTGTCTGATCAAACCTTTAAAGAGCAGGCATAAAACAAATAAGCATTCTGACCTTTGCCTAAGTAAGCAAAAAGAAGCCCATACCTTAATCAATGCACTACCATGTTGATGAGACTGAGGGTAGAAATACTGGTTTTTTTGTTTTTTTTTTTTTTGGTTATTACAGTCATAGCAGCAGTACAACCTACTTTGTTCCTTCTGTTGTATACTGCAGAATCTGACTGCATAAACCAAAAAATCAGTAATCTCTTTAATGCCATTTCTAACACTCTTCTCCATGATTTTTCACACTCAGGTTCTCTGATAATTGAAATGTAGTGAAAAACAACCAGGGTGTTAATATCTTCTATCCATTCACAAAACGTAATCTTGCTAGGACTTGCAAAAATAATGTTGAATATGAATTGGTAGGTACCCAGTGAACTCACTAAGAATAATCTGTCTCAATAATCAAATACAGATTTAAATACTGTCGAATTTTTTATTTTTTATTTTTAAAAGATTTTATTTATTTATTCATGATAGACACAGAGAGAGAGAGAGAGAGAGAGAGAGGCAGACACACAGGCAGAGGGAGAAGCAGGCTCCATGCCAGAAGCCTGATGCGGGACTTGATCCCGGGACTCCAGGATCACGCCCTGGGCCAAAGGCAGGTGCTAAACCACTGAGCCACCCAGGGATCCCCACTGTCGAATTTTTTAAAAAAAGATTTTATTAATTTATTTGACAGAGAGAGAAAGAGAGAGAGAGAGAGAGAGAGATTGAGCCAGTAGGAGAGGGAGAGGGAGAAGCAGACTCCCTACTGAGCAGGGAGCTGGATGAGGGGCTCATCCAGGAGCCCTGTGATCATGACCTACGCCAAAGGAAGATGCTTAACTGACTGAGCCACCCAGGCACCCCAAAGACTGTCAAATTTTAAATATTGTAAAAATTTAAAAAGATTTTAAAGATTTTAAAATTTGAAATCAACAGTAATATATGAAAATTTTAGAAAAGTAAATTACACATATGAGGTTTATTTATAAGATAAGCTCCCTGGAGAACAATGCACTTTTAGGAGGCTTCATTCTGAAAAGACTGCATTTGCATTTTTTAAACTACTACCCTCCAAAATAAATTGTGACAAACCATTTTTCATCCAAATTAATCTCTCATCTTAAGGAAGTGAGTTATTCTTGGGGAAACTGCCTTCAACTAATTTGTGCTTTCCTGCAGTTGATCAAGCCAAAATGCAATAGGGCTGACATTCTTTACTACTGTGACACATTCATATTTACTAGGATTGTCTAATGATTAGAGGCTTATAGTAACCTTATATAGAGCCTCCATTGATAAAGGTCAAGACATGGTTGGTGCTCCTATAGAAAACAAATCTAGGTTTCATTACTTATATTATCTCTATCTTAGAGAACAAAATAAATAAAGCATGAAACACTAGTATTTGGTATATTTTATAACTATTCAGGTTTCTAGGGGGCTTATTAATATCATATACTATGGTTAGCACTCAGTAAGGAAATGTACACAGTTATTTTAAAACAGTAAAATATCAAGAGCATAAAAGTTTCTCCAAGTCAAATGATTAGTTTTATATTTGGCTTTATAGGCATTATAATATTTGTTGAACAACAAAATAAATCAATACCATTTAGTTTTGAAAGCTGCCCCAACACAAAATAATTGGCATTCTACACATTTTCATTGTGATTGTTTTCGTAGGTGTGGTGGAGATGAGTTTTTTTCTTGCCAAACTTTATCTTCCCTCTGAGGTTTTGATAGGTGGAATTAGAGATGATGCACATTAAAACTTGAGATACATTTAGTAAGCAGTTTAAGACACTCAGCCAAGCACAGTCCATTTACTCTGGATAGAAGAACATGACATTACCCTTCTTTCTTCAACTACAATGGGTTTGGACTTTTAGAAAATTCACAATGCAAGATACAGGTTTTTTTTTTTTGATACAGGTTTTAATAATAAACTATTAGTCAGTGATTCTCTTATCTCCATGCCTTTTTCAATCTCATTTATTATAAAGAACACACTCATGGAGAAAGCAAAATTTCAGTTGACTGAAAGCATTTTTCACCTGTATGTAGGTTTGAGATAATGATCCTGTAACATCTTTACTAGGGCTTTGTGAAGTCACTATTTCACCACAGAAATTAAATCTGACACTAAAATGGTCTGACGCTAAACAGTCCATTGAATAAGTGGAAGAGTGTTGGCATCTTTTTTTAAAAAACACTAATTCGTTCAGGCCAAAACCCGAAATGTTTGAATTTCCCCTTAATAACTAAAGAGGAAAATGAAATAACATGGTAGTACAGTGTTATGAAAGCAAAGGAATTGAGTTGATTTCAAAATGTTTGAGTATAAAATTAATGTATTTTGTTCAATTTGATAATTTTACTCAGAGCTCTCAGGCTGCTTTTGATCACTTTCAAAATGAATCAAAAAGCTCTAAGCATCATCTTCAAAGTATGCTGATAACTAGACCTTTCCCTTCTCTTTGTTTATTTTGGGAGTTTGGGCTACCACTTATGTCTAATTCATGTATTTTAAGAAGTGAATTTGAGCTTTGAATTCCAACTAGTTTGAATCCCACCTTTACAATTTACTATCTTTGTGGCTTAGGGTAAGTTGCTTAACTGCTGTGAGTGGTTTCTTGGTATTTAAAACAGGAAAATCACAGAGTTGTGAAGATTAAGGAAGAGAACATAGGGCAGCCCCAGTGGCCCAGCGGTTTGGTGCTGCCTTCTGCCTGGGGTGTGATCCTGGAGACCAGGGATCGAGTCCCACGTCGGGCTCCCTGCATGGAGTCAGCTTCTCCCTCTGCCTGCTTCTCTGCATCTTTCTCTCTCTCTCTCTGTCATGAATAAATAAAATCTTAAAAAAAAAAAAGAAAAGAAAAGAAAGCTGGGATAGAAATACTTATAAAAAAAATGAGAGGGAGAACATAAAAGACAACTTAGTGCTGTGTCTGAAACATTGTAAAGGTTAATAAATGTTTTCAATTTTTGTTGTTTTTATTCTCATTGGCAACTTACAACCAGACCTCATTACCATAATTTTTCTCAAATGTTTATGAACTCTTTTCCTACTTCTCCCATGTTAGTTAAACTAAGCCTTGAAATGCCCCTGAGCCTCATGGGGAGATGTCTCTGTGCAGGTAATGCCACTGGTGAGAGAGGTTGAAGTCAACACAAAGCAAAGCTGTTGGGCTCTGATCTGGCAGTAGCAGTGGGAATTAGACTTAGCTTCTATTTTTAACTCTGCAAGTAGTTGATTGGATGACCTGGGAAAAGTCAGTTGGCTATTAATTCTACATCTTATTTTTTTCTGAATTTTACCATATGTCACTCTTGTCACCAATTTATCAGAAATTATATTAAGGTTGTTGAATAAGGGCGATGATGTCAGAAGCAAATGTCAGATAAATTGGGGAGGCTCCTGTACTTAAAAGATCAGTTGACTTATTTTTTTTTTATTTTTATTTTTTGTAATACACTGTGGAAGTTCCTGGGAGACAACAACTTTAATTTATGGAGTGGTTAACATTTACTTCCACTAACGAAAGTCTTTATAAAGAGCCTGATAATTATCTGCCGTATTAGACCCCTGTGTGTATGTGTGTGTATGTGTATGTAACAACTGAAAAAGTTTATCATTGTTCATATCATTAAGTTGTCCAAAAAGGAAAATTAACTTGTAACTGCATTGTACATCATATACCAAGGACTCTTTTTGGTATATACTATCTATTTTACTGAAGCTCAAAGAATTTAGAGAGAACATATAAGCATTTTAATATTTAGGGTCTTGTTCATTACTAGGTGCTACTGATTAGATTTGATCAACACAAACACCTTTAAACTGAAATTAAAAAATCAAGCCTCATTTAATGTGAAAACTTGAGTGGAAACCCCACCTATAAAAACTGCATTGTTAATACACATACCTGCTTTAGTATGATCACTTGTGGGGTTTAAAAAGCACAAAGGTTTTTTTTAATTTTTTTTTTAAGATTTATTTTTTTATTTGAGAGAGAGAGAGTGATACACCCAGAGGGTGAGGGTTATTTAAGGGCAGAGGGAGAGGAAGAAAGAGAATCCTCAAGCAGATTCCTCGCGAGCAAGGAGCCTGACGAAGGGTTTGATCCCTTGACTCCGACAGAGATCATGACCTGAGCTGAAACCAAGAGTCAGTTGCTTAACTGACTTAGCCACCCAGGCATCCTTATGTATTTTTTCTTAATATGTTTTTTTATTGTTGATATAAGTCATTTGGTTTAAGGAAACCAGTACAAAAACTGTCTAGAGCTTGTATCTAAGGCATAGTTGTTCACAAATGAGAATTTTCTGGTGATCAACAGCTCCAGCCAAATTTGCAATAATTTGTTTTGGTTGATAGAGCCTATTCATGTGTACCTGGTAATAGAATGACTATATTCTTTCAAGTAAAATGTAGAAGTCATTAGTAGGAGTGTGTCCTAAATTTCCAAACCCATATTGTTAATCCCTGAACACTGAACTTATTAGCTATTCACCAAAGGTTTGAGGCATAGATTGTTGGTATAGTCTAATTCTAAGATGAGAAGTTAAAATAATGAAAATACCAGTTTTAAACATGTAAATACATGTAAACACATATATTCGAAATAAATTTATATATATATTATATATTACTTATATTTAATCAATTGTGTGAATATATATGCATGTATATGTGTATATTTTCATGAACATTCTCCTTTTTTTAAAAGATTTTGTTTATTTATTCATGAGAGACACAGAGAGAGAGGCAGAGACATAGGCAGAGGGAGAAGCAGGCTGCCTGCGGGGAAGCCCAATGTGGGACTCGATCCCAGGACCCCAGGATCATGCCCTGAGCTGAAGGCAGACACTCAACCATTGATCCACCCAGGCATCCTAAAGATTTTCATTCTATTTCAAATATTTGATTATAGCTGGATTTCATTTAAAATAGACAAGTTCTTGGAGAAGCATTTGAAGACTCTGTTTCCAGAGATGTTTTGCAAAGGAAATTTATCTTTTCACTATTTATTTTTCAAAAGTTAGGAGAATATTTTTAAAATTTCAATAAGAATCTTTAATGTGTGAATATAAATATGTATTTACCTACTCAGGTTGATATATACATGTGTATGTATGTGTTTATTCAACTGAACGTTTTTAAACTTGATCTTACCAAGTTGTAACTACCATCCAATTATGTGAGAATAGTATTATAGTTGCCTGTCAGCTTGGAACATACTTTTGTTTCATTTGATCATTTTTAATGTATTACATTCTCTGGCCTTCCATCAGATTTTCTGCTTTGAAGAATATGTTTTACCATGTACAGAACACATTCTTCCATATATTCATGCTATAATTTCCAGTGTCTCACAAAATCCTCATTTGGAGTGTTCTCATTTTAACGGTGTTTCAGAATAGAGACTTGTCCCATTGTAAATTATCAGATCTATCTACTCATTACGTATCCTTTGCTTTTTCTGTGGGAGAATGAGCAGAGAAAGAGAGGAAGGAACATTTCAGTTCTTTTTACACTTAAACCTAATAAAATGTAAACTAGAAACATGAGAATAACAGTTATATAGCTCCAAATCAGGACATGGACCCAATATACTACAACTTTTTTCAAGTAAGAGAACCAAGCTTGGTCTGACATTTATTTCAGTCTTCCATGCCACCCTCACACAGGTAGTATAATATTAACTAGATTTTTAAAATAGTCACTGTTGATCAGTGATGTCTATTTTTGGTTCTACTTCATTAACTGTTATTATAACACTCTTATACAGATACTTATATTAACAAATGCCATGACCTGGGTTATTGGGTTTCTTCCTGCTTTATATCTGATAGCTTTATGATTTAAAAATACTTAAAAGGCCAAGGGGCATCCGACTGCCTCAGTCAGTAGAGCATGAGACTGTTGATTTCAGGGTTGTGAGTTTGAGCCCACACTGGGCATGGAGCCTACTTAATTAAAAATGCTTAAAGGCCAGATCTCTCAATTAGAAAATACAAGAACAATAAAAGCACTGTTTCAAAAATTAATTCTAGAATACATTTCTCGACATATAATTTTGTAGATGTATGTTTGGATGTTTTATAAATAAAAGTAATATGACTAATCATGTATTAACTTATACTATCAGAAATTCCCTTGAAATCCTTTCTAGGACATGAATATTTATGACAATCTTTACTGTTTTCATTTTATTAACTTATTGAAGTATTTCATATAAACTGCATCAATTATAATACTAATTTAGGAATTAAAAAGTTATTTATTTGTGAGAGAGAGCTGTACAGCAAGGGGCAGGGCAGAGGGAGAGGCAGCGAATCTCAAGCAGACTCCCCACTAAGCACAGAGAGCAATACCAGCCTTTATCTCACAACCCTGTGATCACGACCTGAGCCAGGTGCTTAAACAACTGAGTTACGCAGGTGCCCCACTAGTTTAGGAATTTTTTTTTTAAGATTTTATTTATTTATTCATGAGAGACAGAGAGAGAGAGAGACAGAGAGAGACAGAGAGAGAGAGAGAGAGAGGCAGAGAGAGAAGCAGGCTCCATGCAGGGAGCCCAATGTTGGACTCAATCCCAAGTCTCCAGGATTACGCCCTGGGCCGAAGGCAGGTGCTAAACCTCTGAGCCACCCAGGGATCCCTAGTTTAGGAATTTTAATTCAGTATGTAACTTCTGTTGCAGTTGCTATAACTTTAGGGTCAATATTAATTTGAAGGTTATTGGTATTATTTTTCTGGTTTCTAATAACTGCTGTCTCAAATGCATTATCAAGACAGAATTTTCCCTGGCTTAAAGTTTCTGCCCTATTAATCTCAGACTGAAATGTCTCTTGGACATCAGTAAAATGATATATTTTAGAGCATAGCCTAAAAACTATTAATGTTTAATCATTCTCCATATGTCTTTTACCAGTTATTAACAGAATATTGAGTAAGCAACAATTCTAAAGTATTTTTTCAGATTTTTATTTAAACTCAAGTGTAAACTGTATTTCTTTAGTGCTTTAATATCTACCACCTTATTTGAGGAGAAGGAAGCTTTCTAGGGCTTTTATGTCAGCTTCCAAGTGGAGCAGTATTTATTTAACATTTTTCATTTTCATTAAAAAATACTAACTAAAAATTTACATGGACTAATTAAATATAAATATTAGAAAACCTATGAAACAATTGAAATATTCAAACACTCAAAAACAGATATCCTTTAACACATGAATTTCTAATATATTTATTTAGGTTATCTATGCTAAACTTTATTTCATTAATCTACAAAATAGCTCATATATAGCCTTCATCATTAATTATTATAAGATGCTTAAAGTAGGAAACAATATAGAAACCTATTACTTAAAATTTCCTTTTTGAGGGACATCTGGGTGGCTCAGTTGGTTAAGCGTTTGCCTTCGGCTCAGGTCCTGATTTTGTGATCTTGGGGTCCTGGGATTGAGCCCCCTATCAGGCTCTCTGGTCACTGGGGAGTCTGTTTCTCCCTCTCCTTCCTCTGTGCCCACCCCTCCATGTGCACTCTCTCAAATAAATAAATAACAATTTAAAAAATTTTTTTTTATTTATTCATGAGAGAGAAAAGCAGAGGGAGAAGCAGGGTCCATTCAGGGAGCCTGATGTGGGACTTGATCCCAGGACTCTCTGGTCTGAAGGCAGGAGCTCAACCGCTGAGCCACCCAGAGATCCCGTCAAATAAATAAATAAATAAATAAATAAATAGATAGATAGATAGATAGATAAAATCTTAAAAAATTTTCCTTTTTGAGAAATGTTACGTGAAAAGAATGTTAATAATATATAAAGTATATTGGTTTTGAATATCACATAGATAGATTTTGAAAAAGACCCAAAGAAAGTTTAAAAATCAATTATCAATAATTAACTTAAATAGAAAGTCAGGGTGACCTTTACTTCCTTTCAATCACATTTGATATTTCCAAACACATTACAAAGTATATGTATTACTTAACTGTTTAGGAAGAAATATGCTGGTTTGGATGTGTTTTGTAACATCTAAACATTCCTGAGTGTTGCTGAAATGTTCAATTTTTATACAGATTTATGGAAATTCACACTAGTTGAAGGAAAGTTTAACTTCATCCTGAAATAATGGTGATAAATTAAATTTTGAAAGCTATATATTTTCAAAGCATTTTAATATTCATTCTCTCATTGGACTATCCTAACTTTCCAAAGTTGGAAGAGCAAGGATTATCTTTATTTTGCAGAGAGTAAAACTGAAGTTCATGATGCTTAGCAGTTTGCCCACTTAAGCAATACCCAGAGTTATTAAGTAAAAGGCCAGAATTCAACTTGTTTCATGCCATGGTCAATCTAGTGCTTTTTCTCTATGCTACAAGAACTGGACATGCTTAAGGGTAAACACAAAAATGGAAATAGGCTTAGATCTATTCCTACTTATGTTTGCCTGTAGACCTCACAGGAGCCTGACCCAGGAAAATCTACATTATTACTTTCATCAACTTGAAGAGGAGATCATGTTAAACAGGCTTTTAGGTTTAATTTTTAAAAAATCTATATTGTCTGTTTTTTTCCACCATATTCCAGTTTGTGTATTTGCCATTATCAACTTCTATTCTAGAGAATTATGCCTCCTACCTAAAGGTGCATTGCTTAATAAACACTGATGATGCTAATGGTTTACCTGAGTTAAATAACATACTAATCTAGTTTCATTGACACAATGCTAACATTCATGAGTTTATATCATTTTATTTACACAAGCACACACTCACTTACTAGGTGAAAGTTAAGCGTAGTAATTTTTGCCTCGAACTAGAACATTATTTATATAATTTGCAACCAAATTGGAGCACTTGGCCATATAATCTATAATTTTAAAACGTAATAACATAAAATTCACAGAAAATTCTCTTCTGTAGCTACATTGGATAATTTTGTAACGCATTTCTACTAGGTTTCTATTAAGTATGAAATTATTTTAAACAAGTCATTTATAAGATCTGCCTCAGTATTTTTGTGCTTCTAAAATATCACCACTATAATCTGCTTTTTTAAAATAGTCTGACACCTACCAAGTACTCTTTCACCTCCTACAAGAAAGCAAGAAAAAGAAAGCATTTATGTTTTTAATTTTAGTGAAGGGTTCTTGATTTAAGAATTAGTCATTTGCTATCATTTGAATTTCAACTATTCTGTAAGTACTTGAGGTTCTTTTTGTATGACTTCTATAGTTTTCACATATGTCACCATTAGTTTCATCTTTCACTTGGGATTAATAAAATCCAAAAAGTTTATTTTCTACTATTTCTTAGTTCCCTTCATTTCAAATATTCAGTGCCTCCTCAAAACAACATTATGGTTTTGAACTGTTTATCAACAACAGATAATGCCAGGAAATGGTGATTCTAGTTTTCAGTTAAAAAAATAAGATAAAATGAAAAACTAAAGGAATAATTACTATAACATTTTCCCCCTCCATTTAGCTAATCAGCCATTCACATCAGTGAATATTAGATTTTGAGACTATGGATCCAAATTGTAAATGTTTTACATATTCAGAGAAGTGAAAAATAATATTTATTTTGCTTACTCTGTGCTAAATGATGTTCTAAAACCAAATAGATTCCCCCTGACAACAATCCTAAGAGGTAGACATTATTATTACCTGTTTTACGTATAGGCAAACAGACAAAATGATTAAGTTATCAGTGGTCACACAGCTAGTAAGACACGGATAATGTATTTAAAACCAATTTAAAGTATCTAAAACTTGTTATGTTGAGATACCACATTCCCAACTCCTATTGCGAATATGAGGGTTTTTTTAGAAAAATATTTTATTTATTCATGAGAGACACACAGAGAGAGGCGAGATGTAGGAAGAGGGAGGAGAAATGGGCTCCATGCAGAGAGCCTGATATGGGACTCCATCCCTGGACTCTGGGATCACACCCTGAGCCAAAGGCAGACACTCAACTGCTGAACCACCCAGACGTCCCGAATATAAGGGTTTTGATCTCTACTATTTGTTATACATCCATTTACTTGCTTGTGGGAAGAACTGGAGGGAAGGAAGGAGGTAAAGGAGGAAGAGCTGATGAAGGTAGGAGAGATGTCAGAATTCTGCCCATTTGTTGATATTATGTGCTACATAATGTAGTTCAATTTAGGGTCTTGTAGTATTTTCAATACAATAAATAATTTTAAATTTCATCAAGTGAAGTCTCTGGTAATATTACCAGATGGAGACAACCGGTGAACTTTTATTCACTAATAATCATAATTGAAATGTTATGGCAGTCTCATATTTGGAACAAAGACAATTCTGGTAATTTTCACAGCAATAAATCTATCTTAAAATGATTATGAAAAAAATGATTATGAGGTGTTTTTTCACCCTCAGTACTCAGTTTATTTAATTTTAGTTTTTAAAAAGCCCATAAATTTTAGTAAGATTGAAGTTAGGCTTAAATCATAGGAAAATTAAAGTTTAAAATCTGTAACAGAAGGAAAGTACCCCCCTTCCATCCCATGCCCACCTCTGTTCATTTCCACCAGAACTGTTCCATCAAGAAAGGAGGAATTATTCTGATTGGTCAGAGTTAATGGACCATTCATTGAACCACATTTTTTAAAGGTACACAGCAATGATTCTCATATTCTTTTTCTTTCTTTCTTTTTTTTTTTTTTTTGCCTATAATTTGATCCTGTAAGAGCAGATAAGTTGAGTAAGGATCCTTGAAACCTAGATGTCAGTCTCCTCTCTTGCATGCCTTGCAGCAGAGGGTGCTTAATCCAGCAGACAATGGACCCTTCTGTCTTTTACCCTTCCTGCTGTTTCCATGCAGATGAGTCAAGCTCTATTTGAGCCTGGAAAATCTTACATACTCTCTTGTCAACTTCTTCCTTCAGTGTGTACTCAGAAAATGGTAATACGCCTCAAGTAAGTTTTTAACATAGCTCTGAATTCAGGGTTATCAGGAAGTAATACCAGATCATGTTTTCTGTACTTTAGTAGATCACTGTATTTATAGTTAACATTTACTCTGGATTATTCATATGTTCTTGTGCAATTAGAAACTATTTCTGTCTTCAAGTGCTTAAAGCCAGGAGAAGTATGGATTTTAATCAGGGTAATTTAGAAATTGTATTTGTTTCTTATGTACTACTCACTATCCTAGGTCCTGATGGTAGAGTGCTAAACAGAGTGGTTATAAACCACACTGATTTTTAGCAAGATTGTTAAGAAAGGGTAAAATTCAGGCACCTGGGCAGCTCAGTGGTTGAGCATCTGCCTTTAGCTCACATCGTGATCCTGGGGTCCTGGAATGAAGTCCTGCATTGAATTTCCTACGGGGAGCCTGCTTCTCCCTCTGTCTAGGTCTCTACTTCTCTTTTTGTCTCTCATGAATGAACAAATAACTTTTTTTTTTTTTAAAGGAAAGGGTAAAATTCAAACAGGAAAGGGGAACAGAAATCATACACAAAAAACAAATCTCAGCTTAATATGCATGGTTGGCGTTTTGGGTACAGAACGAATCTAACACAGGAAGTTTAAGATTAATGATATATAGGTCACTGTAGTTAAACTTTGTTTTATTTAAAACAAGCAAATTTTTCAAACAAAATCAAATTACTAACAGTAATGATGCAACTTTATAGTTATTTTATTTTATTTTATTTTATTTTATTTTATTTTATAGCAATCTCCACATCCAATATAGGGCCTGAACTACAATCCAAAGATCAAGAGTTGCATGCTCCACCAACAGAGTCAGCCTGGTGCTCCTATAGTCCCTTTTTTTTTAATAAAAAAAAAAAAAAAATAGGGTGCTTTCACTTATGAATGTGATCATTTTAATATTTTGAGAAACCAGCCTTCAACATTTTGGAAATTAGGTTTTTTCACTGATGAAACTTTGAATATTTGTGCATTAGTTTTATTTCATGCCTCCAAAATGGGATAAAACTTACCAAAATTTTAAGTCACAAACCAGTACATTGTCTGTTGGTCGTAGGCTTCAACGTTTTATCATAAGAAATGGTAGGTAAGAGGAATCTTCATCTTGAAAACATACCCAAATTTAAATTCTGAAACTTTTTTTTGACTGATTAGTAGATGTTTTTGTCAGGTTTTTATCAAGTTTTTATCAGCATTCATCTCATACTAAGGTTTATCAGGTTTTTATAAGCATTCATCTCACACTAAGTTTTGAGATTTTGGAGTTTTTAAACTAGTTTTTCACCTCCTGACAGGTGGCTTCCAACTCTAAAAGTATCTTGACTTATTTCCGTACCATACATTCAAAAAATAGTTACTGATTACATATACTATTCCAGATCCTGCACTGGTCACTGGGGAGTGAAGGATGACTAAAACAGTCGTGGCTCTCAAGAATTCCCCAATGGAATGAGCTTTTGCTTCTTATTCTTCAAGTGGCATCAATTCTAAGCAACCAAAAGTATCAGGGATTTAAGTAGCATTCATACCATCATTAAATGTAGATTAGGCCAGATGATTTTTCAAACACTAGGTTTAATCAAAGAAAGTACAAGAATGATCTTTGGGCTTTCACCTTGATGAGTGTAGTTATCTATCCTTGGGATGTAATAATAGAACTCAGTGAGTAATGCATCAGATACAGCCCTATGGGATCCAAAATGAACAATAGTTTCTCCAGCCGTTGACTTCCAATAGACAGCCAAGGCACTTTTAATTTTCCCTGCCAAGAAATCACCAGTGAACAGCAATGATGGTAGATGTTGACTATTTACTGCCACGAGGTTGAGAAAATTAGTGAGCTACATTTCACTACTTGTCAAGCATTTTGACATCTTGGAACAGAAAGTGCTGTTTAAATATAAAGAGCATTTTCCATTGAATTGCTGTTAGTCATCCCTGTGAGGAAATGACCTATCAAGTAATAGACCAGAATATAGGAGAACTGCCATGATAGAAGATTGATTTCTGCTAAAGAGACCTTAAAGTAACTATGTGTTTCAATTTGTGGTTGTTTACAATCATTCGTAAATTACCAAGGTAAAAACCCAATATAAAAAGCTATTTGAATTCACTTTCCAGCACTATTTCCTGGGCTTTCCTGCCTCGTCCATCCCCCACCAGCCCCTTCTCTTTCTGGCTCTCTCTCTCTCTCAGACCAGGAGAGAATGAGTCTCAGGCTTTAATGTGAATCGGGAGGTCAGAACGCTTGTCAAAATGATGTGGGGGGGCCCCACTTCATAATTTCCATTTCTAACAAGTTCCTAGGAAATACTTTTTGCTTGTATATATTTGATGAACCATTGCTCAAGGTAAAAGGTTTTGGAGACTTGGGAAGAGGAATGAGAGACTTATGAAAAGCTGAAGCTGTTCTCTGATCTTGCTTACTGAAGTGTCCAAGAGGTTGGGAAGGTAATTGCTCCTGCCCTGGGGAGTCAATTGAAAGTAAAGGGCTGTCCTCTGAGTGGGTGATTGGCCTAGGGCAGTCTTTACAGCACCACTTTTCCCACTCTTAAACCCAGGTTTATAGTTTAAGAAGGCATTTTACCTCTCTTTGCTCCAATTTTCTCAGGTGCAAAGTAGTAATGGTACTTCTCTTCTCTGTTATTAAAAAATAAGACAAAACAAAAAACACATAAATCCTGATGGTACTTTTACTTACATTGAAAATTCTCTGATGTAGTTTAAAAAAAAAAGTTATAAAAATCTAGCAAAATCTCTCCATGAAGATTTTCAGCTTTTAAGCTTAAGTATTTAGTTAAAAATACCAAATACCTGTTCTTTAGTGCCTGGGGCTAGACATTTCCTTGTCTCTAAGAGAGAAGGAGCAACAAGGGTACAAGTACTGAAAGAGACTCTCTAAAAAGCCCTGTCTAATCTGTACCACCTCCACTGCCATCAGCTTTCCACTTTATCCACTATTCTTTTTAAGGTTTTCACACCAGGAACGCCAACCTTCTGGCTGTGCTTTCAAAACACAGCATTCTCCCATTCAAAGGACCTTGCGTTTACAATTTTATCTGCTAGAAATGTTCTAGAAAAACAGTCCATATGTGTAAAACTAGAATATTATAATAAAAGATATAACAGGATAAAACTACCCTCAAGTCTCTGCTCAAAAGCCACTTCTTTAGTGAAGGCTTGATCATCCTATAAAAAAGAACTTTTGCACATGAACATGCAAGTGCAACATTTACCCTTGCACACATTAATACACACATGCTCTTATCTCATCCCTTATAAACTTTTTCTCCAGATATTTGTCTCCATCTGACAGACAATATAGTTTACTAGTGGTTTATTTATTGTCTCCTTCACAGCTAGAATGCAGATTCCATGATGGTAAGGTCTTGGTTTTTCACTGCAGACCTACGACAATCACTTGCATATCAGAGCCACTCAGTACATGTTTCTAGAATGAAAGGTGACATTTTTTAAAGTTTTATTTATTTAAATGATCTCTACACCCAACGCAGGGCTTAAACTCACAACCTTGAGATTAAGAGTCAAGTTGGTCTACTGACTGAGCCAGCCAAGTGCCCTGAAAGATGATATAGATCATCTTACAGTAGATTATCCACTACAAATTTGGTATCTCTTATGTTACTTACTCAGGTGGCTCTTACACTTCAGTTTTACTTAACTATTGGCAGTTCTTTAGAAGCACCATTGCTTATGCATGTTATTACCCTGAATGTTCATTTCTGAACATTTTTGTTGTTTTTCACATTCCTATGTTTTCTTTAAAATAAATCAGATGTCCTCTTCTCAAAAAGTAATTCACGATAAACTTGTTTATCATGTGTCCCCTTTCTAATTGTAACCCTTATTCTGGGACTTCACCTACTCATTATATTGTCTGTCTAGTAGAAAGTCATGCCAGTTTTACTATGAACCACTTGAAAACAGGATCTGTTCACTATTTCTAGCATCAAAAGCACAATGCCTAAATGCCTGGCACATGGAACTACTCATAAATGTTGAATAAATGAACAATAATCTTCCTTTATTTCCCCTCATCATGATAAGATACTCTTTGTTACTCTACACTCCTAAAATTGCCCTGGGATATCAGACTAATAAGGAATGCTCAAGAGAATAGATACTTATGACAATAACCAGTCAGAAGATCAACTAAGCAAAGTCTTAAACTAGAGTAATTCCCAAACAAGGACAAGGAAAGAGGCATTCAGGCTCATTTAGATAGGGGTAGTAAGATGCTGGAATCTGCACCGCCATGAAGAAAACCACTGCTTCTAATACTAATGAAAGCGAATCTTTCAGGTATGTGGCAGTAGATCATGATAAAACTCTTCAGAAAATCTGTTTCTGGGGATCCCTGGGTGGCGCAGCGGTTTGGCGCCTGCCTTTGGCCCAGGGCGCGATCCTGGAGACCCGGGATCGAATCCCACGTCGGGCTCCCGGTGCATGGAGCCTGCTTCTCCCTCTGCCTGTGTCTCTGCCTCTCTCTCTCTCTCTCTGTGACTATCATAAATAATTAAAAAAAAAAAAATCTGTTTCTGGACTTTACCTCATCAGACATCACTTGGTGTGTGATGAGGTAAACATTAATTTTACTATGTAATTGGTTTAGAAACTATTCCCCTAAGGGGAGAAAGATTCTTAGTCTGATTTTGCTGCTTCAACAAAATACCACCAACTGGGTGGTTTCTAAAGAACAGAAATGTGTTGCTCACAGTTCTGGAGACTGGAAAGTCCAGGATCAAGGTGCCAACATGGTCATCTTATGTTGAGGGTCCTCTTTGGAGTTCATAAGCTGGCACCTTCTCCTTAATGTCCTCATTTGGTAGAAAGGGCAGAGGATTTCTCTGGAGCCTCCTTTATAAGGCACTAATCCCATTCGCGATGGTTTTACCCTCATGACTTCAACTCCCAAAGGCCCCATCTACTAATGCTATATCACATTGGACATTAGGATTTTGACATATGAATTTGGTGGGAACACAGACATTCAGACCATAATAGATGCATAAGAATCAAATCTTGTTCTAAAGTTTATAGCCTGGAAGATAGGCAGAATTTGGAGATGTTCAGATGGTATATATCTTAGTCTTACATCTTTGAAGATGGTAATGACCCATGCCAGCAGACAGATCCTGCACACAATTGAGAAGAAACAACTGTGCATTGTGAATGAGGGTGTTTGCCTTGGCAGAAAGGTGTTTCATCTCTTTCTTCTATGAGTGTATTATGCATAATGTTAACAAGACACTTAAATATGGGAAATCTGAAGCAAAAAATGATAGACCAAAAAAAAAAGCCCAGGGAAATAAGGTGAGTCAGTGTTATCAGAAGGCAGAGGTGGTCTATTGGTAGCCCTAGAAATCAACTGTGAATAATTTAAGTTGATTAAACATAGCATAAAAAATGTGGAGGAAAAGGTTGGTGAGATCAACTAACAGGCATAGCAAATAGTTTTCTCAACAGTAACATTTTTGTTATATTGAAGAAAGTCTATGTATGATAAGAAATTGAGAAAATAATTACAGCAGTTCCTTTCTCAGAAGGCTAGTTCTAATGAGAACTCTACCTCAATGTAAGCTGAATCAGTTATTTTAAAGCACAAGTAAATAAGTTACGGCCTCCAGGCCAAATCCATGCTTGAGCTAAGAATGGTTATTATGTTTTTAGACAGTTGTAAGAAAAGAAAAAGAAAAAAAAAGAAGAATATTCACTAGAGACCTAGATAGCTCACAAAGACAAAAATATTTGTTACCTGGAGGGCTTAAATTTTTAAAGATAAAATTAATTTTCACATTCATTTTATATATATATATAAATGAATATAATAAACAGATAAAGAATAACAAATGAATATTATATACCTATAGTGAATGTGAAGATTTATATGTACACAATTCATCCTTGTGTAGGGCTATGCTAATCTTCTCTGTATTGTTCCAATTTTAGTATATGTGCTGCCAAAGCGAGCACTATGTACACAATTCAATATGTTGTAAGAGAATAATTTTGTTTTACACATTGTAGGATTTCATACCCTACAGGGTGGATTGCTGGATGAGAGAAAGAGGAAAAAACTATTTACTGGTTTCATAGTTCATTGGAGTCAAGAAGTGAGAAGAATGAACCAAGTTCACTTCACTTTTGCAATTATAATCTCACAGAAGAAAATGAAGTAAAAAATGTAAATCTGATTGTGGGAGATATATGGAGGGATTGAATGAAAAGGCAATGATAGGGTATAAATCACTTCTTTGAAAGCTCTAATAGTAGGAGGACAGTAAGAAATAGTAATGGAGGTCCTTGTGGTTATTGGTAGGTTGTCTTACTACCTGAGTCTGAGATTTCTCTGCTACTCCTGCTACTGTCCTTGCCCCAAACAAGTGTCAGAAAGGATGAGAATTCTTATCTTCGAAGCTCTAGCTGATTTGTTAAGAGAGATGTTGAACAAATAGACCCCACAGACACACTGCATCTCTTTTGGAAGATAGTATTTAAGTTTCTTCTGTTTTTTGTTTTTTTTTATTTTTTTATTTTATTTTTTTTATTTTTTATTTATTTATTTTTTAATTTATTTTTTTATTGGTGTTCAATTTACTAACATACAGAATAACACCCAGTGCCCGTCACCCATTCACTCCCACCCCCCGCCCTCCTCCCCTTCTACCACCCCTAGTGTTTCTTCTGTTTTTATGTGTAAAACACTTCAAACACACTTCCACTACTCAAATGTCCATAGGGCCTAGCAAATTTGGCCAGATTACAGGTAAGAGAGAAGGAAGACAGCTGTGGCAAACTGGAGAGATTGGGCCCTTCCTAAAAGAACTAAAATTATATTAAAAATTTTTTTAATTAAAGATTTTATTTATTTATTCATAAGAGACACACAGAGAGAGGTTGAGACATAGGCAGAGGGAGAAGCAGGCTCCATGCAGGAAGCCCAGTGTGGGTCTTGATTCTGGGTCTCCAGGATCACGCCCTGAGCCAAAGGCAGAGGCATCCCAAGATTATATTAAATTTAAAGAAAAGAAATAAATCGTTTACAAGTTTTCAACCTCTTCTCTCCTTCCCATTAATCTTACCTCTTTTTTTTTTTTTTTTCTGGCAACTGAAAGGGAACACCTGACCTCAACATTCGTGGATTCTTGCATTTCCCCTATGAATCCATCTACTATCTCCATCTAACTTCCCAAATTCCTGATGACAAATAATATTCCTAGTCATAATTTATTGAGAACTTAAATGCATACTAATTAATTTTTTCAGTGGCATTTAACTCTCATAAGTAGTGCTTACATTTACAAATAAAAATAAGGAGACTTAGAAAAGGTAAGTAATTTGTCAAAAGATGTACAGTTAGCAAGTGGGCAGTTCTAAGATTCAAGCACAAAAGGTTCAACCTCATGCTCTTAACCATGAAGTTTAATCCTGTTGGAAGAAGTTAACCCCTCTTCAAGGGAAATGAGTGGTAAATGCTGGCTCCCTTTTGTTCAACAGCTGCCAGAGGGGAAAGTTTCATGGAAAAGTATCCCCACTGAACCTTTCTATTTCTTTAACCATTACATTAAACAGTAACATATCCTTGTTAAACATAATCTCTCTCGACTTTTTTTTTTTTTTTAAGTAAGGTCTATGCCCAACATGGGGCTTGAAATTATGACCCCCTAGATCAAGAGTCACATGCTTTACCTACTGAACCAGCCAGGTGCCTCAAACATAATCTCCTTTTGATTCAAACTTTCTAACTACTTCAGAAACCTCAGTGAATAATTTACATTTCATATTTTTTTTTGTCTTTAACTCTCAGGACATTTTTTTCTTTCAAGATTTTGTTTATTTATTTGACAGAGAGAGAGTAGAAGCAGAAGGTGTGGCAGGCAGAGGGAGAGGGAGAAGCAGGCTCCCTACTGAGCAGGGAGCCCGATGTGATGCAGGGTTAATTGCAGGATCCTGGCATCATGACCTGAGCTGAAGGCAGAAACTTAACCGACCTAGCTACCCAAGCACCCTGTTTTCAGGACTTTTTAAGAAAGCATAACATTGCTTTCTTTTAAATGGGTAGATATTTTTGTAATTTTTTTCTATATGTTTTAATGTGAACTTTAAATAAAGTATTGGAAATAACCAACTGTATTAAACTTTACATAAATATATCACTTTCCTCAACATTGACTTAATGTGAATTATAGTTCATATTTTTTTTCTGGTTAGTTCAGAATTATTCAAATGATGCATGGCAAAGACATGTTTTAACACTAGTTTTTACTAACTCAAACTTCCATGTTCCCCATGAATAAACTAAATTTTCTTTATTCTTAATATTTTCTGATCTCTTCAGTTCAATTGAAATTTGGATTTTTCAAGTGATTCCTCTAACATTTCCTTTTTTTAAAAAAGAATATTTTATTAATTTATTCTCAATGAGAGGCACAGAGAGAGAGAGAGAGAGAGAGAGGCAGAGACACAGGCAGAGGGAGAAGCAGGCTCCATTCAGGGAGCCCGACGTGGGACTCGATCCGAGGTCTCCAGGATCACACCCTGGGCTGAAGGTGGCGCTAAACCGCTGAGCCACCGGGACTGCCCTCCCCTAACATTTCCACCAGAAATTTAGCTTTCTCTATCTCTAGTGAAAGAAAGCCAGTCAGCTTCTTACATTTATGTCACTTTCTGATTATTATTCTACATCCTCTGTCCTCCCCTAATTTGAATTGAATGTCAGTAAGTAATATTGACCCACTCTCTGTTCAAGCCACTCCTATATCTTCCAGAAACAGTGCCCACTTACACTTTCCTGAATGAGGTCAGCTAGGACTCATCAAGCTCCTTATCATTTTTATAGTTTCATCATCTCTAGTTATCTATGCCATGACCTCATTTTTATTCCATATCTCAAAATTCAAACTTCCAGGACTCCAGTGCAACAATAATCAGAAGTCTAATGAACTTGAGATAACCAGAAATTCATATATTGTAAGCATTAGTAATATAGAAGTCCAGCTCCTATCTGTTTTGCAAATTAATGTATGGCTAATATTAAAATTTGTAGTCTGCTTTTTTCCAAAATATATTATATTCCTATTATATACCATCTCTGGTTTCCTTCTTTTCCCCATTAGTGACAATTTTAAAAAACAATTTGTTTTCCAAACACTAAAGACAACTTGGGTTTAAAAAAATGCTGTGGTATGTGCTGTTAAAAACAAAATATAACTTAGAAAATGTGAAGCTCCAATTGGCTTTATTCAGCAAGCCATGAATCAGGCAGGATCCCAAGTAACAAATAGAAGGTAACTTTAAGAGCTGCTGGAATGGAAAGACTTTTAAATACAGAAAGAGATAGAGCAGGGAAATCATGAACAAAAGGAAGGATTATTTCAGGCAGAGTCACATTCCTTTGGGGGAAGGCAGAGTGGATTACCTCACTAGTGCTGGCCTGGAAATTTCAGACTCACTGGTTAAGATTATATTCCCAAGAGAGGTTGGAACTGCAGTCAGGTTAGGTAGATATTAAGTCTTGGTTTTCCGACATGGGGCTTAGCCCAAGTGACTCCATTTTAGGTGTGCTGTTTCTTTTTTAACAATATCAAATATCAAGTCATCCCTCCTTCTCATCCTTGCTTTTGTATCCCCACTTACACCATCATAATTTAAATTCTGTTACTTTAAACTTTGGCCCTTATAATAGTCTCTTGTCTACCTCTTTACCATTTCTTCCCCATCTGTTAACCTTCTAAAATACAGTAATAACAATCGTGAGGAATGATATTCATAATTAGATGGCTGCTTGCTTTGCTTATGGACACTTCAGAGATGCAGGATGTTGGAGAGGGTGCCCTCACCACCTGCTGAATTACACCCAAGGTCTCAGGAACTGGAATCTCTACCTTCAGAAATGGGAAATCCAGCACAGAAATGGAATGAGAAAGTGTCATTGAAGGGCTTATGAACCTTTTAATGATTTCTTAGAAAATGTACATACACATATACATTTGCACAGAATTTTGAGTGTGATTTCAAAGAGATTCTCAGAAACCCTCTGTGTCTTGAACACTGGGGAAAGAACTCTTGTTCCAGACATTATAAAATTTATTTTTGAATAATGTAACATAACTCTTTCAACACAAACCAGAGAGCTGTGCACTTGGACCAAACGGTTTATATCCCTTATAGTATTGTTTCTGCCAAATTGTCCCATCTGCTTTTGGCTTGCATAATAGACAACAGCAAGAATTTCTTTTCTATCTATTTGTAAAGGCCCTCTTCCATCCTTTATACACAGACTATGCAAATGCACACAATGTCTTACATATTATTTCATAGGTTAACAAATGCATGGAGTCCAGTGTAAAGTTCCATGGACTCTAGGTTAACAATGATCTATAAAGAATAAACTAGTTCTTTGTAAACAAGACTCTTTATATATTTCTCACACTCTTGCACTCTCTTATCATTTCATAAATTCTTTCAGTGTTTCTTCTATATAATTTGTACTAAAGTGAAACAAAATGAGATGGTTTTGTTTTGACTATACCTTCACAAAAGTGTTAGGATTTAGGCCTAAAGGTTGGTAGGGGGTGCCAGTGATAATCAGAATGAGAAAATCTCTTTATGAATGTGGTTTTCCTCCTTCAATTACTCGGAGGTTGTTTCCAGAACATTCAATTCAGCTTTAATTAAGAGAATCAGTGTTAATTTTCATTATGGTTTTGTTTCCTCTAACATTTCTCTGTCATTTCAGTGACAATTGAAAAATCCAAAATAAACTTCATAGCCTGGCACTTTAGATTCTTCAACTGTTCCCACCTATTGCTACAGTTCCAACTCCTCTTCTTCTACACATAGGCCCATGCTGCTGTTAAACCACAGAAGCCTGTCTTCTTTCAAGTGGTACTGAGTTTCCTAATCTGTGTGCCACTTTTTATTTGTTTGATTATGCCAGGAATTTGATATTCTCAGATGCAGTGCGTATTGAAAACATTATTATAACATGTTAATACATTAGACAAATATTAAATGACACCTAAAGATGATTATGTAATTATAAAACTGGCATATATACATATACATATTCTTATATATTCATGTCTTTCAACACTAACCTCACCTTCTATATTCTCATGATACTTAAGATGTGCTTTGCTTTGTATTTTCTAGGCCATTGTTTGTGGTATTCTCCTTCCTCCATATTTCATCTGCCTGCTATCCCTTTCCCATGTAGTGACCCTATTTGGAGAAGGCTGGTTTCTACTCTTCTCATGAGTTCCGCTGGCACCCTATTCCAACTTCTATTATATCACACCTCATTTAACTCCCTGTTCATTGTCTTATTTCATCATTGTGTCCCCAGTGCCTAAACAGCACCTAGCATGTAGAAAGCATTCAAATAAATGAAAGTTGATGATATTGAAATATAGGTATAATTGAGGGCACCTGGCTGGCTCAGTCCGTAGAGCACACAACTCTCGATTTCAAGGTTGTGATTTGGAGCCCCATGTTTGGCATACAGTTTACTTAAAATAAAATAAAATAAAATAAAATAAAATAAAATAAAAGTATAGGTAAAATTGGTTTTGAGGAGTTAAATGATAATAGGTATTGAAAGTCATAAAAATACTTATACCTTTGACCCTGTACTTCAGGAGTCAAAAAGTTGAATGCTTTCAACGGTCACACAAATGATGTAAATGTGCCATGTGGACTGAGGGAAGGCAGTGGAAACAGGATACTATATATGCCTCATCTATACACATTCAACTTTGCATTTTTATAAATACTATAAATAGACAAAAAATCATAACCCTTGTCTCAGTCTTATTAAATTGTACTAAAGAAACAATTCCTTAGAAGAAAAATGGATATTCATAACAATATTACTTGTGAATTTCCCCTGTTAAAAGGGGTTGGGGAATGAGCACAAATTAAAAAGCACAAATTAAATAGGGAACATATTAAATTAAATGTGGATTATATCTACTAAATGCCATATATTCTTTAATATTAGAATAATTCCCCCAAACTATATACTATGGAAAATGCTTTCACTATTGAATGAAATAGAAATTATATTTTAATTTTTTTATTTAAATTCAATTAACATACAGTAGTATATTATTAGTCTCAGAGACAGAATTTATGGATTCATTAGTTGCATATAACACTTAGTGCTCATAACATCATTGGGGTGCATGTGCACCTTCAAATCACTATGTTATCCTTTGGAAAAATACCTGGTAATGCAATTGGTGGGTTTTAGGGTAGTTCTATTTTTAACTTTTTGAGGAGCTGCCATACTGTTTTCCAAAGTGGCTGCGCCAGATGGCATTCCTACCAACAGTAAGAGGGTTCCCCTTTCTCTGCATCCTTGCCAGCATCTGTTGTTTCCTGAGTTGTTAATTTTGGCCATTCTTACTGGTGTAAGGTGGTAGCTCATTGTGATTTTGATTTGTATTTCCCTGGTGACAAGTGATGTGAAGCATGTTTTTATGTGTGTTGGACATTTTTTGTCTTCTTTGGAAATGTCTGTTCATGTCTTTTCCCCATTTCTTAACTGGACTCTTTGTTTTTGAGTGTTGATTTTGTAAGTTCTTTATAGATTTTGGATACTAGTCCTTTAACAGATGTATCATTTATGAATATCTTCTCCCATTCCCTAGGTTGCCTTTTAGTTTTGTTGATTGTTTCCTTTCTGTGCAAAAGCATTTTATCCTGATGAAGTCCAATAGTTCATTTTTGCTTTTGTTTCCCTTGCCTCTGGAGATGTGTCTAAGCAGTAAGGTGCTGTGGCCACAGTCAAAGAGGTTGCTGCCTGTATTCTCCTCTAGGATTTTGGTAGATACCTGCCTTACCTTTAGGTCTTTCATCCATTTTGAGTTTATTTTTGTGTATGGTATAAGAAAGTGGTCCAGTTTCATTCTTCTGCATGTGGCTGTTTAAATTTCCCAACACCATTTGCTGAAGAGACTTTTTTTCCATTTGATATTCTTTCCTGCTTTGTCAAAGGTTAGTTGGCCATAGAGTTGAAGGTGCACTTCTGAGTTCTCTGTTCTGTTCCATTTTTTTAAAAGATTATTTATGTATTTATTCATGAGAGACAGAGAGAGAAAGAGGCGGAGACACAAGGCAGAGGGAGAAACAGGCTCCATGCACGGAGCCTGACATGGGACTTGATCCTGGGACTCCAGGATCACGCCCTGGGCTGAAGGCAGATGCTTAACCGCTGAGCCACCCAAGGATCCCTGTTCTGTTCCATTGATCTATGTATCTGTTTTTGTGCCAATACCAGACTGTCTTGATGATGACAGCTTTATAATACAGCTGAGCAGGAAGCCCCAGGTGGGGCTCAATCCCAGGACGCTGAGATCATGACCCGAGGTGAAGGCAGATGCTTAATCAACTGAGCCACCAAGGTGCTCAGTTGGTTTTCTTTGGTTTTCTTTTTCAACATTACTTTGGCCATTTGGGGTCTTTTCTGGTTCCATACAAATTTTAGAATTGTTTGTTTTAGCTCTGTGAAAAATACTGGTGGTATTTTGATAGGGACTGCATTGAATGTGTAGATTGCTTTGAGTAGCATAGACATTTTAACAATATTTGTTCTTCCAGTCCATGAGCATGAAATGTTTTTCAGTTTCTTTGTATCTTCCTCAATTTCTTTCAGAAGTGTTCCATAGTTTTCAGAGTACAGGTCTGTTAGCTTTTTGGTTAGGTTTATTCCTAGGTATCTTACAGGTTTTGGTGCAATTGTAAATGGATCAATTCCTTGGTTTCTCTTTCTGCTCCTTCATTGTTACTCTATAGAAATGCAACAAGCTTCTTGCATTAATTTATATCCTACAACTTTGCTGTATTTTTTTATCAGTTCTAGGAATTTTTTGATGGAGTCTTTCGGGTTTTCTACATAAAGTATCGTGTCATTTGAGAAGAGTGAAAGTTTAACTTTTTCTTTGCTGATTTGGACACCTTTTATTTATTTTGTTGTTGTTGTTGTCTGATCACTGAGGCTAGGACTTCCAGTACTATGTTGGACAAAGTGGCGAGAGTGGCCATCCTTGTTATGTTCCTGACCTTAGGAGAAAGCTCTCCATTTTCCCCTTTGAAGATGATATTGGCTGTGGGTCTTTCCTCTTCGGCTTTTATGATGTTGAGGTATGTTTCCTGCTTCCCTATATTGTGGAGAATTTTGTGTTTTGTTTTGTTTTTTTAATCAAGAAAGGATTCTGTATTTGTTAAATGCTTTTTCTGCATCCATTGAGAGGATCACAAGGTTCTTAACCTTCTGGACCTTATGTGGAACATCACGTTGAGTGATTTGCAGATGTTGAACCACCCCTGCAGACCAGGAATAAATCTCACTTGGTTGTGGTGAATAATACTTTTAATGTACTGTTGGATCCCATTATCCAGTACGTTGGTGAAAGTTTCTGCTTGCATGTTTATCGGGGATATTGGTCTGTAATTCTTCTTAGGGGGTCTTTCTCTGGTTTTGGGATCAAGGTAATGCTGGCCTCATAGAATGAGTTTGAAAGTTTTCCTTCCATTTCTGCTTTTTGGGACAGTTTCAGAAGTATGGGTATTAAGTCTTTACAGGTTTGGTAGAATTGCCCTGAGAAGCCATCCGGCCCTGGACTCTTGTTTGTTGGGAGATTTTTTATTATCTTCCTGTTTCAGTTTTGGTAGTTTATATATAGAAATGATTTTTTTTTAAGTTCAGCATTTAATAATTCCCACTCCCAATCTCTGGAGAAAACTTTTGGGACTATCTTTCAGAATCTTAGAAAATGATACCAAGAAGCAGAACCAGATTACTTTACTAAGAACTAAAGAATATGAATTGTGAGCTAAGCTAGAAATACCATTGTCATAGCAACCTCCAAAGATTTCATGGAAAAAGCATGGCTTGGAATTTTTTTTTTTTTTTATGGAGATGCCTAACAAGATCCCTTTTGAAATAGTTCTGATATAGTGAGATACAATAAGTTTGAAAATGAGTTTTACTAAAAATTGTGATAAACTGGCATAACCTTAAGATCAAAAGTGGGAATCCTCAGTGTACATATTGTGTATACTGATTACATTTTAGTAGTAAAATGCTGATGTGATGCCAGTCTGTCTTCCCTGCAAATAATAATTATTTAATAATAAAATATTAATAAGATTATAATTTTATCATGATAATAATGGTTATTTTTAATTTAAAAAAGCTTAGTTCTTCTCAAGAGAGATTTGATGTATTTTTCCAATTCTTTATGAAGACTTGGTTATATGTTTTCAGTGTTCTTCTTCGATACTATATATTACCTCTGGAAACAGAAGCCTATGGAAATACTGTTACCATCAACAGAAATTGTTTTAACTTCTTTCTTGGAAAGGGTATATTCTGTCAGTCTCATTGCCTCAGTTGTTAAGCTGAATTGCCATCCTAAGTGACAAATCTTTTCCATGTCCAAGCTTCTTGAAAGATTTATTATTTAATCCCATTCTGTTTGGGTTTAGATCAAGAATGCCCCATAGATTATTTTATGAAGGTTTGCTGTAATTTGCAAAAGCTGGCCCAGCCTCCTAGCCATGTGGTGTTTTGAAGATTTCCTGAATAGCTAATGAAATCCATGGCTTTGTATAGCAACTAATGCAGTAAAATTACTAATTTTTTGATCATGCTAAAACCATAAGTGGTCACTTGACTTCACTTGGAAAATCTGTTTCTCTGATGGCATGCTCCCGTGGTGATAACTTTGGGATCTTGCAAATATGTTGCCTAGATACAGGGCCATATAGTTAAGGAAGAAGAGATTATTAGTAATTACATTAAAGAGGATAATATTAATTAGCATTTTTTTCAGTTGAGGTAAATGTATGTAAATCAGAGTTTATCATAAATAGCAATATACCTCAAATATCATATTTCTCATATCACATACAAAATGTAGAGTCTAGCTTTCTATACAACATAAAAAAATACATATGCATAGTTAAATCACCTGTTTCTCAAAATAAGGGCCTGTGTGGCAGCATCAAGAAGCATTAAGTGAGCCAAAATGAACAAGGTGTGGGTCTGAGTTTGAAACCTGTGCAGTTTAGGCCTCATTACTGAAGCTGGCACTAGATTGTCTTTAGAATTAATACCTGTTCACTCAGTTCTCAAACCAATTAAATATATACCATAAATATCTTGGTTCTTCTAACCCATTTAGTATGTTTTGTGAAGTCACTGGTAAAACTAACCTTTTAAACCATCTACTGAAGACAGAGGTCATGTTATAAATAAATGGAAGTACTGACTTCTTCATATTTTAGTACTTGTTTTTTTTTTTTTTTTAAGATTTTATTTATTTATTCATGAGACACACAGAGAGAGGGAGAAAGGCAGAGACACAGGCAGAGGGAGAAGCAGGCTCCATGCAGGGAGCCCGATGTGGGACTTGGTCGCCGGTCCCCAGGATCACACCCCGGGCTGAAGGTGGCGCTAAACCGCTGAGCCACTGGGGCTGCCCATCTTTTAGTACTTGACCACAAAATTAAACCTCAGATTTTTAAAGAAGTATTTAGTTATTATGATTGTGTATGAATGGAATCTATCCACTCATTCAATACTTACTTAGTGAGCTGCTGCTTGATACAAAAGATTGTGTTAGTGAGTTAAAAAAAAATGTTTGAGGAGCTTCCTGTCCTGTTAGTCATGTAGCTAATCATCATTCATACTGAAGTTCTGAATCAGGAAAAAAAAAATAAGAGTTGAACTAATATTGTTAAGTTTTGCACACAGATGGCCATCAGGAGCAGAGAAGGGAAGCCTTTATTCACTGAAGAATATGTGACTTCTATGTAGTAAATTAATGTATCTTAATCATCTGTGTTTTGATTGAGGAAAAATTAATCTAACAAATCATCCTGTAAAGCCCTTACTGCTTTGACTCAGATAAAACTTGTTGCTAATTTGAGGCTTTCTAAAATTAAAGTCGAAAGATAAGTTGAGTAATTAATAACCTTGAAATTTAGTAAAGTGACTGATGTGGACTAGCCAGGATGTTGTTTGCACCAGTTTGATTTACATAATCTTGCCCTAGTTGCTCTTTTAAAAAATCAGCCAAACAATAAAAAAAAAGTGTTCTACCTTCAAATATTAGTAAACCTCCTGATGAAGTTTTCCAGATTAATCTGAATGGATTTATAAAATGTGTTAAAAAAATGAGGGATGTTTAAATTTAATTTCTTTAACTTACTAGCAATAATTGCGCCTTGGATAAACCTCATTGGCTACAATACTGCCACTGCGCAAAGCTTCTTTAACTTACTAAACAGCAACATACTTTGTCCAATTTACTTATATTCAGTTTAAACCAGAAGCACCTTTATTGTCCTATTTCTTTTCTAAATTTCTAATATTAAGTTGTTTTCTTTTCTAAATTTCTAATATTAAGTTGTTGTTAAATATCTTCATAAAATTATTAATAAAATGTTTTCATAAGTATCTTACATGAATATTGAGATAAATAGCTTTGAAATAGCTGAAACTTCTCAATTACGGTAACAAAGTATTATTTCAAAAAGTGTATCTTAAGAAAGGTTAAACTGCATAAATACAATGTTTAATGATCTTTCTCAAAGATAAGAACTTTCTATCAGAAATATATCACACAGGGCAGCCCCTCCCTGTGGCGCAGCCTGCTTCTCCCTCTGTCTGTGTCTCTGCCCTCTGCAGCCTGGGGTGTGGTCCTGGAGACCCAGGAACGAATCCCTGCATGGAGCCTGCTTCTCCCTCTCCCTCTGCCTGTGTCTCTGCCTCTCTCTCTCTCTCTCTCTCTCTCTCTGTCTATGAATAAATAAATAAAATCTTAAAAAAAAAAGAAATATATCACACATTAATAACCTTGTTATGGAGATGAGATTCTCCCTTTAGCAGAAAACAGGGCATATGTGAGTGACTTTTTTCCCTTTGGCTATATTCCTAATGCATTTCCTATCATGGTCTCATGCTGTAATGCATTTAAAGTGTGCTCTTAAGCATTTGTTAGTTAAAGAAACTTAACATAAAGACCCAACTTGGGGCCATCAGAGTGGCTCAGTGGTTAAAAGGCCAACTCCTGGTTTCAGCGCAGGTCATGATCTGGTTGTGGGATTGACTCCTCATTGGTCTCTGCCCTCCATGGAGTCTGCTTCAGATTCTTTTTTCCTCTATCTCCAGCTCATGTTCTCTCTTTCTCTCTATCTCAAATAAATAAATAAAATCTTTAAAAAAAAAGAAGACCCAATCTGAGCTTGCTAAGTGGTATAAAATTAATAAAAACTACATCTCATTGTTGGAATCTAGGGTATTATGCGATTTTTTTGCATACTTAGCTCTTCAACTGATTTGTTTTGGAATCTGGATAAATTATTTGGTACCTTGGTTAAGTGAGCTTGTGAAGAAATTTTGATATATACAACCACTTCACATAGAGCTAATAGCTATGTTTGTCAAGTATTTTGTGGGAAGAAAAGATTATAGAGCAAAGAATGCTGGATTTCCTTAAAAGCACTGCACTGTAATGTGTACATGAAGACTGGGCAATTACCAGGGAGAAATAGGCCTGACAATAAGGGCCAAATATATGCAACTCCTTTCTTTTGGTGAAAATCTGTTCTAGTTTCATGCTATTATATCTTAAAATAATATTGCATTTTCCACTAATGATACTATTATAATTCATGGGATATGTTTCCCACCAAAGACTCTGAATCTACAATATACTATAAAGGCAAAGGTATGATTATAAGATATAGACTCAACTCATTAAAGTAGTAAAGTGTATTCTAAACCTAATCTAAAGGACAAATATACACATTGTGAGGTCGTTATATGAGTCTCCCATATATTTGGAAAAGATATACATCTTTATATTAAAACTACATTTCTACTGTATTGTAAATTATAACTACATAAAATTAACATATTAACTTTAATTACCACTTATTTACACCAAGCTTGTTCTCCAACAAGAAAGATATATGTTTCTGAGTGTTTGTGTGAGTTAGATGACTGGCATCTTTTTAAAAAACTGACCAAGAGGGGTTCCTGGGTGGCACACTCAGTGAAGCGACTTGACTCTTGGTTTCAGTTCAGGTCCTGATCTCAGAGTCATGAGCTCGAGCCCCCATTGGGCTCTGTGCTTAGCATGGAGTCTAATTGGGACTCTCTTCCCTCTCCCTCTGCTCTTCCCCTCTGCTTGCAAGTGCTCGCTCTCTCTCAAATAAATAAATAAATCTTTAAAAGAAAAAAAAACTGAGAAAGTTTGGAGTAATGAATTTGCATGTAGCATAGAGAGGTAGTCAGAGTCATTCTCCTATATTTCTTTAATTCTAAGGTACCATATGTTGTATGATATGCCATTATATTAGTAACACTTTTTTTTTTTTGGAAAGAGAAAAAGCTGGTATAACAAATGTGCACATTAGAAAAAAATTGGTTTTATAAATTTTATAATGATAAAAAGTACCAAAATGGAGTAAATATTTTTATTTACCTTAAAATTAAATTTAAACTTAAGCTTAATTTCCACAGCAATCTTTAGAAAATTTTATTATGCAATATTTGTTGAAGATAATTTATAATTTATTACAATTGATTGAGAAATATCCATGCATTTTAAAATTCAAAACTTTGGCTAAAACTATCAAATATCTGAAATTTTCTCAATGTATGAGAGGTTAGTGTCTCAGTTGATTCTATAGTGAGCTTCATGGAAAGTACAGCAGGTAGAGTGCTTGCTGAGTAATTTATTGATGGTGAATGATGCTCCCAAATTTGCTCATGATTCTGTTCTGATCCTTTGAAATCATTGAAATACCAAAAGAATGAGTATACAGCTATTAGGAAGAATATGAATATTTTAGCTTGCTCAGAGTCTCTTTGAAGCAAAGGCACATGTGCATATATATAAAGACATATATTTTTGGGAAAATAATTCTAGTTACATTTAGAATGTAGTGAACTCTCTCTGGGATTTCATTTATTGCTGGTGAGAGTTTAGAGTGCTCTAGACATTGACATGGTGGCCTTATTTTAATCAGCAATTACAAAGATTAAGTCCTAGATATCAATGAGTAGAACATTGGGTAAAAATCAACTTTTCCCCCTTGTACAAGACTTAAATGCATCCTATCAAAGGACAAAATTAAATAGGCAAGGAAACATTTATTCAAGACTACTGCAGTGGGGGAGACATTCAACTCTGCTGAAACAAAAGGCAAGAGAGTTTTCAGTGCTGGGGTGAACTAGTGGAATAGTACTGGAGGACACCAAGTGGAAAGATTGGTCAGGGGCACTCCATCTGTGTTTTCTAACTGGCACTTAATTGAAGTAGACTCTTACCGTCCCACAGAGAATGGGGGTGCTATCTTTCTTGATTGTGTTTCAAATATATGGCTCCCAGGTCATTGAGAAAGATATTCCATGGTTGTAAAACTGTCAAGATGTTAGATTTACATCCCTTGGGGCGCCTGGGTGGCTCAGTCGGTTAAGTGTCTGCCTTTCCCTCAGGTCATGATCTCAGGGTCCTGGGATTCAGTCCCGTTGGCTCCCTGCTCAGCGAGGAGTCTGCTTCTCACTCTCCCTTTGCCTCTGCCCCTCACTTGCGCACTTCCTCCCTCTCACTCACTCTCTCTCAAAAAAATAAATAAAATCTTTAAAAAAAAAAAAAAAAAAAAAAAGAATGGGCAGCCCGGATGGCTCAGTGGTTTAGCGCCATGGTGCTAACAGCCCAGGGTGTGATCCTGGGACCCTGGGATCCAGTCCCACATCAGGCTCCCTGCATGGAGCCTGCTTCTCCCTCTGTCTGTGTCTCTGCCCTCTGCCTCTCTCTCTCTCTTTCTTTCTCTCTCTCTTCTCTCCCTCTCTCTGTGTCTCTCATGAATAAATAAATAAAATCTTTAAAAAAATGAAAAAGAAGATTTACAACTCAAAAGGACAGAGAAAGAATTCACAGTTGCAAGTTTTCTAAAGCAAATGTTTTACATAAGGAGAGGTTAGGGTCCTTTAGTCAGGAAAAAACCTGTCTAAAGTTTAGTCAAGCTGAGAGGAAATGTTAAGGCTGGTAGGTCAATCTAAACTTGGAATACAGATATAGATCTGTTTGTCAATTCTGAAAACCTAGAAGAACAGAAAGCTCTCCTAATCTCCCATCCTCCTGAATCTGATTTAGTTGTTTCACTTATGTGTTCTCACAGGGGAACAATCTTGCCAAAATCAAAGAATTACATTTTTTTGTCTCTTTACTACTACTGTTTGACACTAGACTATAAACCTCATGAGGATAGGGATCCTGATTACATTTGTAATCTCAGGACATACTGTAATGTTACCTCACTTTATAGTACCTCAATTGATGCCTGCTAAAATAAACTGAATTCTAAAAAATTCAGAAAAGTAGCTGAGCTGGGAAATAAGAATGTAGGAATTAATTACAAAAGAATTAAGAGCCAACTAAAGTTTGGTAAAACTGAAGGTTGTAAGGAAAGATGATCAGAAACCATGTATTCCTAGAAGGTATGAACTAGTAAATCCTAGAAAACTAGAAGTGGGCCACGCACAATGAAGATAATAATAGGAAAGGGAGCTTACATTGAATGTTTACCATATAGTAGATACCATGCTAGGATATCAGATTTAATCCTTTGAAGGGAAAGGAAAGCATTGCAAGCTTCACTTTATAAGTAAGGAAACTGACATCTAGAGAGGCCATTTAATAATAAACTTAAATTATAATAATTTAAAGTTTTAGAAGAAGGGGCAAATAATCAGCACTTTAAACTTTGTATATTAGGTTACACTCCTAAGAAGGGATCATCCTCAAAATAGAAATAGAATTAACACAGTACTAGATGTATCTTTAAATGCTAGAGACAGGATAGTTATAAAGAAAACATGATGTTTGGGGTACCCTCCAAGAAACTTGTGAAGGTGGTGTCACCACAGGAGACTGTCTCTTGGCAGCACTGTCAGCTATGTATTATTGGGTTGTCATTAGTGGGGCTTTTCTCTTGTACTTAGAATATTCTCTATGATTCTTCAGTAACAAAATATCTTTGTTTCTTCGATTCTATTATAACTGAAAAAGATGGTTTTTGTTTTTTTTTTTATATTTTTATTTATTTATTCATGATCGACAGAGAGGGAGGGAGAGAGAGAGAGAGGCAGAGACACAGGCAGAGGGAGAAGCAGGCTCCATGCACCGGAGCCCGACGTGGGATTCGATCCCGGGTCTCCAGGATCGCGCCCTGGGCCAAAGGCAGGCGCCAAACCGCTGCGCTACCCAGGGATCCCCAAAAAAGATGGTTTAAAAGAAAAATCTTTTTTTTGTTTTTTTCAGATACACATTGGGAGCACTAACTATAACTATAGTTATAGAGCATTAACTCTAACTATATGCTAGAGACGTGCTGGTAGTCCCCTTATATCTCCCTACATATCAGTATGGGAAATATTAAGGCTGCTGATGCCAGTCCCATCTGGATATTTCTGAATGAAGAGGAAGGTCTGGGACAAGAGCAAACAGGTGAAGAGAATTTAGTTAATAATTCAGTTTGATCTGAAAGCCTGATCAAATTCAGATACCCATGTCAGGCTTACATGTCAGGATTATATGGAATCTATTATATTTTTTCAAAATAATATAGATTTACACAATTTTTCTTCAGAATTTGGGGTAAGAAGAAAAACAATAATTTAATCTAGTCAATAAAAGGAACATCTTCTTTATGTTTCTTTAAAATCCTTTGTGAATTCCTTGTCATCTCACTGATTTTACCCTGTTCTAAAAAAAAGCATACTGGGAAAAAGTAAGATCTAGTGCTTTTCCAGTGTACTCCTGGCATTCTTCCAAATCTTCTGGAAAACACTATTCTATCATTTATATTCCTATTGAACTATGAATTGCAATGAGGAACCTCATTGATATTATACAAAAGCCTCTTAGACAAAAGTATTAGGATATTCTTAAAGAAACTATATACAAATGGGTATATTTAAAATAATTGTAAGTACATCATTAAGCCCCAATAAGAATGCAAGGTTGCTTAGCAACAGGATCAGGCAACCTTAACGTGAAAAGGCATGGAAACAATGGTGAAAAGTGATCGAAATCTTAAAAAGGCAGGTTCTTTGAACTAAATTTTTGTGAAAAGATAAGACAATGAGGAGAATGAGTTTTTTCTTTTTTCTTTTTTTAAGGATTTATTTATATATTCATGAGAGACACATAGAGAGAAAGAGAGAGAGGCAGAGACATAGGCAGAGGGAGAAGCAGACTCCTTGCAGGGAGCCCAATGTGAGAATCGATCCCAGATCCCGGGATCATGACCTGAGCCAAAGGCAGGCGCCCAACCGCTGAGCCACCAGGCATCCCAAGAATGAGTTTTTCATCTAAGAATTGTTTCCTGAGATTGGTGTAGCATTATTTCAAGGCTAAACATCATCTACTTTCTGTAAAGTAGATAAAGCAATAGTACTTCTAGTCTTCACATAATTTAGAATACTTAAAAAAGACTTTTTTAAAATCAGGGTTAGCTTGAAAATACATAATATTTCCGTGTTGTCCCACAAATTATCATTAAAACCGTAGAGATACATAAAGGTGCTTATAAAAATAAACACTGAAAGTATATTTTATTAAACTACAAGTGTTCTATTTTTATGTCATCATATACAACTGGACAAAAAAACCTCAAAAATTCTATTCTTATCTTTTAAGTTTGAACATACATATGCAAACATACATTATCTAATTCTCATTAACAGTTTTTAAAAAAAGAACCTATAAAGCACTATCTCTTTGGAAATATTAGATTGACTAATTTTTGACTAGTTTGACTGGGCTAATATATACTATAAAACCTGTAAAGCTGCTAACTTGGTTCTACTGGTAACAATGAAAACAAATCTGGTACATGTGGGCTCTCTTGATGTAAATGCATAAACACTCAGCAAATTCAATCAAAGAATAAGGTCAGGTCTCCTGGATGGGGAGGCAGAAAATCCCTAGTCTGACCCTACTCTGACCTCTGCTTTCAACAAGTCACTTAACCATTCCATACCTCAACTTCTTCTTCTATACAAGGAGACCTTCAAAATTCTTGCCAGGTATAATACTCCTGACATCCATGTCTATTAATTCTTCTTCTCATGGAAAAAGTGGTTGTTATTGGGTTGGTTATTTGGTTACCATCTTTATGAGAATATTAAAAGTAGCAGGCCTATCCTGTTCACATATCCATTCAGTACTGTTCACCTATCCAGCAGAAAAATTACATTATTGGTTTCTTTTTTGCTTTTTCTTTGTATCTGATTGTATGTTTCAGACTTAATTTTTAGTTCTGGAAGCTTAAAGCTTGCAGGTGCAGATGAAATATGCCACAGATTTCTATACCAAAGCCATTCTGTTTTTTAAACTACTGGTTTTTTTGCAGGCTTTAGAAGACACCTAGATGAGCACATCTGTTTACTTTTCTTAAGAAGTTTTATAACATCACCAAAAGGTCATCCTTAAACAGTCAGACAAGGTCAACAACAAAATCTTGGAAAATAGCCAGTCCATCAACAAAACAAACACAATGGATTATTTACAGACATTAAGTTTAAATAGGCAGCAGAATACAAGAGTTGGGGAAGGGTATGGGAGAGCTACTTTGCAGACATAGCAAAGAAATAGTTTCAAGAGATGCCTCATAATATTAAACTGTTGAGAACCAACAGCAGTAACCAAACCTGGCCCCCAGTAATTGGTAAAAAGTGTATTTATAAAGAAGTTGGAAGTGACAAGTCTAAGATGAGTCACAGAAGCAGATTCACGGGCCACACCCACACTGGGTCCTGTATTCCATTTTCAAAACAAAGAGAAATTGATGTAAATATTTTAAGTGCAAGGAAGTGAAACTGTGGTTTTTAATCCCACCAGTTGATTCCAGGCCAGGTTTTCTATTATGCAACTGAGGATGTAGTTTCATTCTGATAGCAAGCAGTAAAGATGGTACTCTTTTCTTCCCATGAAAATACCACTTCTACTAATAATTTTAAAGGAGAAGAAAGCTTTTAACAGAGAACATATTAGAAAACCATTACGTATTTAAATCCAGAAACTTAATATTGACACAAGAAGCAAGTAAATTTAGGAAGAGAGAGAGCTACAGAAATCGTCAGTGAAGACTCTGCACTGTTAGTTGAAATTTTTAAAATTATAAACAGAATGGAAAATTCTCTGCAATTGGTACTTCATCCATGATTCAAGGAAGTGACTTAGGAGAAGTTTACCAGGATGAAAAGCAACCTGCTGGGAAATATAGATACCACTAACACAGAAATAATGATATAAGATAGAGACATTTTTTGTAATAAAGGATTTCACCATCTTTCTAAGAGGATTTTATTGTATCATACTGTTGAATCATACTGTAGTTACATCTATTAAAAATTTTAGATTATGGAACACTTAAATATATACTTAGGAGAAACAGTCAATAAATTGTACACAATATATTACAGTAGTAAATATTAGGTTCTTGTCAGTGAATAATTTTACAGTCTTTTTGTGGTCTTTTTAAAGAGACTAATTTTCAAATAAAAATTCTTTCAATTTGGGAAATGAGAAATTTCAAATAAGATCAGCCAGATTTCTACAAGGCACTTTCTGATGCTCAAAGTGGGCAGGTTACGAAATGGTGCGCGGCCAAGGCCATATGGGAATGTGCCTGTTTCTTGCAGTTTGAATCACATTATACAATGTGTCTGTAATATACAGGACCACAAAGTATTTTATAACTTATGCTTTTCAAGCAGACTCTTACAGGAATAGCAGTCACCTTCAGAACTTCCTTGTCTAATTAGAATAGACCTGAGGCAAAACTACAATGTTTGCTTAAGTTTCATCAAGCCCCACTTTCTGAGTTTTTCCCCTGTGAGTCTATTTATCATTCTGTCTCCTTTGTTACCTAACACCCTCTGCAGAAACCCTATGCCCTCGAGTTCTCTTCCCTCCTACACATCATCAGAATTTGCTTTCGGATCATTTCGGCTAAGGAAAAAATGACTAAGATCTTAAAGTATGGTGGGTATTTGAATTTTAAGGGCAAAGAAAGATTTAAGGATGAGGTTTGGAGATAAACAGGTGCGATTTGATTGTCAAGCATCTGTTAGTAGAAGGGAAGACATTTTTAGGCATCTGCTCTTTCTTGTATCTCCAGTCATAAGGCTAGTCCTGCAAGCCATATATAGTTAGAAGTAATTGTATGAAAGGATCAAGATACCAGTAAATAAAAATAATTTCTTGTTAGTTCATAAATAAGATGTAGATTAATTAAAGGACACAAGAATTATTCCCTGTTCCCCTGAATGCAAACTAGCTAGCAGGGAAAAGGAGTTTGATAAACTAGCCTTGGTGTTGGTGAATGGCAAGGAAAATTCAGTGTGGAATTACAGATGGAAAGTATGTCAAATGATAGGTGTGTGTATCCATATGTGTTTGTATAGAAGCCATCTCTGTCATCTAGGAAAAGACATTTAAACCTTGCAAAGTTAATGCACTGAGAAGAAGCTATAAACTTCATCATTTTATTGCTAAATTGGGCCATATTTAAGAGATGAATCAATAGCAATGACTTCCTTGAAAGGTCTCCTAAAGATATTGATTTATTTTTCTATGGGATTGGTATGCAAGGAAATTGCTCTGAAAGAACACAGAGAGATAATACTACCTGTCAAGGATTTGGGTAACATTAATTGAGCAAAAACTAAAATATGATAGAAAGTACAGTTTTCTTTATCTTATCACAAAGTTAAAAAAAAAAAACAAAGTTAAAATAAAGAAGTGAAAAAATCTCTAAATTTTATTTTATATTTAGCAGTTATGTAAATTAAAACAGATTGATCTTACTACTCATTATGGTAATTCAGTTACCAAAAAAAACCCACAACAAAACAAAACATATTTGCTTGGAAATGATTCCTGAACATGGATGTATTTCATATTTAGAATCAGATGACAAAAGAAGACTGTTTAATTTACATGGGCCAGTATTTAGTAGTTATTGATCATTATTTGTGAAAATTAAATTAATTTTCTGATATTCCATCATTTTCTATTTTTTTAACAAAAGTAGGATTTTATTTTTTGTCAGATGTTCTTTTGTTAAGAAGAGAAGAAGAAAGGAGTTACTAATTCTAAGCAAGTCAGCTCCTTGATTTGCCTGATAATTATGAATATGAATAGGGGCTTTCTCTGTAGTACAGTAGCTCTTAATCACCAGGAAAAAAAAAAAAAAGGGCTGGCTCTAACATATTCTACAAAGGAAAGTGTGCCAAGACATAGTCAGCAATCTTTTTAAATTTTTCTTAAGTTTAAAAATTATTTTATTTTGCATGAATTCCAAATTTCCTCTAAATTATTTTTTACTGTGGAACATATGATGCTATAATACTAAATTTATGAGTAAAAGTGTAATAGACATCATATATCTCCGCATCTTACACTGATGACATTAAAATTCAGAAAATAAATTGTTATCGTTTCATAAACTAGGAGATAATTGCTCTAATAACAAGCAGAAGAAGTTGACAGGAACAATAGATTTTTCCACTCTTTGCTTTTTATTGTTTGTGTTTACTCTAGTTGGCCAATTAATGGCAACACATGACAAAATTTTCCTGACTTCTGATTAATTATCTATAATTTTACTGGTTTTGTTACTGCTAAAGCTCCACTTGTTCTATATGTCATATCTTACATTACTCATCCTATTTTCTTCTTTGACCTTCCTTGTATTCAGAAACCCCATGTTATTAACTTGTCAGGTAGTACCTGTTATAATCAGAGAAAAAGCAAAGAAGAATGAATGTAATGCCAATATAACCATTAATTAGAACACATGTTTTAGGGTATTAAAACAGAAGAGGATAACAAATGATAGTTTAGTTTTTGGATAGCTATATAGTATATAAATGGAACCCCAAATGGCACCAGAGATAATTAAAACCAGAGTTTTAATATATTTGATACACATCCAATTTGTGCCCATGGATGACAAACAGCTAGTAAAGGAGAATTAAATAGATATATTTCTGGACAAATGAGGTCAATAATTTTACTATTTACCTAAATCATTTCTTAGGCTTTCTTTGTTTATTATGCTAGAAATTATATGACATTATCAGAGTAAAAGCATTACAATGACTTCACCATTGTGGAACATGAAACAAAATGAGAAAAAAAGGCAAGGAAGGAATATGAGTAAATCAAGAAGGAAAAAGAAGTGAAAGAGCTGAAAGGTTTATATCTTGGCCGTTAGGTGCTAGGAGAGTTTACTTGTGTTTTCTTATTTAATCTTCAAAGTTCTCTTATCATAATGGTATTAACATGCCCATTTTATAGACAAGCAACTGAGGCTTTTCAGCTACTGGTTGCACTTGATTACCTGCCAGGTTTCAAGCCTGTGATGAGGACAGTCAGGTCAGGAATTTTAATCCTGGTTAAATTGTGACCTAGTGGAGGTACCATTCTGCAAACTCAGTTTTGACTCAAATTTTGACATTAAAATGTTGCTTGTCTTTCTCCAGGATAGTAGTCTGTGTTTCAAGAACAACTATAGTTCCCCTATAACAATATTTATGAGTTGTTTGTGCCAACTAAAGGTTTTGGTTGATTTTTATATTAACAAAGCCCTGGAATTACATGCAAAATGCTGTGAAATTATTTGTTTATTTTTAGGGAAGGGATACAGAGCTGTTACCAAATTCCTAAAACTCAATCAAATATTATCTAATAATTTACATTAAATGGGGCAATGAATACTTCTTCTGGATCCAAACACTATTATAATATTAATTATTATTCTTTTAAGATTATTTATTTATTTATTTATTTATTCATGAGAGACACAGAGAGAGAGAGAGAGAGAGAGGCAGAGACACAGGCAGAGGGAGAAGCAGGCTCCATGCAGGGAGCCCCATATGGGACTCGATCTCTGGCCCCCAGGATCACGCCCTGGGCTGAAGGCGGCACTAAACCACTGAGCCACCCGGGCTGCCAGATTTTATTTTAAGTAATCTCTACATCCAATTTGGGGCTCAAACCCAGAACCCTGAGATCAAGAGTCACAGGCTCTAACAACTGATCCCTACAATTATTTTTAATACTTACAATATCCCTGAAATATCTATTAACTCCATATAACTGAGGCATAGAGAAGTCCAAATAAGTGACAGGGATGGAATTGAAATCCAGGTCAATTTCAACTTGAGAACCACTAATTCTATACCCTGCACTGCCTCTCATTGTAGATAATAGTACATGTCCATTTATTTCCTTTATTCCCTTTTGGGAATCAAAGAGCAACCAGTACAGATTATTTTTAATGTAAATAATATAATAATAATGCTAGCCAACAGTTACTGAATATTCATATTGTGCTCGAAGCTGAGCATTAAGTACTTTATGGGCATTCTTTTATTTAAATCTCACATATATATTACCTACATGTGGAAGTAGGTAGTATAAATGTTCTAAAGTGATTGAAATAACATGATCAGGTAACAGCAGTTAAACTGGGAACAAATTTCTTAGGCTGATGGTTGAATTTTGACCAAGATATTAAGAGAAGAGATGAGCACTAGTGAGAAGATGGCGATGCTATTCATAGGAAGGGAAAGCACTAAAGTAAGTGTGGGCCCTCGTAACAGGAAAACTGGGGTTCTGATGAAAACTGAAAGTAGGTTTCTTCTTGCAGTTTGAAAAAATATATATACTGGTATCTCTTCATCTCTTTCCTGTTTGAAAATGATTATTTTATGGATGTGTTGAAGTAACTGATCCAGATTCTCTTTTAGATTTAGAATAAATATTTATATCACAGATGTAGAGTCCATGGAGCCATTTTCCCAAGTTGATAAATACAACCCCACCCTCCCAACCTCCTTTTAAAAATGTTTTATCCACCATGAAAATAGAGCTACCTTATAACCCAGCAATTGTACTACTAGGTATTAACCCCAAAGACACAAATGTAATGATCTGAAGGGGCACCTGCACTCCAGTGTTTTTAGCAGCCAAACTATGGAAAGAGCCAGATGTCTGTCCACAGATGAATGGATAAAGAGGATGTGGTGTGTACACACACACACACACTGAAATGGAATACTAGTCAGCCATCAAAAAATGAATCTTGCCACTTGCAATGACGTGGATAGAACTAGAGGGTATTATGCTAAGCAAAATAAGTCAATCAGAGAAAGACAATTAAATGATTTCACTCACATGTGAAATTTAAGAAACAAAGTAAGATTATAGGGGAAGAGGGAAAAATAAAACAAGATAAATGATAAGAGACTTTTAATCATAGTAATACTAAGTTGCTGGATGGGGTAGAGGTAAGGGGATAGGATAACAGAATGATAGACAAGGAGAGCACATGATGTAATGAGCACTGGGAGTTATATACAACTGATGAATCACTGAGCTCTACCTCTGCAACTAATATACATTATATGCTAACTAATTGAATTTAAAGTAAATAAATAAATAAAATGTTTTGCACTCTGGCAAAAGAAGAGCAACAACAAACACAATTTCCTTTTATCTATAGTTAGTATTCGTCTAGTCAAGAAGACCCAACTTGATATATTCATGCCAAAGTATAAAATGAAATTATAATTTGATTAGTTTTACCTATAAAATTTTATCGATTACTACAATACATATTATCACATGAGTATTTTTGGCAGTATTGATAACCTAGATCATCTGACTGTGTTCTCCATTTATTTATTTACTTTTTAGAGAGGATGATGGGAGAGTTAGAGGAAGAGAGAGAGAATCTTAGGCAGGCTCCATGTCCAGCACTAAGCTCAATGTAGGGCTCAGTCCCACAATCAGAGCCAAAATCAAGAGCAGAATGCTTAACTGACTGAGCCACCCAGGTGCTTTGTGTTCTCCATTTAAATAGTAACACACAAACCTTTCAGAAGGAATATTATAATTAATCCCCCCAAATAACTTATAATTCTGTATGCTCTGGTTTCACACACATTTGGCATCATTTTGACTTTCACTACTCATTTAGTGTGTTTGCAAGCCTTTTGTTAAGGTAGCTGGTACACAAATCATTTCCTGATTGCCACATGTGGAATAGTGATTCTATTTGCATTTGAGAGTTACTAGCATTTACAACTAATAGAGTCTGGGACTTGAAGGAAAAACAGTGGTTCCTTTTGGTACTCACAGAAAAGAATATTTGTAAATCTGCATTACTGATCAAAGAAAAATGATTTATTATTGTAAATTTATGACACTTCCTTTAAAAAAAAGATTATTTATTTATTTATTTATTTATTTATTTATTTATTTAAGAGCGCAGAAGCAGAGGAGAGGGGAAGAGGGAGAGGAAGAAGCAGACTCCTCACTGAGCAGGAAGCCCAATGCGGGGCTCGATTCTAGGATCATGACCTGAGCCAAAGGCAAATGCTTAACTGACAGAGCCACCCAGGTATCCCTATGACACTTTCTTTTAAGCCAACCATAAAATGTTAGACTACCAGCTATAAATTTACTGTATTATATATAACTATATTATAAATTATTATAAATTAACTACAAACTGTCTTTTTTCTCTACTAAAACAAAATAACATTTTGTAAAAAAGAAAAAGAAAAAGAAAGAAATGGTTTTCCTTTTCACATCTTGAAACTATATTCTTCTCTTCTTTGAAAATTAGGTTTGAATAAAATGTATTTATATCTCATTGAAATCTTGGCAAAGTCAGCTTAGCCATCCCTTTGAGTAGTAACTTACCTTACATTGAAATATCTTAAACAGATGAACTTATGTGATAAATATTACTGATATGGATACTTGATTCATCAAGAATATGTTGGAAACGGAGATGGACAGTGACAGAACAAAAATAATTTCTAATAAACATTACCTTGATATTTAGACCATTAGCTAAAAAATAGTGTAAAGAGCATGAATACAGGTTTCATTCATTTCAAGGAAGCAGAATATTTATTTGCACATCACTTAACATTTATTAGGCATTTTTTTTTTTAAGATTTTATTTATTTATTCATGAGAGACACAGAGAGAGAGGCAGAGATACAGGCAGAGGGAGAAGCAGGCTCCATGCAGGGAGCCTGACGTAGGACTTGATCCCAGGTATCCAGGATCATACCCTGGACTGAAGGAGGCGCTAAACCACTGAGTTTAGCCCTAGGCATATTCTTATAATCTGGAAGGTTCTGTACATCATTTAATTTACACATCCCTCTCTAATAGTGTTATCCCTCTTTACAGATAGGAAACAGGCTCAGAAAGATTAAGAATGTTACATAATTCTAGTAAGTAGGAAAACCTAAACTGGTCTAATCCAGAGCGAAGCTCTTTTCTGCCATCAATGTGGATCTTTATCTTTGATAATTAATGAACTATTATGAGCCTTCTTTCAGAAAAATGCATAAACACAAGGGATGATAGATCACTAAATGATTGGTGGGTTTGGAGTTCTGTTGGTAGATTTTTTTGCAAAATCACTTTCCTCTGAGATAGTATGCTTTAAATATTTTCTCTGAAGAATTTCCTAAATTATACATATTAGAAAACTATTTTTCTTCAAGGCTAAAGAAAAAAATGAAAGTTTTTTTTATGGAGTGCCTGGGTGGCTCAGCCAGTTAAGCAGCCAACTCTCAATTTCTAAGTTCCACGTTGGCCTCAAGCCTGGGTCCTGAGATCAAGCCCCATCTCAGGCTCTCTGCTCATCAAGAAGTCTGCTTAAGGAGTCTCTCTCCCTCTGCCCCTTCCCCAGCTGGTGCTCACATTCTCTCTCTAAAATAAATAAAATAAATCTTAAAAAAAGAGAGAAAAATGAAAGTTTTTAAAAATATACTTAGGGGCCACTATTATATACTCTACATCTGCCAGGATTGAAGGTTAGATGTGTCCACAAACTGTTCATTACATTGTGACTTCTTTCTAATATTGTGAAGTAGACATAATTTAATAATTCTGAGGGGAAACAAGAAGAAACTCTGCCTCTTGGTCCTCAACATCATACTTTTAGCCTACCCTATTCTTTCTCACTTGTTACCCCTTAGTATAGAGAGCATGTTTTCATGATCCTCTCTCACAGTCTTCTCTCCAAGTGCATCTTACATAAATGCAAGCCTTGTCAAGCAGCTATTTTGTGCCAGGTAGTCTTAGGGTCAGTTGTACCCATATATGTACAATTTTGGACTTCTCTAGTAGGGTTCTTGCAGATAATACAACATAATGGTTAAGAGAGTTGGTGATCTTCTGAGTCCAAATACTGCCTACACCCCTGAATAGCTGTGTAACCTTGGAGCCCCTTGAAAGCATCAGATCTCTCATCTGGAAAATGGGAAAATGCACCTATTGTATAGAGTTAATGCAGAAATTAATATAAGATGGTACATGTTATGCATTAGCACAGTACCTAGCTCTTATTAGTAATAGTTGCTCTTATCACTATTCACTTTGTATCCCCAGTCTCAGCTAAGGGCCTAACATATAGTAGTTTCTTAGCAAATACTTAAGAGATTGAACTAGTTCTGAAATTTAAGTGATGCATCAATGCAGAGTAGTAACCCATTTCCCATCACTTCTCCCACAGAAAGGGAGAATAGACAGAAAAAGCAAACTATTACCTGTGTTCTTTTCTTACTCTAAAGCTCTCACCCAGCTCCCATCAATAAAATAATATTCCTGAACATCAACAGTCTTGAGGTTCAAATCACACTATTTGAAAATAATTGGGTTTCCCTAATCTAACATGCTCCAGGACTACAGGGTAACCAGGCTTATATTAATGCAATCTAGTTGAAACTAATGATGATAATTAACCATTTATGAGCTCATTGGGGCTTTTTAAAATTTATTATCCACACTTTAAAGAGGCACAGCTATTCTGTCTTTTGTAGGAGCCACAACAGTCAAGGTAATATTTAAAAAACACAAATTAGATGCTATCATTGGCTTGTTTCTCACCTCTAAAGACTATCTACTGTGAAGAGACTAAAACATAAAATATTGAGGGAGGCTTATGGGCACCATATGCTCTGGCCACTTCTTACATCTTTCCCCAACCTTCACCTAGTTCCAGGCACATTTGCCTCACAGCTTTGCACTCGCTGATCCTTTTACTTCCCTTTGCTCATTAATGGCTCAATTCAAATGTTGCCACTATTGTTTTGGTCAGAGACCTGCTTCCTCGGTGCCTCTCTATCCCATCATCCAGTTAAATTTCTGTCACTATGAAATTTGTTCACATGTTTACTCTGTTTCCCCCTACCTCTAGGGCATTTGCTAAAGAGCAAAGACTTCATGCTTTCTCCTTAACCAATGAATCCTTCAAGGCTTTCAACAGAGACTGGGGTATGGAAAGTGCTGAGGAAATGTGTGTTTAATGAATGATAAGTATGTGAATGAATTTAAAAAATGTAAAACACTAGAACAAGAATATTTCTTTGAAAAGAACAGAGAAATAAGAAATAATTTCATTCAATAAGAATCAGTCATACTTAGTTACTGACGTATGACTTAAAAGTTTGTATTCAGTAAAAAAGTTCCATTGCTTTCTGGTTCCTTACAGTTCCTTACAAGTTATTAACTAAATTTTGCTCACTTTAAGGCCAATCCATGAGACATTATTTAACTTGTCTACTCTAAACTCTTGAACTTACCCAGCATTAACTCAGCTCAGGACATTACTGGTTACTGATGGTGTGACACTGGGTAAATTATACTTTATTTCTCAGGCCTATTTCCTTATTTATAAGATAAAAATAATAATAAGGCTTATCTCATAGGTTTATGAGGATAAAATCATATATATATTATATATATATAAAACTCATAGGTTATATGTAAACTCATAGGTTATATATAAACATATAAACTCATATATATATATAGGTTATATATATATATGTGTGTGTGTGTGTGTGTGTGTGTGTACCAGCACATGGAAGTATTACGATTGCTGTCATCAGTATTATTTTTTTTAAGATTTTATTTATTTATTCATGAGAGACTCAGAGAGAGAGAGAGAGAGAGGCAGAGACACAGGCAGAGGGAGAAGCAGGCTCCATGCAGGGAGCCCGACGCGGGACTCAATCCCGGAACTCCAGGATCACACCCTGGACCAAAGGCAGGCACTAAACCACTGAGCCACCCAGGAATGCCCTGTCATCAGTATTATTATGAGCACTAAATGTTGAGAATAATTCTTCATATAGTTGTTGTTTTTTTTTTCCTTCATATAGTTGTATATTCCACTGAAGATGATAAGACTAATAGAATATTTAGAAATCAAATTAAAGAAGGGGAGCCACTAAAATATACTGATACAGAAGATTATAAGGGTGTAAAAGCATAAATGCATAAAAACAAATTTGTTTTTGTTTTCTTTTTTTAAAGAAGGAAAGAACCTAGAAATATGAGGACAAAAACTATCCATTGGCTCTGCTGACATGGAGATAGCGGGTGACCTTCATAAGAAAAATTTCAAGGCAGTGGGCAAAGAGGTTGGGGTGAGACAAGCCAGTTGGAAATAAATTATAGAATAAATGGGGTGTGTGAAAATGGAAACAATAAATGAAGATAAGTTTGAAAAGCTGAGCCATGAATTGGATAAAAAAGGTAAGCAGAGATCAAAGGACAATGCTGCATGTGTATTTTTTAACATTTTAAGTAGGAGTGATTAGTTTAGAGTAGGTTGAATTTTGATAGGAACAATTCATAAGGAGTATTTGGATTGTAGAAAATGCAGTTCTGTGAAGTACTTGAGAATATGAGAGAAAATGAATATCCACCATGTGTGATATAAGTTGCTTTTTAACTTTAACTCTTAAAATAAAAAGGAATATAAAAATCAGTGCAAATGCTAATGAATTAATGGATTTGATAGTAAGTTATTTACTGACTTCTGTTTTCTTAATGAGATATGAGGCAACTCATCTGCTGAGAACAAGGAAAGTAGAGAGAATAGAGAGAAATTATTGAATAGAGTGAGAGATTTGAAAAATTGAGTAGAGTGGAGATTTGTTTAAAAAAAAAAAGTCCTTTAAGAATTAGAATTTGGATGCCTGAGTGGCTCAGTGGTTGAACTTCTGCCTGTGTCTCAGGGCGTGATCCTGGGATCCTGGGATCAAGTCCTGCATTGGGCTTCCTGCGGGGAGCCTGCTTCTCCCTCTGCCTATGTCTCTGCCTCTCTCTGTGTCTCTCATGAATGAATGAATGAATGAATGAATGAATGAATGAATGAATAATAAATAAATAAAAGAATTAGAAACTTATTGGTAAGTCAGAGCCATATTTCCAGTCTTGAAAAACCCATTTGAAATTAGTAATCTTTAATTTATTGGGATACCAATTTGCCCTGCCATGTGTTTTTTTTCTCCAGCCACCTGGTTATAGATTATGAAGAGACAACAAAGTTAGAGATGACAGTCAAGAAATAATACAATTAGTATTTTAAATACATATGTGATGTTCGACATCAGTAGTTATCAAAAAAAGTCAAAGAAATGGAATATGAGGTTTCAGTTTATTACTTTAGCAAAATAAAAAAATTTATATGATATATTGGCAAAGTTCTTGGCAATATAATTTGACTTGATCTTTTAAAAAGTAATTTGGCAATGTCTAGCAAGATAAAAATGTTATAGGCTTTATACATTAATTCTAATTCTGGAAACTTACTCTGATAAATAATTTATATTTAGGAAATTATTATATAAATAAAGGTGTTCATTGTTATATCATTTCTAATAACAAAACATTAAAACATCTTTAATAGTCAACAATAGAATGTTTTAGTTAATTGTATCTCCTTCATACCAAATTACAGTTATAATTACAGTTATAGTAATTACATTACTAGAATGTTTAATGAAGAAAGAAAGAAGAAAGCTGATTTCAAAATTGTGTCTACCTTGTGACAACTATGTAAACATATGAATATTTATTATAAATTAAACCAAAATAAAAATCTTAAAAGCTCTGTAACACTGGAGATTTTCTGTTTGTTTCAAACATATTTTTTAACATGGTCCTTATTATAATTTTGCTTTTTAAGAGGAGTAGTGAAGGAGTCTTCTGCTCTTTTCTTTAGACTTTTTGGTTATCGCATCATATTACATTTCATACCTTTAAATAAAGCCAACAATTCTATCATCAGAGACTAGATTTATTTTACAGTTCACATTTCCAAGTTATTTGATATAAAAAGACCAGATGTACTCATAAGTGCTTTAAAAATATCATTTCAAGATCCACATTTTCGTGCTTACCTAGATGAATATTAAGAAGACTACTCAAAATTGCTAGCCATTCATTTCCACTTTTCTCATTTTTATTCACTTATATTCACAGAAGTGATAACAAATGAGTCTGCAGGTACATCTTCCAATTTCTTAAATCCTCTATTATCCACATTATGAAACTGCACTGATATGAATATTTCCAGTATTTTCAGAGCTCTTTAGAGGCTGACTTATGCTTTGACTCTCTGTAATAAGTATCTTATGTAAGGTAAAATTTGGACTCAACTTCTGGAAGCTTTTTAATTCTTAGTTCAAAAGTAAGAGATCCTTTGTTCAGCCTTGTGATTAACAATTATTTGCATAGTTAGAAGTTCCTAAATTATTGGCTGATGGATACTTGGCAGTACTCATGTCATTTCTCAGAAGTTCCCTATTCAACTCTTTCTCTCCACCCCCCCAACATACACACATATACACATATTGTACTTCAGAGCACAGGCTCTGGCATTATAAAGTCTAAAGTTATAATTCCAGTTCTGCTGTTTCCAGTCCATTTCGTTTTAGGTGAGTAACCTAATCTGTGAGCCTTTCTATTTTCATCTGTAAAATGGAGATTCCAATTATAATTGCCAATCTTCAGAACATCACGAATCATTTTTTTCATCCCTAATTATTTTAGAGTTTCTTTTACAGATTCAGATTCTTTTTTACAGGGTCAATATATATGCCTGATTTTTATTACTATTTTATTATTTAGGTCTTGCTTTTCCCTGAATCTCCAAGTCTCCATAATGAAATGTAATTTCCAGTAAATTGAGTAGCTCTTGTTATCAGCAAAGATTTTAACCGAGTTGATTATTTTTCAATGCAACACAGATTAGTATTTTTCCTTTTTTTTTGCCTTATGTAGATGTTAAATAAAGATTCATTTAATAAATAATTAATATATGAGTGCATGGATGAATGATTGTTACTTCTTGAGAAGGTAGAACAAATGAGACTGTGGAACAGATGAGAAAAGGATCCATGGAAAAAAATGGCCGACTCACTTTTGTGTCCAGGGTCAGACTAAAAAGAACTTCTCTGCTTTGAAAAATGCAGAGCAAAGGGTGGCTCAGTTCTTGATTTTGCTCAGGTCATGATCTTGGGGTTCTGAGATGGAGCCCTGAATTGGGATCTGCACTCAGCAGGGAGTTCACTTGAGGATTCTCTCCCTTCCTTTCCCTCTGCCCCTACCCTACTTGTGCTCATTCTCTCTCTCTCTCTTTTTAAAAATAATTTATTTATTTGAGAGAGAGAAGGAGAGTGAAAGAGAGCACCAGTGTGGGGGGAGGGAGGAGGCAGAGGGAGAAGGAGAAGCAGAATCTCTGCTAAGTGGAGACCCCGACTGGGGGCTGGATCCTAGGACCCTGGGATCATGACCTGAGCCAAAGGCAGACCCATAACTGATTGAGCTACCCAAGCTTCTCTAACTCTCTTTAAAATAAATAAATAAATCTTAAAAAAAAAAAAAAAAACCGCAAAGGAGAACTTTTTAAATAACTTTAACTACTTTTAAAGGTTGATAAAATCCCCTGATGATTTTTGTATTTGGCAGCAATAAAAATAATGTGGGCTTAGTCCACATTAGATAGAATTAGAGATAGAATGAGATAGAGATAGAATGCTGAGCTACAATCACATTAAATGACAGTATGTACTCTAAATTTATGGAACATTTCTTTTTTTTTTTTTTTTTTTTAATTTTTATTTATTTATGATAGTCACACACAGAGAGAGAGAGAGAGAGAGAGGCAGAGACATAGGCAGAGGGAGAAGCAGGCTCCATGCACCGGGAGCCCGATGTGGGATTCGATCCCGGTCTCCAGGATCGCGCCCCGGGCCAAAGGCAGGCGCTAAACCGCTGCGCCACCCAGGGATCCCTATGGAACATTTCTGATGGGTCTTTTCTACAGTCTATCGTGCCTCTAAGTAAAATGTTTGGTAATCTAGCTACAAAGCTATAAGTCATGACTTTTAGATACCTACTGTGTCAAAGATTTCCCCTGTGTAGGTCATATTTTGCCATGTAATGGATTTGCAAAAGTAACACACATGCCAGTATCACTGGCAATTACAAGTGCCAACAAACTTCAATTTAAATTGATGAATATACAATCAAATGATAGTATAATTTTCTTATGTTTTATGGGCAAAGGTGGGTAGGATAGGATATGTATTAACAATGAAGCCTTTATAGACTGAAATAATAATACATCATTTTGAAAACATAAAATACATTATCCAAAGTTTTTTCAGTATCTTCCATTAATATTTCACTATACTTTAGACATTGCCTACAAACAATGTTTATGATAATCTCTGTCCTCTGAAGTAGGATCATGCCTGTAGTACACATTAGTCATGTAAAAGATTAAGCATGGAAAAGAATTCAGTATTTAAAGACAGTTTGCTTTGATTTATGTAGTGCTTCTTCCAAAAAAGTGGTACCAAGAGTCATTGCTTATTGAATTGGAATTACATATCCTTTCTAAAGTTTTTTTCTTTAACATCAATATCAATGAAAGTAAATCAAAGTTACATATTCGTTAAGAAATACAGGCAAAATTATAAAACAGAAAATAGTTATGTTCATAGACTTTATTTTTTAGAACAGTTCTAATTTCATAGAAAAATTGAGAAGATAGTATAGAATATATCCATATTTCATACACCCATTCTCCTCTATTACTAATGATTTATATTAGAATGTTACATTTGTTATAGTTAATTAACAAATATTGATATATTATCATTTACTAAAGTCCATACTTCAGTCATATTTCTTTAGTTTTTATGTAATGTCCTTTTTCTGTTCCAGGATTCTATCCAGGATAATAATTACATTTAGTTGCCATATCTCCTTAGGCTCCTCTTGGTTTTGTTAGTTTCTCAGACTTTCCTGGTTTTGATGACCTTGACAATTTTGAGTAGTATAAATCAGGTTTTTTTACAATACCATTAATGGATTGTGTTTGGGGGCGGGGGAAGACAGCAGAGTACAAGGGCCATTTTGTCAGATCACATCAAGGGTACATACTATCAACATGATTTATGACTGCTGAAAGTAACCTTGATCGCCTGGCTGAGGTAGGACTTTTCAGGTTTCTCTTTTGTAAAGTTAGTCTTTTCTCCAATTTCATACTTTATACTTTGGAAGAGAGTCATTATGCTTAGCCCAAAGCTAAGGAATGGAGAGTTATGCTTAAGGTAGAGTATCTATATAAGCTATTTGGAATTCTGCATTGGAGATTTGACTGTTCTTCCCCATTTAATCATGTATTCAATTATTTATTTTTATCAATAAGAACTCATGGATTTTTATTTTATACTTTAGGTTATAATAATACTACTTTATTCACTTTGTTGCTTAAGTTGTTCTAGTTATGACCAATCTGAACTCTTTCAGTTGGCTCTTCTGCTACTCTGATATGTCCTGATCCATATAGGTCTGTATTTTTTAGTATTTCCTTTTTTCTGAAAGATGGTCCAGGCTCATCTTATATATTTACTGTCCCAGCCCTAGAATCAGTCATTTTTCCTAGATCCTTTTATTGTAGAATGGTACTAGACACAAAGGTCTGGGTGGGTGGTATGTGCATTGCTGCTGGAGTGTCTTTGCTTCCAGTCTTTTTAGCTGACTAAGCAAAGAGACATATGTGTTTATACTAACCATGTGTGTCAATATTAAGCTAATCATGAATGTATACTGAAGTTTCCTACTCTGATCTATAACCATGTAATATCCTTCTTGCCTCATTCCTTGCTTATTTTTAAATTTCCAATCCAACACTTGAGTTTTAAAATGTAAAAATCAATACTTTTTAAAAAAGATTTATTTATTTTTAGAGAGAGAGTGGGGAGGAAGGGTAGAGAGAGAGGGAGAGAATCTCTAGCAGACTCCCTGTTGAGTGTGTAACCCAATGCTGGGCTCAGTCTCATAACCCTGAGGTCATGACCTGAACCAAAATCAAGATTGGACACTTAACCAACTGAACCACCCAAGGCGTTCCTCAAAGTGTGAAAATTAGTACTTCCAACATCAATAGACTGCCAGACATCTGCTTCCAACAAGATGGAGTAGTCCATTTCTCCCAGGTCCTCACACTGAAAACTAAAACTCTGAATATAACATGACAAACAAGAATAGGAAGATACTGAAAGATGCAACCAGAGATGGACTTACTAGGGACCTTGGGACTTGAGGAATGACATGGTGACTTCTATTTACTACTGCTTCCCATATATTCTGCAGAGTACATTGCAGGAGCCTCCAATCCATAACCACCAATAGAAAGAGACAGAAAAAGCTTCCAGAAAAACTTTGTCTCTCCAGCCAAAGTATGAGGAAAAGGATTGCTAACAACAGAAAACCATTTTGGCAATACCTATTGTGCTCAAGCCAAAATGCAATGGAAAAATTGCAACCACCACCTATGCCCCTTGGTTTCAGTGGGACCAAGTGAAGAACTGATCTTCCACACTCCTACCCTCCAAAAAGCAAGCAGCACTCTGACTCTCCTACTAGGGTTATTTCAGTGTGGTCCATCAGTGGGCTGAGCCTCCACACCTACCTATCAGCAAAGAGATTTAAGACAGGACTAGTTAACACTGAACTGCCTTCACACAGTCTTAGAGTCCAATTTGGGAGCTTAGCCTCCACTTCCACTTGAAATCAATATAACAGAATGTTGCAAATTGGAACTAGTAGGCACTCCACTTTCCCCTGACACCTGGTGTCAGTGAGACCCAGTAGGGTGCTGAATGCCTATATCTATCCTGAAGCAGTAAGATAGAATTGAGGTAGAAGAAAGGCTAGTTGGCGGGGCTAGTTGGCAGTTTTCATCTTCCCACTCTGGTGTCAGTGGAGCACTAAGTCTCTACCCACAACCAGCATCAATGAAATGAAATGAGATGGTGTGAAGAAGGACAGTTAACACTTTACTTCCACCTCTCCTAATGTCAGGGAACCTGCTGAACCTCCAGTCCCATTCACAAGGTGATATGAATGGTCCCACTTTTGGGGGCAAGTATCAGCAGGGCAAAAGGAGAACTGAATTTCTATGCCACCTGTCTACAGTGAAACAATGTGAGTCAGTGTCCATTTTTGCTGGGATATTGTCAACAGGGCCCAATGGAAAGCTGTATATACCTATTTCCATCTCCAGGCCTCATGTCACACCTCAATAGAGGGGTCTTCCTGCTTAAAATAATAATAAGAAGAAGATTAAATAAGATTCAGAGTCCTATAATACTTAAAATATTCACATATAATTGAAAATTACTTATGATCTCAAGAACAAGGAAATCACAAAATGAATGAAAAAGACCAACAACATGCATCAACATCAAGATAAGTCAGATATTGGAATTATCTAACAAAGATTATAGGCTATCATGTAAATGCTTCAATAAGCCATTATGTATTCCTTGAAATAAATGGGGGAAAAATAGAAAATGTAAGCAGAGAACTAGAAATTAAAAAAACAAGTGAAAATTATAGAACTGATGAGCATCTGCGTTTGGCTCAGATCATGATCCAGGGGTCCTAGGATCAAGTCCCATACTGGGCTCCCCGCAGGGAGCTTATTTCTCCCTCTGCCTATGTCTCTGGCTTTCTCTGTCTCTCATGAATAAATGATTTTTTTCAAAAAGTACCCAAATTTTTAAAAGACATAAACTTGCAGATTTAAGAAGCTGAGAAATCGCAAACAGGATAAACACGAAGATTTCCTTGCTGAGACATATCATAATTAAACTTATAAGTAATAAAGATAAAAAAAATCTTGAAAGTAAACAAGGAGAGAGAATATATTACTTACAGAGAAACACCAGTTCCAATGGCAACATGTTTATAATCTGAAACTTGGAGCCAGAACATTGGCATAACATTTTTCAAGTACTGAAAGAACTGTCAGTCACAAATTCACAAATTTTATGTTTACTTTTTTGTTTGATTATATTATTGGACTACTAATTAATCTTTCTATATCCGGAATTGTCATCACACTTCCCCAGCATTCCAGCCACAGTGTCTCCAGAGTGATTTTCTAAAACTGAAACAAACAAGCAATTTTTTCTTATAAAAACACCTGATCTTGTTATGCAAATAAATTTTTCTCTAACTTTAACTTTCCAGTTAAAATCCTTCAATGGGGCAGGGGAGTAGGGGACTCAGTAAAGCAACTAGATCTCAGAGTTGTGAGTTTGAGCCCCATGTTGAGTGTAGAGATTACTTAAAAATAGTATCTTTAAGAAAATCCTTCAATGGATTCCCATCTTCCTTAGGATAAAAATCTCACATTCTGAACCATCTTAGTCTGTTTGCACTGCTATCACAAAATGCTGACTGGGTAGCTCATGAACAAAAATATATTTTTTCCCACAGTTCTGAGGCTGAAAATTCAATTAGGGTGCCAGCATGCTGGGTCACAGATTTGTCGTTGTATCCTCAAGTAGCAGAAGGTGCTAGGGAGCCCTGTGGGGTCTCTTTTACAAAATCACAAATCCCATTCAAGAGGGCTCCACCCTCATGACCTAACCACCTCCCAAAGGTCCTACCTATGAATACCAGTACATCTGAGAATTAGGGTTTTAACATGAATTTTGGGAGGACACAAACATTCAGACCATAGCATTTACTATACACACATGGACCTTTCATGATCTGGCTTCTAACACTCTCCCCAATGTCTTCTTTTCTTATACTCTGGTGAGCACTCTTTATACTGATTGTATGTGGAACTCTTTTCTGGTCTAATCCTTAGCTATTCATTTTCATGCTACCATGATTTTCTCTTTCCTTTGCTTTAAAAATTCACTCATTCATGTTACATATCAGCCTATACTGTACACAGTACACATAGAAATGTTGAAGAGTTAATGGATCTGGGTGTAGCTTTCAACCATGACAGAGGGGGGTTGGAAGATAAGTACTTCAAGTTTCTCACCCATTATTGAGATAACTCTGAGTCATGCTCTACAGACTCACAGAATTCCCATGAACTCCCACAGTAGTTCCCCCAGAGTAATCTGTTCAGTAATGCACCACTATTGGCCTCCTTCCATGCCTCTGTTCTCAATTTCCACTCCACTTCTGAGTTTCCTGGGACTACCTCCCAGATAAACAGTTTGCATTCAAATTCTCTTAGGTTCTGCTTCTAAGGGAACTCAACCTAAGACGATTTCAACAATTTATAGCTTCCTAATAATCCAACTCCTGCAGACACATCACTGTAAAAGTACCAAGGCATGGCACATTATGTCACTCTTCCCAGATCCTAATGTAAACCATATAGGAAAAGGCACAACTTTGAAGAGAAAAATAATTTGTATGAAAATGGCCAATGGATAAAGAGAAGGTAATATAGTGCCATTTGTTTTCCATTAATGATGCTGGAATATATGGCAGATGGTCTATAACAGGTGTGACTATCATTTGAGGAGACTGCTTCCTCAGCTACTCAGAAAACTGCTACTATTATTTCTGAAGCACAGCGTCAGGACTTTATTTCTTTACTTGCAACCTTTCCTTTTACCTTTGTATTTATTTTTCTAAATCACTGACTAGCAGTCAACAGATTTATTCTCTCGCCACCACCCCATCACAAAGAGACACGTGTGTGTGTGTGTGTGTGTGTGTGTGTGTGTTTCCCCAAGACAAAGACACTTTTGTGTGCAACAGTGCTTAAAAAGACAAGCTCATGGTGCGCATGTGCAATGGGTAATACACATTAAAGGTCTCTATGAAATATATTTGTTAAGTTTCTATGTTTATTTTATGAATAAGTTTAGTCAAATTAATAATTTACTAAAGATGTGGATGAAGACTGAAGGAAGCAAATTTTGAAGAAAAAGACAGAAAACTTGCCTTTTTTGCTTTTTGTGTTATAATGAACAAAGGATAATGGCTTTTTTTTCTTTTCTTGCTTGGCTTGAAGGCCCAAAATGCAACCTGTACTCTTATCATAATATGTTCACTTGTGAGGGACACCTGGGTGGTTCAGCATTTGAGCATCTGCTTTCAGCTTAGGGTGTGATCCTGAGGTCCGAGATCAAGTTCCACATCAGGGTCCCTACAGGGAGCCTGCTTCTCCCTTGCCTATGTCTCTGCCCCTCCCTCTGCCTCTCTCTCTCTCTCCCTCTCATGAATAAATAAATAAAATCTTAAAAAAAAATGTTCACTTGTGAGTATTCAAACTTATAAACTGTGGATTTCCCTTAAGTTATTATATTGTTTAGAAGACCTAGGTTTGGACATTTACTTAAAATTTTAAAATTGAGATTTATAAATACCAATAATGTTCCTTTCTCTTGCCATCTCCATTTCAGTTTCTTGAGTTTCTGGAAGGCCTGGTTTCTCCAAAGGAGCAATTTCTGGTAGAAGGTGTGATCCAAGAACAAAAAAATCAAGTATAGCCAATGAATTAAGGACAAGAAGGTTTCCAATCAGGTAGGAACATTTATCTCACATATTCAACCACCTGTTCTGAGGGTTGGATATAATTACTTGGAAAAAGATAGATGTATAACCTACAAGGAAGCTGTTTGCAATTCCCTTGGCAGTTGTAGTGTTTATCAGAGAGTACCTTGGAGGAAAATGAATGCAATAACAGTATGATGCTTTTTTCCATTTTTAGCTCCTTGTTGCCTAGTACATGTAGTGATCTTGGTGACTAGTTTAATCCTAAGAGGTTAGGCATGTGGAACAGCAGATTAATCTCTTTGTTACTTTCTCCTAGGACAAATCATTGACTAGATTGTCTTCATGATCTTCTATTTGCCTATTCAAATTAATGGCCATGATGACATCAAGTAGTCTTTTAAGTGGGGAACAGCTCTAGTCAATGTTGTGAAGAAATCAGCTTGGTTCTTGTTGGGGCACATCTATTTTTGGTCTTGCCAAAAAGTAGTGCACATAGGGAGTTAAAAAGGAGGAAAATGGGGCATAGGAAAGAGGACCTCATTTACCTATGCATGTCAAAATACAACTAATGATTTTATTTTTCATTAGCAAAATTTGAGCTAAAAACGTAAGGCAAAGGAATAATAAAGATGACTCATTATATGGCAAGACAAAAGACAGTAGTGACATCCAAAAATCAAGGGCCTCTCCATTTCACTCACAGTTATATATTCAGTATTTAGCCCACCACTTGATCCTACTCGCTACTCAATATAAGACCGTGGGGAATGACTTATGGATGAATGAATGAAAAAATCTTAACATGTTAGAAAATGTTTATCCTTGAATTTCCTTGTGTATTGACTTTTATATTCTCAGGACCCAGCACTGTACCTGACACATGAAATGTAAGCAATAAAATTTGTGGAAAGAATGGATCAGTCCTCATGATTCTAGGAATAATTATAAGACCAACACAGACCCCATATTTGTGAGGGCCTATGGCAAAAATACCCATGAAATGAAAGCCTACATAGATCTCACACTACTAATAAGGCTGAAGAATTTATCTAGTTAAAATTTTTTTCAAGTATAGTTGACACACAATATTACATTAGTTTCATGTGTACAACATAGTGATTCAACATCTGTATATGTTACCCCATGCTCACTACAAGTGTAGCTCCCATCTGTCACCATACAACACTATTACAATATCATTGACTGTATTCCCTATGCTGGGCTTTTGATTCTTGTGACTTGATCATTCTCTAACTGGAAGTCTATATCTCTCACTCCCTTTCACCCATTTTGTCAGTCCCCTTACCACCTTTTGCATTGGCCATCATCATTCGTTCTCTGTATTTATAGGTCTGATTCTCCTTTTTGTTTGCTTGTTTATTCATTTGGTTTTTTTAGATTCCACATTTGAGTAAAATCATATGATATTTGTCTTAGTCTGATTTGTTTCACTTAACATACTACCCTCTAGGTCCATGCATTTTGTCTCAAATGGCATGATCTCATCCTTTTTGATAATTGTGTAATATTCCTGTGTGTATATGTATGTATACGTGTGTGCCACATCTTTCTTATTCATTCATGGGATACTGATGGGATACTTAGGTTGCTTCCATAACTGGTTATTGTAAATAATGATGCAAGAAACATAGGGTACATAGCTTTTCAAATTAGTGTTTCTGTTTTCTTTAGGTAAGTACCCAGTAGAATTATTGAATCATATGGTATTTCTATTTTTCATTTTTTGGGAAATCTCCATACTGTTTTTCACAGGGGCTGTACCAATTTATATTCCCACCAACAGTGCAGAAGGGTTTCTTTTTCTCCACATCTTCACCAACACTTTTTATTTAGTGTCTTTGATTTTAGCTATTCTGACAGGTGTATGGTGATAGCTCATTGTGGTTTGATTTACATTTCCTTGATAATTATGATGTTGAACATCTTTTCATGCGTCTGTTAGCCATCTGTATGCCTTTGGAAAATGTCTATTTAGTTATCTGCCCATTTTTTTATTGGATTGTTGGTGGTTTTTTTTTTTTTTTCCTTTTTTGGGAGGTTTTTTTTGGGGGGGGTATTGAGTTATATAAGTTCTTTATATATTTTGGATATTAACCCCTTATCAGATATATCATTTGCAAATATCTTCTCCCATTCAGTAGGTGGCCTATTTGTTTTGGTAATGGTTTCCTTTTTTTTTTTTTTTTTAAGATTTTATTTACTTATTCATGAGAGACACAGAAAGAGAGAGGCAGAGACATAGGCAAAGGGAAAGCAGGCTCCATGCAGGGAGCCTGATGTGGGACTGGATCCCCAGACTCCAGGATCACGCCTTGAGCCAAAGGCCTACGTGCTTAACCGGGCAGCCACCCAGGCGTCCCTGGTGATGGTTTCCTTTGCTATGCAAAAGCTTTTTATTGTGATGTAGTTCCAATAGTTTATTTTTGCTTTTGTTCCCTTGCCTTAGAAGACATCTAGAAAAGTGTTGCTGCAGCTATCAGAGAAATTACTGCCTGTGTTCTCTTCTAGAATTCTTATGGTTTCAGGTCTCACATTTAGGTCTCTAATCCAATCTAATCCAACTCAAATTTAATCTGAGTTCGGTTTTGTATATGGCATAAGAAAGAGGTCCAGTTTCATTCCTTTACATATAGCTGTCCTGTTTCCCAGCACCATTTATTGAAGAGACTATCTTTTTCCATTGCATATTCTTGCCTTCTTTGTCAAAGATTAATTAACCAAATAAGTGTGGATTTATTTCTGGGCTTTCTATTCTGTTCCACTGATCTATGTGCCAGTACCATACTGTTTTGATTATTACAGCTTTGTAGAAAATTTATCTAGTTTTAATCATTTACATGTCATCCCATTACATTTAGGCATAGTACCTACATTAGACATACTATTAAATGACTCATATATGGATAGAAAATCCCCTAATAAACTTCTGGGCCATATTATTTACAACACATAATTTCTGGAGCATTTTTATAATGACAAGGTAAGGGCAATTTCAGAATCATTCACTTCTAAAGTTATTTATACTTTTTCCACAGGTATAGCCATAGTACTGCATCAGCTATTTCTCTGTAACCTGCTGTTGCTATCTTTTTTGCATTCCTAAGGGAAAACAAAAACCATTTAATTAAAGAAATGTAAATTTTAGCAAATGCAACTTCCACAAAACCAAACACACACGCACACACACGGACACACACACACACACATGCACACAGTCTCTGTCGCTGTCTCTCTCAGATATGACGATGAAGTAAAATTCTAAAAGAGTATCCTGGAATTCATTGCAAAAAGAGGAAATCCACTCATTATGATTATTTTAGTCTTTTATTAATCAGTGGTATTCTGATGTACTTATTAATAAAAACTAAGTTGCTAGATGGGGAAATAACTTTGTAACATTTTTGTCTTTATATGTATTTATCAATAATGTATGAGATTACTTATCCCTCTCCATTCTTTAATTATATTCTCTTGGGGCAGGAGATTGTAGTTATCAAGGTTTTTAAGACTTTATTTAAATTTAAATAATTAGGGCCACCCTGAGTGGCTCAGTGGTTCAGAGCCTGCCTTTGGCCCAGGGTGTGATCCTGGAGTCCTGGGATCAAGTCTCACATCAGCTCCTGCATGGAGCCTGCTTCTCCCGCTACCTGTGTCTCTGCCTCTCTCTCTCTGTGTCTCTTGTGAATAAATAAATAAAATCTTTAAAAAAAATTTAAATAATTAACATATGACATATTGTTGGTTTCTGAGGTAGAGGTCAGTGATTTGTCAGTCTTATATAATACCCAGTGTTCATTATATCACATGCCCTCCTTGATGTCCATCACCCAGTTACCTCATCACCCCATCTTCCTCCCCTCCAGCAACCCTCAGTTTGTTTCCTATGATTAAGAGTCTCTTATAGTTTGTCTCCCTCTCTGATTTCGTTTTGTTTTATTTTTTCCTCTTTTTCCCTATGATTCTCTATTTTGTTTCTTAAATTCCACATATTAGTAAGATCGTATGGTAATTGTCTTTCTCTGATTGACTTATTTCACTTAGCATTATATTCTCTAGTTCCATCCACGTTGTTGCAAATGGCAAAAGATATTTTATGGCTGAGTAATATTCCATTTTATATATATATAATATTTCATTATATATATATACACACACACACACATATATATATATATATATATATATGTAAAACATCTTTTTTTATACATTCATCTGTTGATGGACATCTAAGCTCTTTCCATAGTTTGGCTAATGTGGACATTGCTGCTATGAGCACTGGGGTGCAGGTGCTCCTTTGGATCACTACATGTTTATTTTTGGGGTAAATACCTAATACTGCAATTGTTAGAACACAGGGTAGCTCTATTTTCCACTTTTTGAAGAACCTCCATACTGTTTTCCAGAAGGCTGCACCAGCTTCCCATCAATAATGTAAGAGGGTTCCCATTTCTCCACATCCTCACCAACATCTGTAGTTTACCGCCTTGTGAATTTTAACCATTCTGACTGGTGTGAGGTGATAACTCATTGTGGTTTTGATTTGTATTTAGCTGATGCCGAGCAATGTGGGGCATTTTTTCATGTGTCTGTTGGTCCTTTGTATGTCTTCCCATTTCTTGATTTGATTATTTGTTCTTTGGGTGTTGAGCTTGATAAGTTCTTTATAGATTTTGGATACTAGCCTTTTATCTGATAAGACATTTGCAGATACCTTCTCCCAATCTGTTGGTTGTCTCTTTGTTTTGTTGACTATTTCCTTTGCTGTGCAAAAGCTTTTCATCTTGATGAAGTCCCAATAGTTCATTTTTGCCTTTGTTTCTCTTGCCTTTGGAGACGTGTCTAGTAAGAAGTTGCTGCGACTGAGGTCAAAGAGGTTGCTGCCTGCGTTTTCCTCTATGATTTTAATGGATTCTTGTCTCACATTTAGGTCTTTCATCCATTTTGAGTCTATTTTTGTGTATAGTGTGAGGAAATGGTCCACTTTTATTCATCAGTTGTTTTTAAAATTCCTAGGCAGCCACAGGACTAGTATCACTTAAATTGTCCCAAAGTAGGAGGTCTCCGTATGGAAAATAAAGTCCTCAACTGAATAGGGAAAACTTTTATAGTTGAAAGATTTCAACTTTTTTTTTTAAAGATTTATTATTCATGAGAGACACAGAGAGAGAGAGAGAGAGAGGCAGAAACAGAGGCAGAAACAAAGACATACGCAAAGGGAGAAGCAGGCTCCCTGTGGGGAACTTGATGTGGGACTCAATCCTGGGCCCCTGAGATCACAACCTGAGCCAAAGGCAGACACTTAACCACTGAGCCACCCAGGAGTCCCTGAAAGATTTCAACTTTACAACCTTAATGAATAAATACATATGTGGGTCAAAGTAGACTTCCTTCTCTATAATTAATGACTAGAGGTTATCTTTGGTATATAGGAGATTCTAATTTTAAAAATACTATTATATAATACCTAATACATACAAAAGAACATATTCAAATATATTGTTATGAGATATAATAGCAAAATAAACTACATACACACCACTAAAACTAAGAACTAGAATCCAAACTGCTGAATCATTGTGCCTCACCCTCATCCCACTTTCCTGCTTTCACCAAAGAAATAACTGTTCTTGTTTTTATGTTCAGCATTCATTTAATTTTTATGTATGTTTTTAAACTATATACGTGATTTTGCTTATCATTGACTTTTATAATTTCATATTTTATGTAGTCTCCTCTGCTTGCTTTTTTTCACTCACCATTATGTTTCTAAGGTTCAGCCATGTTGTGTTAGTGCTCATTAATTTTACTACTGTATAATATTGCATTGTAAATAGAAGAAAATATGCTTATTGTTTACTCTGTTGGTGGTATTTGGGTTGTTTTGGACATATTATGAACAGCACTTACATGAACATTTATTTTAATGTTTCCTGGTACATGTGTGCAAAATGTGTTTTAACCATATGTAACAAAAATTGGAACTGGTGAATTCAGGTAATCCTCCTCCTCCTGGAGACTAGTGTAGTTAAAAGTCTACAATGGTAGGTCTATTTGTGCTAATTTCTCTTACTAACACCATAATCTTCTTATCAGTTATATCACTTTCCATTTGAGGTTTTGGGTTTTTCCCTAATGATATTTTTTTTCTTTTGTTCTTTATCAAATGTCTGTGAATCTGATAAAGTCTCCTGTGTATTAGAATAAAATCAAGATTCGTAAGAATGAAAATATGTTCTTAAGAAATTTATAAATTCCTACTTGCATTCAAATTGGGGAAAATCAGCCTGAAATTTATAAACAGAACAACAAAACAAAAAGCTAAGAAACACTCACACTCAGGAATACAAAACAGTTGCACGTATTTAGCCTATAAGAAGTCTATAATGAAACAACAGGATGTGGGACGCCTGGGTGGCTCAGCGGTTGAGCACCTGCCTTCAGCTCAGGGCCTGATCCCGGGATCTGGGATCAAGTTCTACATCAGGCTCTCCCTCTACCTGTGTCTCTGCCTCTTTCTCTCTGTTCTCTCATGAATAAATGAATCTTTAAAAAAAAAAAAAGAAAAGAAAAGAAAGAAAGAAACAACAGGATAAAGACTACATGTCCAAACCAAAATACAACCTTATAAATCATGTTTCCAGTCAGGTCATGTAACAGTGGGGCAATTTAATAAATAAATTAAAACAATTCTTCTTTTCAACAATTTCCTAAGTCAACATTTGGAATAATGGAAAACTTATCTTTAACTCAAAGAAACCTGGACAGTTAGGAGTTAAAGTAAATGTGTTGTCCTACTGGCCTACACCTGGCTAAAAATAGTAGTAAGACTTGAGAACACCCATGGACACTGAACACACTATCTAAATATAGCTTTTTCTATCTCCAAAAGCTTTTAGAAATATGCTATCTTTTGTGAAAACTTAGCTTTGTAAAGGGCACGTGGACACTAGGTCAGTGACTTTTAGGCTTAGAAAAGCTTTTAAGTATTTTCTTAGTTTGGGAACCCATATTTTGAAGTCATTAAAACTGAATCCCACCCCCCAAAAAAACAGAATCCCAAGAAATTCAAAAGTTTGCCCAGCATCAAATGGTAAGCAAGTAATAATAATGGCACTCAAACCTCTGCCTTCTAAATCCATTGAACATGGATGACATGTAAAATAGTAGCTTTCAGTACCTGCTTATTTTCATTGCCCTCAACAACGCATTCCTTCTATGCCTTGCCTTTCTTGCTTCTTTAATAGGGGTGATAACTAACTGCAAAATTTAGTTATAACTACATTTTAAATTTTTTGGTATTTTATAATTCATTTTGAACTGCTATTTCTAGTTTAAAAATGTGTAAGGACATTTTCTTTCCTTCTTAAAATGCCTCTGCCTACATTTATGATTTTTTACTGTTGAACTATTAAATAGCAGTAAATACAGAAACACATTCTAGTAGAGGAGATGTATTAGGAGTAACATGGTGAAATGTAGAGTTGACATAACTTAAAGGTAGATGGGGAGAGAAGGAAGGACAAAAATGTGATCTGTTTGGAAAAAATTAACGGCAAGTTAATTTTTGGCTATTGGTTATACTTAATACAATATAGCATAACTTAATTTAAATTCCAGGTTAACCTCTGTTGTTTGCAGTGCTACAGATTAGGGAGTAAATGAAACAAGATTTTTTTATGTTCCACCATTTTGTATTAATTTCCTAAAGATTTCTCCAAGACTTTAAAAAAAAAAATCTTTGAATTATTTTCCCTGTTTCTTTGCACTTTACCAAGCTGATAAATGGAATTCAGCTATTATTGTTAACCCTGTCTCATAATTTTAAAAGCACTAGAGATTGCGTGTGTGTGCACAAACACACATAGAAACACATTTCCTATCAAATACTGTGCTGCCTTTGCAGACAATGAAATAAAGTTCTCAATCAAAAAATTATTGGGACGCCTGGGTGGCTCAGCGGTTGAGTGTCTGCCTTCAGCTGAGTGCGTGATCCCGGAGTCCCAGGATCGAGTCCTACATCGGGCTCCCTGCATGGAGCCTGCTTCTCCCTCTGCCAATGTCTCTGCCTCTCTCTCTGTGTGTCTCTCATGAATAAACAAAATCAAATAAAAAAAACTATTATTGTCATTTAGATGAAAATCAAATATGATAGTAGGGTCAGTCATTAGTAGGTTTAAAAGCCATCCTAGGTGATTTATATGTGCAGCAGGATTGATAGGTCTTACTTTAGATAAGGCCCTTAGATAGAAGTATAACCAAGCAGGCCTCTAATTTCATATATGAGATCTGGTTTTTTTTTTTTTTGAGTACAGTTAATATACAATGTTACATTAGTTTCAGGTGTACAACATAGTGATTCATTATCTCTACACATTATGCTGTGCTCACCACAAGTATAGCTACCATCTGTCACCATATAACACTATTACAAAATTGTTGACTACATTCCCTGTGCTGTGCCTTTTATTCCTGTGACTTATTCATTCTATAAGTGGAAGCCTGTATCTCCTACTCCCCTTCACCCATTTTGCCCACCCACCCCTATAACTTTCAGTTTGTTCTTTGTATTTATAGGTCTGATTCTACCTTATGTTTGCTTGTTAATTCACTTTGTTTTTCAGATTCCACATGAGTGAAATCATATGGTAGTTGTCTTCTGAGACGTGTTTTATTTAGAGTTCTTTGGCAAATGCTTCTATGTGTTTTTATACTCTTAAGCTATGCTATAAAAATATCAAAGGTTGGTGTGAATTAATGAAGTGATATGCAAAAATGAAAGCCTAGAATTTAGGAGATGCATGTGGTCAAATAAGTTTGGTGGACACAGACATTATGGAAATTAGATAAAGACATTAACAATTCAGAGTGCTGAAATAAAAATCTTCTAGTTTTATGTCAGTACAAATCCTAATTTGTACCACAAAGGTAATGAACTCAAAAAATTTTTTTAAAATATTTACTTTGTACCCTACACCATACTTATAACCCGTTTCTGAAATTTGAAGGACAAATAAGAAAAATAGAAACCTCCATCCTTTAGTAGTTTATACTTTGGTCAATGGAATCTCTCTATTTTGAGATCTTTTAATTTCTCAGTTTATTATATTTCATCATATAAGTGGTTTTCTATTTATTAAAATCAATGTTTATTGCTTTAAGTGTTTCTTAAATGTTCCTTCTAATGAGATTGAGTCATAACAATTTCCAATACTGATAATAGAGTTGATAACAGAGATGCTTAATATTGATAGCAAAGTGATTTTGGGTTTTGGTTTTTGTTTTTTAAAATTTTATTTATTTATTCATGAGAGACACAGAGAAAGACATAGGCAGAGGGAGAAGCAGGCTCCACGCAGGGAGCCCGATGTGGGACTGGATCCCGGGACTCCAGGATCACACCCTGGGCCAAAGGCAGGCGCCAAAACCCCTGAGCCATCCAGGGATCCCGCAAAGTGATTTTGATAAGCTAAGAAATGTCGTGAGGTTTTTCAGAATAACAATTTGTCTCCTAGACAAAAAAGCACTTATTATTTGTCTTCTCACCTTACAAAAAGCTTCTTATAATAGTGATTTTACCACATTTTAAAATTCATATTTTAACATAGCTTGCTTTGTATTATCTCATTTTAAAACTATTATTTATATAGCTACTATATATTATGTAAATATTTATATATTTTTTCAGTAGCTAGTTAATGCATTTTTAATTTGTTAAGATATTTCTTTAATTTGTGTTGCTATTCAGCATTCCTTTTTCTCTCTGGCACCTATCCTACTGACTTCAAAAAGTCTAAAAAATCTGAAAATCCCATATAAAGTGATGTATGGAAAATCTTAAAATATAATGATGGTAGAGAAAAAGAGTATTAAACATTGTCCTGAAAATCATTCCATTAATAGAGAGATTAATCAGTAATTCTAACATTCAGACATATAATAAACATGAAAAACATTATAATACTGAATGATATTTTCCCCTTTTTTCATTTTTTAAAAAGATTTTATTTATTTGAGAGAGAGAACATGAGGGAAGGAGAGCAGACTCCCTGCTGAACAGAGAGCCCCAGTCCCAGGACCCCAGGATCACTACCTGAGCAGAAGGCAGATGCTTAATTGACTGAGCCACTCAGGTGCCCCTGAACAATGAGATTTTCAATAAAGGAAGATATTAAATACTATATAGAAAACTCATAACTGCAAAGCAGATAATTGGCAATGATGATACATATATTAAAATACATGAAAACATAATCATAGCAACTGTTTTTCTTTTGGGCTGAAAAGAGGCATATTGGAGTTGCATAAGCACTATTTCAATTGGGATAGATATTTAGACATTATGCAAAAAATACTTGATTGCAGAAGAGCAGATATTAGCAGGTGTGTGAATGTGTGTTTTCAGTGAATGCATTTTCATTCATTCAGAAAAGAATGCCAGATTTACTTTAAATGTGACATTGTGAAATGTTAAAGTGCCGTTTTAGACTTATGCTGCTGCTGCCTTGCCTTTCCTTTAGCATTCACCAAAAAATGCCATCTTATCATCCATCCAAGTTAGAGATCTAGAAGCAATCCCAGAATTCTTACTGAAGGGCACTCTACCTTCATGCTCCCCACTCAATTAGTCACAAAGTCCCGGCCCTCCTATACCAGACAGCTCTCTCCACTGTATGCTTGCTCTTTCACTCTCTAGGCCCAACAGAACTCTCTGAGATTGAACAACATAGCAGTTGATGAATTGTACAAATATTGGTATTGGAAAAATTATTTAACCAAGTTTATATCTCAGTTTTGGAGATTTTTTTTTCATATTTTGAAATCATTTTTGTTTTAGATATCAATTTAGTAAGTCCTTTTCAAACTCCTAGTTCCTGGTGAGTGTGCTTTTACTATCACAAGGCTGAACAGCCCTGAGACGTCTAAAGATGAGGACCATCACCTGGATGAGTAGACCAGATCTATGGGAGTTGGAATGCAAAATGTTTCTAAAACAAATCTAGAAATCAAGGAAGAAATGGTGATGTCAATTATTTTCCATCTCAGATGATAATATTAAAAAACCAGGTACTGTAGGGATGTCAATAAACTATCATCCTATGTCTTAAAACAGTATATGAACTGCTTCCATACTTTAAAAGAAATATTGCTGACAATCAGCTACTTTTATTTATTTATTTTTAAAGATTTTATTTATTTATTCATGTCAGAAACACAGAGAGATAGGCAGAGACACAGGCAGAGGGAGAAGCAGGCTCCATGCAGGGAGCCCGATGTGGGACTTGATCCCCGGGTCTCCAAGATCATATCCCGGGCTGAAGGTGGCGCCAAACTGCTGGGCCATCAGGGCTGCCCAGTCAGCTACTTTTATAAGTGATTAAATCACCTACCAGTTTCATGACTTAATGTTTCCAAATCCTTGTTGTTTCATCTTTAAAAGTGAGATAATGAGAATACATATTTGATAGAACTGTTGGGAAATTTAAATTATATAATTCTCACAAACTATATAATTTGGTGTGGAATCTGGAATATAGTCAATATTTTGTTATTTTTGATAAAACACTAGCAAACAATAATGGTTTCATTATTTTTATGGTCATTGTTATAACTTGGAGCAGACCAGACAATATTACTGAGCTTGATTTGACCCTTCACTGTTATTTTAAAGATGGAAAAGTTAATGAGTTATTTTGAAAATAAATGTGTCAGTGTCCTAGCATCCTTTCAAAAGCTAAATATTTATTTGATATAGGGAAAAATAGTCTTAGTTCAATGAGAAGGTATGGATTTTAAAGGTATCTTTTCTCCTTAAAATCCTACAGACCCAAAAAAGGAGAAGAGAAGACAGAGGATTTAGAAAGTATTATATAACTAAGAACAGCACCAGCCCCAGACTTTTAATGCTTTTGCAATTTTGATGTGAAAAACCTCAGGCTTCCATTCTAACATCAGTACTACCACAGACTGTGTAAGACACGGTCAAGTCGATTAACCTCTTTCAGCTTTAGTTTCTTCATCTGTAAAGTGCAAGTAATATTACTTGTCACTTGCCAACCAGCAGTACTTCTTCAGCTAATTGACGGTCTCAGCAGGGATGTTGCAAAGATTAGCAGATAAATGATTTATAAACCCCTTGAAATATTAAATAAGTAATGTAAAATGCTCAAACAAGAGAAGGACAGATCATTCCATGCATTAATTTGCTATTTAATCATATATATTTAATTAAAAACAACACTCTAAAAAGAGAGAGCTGTTAAGTACAGTGAAAATAGGAAAGATTACTACGAACTCTAGAGTGTTTTTTGTTGCTGTTTTTTTTAAATCCTATTATAATTAAGAATATATAGAAGAAAAGTATATTAGAGGAAGTGTTTATAGCTCACCTCCTCAAATTGATGAAAAGTCTTCAAGACAGGAAAAGAAATGAATAAAAATAAGGAAACCTGCTTTCTCAGCTTACCTTTACTATTGACAATGGTATGACCTTGATAAGTTTACTTAACCCATAAGAAGTTTAAGTAAGATAATTAAAATCAACTCTACAAAATGCTTTTTATAGGTATGTGAACAACATAAAAATCCTGAACCAACTCCCACTGTGAGGAAGTAAAAAATTTAAGACCCAAATCTCCAGGAAAATAAAATAAAAGAGAAGAGCAACATAAAAATAATTAATTATTGCACAGCACAAATTAAATGAACACTGTAATAGAATTCATCATTATACCTGGAAATGGAAAGAGGGTGTGGTTTATAAATTCACCTTGAGAGATGAGCAGGATTTTGTTGTCATTGGGCGAGAAGAGCATTTTAGGTTGAGAAAACAGCATTAGAAAACCAATAGAGGGGCGCCTGGTGGCTCAGTAAGTTAAACATCTGCCTACAGCTCAGGTCAAGATCCCAGGGTCCTGAGATCAAGCCTTGAGTCAGGCTTCCTGCTCAGCGGGGACTCTGCTTCTGCTTCTCCTTCTTCTGCCCCTTCCCCTACTTGTGTTCAAGCTCTCTCTCTCTGTCAAATTTTTAAAAAGAAAAGAAAAGAAAACCAATAGAAGACAAGTGATAGCTATGAATGAACCTTAGTATACGGGAGAGAGATAGTTTAAGGAAAGATACTTGTAAAGTAGGTTGGCTTCACATTCTAGAAGGCCATGCAAAAAAAATTAAACTATGTTTGGTGGGTTTCAAGGAGCCACTGAAGAATTTTTGAGTATTTTTATGTTTTATAAAGTTCATTCTGGTGATAATGTAAAGGGTAAGTTGGAGAAAAATATATTTAATTAAGAAAGTAGTTATAACTTCAGTGTCAAGAAGAAGATGATGAAGGCAGTGACCAGAGAAAAAATGGAAATGAAGAATATAAAATAGACATTGAACAGATAGAATTAAAATAATGAGGTTTGAAAAATGATTAGCTGTAAAGATGAAATGTGCATAATTATTGGGATAGAGTAATTGAAGACAATTTTAAGATTTCTATCCTAGATGCCTGAGCAAATAGTAATAATATGCACTAAAATTATTAAATAATGTATAGTTTTGGGGGTGGAGGTGGAGATACAGCAAAGAGATTCCATTTTGAACTTAACTAAATTTGAGTTTTTGAGGACAATCATGGTGGTGGAATATTCAATAGGCAATAAAAATTCTCAAACTAGGGGCACCTGGGTAGCTCAGTGGGCTAAGTGTCTGACTCTTGGTTTTGGCTTGGGTCATGATCTCTCACTGGTGAGATACAACCCTATTCTGGACCCTGTTTTCAGTGGGGAGTCTGCTTCAGATTCTCTCCCTCTGTCCTTCTCCCACTCTCGCCTGTGTATGCAATAAATAAATAAATAAAATCTTAAGAAAAGAATTTCTCAGGCTATACTTCAGAAAAATATCAGGCCCCAAATATTATAGATTTGATAGTCACCTATATACAGGTTAAGAGTATGGAGGTAAAAGAGATTATCAAAAAGAACATAAAGAACAAAAAGAAAAAGAATAAATATTATATAAGAGGTAAGCAGAGGAAAGAGCAAGAAGAAATACCAGAAAAAGATTATGGGGAAATAAAGAGCAGTAACTTTGGTAGCCAAAGATGAAAAACATTTCAAGAGAGAAATAGCAATGTAAAATGCTGTCAACAATTTTATATAGATTATTATTGTGAAAAACCTTGAATTTTGTGATTAATCTGTAATGGTTTTTCTTTAAGAAAGCAATTCTGATAAATTAATAAATGTGTGAGTCATATTGCAAAGAAAATAAAAATAGAGAAAGCAGGAAAAATCAGTATCTACCTCTTTTCCTGTAAGTTTGGGAGTAAATGAAAAAAATATGTTAGTGTCCTAAAGAACATAAAGAATTAAAAGATGAAATATATTTTATATATAACAGGGAAAATGTAAGCAATTTTACAGGCATTGGAGAAATAGGGAAAAGAAGTAAAGGGCAGAACTGAAGTAACAATAATGAAAAAGGAGATAGAATAAAAAGTACTAGTCAGGTGTTAATGTTGGGCAAAAGGACTCTTGAATAAAGAGATGTACAATTTTCATGTGAGGATAAAGAAAGAGGAACTTAAGAAAATTATGTAGGATGACCTTGATCTTCATAAAGTCATCAGGCAAGATTTTCTGTGGAGAATAAGAACTTGAAAGAATAATTAAGACTGAAGAAGCACAATAAAATAAATTGCTGTTGTTAGAGATGGTAAAGAGGTCAGCTAGAAATGAACAAAGCTACAAATGAGTAACTTTGAAGTCACTTGTTGCCTAATTAGACACGGAAATTATTTCCTAAAGCAATATAGCCTATACTTCTGGCTCTGAAACATTTTTAGGCTGAGATTTCTTATTACAAAGTTTTGATTTGATAAGCATTGTGGAAAGGAAAAAAAAAAAAAAAGATTTGAATCTGAGCTAAAGGAAGTTCCAGAGAATAATTTAAGTGATGATGCAAATGACTAATTATGAGTTTACAAAAACAATGTGAAAATGTGTCCATGTCAAAAAAAGGAAGTATATATCTGTGTATATCCCGATAGATAGATGATAGATAGATGATAGATAGATAGATAGATAGATAGATAGATAGATAGAAATAGAAATATAGATAGATGTTTATTTGTCTATATATCTAGATAGATAACTATACATAAAACTTTGAATGAAAACATAAGGGTCACAATTATCACCTCACTGGGATCAGAGATGAATTGATGAATAGAGAAAAGATTGAGAAGAATAATCATTAGTATCAAATATTGGAACATTTTTGAACCTCAGAATTTGTATTATACACTGAAAACCAGGAAGAAAGTGAAGAACTTCCTTCAACCAAGGGTGACTGGATATAAATTCTAATAATATTAATCAAAATTTTATTGTGAAAACCAGCAAGAGACATTCTATTTTTTCTCATATTGGGCAAAATTCATTCTAGCAATGTTTTTGTGATAAAAAGTTCAATGCCTTAGGTTCAGAATAAAAACCTAATTTGACTTAACCTAGGTAATAAAAATTGCCATCTCTGTGATATAACTCAGTATATGAGGCTGCTTTTTGAAAGAATGCTTTCAATGGGACCCTATCCAAACTCTTCTGAAGTGCAATACCTGTCCTTGTTATATACTAAATAATACTCTGGAGCATGCAGTATCATCACCTGGTGCAGGAATTTAATCATGCCTTAACAGAGAAGACTTTTGTAGAATTTTACAAAATTCCGTGTTTTTTATTTCTTCTTTGCTGTCATTCACTCCAAAGTGTGACTAGAATATAGCTCAATTCATGGAAAAAGGGAATCGAGGCTTCAAGTTCTAGAACTTTGTTCTGATATCAATACTTAGTGTGAAACCCTCTGATTTGTGAGATTAAGGGGTTGTTTTTTGGAAATAAGCTACTAGATTCTTAAGCCTGAATTAGATAAACAAGAAGGAATTATAACAGGAAAGGAAAAGAGAAAAAGATAGTACTTAGCATGGAAATAGAATAGCTGATATTTCCAGAGTATTTTAGGAATCAAAAATTTGCTCAGTTAAATTCTTTACCAAAGAGTTTCCTTCCATAATCTATAGTGTTGATCAGACAGCTTCCTGGTCATATGAGATCAACAATTCTCAAAATTTGGTCCCTGGACTCCTGCAGGTCGCCAAAACCCTGTCAGCCAGTCTCTGAGACATTTCATTGGGTTCACAGATTCAAAATAATTTTCATAATAATATTGATGATAATTGCCTTTTTTTATTGGCCAACACTGCATGAATGGTGCAAAAGCCTGGTGGGAAACACTGCTGGCACATAACACCAATCAAGTCAGCAACACCAAGTTCTACTAGTAACCCTGGTATTCTTCACTATCACACATTTACAGATAATATTTTTAAAATGCTAGATTTACCTACAGATATACTTGATGAAGCAGTAAAAAATGCTAAATTTTTATCAAATCTTCACCCTCGAGTACAGATCTGTTTAACATCTTTGTGATGAAACAGGAAGTCACATGAAGCCCTTCTGCCAAAGTACCAAAGTAGATGGTTCTCAAGTAAAGTACTTGGGTGACTACTTGGGCTGAGAGCTGAATTAGCCACTTTTTCATTAGTCACCATTTTTACTTGAAAGAACAACTGACAGGCAAACTGTAGTTTTTCAAACTTGGATATTTGGCAGAGATTTTCTTGAAAATGAACAAAATGAGCTTGTCACTTCAAGGGGAGCAAAATCCAACTGTATCTGTTGCCAATGATTAAATCTGAGCTTTCAAACAAAAATTACAGTTTTGGAAAACTTATTATCTGCCCCTGTGAACTTCTCAATTTCCCAAATTTTAAAGACTTTTCTGATGAGATAGGTAGTGTTACTAACAAATGTGATATTGTATAATATGGTACTATTTGGAATTTTTGCATAACCCAGTGAACTAGTTATCTTCCAAATGACTAATGCTTGATACTAAAATATATATATAATGTATATATACATATATGTGTGTGTATATATATATACATGTATGTATGTATGTATGTATGTATTGCAAAAGATCCATTTAAAGTGCAAGGTAGACCATAGATTTTAATAAAACAGAGTCCGTAGTCTGTTTATTGATATGGTTGAGTTCCACATTGAAAAAAAATCCACAATCATCTGAAAAGGCTATTAAAACTCTCCTTATATTTCCAACTAAAAAATCTGTGTAAGGCCAGCTTTTCCTCATATACTTCAACTAAAACAACATATTGAGACAGATTGAATGCAGAAGCAGATATGAGAAACCAGATGTCTTTTATAAAGCCAGACATTTACAAAATTAAGCCAGAGAATTGCAAAATGTAAAATAATGTCATTCTTGTCACTTTTTTTTCCTTTGGAAAATAGATTTCATTTAAAACATATTATTTATGGAAACATGTATGAGCTTATTATTTATTTTAACTGAATTAATAAATATTTTAAAATTTTTCAGTTTTAATTTCTCATATGATAAATATAAGCAGATATAATCACATAAACAAAAGCTCACTAGTGTTTTCAATAATTTTTGAGAATGTAATGGATATCTGAGACCAAAATGCTCCAGAAACACTAATGTAGACCAAGCCTTAAGCATATAGTAAACTACTCAAAAGCTTTTAACATACTTCTGATGATTTCATAAAGTAACAATTGAGAAGTTATATAATTGCATTTGTAATATGGCACAGGAAGAATTTTCCTTTTCTTTTAAACTTAAAAGAAATCATACCATTCATACTAGAGAGAAGACTTCAGTGCCTGCTGATGGCATTCTCTCCATTCTTTCTTCCAAGTCTGTGAGGCTCATTTCATATGTCCCCATTTACAGGAGTAAAATTAGCATGTTATCCAGTCACCATTTGGCTCATGACTCAATGTCACTATAAAAATCACTTTAGCAGCTTCATAGGCCCAACTTCTTTTAAGATACCCATCTATGTGGAATGCTTCAATTTGTTTAATATAGGAGACGTAAGTACATACTTTTCCTAGCCTCTTGCAATCTCTCTAATTCTGTAAAATCTACAAGGGTAAAATCTTTTGGTTTATTCTCTTAAATACTTTGTATATATGATATTTAAAAAGGTAAAGAGCATAAACAAGAAAGACCAACATGAATCATGAATTCAGTTTAATAGTCCATTTTACAAATGAAGAATCTTTAGAATAACAATATTCTGTTTCTTTTGTTAAAGAGTGAGAAATCTTTTAAGAAGGGAGAAAAGAAAGAGAAAGCTTGTTCCTTAGTCATGAATTTTGATTGACTTTTTAGATATCAATATTTGGAGATTTATGCTTTAAAATTTAACCTAACTTTAAATGGAACAGTACTTAAATAACAAAATGTATTTTTTCCCTCTCTAATCAAACTATGAGTATTAGTATAATTGGCTGTTTTGTATAACTGGATACAAAAGGATATCATTTTATCTTGTTTGTATGCAATATTACCATGTTGCTTTATCTACAAAATTCTAATTATAGCAACATAAACAGGAAACTTTAGTGGAGCCCACTTTGAGTAAATTTTGCAGGTTTTATTCTGATTATTTTTATAAGGCCAGAGTGTGTACTAATTAAACTCTATTAAACCTCTACCAGCTGTTGACATTAGATTTTTTTAACCTTTATCATTTTTTGGTTATTAGACATAATCATTTAGCAATAGCTTCCCCAGAATATCTAAGCAAAACTACAAGTCATTATACAGTGGAGTATTTGGTGTAAAAGATATTTCTGGTCTCTGATAGTCATTTCACTAAACGGAAGAGCTGTGTCTAAATGTTTAATTGAAAGAAAAAATAACATAGCTGCCATACATGTAAAAATATCTTTTTTTCAGCATCTAATGGGAATTCACAATTATGGAAAGAGAGAGAGAGAAAAAAGAGTACACAGCACCGATATATTTTATTTAAAAATGTAATTGTGTTCTTCATTCACGTATTTATGTGTGCTATTTGTCAGCTATTTTTCTTTTAACTGAAAAATAAGTCTATTGTCCAGAGAAAGAAAATGTAATAAAAGTGAAATACTATTTTTATGATGGCTATTATTATAATAATAATTCTAATGGACTAAAGTGGAATACACAATACTTAGCACATCAGTCTAGTAACTATGTTTTATAAGTACTTAAGGAGAGAAGTTTGTAAGATTAAGCTCTTCTCACATTCACCATTAGTGTCTTTCAAGCCAATTGAAAGCCATATATACACATTTTGAAGGTGAACCTAATATACATTTACACCTGTCATAACCCCATTTCTTATTCCATGTGCTTATTACTTAAGAGAACACTAAGTGAAAATTCAAATTAAGTTGTTGGCTCCCCTCTTTATACATAGAATTACTGCCAGGATCTTTTAACATTCCCAGATATACAAATCACAACACAGTACACATTCTTTTAATTCATATTTTCTCATGAAAAATGTCACATTTTTTACCTGTCTCATTCTTGATATTTCAAATTTCCTTAAAACTATTAAAAACAAAGTAAATTAGATATTAAGCCCCGACAGTCACATGTATTATTATGACAGTCTACATAGAAAAATGATAATGGCAAAAAAAATAAGAATTTCTATTGCAAAATGTAATGCTTTCTATGCAAAACCCATAGACTTGGGTTAAGTCATAGCTCTGTGTATTACCTAGCAGTCACTTAATAATCTCTAAGATTTATCCTCATCTGAAAATGAGGATATTTTTGCCTGCTCCATAGCATTATTAGATGAAAATGATAGCAGTTGTGCTTTTTTAAAAGCCTGTTTTAAAAACCCATAAAGAGACTAAGAGAGACAGTAACAGTGATTATGAGACATACTTATTCCTGTAACTTCACTTTTCCCTAAACTTTTATGAGATAATATTTATTAGGCTTATATGCATGTCACAGAATTGTCTAGTCCTCAGATTCTCCACTTATAAAAATTTATGAATTTTTAGGATTTGGTAATTTAGTATAAATAGGAAAGAGGGAAGTTTTCTGTGGCTACTGAAGGATGCAAAATGTTTTTTTCTGTATTGTTTAGTTCTATTCAATATACTTCATTTAGCACTGAGAATATGCAAAGGACTCTACTAGAAATTATATGTAATTAAAACATTAAAATGTAGTTCCTGCTTTGTTGGAGCTTATGATCTGTCTAGGAGGAGAGGTAATTATAATGCCAGTTAGAATTTAAGTGCTCTGTAATAGGTACAAATCAAGGCCCAAGCAGAAGTGCCAGCTGAAAAGATAGGGAAAAGAAGACAGAGAGAGATGGCATTTGGCTGAATTCTGAGACAAGTCCATTTCAACAAGCAAGTTTGTCAGACGAAGGCATTTGAATTAGAATCACAGGCTTGGGGATCCCTGGGTGGCGCAGCGGTTTAGTGCCTGCCTTTGGCCCGGGGCGCGATCCTGGAGACCTGGGATGATTCCCACGTCCGGCTCCCGGTGCATGGAGCCTGCTTCTCCCTCTGCCTGTGTCTCTGCCTCTCTCTCTCTCTCTCTCCTCTCTCTCTGTGACTATCATAAATAAATAAAAATTAAAAAAAAAAAAGCTTTAAAAAAAAGAATCACAGGCTTGAGCAATAGAGCAGCTGAGAAACTCTGGAAAAATATTGTGCCTTATTCTGCAAGGGACCTAGCATAAGAGCTAGTGGTTGAAGTAAGGCAACAAAAGTAAGTTCTTTCCAGATTGTGGAAAACTCAGCAATAATCCTGAGAAGATCTTTTCCTGTGTTTTATAAGGAGTAAAAATGAATGAGATCAAATAAAAATCAACATGACCAGTCAAGTGATTACACACATGGCTATCGAGTGAGAGAAAAAAGCACAAGTATGCTCCAACAGAGTGTATTAGTGAGGCCAGTTTACTCTATTTGTGTTTCATTGTCATCTTATTTTGTTTTATTGAATTTGAAATGCTTGTGCAAAACTAGGTGAAAATATCTATTTAGCAAGCACTTGCCCTTGTGTGTGAGGAGCCTGAGGAAAAAAGTCTGAACAGGAGATGCATACTTTTGCATTATCCATAGTGAGGAATTAAAAGCCACAGGATTAGATGAGTATTTCAAGTTCAAAAGGAAAGAAGTAAAAAAGGCCAAGGACTGACCCTGAATTCCTACAAAATGTGCCGTAGGAAGAGAAATCTGAAGAATACAAAAGTCAAATAGGATGGAACGAGGATAGTAAGGTGACAGCTGTGGTGTTTTGTTTTGTTTTTGTTTTCTTTTATCAGTACCCACCATGTACCAAATATTTTGTTAGGTTCTTTAGATACATAATACAGATAAATTGTCATAGCCACCTTAAGAACTAAGTATATTTATCACAATTTATAGATAAAACATTGAGTACAGAAATATGGAAAGTCTAGATTAAATTACAGAGAGCTATAATAATACCTTTAATAATCTTGCCTCTGTAGCTTGCATTATGTGCCAGGGTAGAGTTTCAAGGAGAATGTAACTGGCAATATTAAGTATTATAGAGAATTCAAACAGGATGGGCACTCTCCAGAAACTTAATAATTAAGCAGCTATTTAATGTTAATACAAACCATTTTAGTGATCTATAAGAAAGTAATCTCCAAAAAAAATATAAAGCCAGTGGAATACAGAAATTTTCAAGTTTTGTTCAAGGAAAGTAAGAAAATAAAAGTAGCTGAAACCTTCTGAGAAATTTAATAAAGAAAAGAGATGGTTATGCAAAGATGTATCTTTATACATGTATAAAGATGTATAAAGGTTGAAGAAAGAATATTTGGTTAAATGATTGGAGTTTTTTGTTGTTGGTTTTGATTTTTGGTTTTTGTTTATTTAGTAAGAGGACTTGAACATGCTTATAGACTTATGGGAAAATGCAGAGGATAAAGAAGAAATTATTATTGAGGAAAAAATAATGGATGGAGCAAGGTCCTACAGGAGGTGACAGGAAATAGAATTAATATCATATCTTAGAAAGAAAGAGCCTAGGTCATCCAGAAAAGAAGAAATAATGTTTTACAGAGAAATGTGTTTGAGAGAGGAAGAAATTTAAAAGAATTTGCAGTAGATGTCCTATATCTTCTCAGAGAAGGAAGATGCAAAGTCATCTCTTAATGCAGGTGGTATCTGGTTGTGTGGCCTGGAAAGCATTTGGAATCCTTCCCACAGAGAAAAGCATATGAAAGAGTCAACTAGAGGTGAACTAAAGAATTTCTGAACAACTCAGAGTGTATACTAATAATAGAATCGAAAATTTCTAGTTGAGCCAACTGGCACAATTTTGTGACTTTTTCTGGTAACACTCAGTTACCCAGTTAATGAAATCAGAGAAAGTGCTCCATACTGTTTTCCTAGGTGAAGCTTATTAGGAAGATCAAAGTGACAGTAGGTCAAAGGAACTTTTTGATGCCAATAAGAAGTTACATGAAATTGGTCAGCAACTGATCCAGACTGGATCTAGAGGAAGCTTAAAAAGGATTAAAGGAATTAAAAATACAATCAGTGTGAAGAACAGATTCATTAAGAAAAAAAGAATAAGTGGGAAAAAAGAATAGGTGGTTATAGCTATGAAAGAAATCTCCAAACTCAAAATTTTTGAAATGAGATATTTTTAAGTGATCGTTGTTTTTACATCTTCGCTTGAAGTGCCATTAAGCATCATGCCATTCAGCTGTCCTATTACTTATTAGAAAATGGAAGACCAAGAGGTCAAGTGATTTTCCAAATAATCTTCTGAGGAGCATTTTGAAATTTTAAGTAAAATAATAGTCATTAAATCATATTCCCTTAAAAATAATAGTAGATATAGTTGAGTGAATGGAAACCAATGTTACTGATAATATAATCACAGTAAGTAGGTCGTATACATATTTTTCCCATTTCAAATGTATATTATGCTATTCTTCCCTCCTTCCTGTTTCAGCTTCCTCTTAAAGAAGAGAAAATATAAGTTTTCTCTAGATTGAATTAGTAGCTCCCTCATCAATTATGCATTGGGGGAACTAAGTCTAAAAGAATGTGCTACTGACTGCTTTCCTAAATTGCAGTGTAGATGGCATCAAGTTATTTCAGAGTGTGTGCATGCCATGATGATGTATGGGTTCCAACTTTCACTTCCCCCGTATTTCTTATCTTTTTTTTTTTAAAAGATTTTATTTATTTATTCATGAGAGACAGAGAGAGAGAGAGGCAGAGACACAGGCAGAGGGAGAAGCAGGCTCCATGCAGGAAGCCCAATGTGGGACTCGATCCCAGGATCACACCCTGGGATGAAGGCAGCGCTAAACCGCTGAGCCACCCGGGCTGCCCATATTTCTTATCTTTTGAAAAGATTCCTTTCTCTTGATTATTGATATGTTCTTAATCTTAAACTATAAAAAATGTAATTGGAATAGGAGGGAAATGATTTCACTTTAAAATTATGTTTAGACAATACAACAGAAATTTATTATTTCTTCTATCCATCTTTCTTTTGATTTTTAGGGAAGAACATAAATTTAAACAGAAAAAAAACTAAAGATTTGGTTTTGGTAGTTTTTTGTTAATGCATATATCATATTTTACCCTGAGGGACACCTGGGTGGTTCAGTGGTTGAATGTCTGCCTTTGGCTCAGGTTGTGATCCTGGGGTCCTGGGATTGAGTCCCACATCGGGCTCCCTGCAGGGAACCTACTTCTCCCTGGGCCTATGTCTCTGACTCTCTCTCTCTCTTTCTCTCTGTGTGCCTCATGAATAAATAAGTAAATAAAATCGTTTTAAAAAAGTACCTTGAAAATATTTTATTTCATTGAGTCTTTAAGCATATATATTACAAGTTTGGAAAAGTCACTTTCATTGGCTTTTTTTTTTTTTTTTTAGGGCGGGTGGGGCAGAGGGAGAGGGAGAAAAAGAATCTTAAAAAGGCTTCACACTGGGGTTGATCTCACAACCCTGAAATCATGACCTGAGCTGAAATCAAGAGTGTGACTTAACCGATTAAGCCACCCAGGCACGCCTCATTGACTCCTTTTTAAACTTGAACATTTTATTTCAAAGATTCAGTCAAGAAAGATTGTTATTCCTCTCAAGCAATGACTTAACTAGGGGGCCAAAGGGAGCCATCCTTCTGGACTTGGAGCAGTTATTTGGTCACTGACATTGCTTAGAATTGCTTGCACATGGTGATGATAAAAAGCAAACTGAATTTTGGTTAATTTCATTATTAGACTCTGCAGACAATGTACTTGCATTCTGCTTATCTCTAGGATGGACCACTTCCATTCTGCTCCCAACCTTGGTATGCTACTGATCTCAGGTTCTTCTCTCTGCCTTTGAAGACTGACTGAAATAGTATTAGAGAAGGAGAATTTTATGATCTAAACCAGGTGTCCACAAATTATGGTATTCAGGCCAAATCTGATCCTATTACTATTTTTGCAAATACAGTTTGTTTGACATTTAATGTAATTACTTTAACTACTTTTGCACTACAACCACAAAACTGAGTAGCTGGAATAGAGACCATTTAGCCCTCAAAGCCTAATTTATTTATCATCAGGCCTTTACAGAAAAAATTCCCTGATGTTTGATCAAGGATTAAAGCATTACTTGCTCTGTGGACACCAAAGCAAGACCATTATTTCACGTTCAGATTGTAGGCCAATAATTTAATAAGTGTCTTTGTTAAATGTTACCATTCACCAACCTTATATTAGTTTTTCTTTGTTTTGTAGTCCCTGCTATGTGGATATTTGTTAGCAATGACTGATGTGGAAACTACATATGCAGATTTCATTGCTTCAGGAAGAACAGGTAGAAGAAATGCAATACATGATATCCTGGTTTCCTCTGCAAGTGGCAACAGCAATGAATTAGCCTTGAAATTAGCAGGTCTTGATATCAACAAGACAGGTGAGTTGCTTGACACACATCTCTCTCTGAACATGGGATGATTTGTAGCATTTCACTAAGTAGGATTAAAACATGAAAAATCACCTTTGAAAGTAATTTAGTAGAGTTATAAACAGTCTAAGGAAGATAAGTCAGGGACTAATCTCTTAATCACTCATACTCCATTTTCAATGACTCTTCTTTATAGGGTTTCCCACTCAAATGCAGAATCCTTAATCTTATTTTGGTAATGCAATCAATAAAACACATAGGTTTTTTTTAAAAAATCCTAATCTCTATAAAAGCTCTGAAATTTCTATATAGAATATTTAACAAAATTGGAGCCCTTCAATATCAGCCATCTATAATATTTCAATAACCATTTCAAAGGCACAGGGTCTCTGGGACCAATTCTATTGAAAAATGGAAGTAAAATTACATCAATGTCTTTGGTAAAAAGGTCTTACAGTTTTCTTTTCATGATAGAACTAGTGTGTGGAAAATTTGTCTTATTGGGCCTTGCACTCTTCCTACCCAAGTAATCAGACTTTACCAATGAAAAAGTAAAACAAGTTTGTAATATCAAAGTATTTCTGAGTATTTAAATAAATCCCAATAGATCTTTCATTCATAGCTTTTGCAAGATTTAAAACTGGATGTCTTTCCCTAACAAATCTTGTGTAAAAATAACCTTTAAAAGTGAAAAAAAGGAGTTTACCACAGAGGAACCACAAAGTTGTGTACATGAAAAGCACTTAGGAGTTTCTGACTCATGGTAACCACTCAGTACTTCTTTGCTATTAGAATTTTTATGATGGTAAAGCTTTCTGGTTATTGGAAAACGGAGTCAGAGTTTTATGTTAATGAAACAGCTAAACAACATTACCCTAAAATACCTAGGGATAGTACTTTATTCAATGGCTAAGGGTCAGCAGGTCACAGATTGGTCTTTTCAAATTCAAATTGAAAATAAAACTTTACTACCACCACCTTGGAAATATACAGGCTTATGCATACTTTAGGTTTGGTTGTTTCTCTGTTATTTACTACTAGAAGTTACTTAGGAAAGCAGCTGTCAGAAAGGACTTAGGGAATTATTGCAATTTGGTTGCATGAAGTAAGTAAAATTTTTTCTGTGGTCTTTGAGAGTTTGCTAATTTCTTTTATGAGATTTATATTTTTATTTGTAAATAATATTCTATTTTAAATAATCTGCATTAATTTTAGACACCTCTAATATTATTGATAGAGCAGTTCTATTTCTTCCTCTTCAGTCTTCGCTGAAATTAAGACTCATCAGCATTAAGACCTAGCTTATACAAGAGAATATATTAAATTATATAACAAGTGAAATAAATTCATTTCATATTAATAAATATAATAAAATAATTATATTTTATATTAGCAGTATTATTAAACAAGTTAAATTAATTAAAATATCTTTATGCTATCAAATGTCTTCTTTTCTAAACATTTCTATATTTTAATTACTATTCTCCAGGCTCCTAAAAATTTTTGTTTCTCTTCAAATCCTAAAGTCCAGCAACAGGCAAAATATAAACAGTAGTAACTTTTTTATTATTCTAAGTACAAAGAACTAAATATAGTAACTGCAATTATGACAAATATATAATGACAAATGCAATATCAATGGCTGAATATTATGAGGGACTTCTATAATTCTTGAGTGTTTCAACTTCTTTTTAGTTTATACTCAACAATATTGCTGTCCCATGTTTATTTCAGCTTTCTAACAAGCACCTATTTAGCCACGAATCTGTGACTGCAGCATTATGCTAAGCTGTGAGAAGAGTTCTCAGACACCTAGAAAGTTCCAAGCTCCATGGAAGTCAAATTCCTCATCTTGTATTTATGCAGTCAGTTTCATCCTTAAATATTCTTCTGTCTTGTATCTGCCCTAATTTGACTTCATTCTTTTGGTTACCAAGAGCTTTTCATATTTATCAAGTTTTTGTTGTATGCTAATCTACACATTTCAGATTCAGGCCATCTACACATTTTGGGAGGCTATTCATTGCTGTAATAATGAAAGTAGTTTGTGAACATGATATATAATGCCTGGTTATACTCTGAAAACCCCTTTAGGAACAGAATATGTATATTTATGTAGAACTGCCTTTAATTTCCTTAAAGTATAGTATCTGGTGAAATGTTTTGTGTATACTCATTAAGAATAAAGGAGAAATTGCCTCTTAACACATCCATTTAAAGAATGGAACAGCCTACTCACCTCTATCTATTTGAATTATGGTAACAAACACTCAGCAAATATTGATATAGTTTATGTTCTTCAAGGGCAGACTGGAGGCCATAACTACTGGCCAGAGACCCATGAGCTAACATAATGTCCCTTCATCTTGTACTGTTGCTTTTAATTTTTTTTAAGATTTTATTTATTTATTCATGAGAAACACACAGAGAGAGAGAAGCAGAGACACAGGCAGAGAGAGAAGCAGGCTCCACGCAGGGAGCCTGATATAGGACTAGATCCCGGGTCTCCAGGACCATACCCTGGGCTGAAGGCAGCGCTAAACCGCAGAGCCACCCAGGGTAAAGTAACGAAACATCTGAGAAAGCAGGTGGGTTCTCGACAAGTAATATAAATAATGTAAAATGCAATTTTAAATATTTCTTAAAATAAGACAGGAGTGAAATAGTAAACTTGCTTCCCATTCTGATTTCTGCCTAAAATCACTTTCAATTTCTGCAACCTGTGAAACTCTAAGTGTCAAAACCTGGCCTTGAGATTTCCTAGCTATTTATCAAAAGCATAGGTGATCACTAAGCACTGTATAAATTATTATTTTGTTTTTGAGCCATGCTGTCCCTAGTTCACAGAACCAGAATTAGCCAGCCTTTGAAACACTAATTGAAGAATTGATTATCAATAAAATACACTTGTCTCTATGAGAACTTCAGACTTTTTGAGTATCTCTTAAATTCCCAATATGATATCTTAAGAGTCAGTAAATATAGACAATAGTTTTTACTTTGCCTTTATCTTTTTCTCATTGTCTCTTACAGAAGGTGAAGAAGATGCACAACGAAGTTCCACAGAACAAAGTGGGGAAGCCCAGGGAGAAGCAGCAAAATCTGAAAGCTAAAGCCCACTTTGATAACTTCAGCAACATCTGACAATGTCTCAAATCTCCAGGCCTGGCTGGAATGCATTTGTTTCCATGAGTGAAAAAGTGGGGGGAAATATAGCTGTGCTGCATTGTAGGAATCTGCTCATTATCATGTTAAAAATGGGGGCAGAGGTTGTGGCTGCAGACAGACTTTTCTCTACCTCTGTCATTAGCAATGGTTGAAATCATGTGGCTTGTGTTTGGATGTCATTTTTGTATGGATCTTTTCACTTGACCATATGACAAAATGCTTGTAGAGAGTAGCACTGACCTAGATGATGATTCTTCCTGTAGCATCTGGCCCCTCACAATGTCAGAGGATTTAATTGTGTCTAATTGCAAAAGGTTGGTTGAACCCCAGAGTTTAAATATCTCTGGTCCAAGTATTCACCCAGTAAAAGAACCATCCAGAAAGCACTGTTTTTTAGCATTATGTATCTGTGTGTTCCTGCTGTGTTATTTACACTGTTTTGTATTGTATAATAGATGCTCAGCACTGCCCCCTTCTTTGATTGCTTATGAGAAACAAAAATAATGTATGTTACTGTGAATTTTTATACCACTCATTTTTAAAAGGGCTGCCTTTTTCCTTCTCCACAGTGTGGTGGTGTACACAGGATAGATCGCACTTTTTTTTTAACTTAATCTTTCCCCATGATTCACTGTTGGTGAATTTATTAAGTCTAACCAATGAATTAAGACTCTTTTGCTCTATTATACAGGCATTTGAAACTATCTGTTAATGTGAATTTTACTTGAATTCAGTCTGTTTGGTGTCTGCACAGACCAGAATTCAATATGCAAATTTTGTTTTATTTTCAATTGGAGAACTTTTCCCAACTAATATATTTTTTTAAAGTTTTTAATTATGAGGATTTTGGATAATCAAGATGGTGGGAAAGATAAAACAAGATAATATTAAGAACGGGAAACATTTTGTTCTTATGGAATCAAACTTCTCAATGCTGTATGCTACTATTTAAATTTGGAGGACAACTTATCTGCATGGAGCTGTAACAGATGGAAAAAATTATCTTGCAATCATGTGGACACCAATCACAAAAGTAAAGCCCTTGCATTGTGTTTTTCATGTCTTTTTTCAGCCCTATCAGATACAAATGTTATTATGCACTTTTTAATGTTTGTAAACTTTTACTAACAATTAGTGTGAATTGCATTCTGATACAATAATAATTATCATTAGAAGCTAACAAAATACTGTTGATAGCCTCTGCTGTGTTTTGACATCATGGTTCATCTATGGAAAGTTTCTGTGAGCTATGTAATCCCATTGGTCAGTATTATAAAATCATTTATCAGTAGTAATAAATAAGGAACCAGTAATATGCCAATGGCTCATGGATAACTGGACAAATAACAGATAACAGGAAGACCCTTTACAATAAATACCCCACTTAATTATCCTCAAGGTCTTAGAGATAGTCCCATGTGAGGTAGGTTAAGCAGCATTTCCACAGATAATCTCCATGGACATACTGGGAATTCAGCCCTCTTCTGTAGCTGCTTATAGGATAAAAGGCCAGTTTGCCCTCATTTCCCCTTATAGTATTTTCCAAATAAGTAGGATAAGGGTGGGTATCATTTGGTTCTCAATCAGATATTACTAGAAAAAAATGTTAATAGAATGAGTCTCTCAGAAAATAGAAGGAAGACTAAATAGTAGAGTACTTCATTCTAACCAGTTAGGGTCCAAAATCTCACGTTAAAATTCAAATAAATCCACCTGTTAATAGACTTACAAGTGGGAAGAGAGGTTCCTAAGCTTTTTTAGACAATCTCTGGTAGTCCATTTAAAACATCCAACCCATAAAATCACTTTTTCAATATCCTCATTTACTATCCTCATGGCTTTCTTGTGAATCTAGATAAAGTTCTCTCCATCCTTAAAGTTGTGGAATTCCAAACTGATTACCTGTGATTTTGTTAAGTTTAGGACTAGTGCTGAGTGTATGTGGAGAGTTTATATTCCTATGTGATATACTATTATTAATGCATGTGGTGTCATGCTTGTCTTTGAATATATAATAGTGCTAAATTGCAAAGTCATATGGAGCTTTTGAATTATTTTGACCTTTTACTGCTACTTTGTCTGCTATATTCAAACCCTGAGGCATTCCCAAGCTAGAAGATAAAAATCAACTTTCCAAAATGTCCACATCCTATAAATGTTGCTCAGCAAAAGTCCACAGTGTCTTCCAAATTATATTGTAATATCTTTTACTTGCAAGTCAGTAATATACATGGGATTGAATTTTTAAGGAGAAAAGGAAAGGGTGGAAAACTAAGGCATTAGGTTGAGAATATGCAGTGAGTGCCTACTAACCAATGGACATTATGCTAATCACTTCCTAGCACATTTTCTCACATTTTATTTTTTCTCCTTATATAATTTGATTAAAGAGGTAGTGTTATCCCATTTCACAGATTAAGAAATTAAGGCTTAATAAGGTATAACTTTTCAAGTTTAAAGAGCTAATAAATGATGAAATTAGATTTGAACCTATTTTTATCTGTTTCCAAGGAGCTTTCTACTGCACATGCCATAAAACTAAGCTAATTATAGAGCATCTTTATCTGTAAGGGAACATTTAGAGATGAACTGGTTCAACCTCCATATTTTAGAGAGGGAAGTGACTCTTGGAAGAGGAAATTGTCTTTCTCAAGGTTACCTAGAAGAGAAATGACACAGATGTGACCAGACCATTGATAGTGCACTTAAAAAAAAAAAAAAAAAAAAAAAATTCAAGTAGAATTTATTTTGTGTGTTATACTCCCCCAAAATATTTTTCTGACATATAGTCTATGAATTTAGCATGGTTCAGAATTTTTTGTGACATGCTACTCATTTTGTTTAATTAACTAAAAATAGGAAAATTTCAGTTTTCAGCTCATTTGTCATAGATATGAACTTGTCAAATTTACCTTCTATTAATTATAAACATCCTATGCCAACATACTGTTCTCATAGTCCATAGAAATGTTTTTCTAATATATAACAGGCAGTCTTCAATTTTTAGGCAACACTCCAAGAACTGCTCACTGTAAATGCTCTACACTTGAGTCTTACTCAGACACAGTGAAAATGCACCATTTTTGAAGACGAATGATATTGCTCTTTCTCTTCAGAGAAGCAATAATGGGTAAAGAAATGTAACTGCTAGGTAGCCAAGCTTCTGAGTGAAGCTTGTGACAATAGGAAGACAATGTATAGTTATCAAGTAAATACAGGAAAGCATCTATGATTTATGATGTCTTAATAGGCCCCAAATTGTTCTTTAATTAAAGGGTGGCAGTCTCTGAAGTAATTTGTGAGCTTGTATGACTTTTGTATTTAGTAATGTTGCATGCTCACATAATTGATATTAAAAGTAATACATTTTTTCTGAAATGTGCACAGTCTATTAAGAGTATTTATTGAACATACACTATGTATTTGATGCTTGAGAAAGTGCTGCGAGTGAGAAAGGAGAAATTCAAAGCCTCAGCCATCCTGTGGTAGACATACCAGTATTCTGGCCTCACTTTTTCTGGGCCTTAACTCCAATAATTTTCACCTGCACTTCCACTCTGGTAGCCCACTTCCTGGACTTCATCATCTATCAGAGCCAACTCTTACATCCTACACCCCTATGGTTTTCACTTGCTCATCTGCAGGGCAGTGATTTTGAATCAGGAAAAAGATCAGTGTTTATCAGAATCCCTTGAAGGTTTTACAACACTCCTTCCTCCACCCATATACATCCTCTTTATCTCTCTCTCTCTCTCTCTCTCTCTCTCACACACACACATACACACACACACTTCCCCTTGAGAACACTCCCTGTGCAACTTTGTCATTTTTTTCTGCCGCCGCCCCCCCACCACCACCACCGCCCTCACCCTCACCACCTGAGAACCACTAATTTGGAAAAACTGCAAAGTTTCCAGACGCTCCAGCTCTATTTATGCCACTGAAAAGTTTTAAAATGAGTCAGTAACAAAATGGAATGCTCATAGGCACCCATGGTTTTACTATACTGAGGATAACATCTTGGGGTAGAAAAGCAGAGAGTTTAATTTCTTTTATTGGGTGGTGTCTCTTTTCATTATATTATTTTTATCACATAAAGGCAGTAAGGACCTAGGAGAAAGTAACATCAAATAATACCCTGAGTTCAGGCAAGGTCTTAGGCAGAAGTGGTAAAAGAGGATGTAAATCTTGAGGCTCATTTTACTTAGGTCACAAGGATAAAACACTACACAGGGATTTGGAACAAAATGCTAGCCAGTGGGAAACAAATTTGTATTTTCTCTGGTGTTTCTTCTCTTTACATATTTGTTGTCTCTATCTAGGCCGGAATGTAGGGATTTGGGATCCTGGCTATCTCTCACTACGAAGTCAAAATTAACAAAACTATCTGACTATAACCGGGTAACTTTCTAGTTTGCACCACCTCTACTTTCTGATTAAATCAAGATGGATGTTTCTGTAGCAACTCACCTCCCAGTCTGAAATCCACTGTTAACCTCATCAGTTCTCCTGATTTTCTTACTTTCTTGTCTTTCTGCTAGCTCTGCTCCATCAAAACCAATCAAACCATCAGCTTTCATTCTACTTGTCTTCAGAATGACTATAACAAGTTTCTAACAATGCTTATTCATTGTTCACAACTGCATTTTAGACATGAGTGCTGTGCAGCTATTTTTTGTCATATCCCTAGAGATAGAGGAAGTTTCCCACTACTGTCTAAGATGTAGGTTTTCCTTTGACATTTTAAAACCATTTTCTTTTAGGAGGTCTGTTAATTATCCTTTTTTCTTCACTCACTTTACCCTTTTCTACAAATGTACTCAAGTTCTCAGTTCCACTCAACTTCCCTACTTGTATTTCTCAAAATAGTAATCTTTGCTCTTGTTTTCATATTTCTCCTCATTTCTTATCCTTTTGCAATCTGACTTCCAATTAAATTTTTCTTATTACCAACAACATCTTTAGTCGTTCTTGGACTCAGTATTGTCATTGAAGCCCTAGTCGATGTGTAAATTTAAAAATGATGATGTTCCAGAGGACTCAAGTTTCTCCTAAAATAAAATTTAATGTTTCTATAATTCTAATCGATAGTTTGGCAGGGTGTAGCTGCATAATAAAGTCTCGTTAAGGATGGAATCTTTGTATCCCAAGAAAATAATTCTCCAGGTTCACATCTTCCATCATATATGGATGTGCCCTTTCTCTTCCACCACATTCTCCCCATAGTGTTTGCTACATCCCCAGGTCCTACAGTGCTCATTTCTTCATAGGGGGGTTGTACATATGTAGGCACTAACCTGGAGCCTGGACATCCAGAGATGGGCAAGATGAGCCTGTGATGTTTTAGTTCTGTATTCCATTATACTCCAGGATGACTGCCAGCAGTATCACTAGTTTCACAAAGTAGCCATGTATAAGCTAAACCACTCAACTTCTTTGTACACTTGTTCTCTGAATTAGACATAAGTGAGTATATTAATTCCATTGCTCAAATATAATGGGTAGTTTATGTATGTTTAACAAATCTATCTTATAGCATTTAATCTTGTTCACCACGGAATCTTTTTGAGATGCTCTCTATACTTTCCTACCCACTCACCACCCGCGGGTATATGTATGCATGGATGTAATCCTTTGTTCCCTTTTCTCTGGCAACTCCTCACTTTCTTTGAAAAATCTCTCCTCTACCTCACCAGTAAATACTGTGGTTCCGTGTGATTCTATCTTTATTCTTCTCTAATCCTAGTGTTCACATGACCTCTTCTTCTAGGCCAACATCATCAACCACCCCTTTTACTATGATGAATCCCAGAGGTCATTCCTGATCACCTGACTTATTGGACAGCTCAATATGGATTTCCCAAAAGCATCTTAAAATTCAACATTCTAACATTAAATCCAACAAATGACCCCATTCACAAAACTGCTGTTCTTCATATGCTGCAGATCTCATAATAATAGAAGTACTGGTTTCTCAGCAAACTTAAATGAAAATTCTTACAGTTCCCTTAACTCTTCTTCCTCCAATTTATTTTTCAGCCCATCAATCCTAATTCTTACTTCTTGAAACTTCCCACTTTTTGTCTACATTACAACCTTTTAAATCATCACTTATCTAATATAATGCAATAGCTTGATCATCAGGACCTGCCTCGTCTGACATTCTATCTCTCAACCAGATGTATCTGATTGTTTGACTCCCCTAATTTAAAAAATCCTTATACTTAGCCAGACAAAAAAACTTTTTCATATAAGTGCCACATTTTATTTTTATGTAACTCCTTGCTCTGTATTAACCGTTTTCCTGTTCCTAAGATGTTCTTCTTCATATTTGACATCAAGTTCTCATTGGTTCTTTCAGATTGTGTCCCATTTCACCCTTTAGAGAATTTTTGACTTGCATCCCCATTCTCAAGCCCCAACCTAGGAAATTAGCTGTTCTATACTCCTTGATCCCCTAACACTTGATCTGCAAATGTATCTTATTAGATCACAGCTATTTGTTTACATGTGTATCTCTCCAACTAGAATATGAGCTCTTTCAGGGAAAAAACCCTCTTTTATTCATCTTTGTCTCCTCATTGTCTATTAATATTCAATAAATTTGTAAATGAATGTCCATCCTGCTGAAGCTCACAAGGTAGTTAAGAAACAATTTACATACAGATTGATTAGGAAAAAATGCAATACAGAGATAAAGTTGATAGTTGAAAATAGTAAAGCCTGCATAATATTGCCTTACAGAAGGTAAAAGCTTATTTTTTTTCTAAATTATGAAATAGTGTAACTTTTTATTTTTTAAATCAATTTAAATTTTTTTTAAGAGGGATTGGGGAGGGGCAAAAAGAGAGAGAGAGAGAATCTCAAGCAGGCTCCATGCCCAGCAGGCTCCATCTCAACCCTGAGATCATGACCTGAGTTAAAAATCAAGAGTCGGATATTTAACTGACTGAATCACCCAAGTGCCGCATTAATGTAACTAATTATAAATTTGATTCTCAAACTGTATGCTGCACATTTACAAACACACAAATTTGATATGACATACACTGATGAAATGTCCAATAGGATGAGGTATAAATAAATAAGCAAATTAGAGTAAGCCATCCAACTACATAGTAACTCTGGTAAAGGTATTTCTTGGCATTCTGTAGTTTAAATACCCTTCAGTTTGCTAGGATTGAGAATAGACCAAAAAAAAAAAAAAAAAAAAAGGACTGAGAGAGATTGTATCATAGTCTTCTAGCCTAAGCAACACATTTGTCGGACAGCAAGATCTCTGGGGAGGCTTTTGGTCTTTAAACAAGGGGACATGGAAGTTTCTAAGAATATGCTTCTAAAAATAAAATCTAATGTACTCTAGTAGGCTAAAGAAATGAGAGTTTTGATAAGATATGATGAACTTCAAAATGGCAGGAACTCATAGAAAAAAAGGAGAAAATAATACAAAGGGACCAAGAGACACATCTGTATACACTCAAGAAGGAAAGGACACTGATATATATGTACAGAACCTTAAGGTCTTTTTCCTGAATATTGTATCTTTTAGAAAACACAAAAATAAAAGTAATCAAATTAACATTGGAAAATATGGCAGGACTAAAGAAGAATTATATATACTTTTTGACTCTGAAACTAAGAATAAGAATGGCCAGGGAAATGATGTAGGTTATTCCTAACAGAACACATGTTTGCACTTTGGCTACCATGATTAATTTTATACATTTCACTTGAGTAGGATGGTGTCACTATTATAACTGGCGTGTTGAATTTTTTTGGGGGGGCTTGTTGAATTTTTAAGTTTTCTTTTATCCCACATGTTCTTTAAAATCCATAAAACAATATATAACCGTGAATCTTAAGGGCAAAAAATTATGTAAAAATAGCTACAGCTAGGGAGTGACAACTTAAAAAGAACCTGCCTTCCTGGATGGTCCTAAAAAAATCCAGTAAATCATTAATTTTATTTAGGAAATATTTGTTAGCATTTAGTAAGTTTAAGTCACTGTGTTCGGTGCAGCAAGGAGTAAAATTAAAAAAAAAACAAACACAAAATCTTTGACTAATAGAAACTAGAATAAGTGACAGTGAGCAGTTTCTTCTGTCAGGATTCTCAGCCTTTTCCCATTGCCATTCAATTATTTTAATATGTGGAATTTTCCTTTAATAACACTGCATAATGAGAATTTACTTTTTGCTCAACTGATTCCCAAGCCTTTGTAACACAAAATTGAAAGAAAAGATCTAGACACAGGTTAGAGTGATAAGAAGAAAAAAAATTTTTTTTGATCTAGACACAGGTTAGAGTGATAAGAAGAAAAAGACTTTTTTCATGAACAATTAATACAAGGGTTGTTCTTTCCTGAAGCTAAGAATTAGGGGGCAAATTGGAAAAGCAATGAAACTGGGGTTTCTAAAAGAAAGTTTGGGGGACGCCTGTGTGGCTCAGTGGTTGGGTGTCTGCCTTCAGCTCAGGGCATGATCTCGGTGTCCTGGGATCGAGTCCCATATCGCGCTCTTGCATGGAGCCTGTTTCTCCCATCTCTGCCTCTCTCTGTGTCTCTCATGAATTAATGAATAAAATCTTAAAAAACAAACAAACAAAAAAGGTTTGAGAGGGCTGATTTCAATGAAGAAATATTCAAAGAAAATTAAGATTAAAAAACAGCATTTTTATAGCCTGTGAACTAGACCTTCTAAGAGATACATGTAAAGATTGAGAATACGTCTCAATTATTTTTGGGTTTTTGGTGAGACTTTTTTTAATGTGGCTCCATGCAAAGATAGGGCCACAGGAGACCCTAAGCCTTATTAAAGTATACTTTAATAGTAATGGCAAAACAAATACATACATGTTTATTATAAATAAGTGTCTGAATATGATGAGCAATAACACATGAACATGGAACATCCTGCACATACCCTGGGGGAGAAATGTCACTCAAGAGGAAAGATCATGGAGAAGGATGTGATGGAATTATTCCTTGAAATATTTATTTCATTGAAGAAAAGAGATTAGATATTCTACAAAGAAAAAAATGATGTAAACTGAGGTTCACATGTAGGACAACATAGGGTCACATGTTTTTTAAATAATCCAAGTTTGCTGTAGCACAGTATATGTGTTAAGTCTGAGGTGAGACATTGCGATGTGGCTGAAAAACCAGCTCCATGAGATCACTCAGAGGGAAGAGTGTGGGCCTGGGAGCATGTCTCAGGCACAAAGATCCTGAGACACAGAGGGCATCCATGCCAAGGAGCCTAACATAGAATCGAAAGAATTCTGAAAGTGGGAGTTAAGTTTTTGAAGGTAGGCTAAGGGCTTGGAGATGAATGTAGGACATATTCCAAGGTTAAGAATCCCGTGGCTGAGAAAACCAAACGTCAGAAGAAAAGTGAGAAGCAGCAGGGATACATACAAGAGGCACAGACAGGATCCTGCTGGGCAAAGCAGCTGCTGTTGTCCTTCATCCATGCTTTCCACTTATGTCCTGACACACTGCTCAGTTTTTAAAGGCACCATACTTCTCTGCTGACACGTGGCGCAAGTATAAGAGAAAGAGGTCTTTTAATTTAGCACTACAGAAAGATGACCTTTCTCAGGAAAATAATAATGATCAGGTTCTGAATCTATACTGAACATTCAATTAAATTGCCTCTATTTCTCACAATTACCCTGAAATATGAATACACTTCTCTCCTTATAAATGACCAACCTAAGGTGCAGGAAAGTTAAGTGGCTTCTCCAAGGCCATGAAGTTTTTGTGTTACAAAGCTAGCACTGAAACCTATCTTCAACTTCTCTGATGACAATTTCCCATGGTCCTTCAAGCACATCAGAGCTGTCCAATAGAACAATTATAAATGCCAAATATGCATTTTTACATTTTCTAGTAGCTATATCAAAATAAAAAAGCAGCAAATAACCCAATATATTGAAAAGATTGAATTAATATATACTCAGTATAAAAATTAATAACATTTTCTCTTTTTTTGATACCAATTCTTCAAAATCCAGTGTTTTTTTTTATACCATTATCTCAATTCAGGCTACCTTCATTTCAAATGGTCTGGCTACCATATGTCACATCCATACCAAAGGGCAGATATCATAGGGCACAAGCTATATGCCCTTTTCCGTTTTCTGAGGATTAAGTAAAGAAGAGATTCACTTTTAGGACAAAGGGGGTTGTAGATTGTGCATGTTTGTATATAGTTCTTTCTCAGTGATTCTCAACTTTGGCTTCCTATCAGATTCACCAGGAATTTTTTTTTTTAAGATTTTATATATGTATTCACAAGAGACAGAAAGAGAGAGAGGCAGAGACACAGGCAGAGGGAGAAGCAGGCTCCATGCAGAGAGCCCAATGCGGGACTCGATCCCAGGACTCCAGGATCACACCCTGAGCTGAAGGCAGGCACTCAACCACTGAGCCACCCAGACATCCCTCACCAGGAATTTTTAAACATATTAAGAATTGGGCCTAATTTCTATAGATTTTGATTTTTTTGCAGGGTAAGGCATCAACCATTTTTTAAATCTCTGCTGAAGTATAATAAATATTTAGAAATGTTTATAAATGTGCAGTTTTATGTATTTCCATAAAATGAACACATGCAGGTAACCACCATCCAGATCAAAGGTCAGAGTATTTCAACACCCTGGAAGTCCTCATCAGGTTCTCTTCTAGTCACCACCCTCTGCAAAGGGCTACATCCTCTGAGAATGATAAAATGGTGAATCTCCATCTGTTCTTACAGAGCAGGCCCTGGAATTCAGCCCAGAACTGTCACCTAATACATTAATGCTCATCGCAGGTTGCTCTTCTGCAGGGTCAGGCTTCTCGGGTCAATCTGTAGCCCCAGAAATAATGAAGCCCATGCCAGTCCATTTATCTTCTAGAGGATCTCTACCTAAGGAAACACAGGTCCTTCAGGTTATTTCCCCTGGTCCATGTAGTTTCAATCTCCACTCAGACTTGAACCATTGGCTCTGTCTTCATTCAGCCCTTTTTAGTTGCATGATCCCAAATATTTGGTCTTCTCTCTTCCTACACAATCCACCTATTTTCTCACCTGAGTTTTACGTTCCATTAGCAACAGATCATATGTATAATAGTTTTGTGAAGACAGTAATAAAGATTTCAATTTTCTGCTAAACAGGCTTTAATATGAGATCCAAGTTGATGACCTTTTCCTTGGTACTTAATTCTGCAACCTTCTGCTCCAGGCTTTCTCATTACCACACAGCTCCTCTGGTCTTATAAATGCAATTCTTTGGAAATAGCACTTTTTTTCTCTCTACCTGCCTTTTACCTGCTCCAGATTCAAGTTATTTAAAGTGCATTTCTAAGAAAATTTAAACTTTATGTCTGCAACAGGTATTCCCTCATTGGCTTAATCAGAAAAAAAAATCAATTAAGACATATCCTAACTCAAGCCAACCTGAGCAAGTATACAAGTGGATTGAATCTGTGAATTCCATGCTACAATAAGTCCTAACTAAATAACTTCTCAAAATATTAAATATCTAGCAATATTCAGCATGCCATTTGTTGGAATTACAATTGCTTCACAGTATTGTTTTTTTTTCCCCTGCTCTCAGAACAGTGCCTTGTTGTACTTTCAGCCCATACAAGAATATTTTGAATGAGTCTGACTCTGCAAAGACAGCATTTGCAGCTGAAAATAGCAAAACATGACCATCTGTTCTCTCACTTCATGGTTCAATCTGACAACATCCTAACACAGTTGTCTTCCTCCTTGACTCCATTCTCCTCGGCCCACCCGCCTCATTCTACCAGTTTCCTATCTGAACTTCTTCACTTACACTGTGTCTTTCCATGTTCCTCTCTTTCTGCTCACATACCACTACTTTCCTCCATTTTATTGCTTTATAATTCTTACAACCCTCAAAATACTCAGTTGCCTTCCAATCTCCATCCTCTGAAGTCCAGCTTTCTCCCCTAATTCCTCTGCCTCACATTTTCTGCACTCTACTCAGCCTTACCTAACTTTAATTGAGAAAAAGAGAAAAAGGAAAGAAATTCCATACCTAGGCTTCTAAGATCAATCTAAAGTGTGCTGGAAATATGCAAATAAACCCTATGTACCGGGGAGGCGTAAGAAAAATGAACAGGAAAAAGGCACAAACAACACTGCAACAAGAGCAATTTTTACCTCTATTACTATAGATTTCCATTAAGTCATTTATCAACTATAGGAGAGGTGGGAGAGGATACCCAGGGCCACCAAACTGCCATGACTTTTTGTACAAATGTGTCAAATATCAGAGAGCTACCTTAATTTTTCATCTGTCCATTCACTGAAACTCCAAATGATTGATAATTTTAGGAAACACTGGGAAAATATATTTAGGAGAGACTGAATTTAATAGCATGGGCTCAAAACTCAGATTTCTCACAAATTTAATGTATGATTTCTCCCAATTTACTCAACTACGCTGGGGATCATTTTCTTGTCTATAAAAGGAAATAATAATAGCATTTCTTAGAAATGTTGAATAATATCAAGAAGAATGTTAAAAGGTTGAGATTAGTTAATACATATAAACCACTGAGAATAGTGCCTGGCATTTAGTATAGATGTTAGCTATTAATGTTATTGCTGTTGTGTTGTTATATGAGATATGCAGTCTTAGATCACTCAGAGAGCATAGTCAAATGGCTTTTACTTCTTTTTTTTAAGATTTTATTTATTTATTTATTTATTTATTTATTTATTTATTTATTTATTTAGAAAGAGGAAGAGAGTGCACACAAGGTGGGGTGGAAGAGGGACAAGCAGACTCCACACTGAGCACAGAGCCTGATGCAGGGCTCCATCTAGGGACCCTGAGATCATGACCTGAGCCAAAATCAAGAGTCTGATGCTTAACCAACTGAGCCATGCAGGCACCTTCTACCTTTTAATGAGTAGTACCACCCACTGGCATAGAGGTTTAACTTATTCATTTATTGAACAAAAAAAAATGAGTTCCTTTTCTGTGGCAGATACTTTCAGGATGCTAACTAAACGATTTAATCATAGGAATGATCTTCAGCCATGTAAAGCTCAAGACTGGTAAAGCCTGGCTTATTTGGATCCTAGCAAATAAAATACTTAGAGCATTTCCTCTAGTCTTGTAGGAAATCCAAATTGTGAGGAGCAAAATTCCAATTAGGAGGAAAGAGAGACAGGGAAACTATTTCAGGACTTAGAGTCAATTCAAGTTCATCTCTAATTTTTTCTTACAATTGTTACCTTTGCAGTTCCACAATGTCAGTAGATAGTAGAAGGAGACATGAGTTCTCATAACAAAATAAAAAGCAAAGTGAAGAGCGGTTGGCACTAAGACAGGGGGTACTGCTGGACAGGTTTAGTCATTTGATGATAATAATTTCCTCTGTTATATCTTACTAGCACCTCTGAGAGCTGTTTCTTTTTAGTCTTCTGATTCAAGTACAGACAAAAGCCCATTCTCCTGGTTCCCCCTGGATAAAACTGAGATTAGGCAAAGTCTGGTAAACACTGAAGAGACCAAGACCAAAGAGAGGAAAATAGAGAGTATAGATTGATTGGCTTACTAAAAGAAGGTTTCTCATTTTTAATCTAGTTGACTTTAGTCTAGGTTATCTCAAGGTTTGCCCACTGTTCATGAGATCCTCTAAAGGATAGTGAGATTCTATCCAGAAAATTCTTCCCTTTGTATCTATAGACTCTTCCTCCTATCCCATTTCGTAAACCAAGAGATTCCTCTTCTACTAGTTAGATAGGTCATGCAAGCTATCTTTAAATAAGTATCTATATTCATTATACAGTAATAATTACATGATTGATTTAACACTCACACATTATTCATATATACTATTTTCTTGTTAATTAATAAAGAAAAAAGTCCCAAAGCCCTCATAATCTCAACCAGCATATATAGGGATTATGGAGTTTACTAGTCTATATACTCAATCAGAAAAGCAGACTTTTAAAATTTTATTGCTATAAATAATAAATTTAAAATAAAAAATATTTTCCTCTTAATTCTAAGTAAATTCTATGTAATAGATATTCTGGTTAATCAAATATTTGTTATAATTGTCCTTGAATAAATTTTTTTGTATTAAGGCATATTTCTCAATCAGATAGGAAAATCAAATTATTTAACAATAGTTAGATCAGGTTTTTACTGTACTTATCTCAAGACAAAAAATATATACTTTTATATTTTTCTATGTTTCTACATTTTTCTATATTGCTATTTTCTACTTTGCATCTCTGTAGATATCAATAAATAATAAGTAATAGATATCTGCCTCCTGGTGGCCATATGCAGTTCTAAAAGAAAAAAATAACCCTATGTCTCTTAAAAGGCAACAGCGATTTTGTTTCAGAATTTTTTTTAGAAAGCTGTTCACTCTGGAAAGCAACGGTGGGTCAGCTTGATATCCACAAGGGAAAAAGCAGCAATGGCAGCCAACATCAGCGCCTTCCAAGGACACTGTGGAACACAATAGTTCCCTTTTAGATTCAATTGGCTTGCAAGCCATATACACACATAAGCTCCAAAAAATCCTCATTAAAATCAGTTTTGATAAAATTTAAAAAGTTTAGCTGGCAATTCTAACATATTTATTACAAATATCTTCCCTTAAGCCTCAAGGTCCTAATGTTACAGTGCAATATGCCTTTATTACCTTTAGCCAAACAGAATATTCTTCATAATATGTATTAACTCCTAATATACTCCCTGATGTAAATAAAGTCTCTTGTGTCAATCTGATATGGACATTGAAATGTATGCTTCTAAAAAAAAAATGAAATGTATGCTTCTTTAAGTACCTTTACTTTGTAATAGAATAAAAACCTTTGGGAAGTATCAAACATGCCTTGACAGGAACATAGATAGCATTGCTTATTAAAACCATGTCAGAAATGCAAAAGGTTTTGTCAAAATAATAATTTACTGAGGCAATTTTTAAATCTATGATTTATCAAAATCTGAGTCTATTTCTGAAGGGTTGCATCAGTAGAAATAATAGTAAAATATGTTGTATATCATGTCACTAATAAATATTTAAGTGCTTACAAGCTTATGATACAGAACAATTTTTGAATAGAAATCACATGATTCAACAGACAAAATTAGTGGCTAAAATTAATTTGACAAAATCTGTAATTTTGAGATTGTAAGATGATTTTTTTTGTATTTTTTAAAAGATTTTATTTATGTATTCATGAGAGACACACACAGAGAGAGAGAGAGAGAGGCAGAGACACAGGCAGAGGGAGAAGCAGGCTCCATGCAGGAAGCCCGATGTGGGACTCAATCCCAGGTCTCCAGGATCACGCCCTGGGCTGAAGGTGGCACTAAACCACTGAGCCACCTGGGCTACCCTTGTAAAATGAATTAACTCAAGATTAAGCACTTACAACACTTTTGATTGCACTATGAAGATTTAATTGGGAAAGTGATATAGAAAATATTTATGAGATGCCACGTATCTCACAATGTTCCTTTGATTAGTGTTCTATAGAAGGGAAAGGATTGAATGGATATTATCTTAATATAATTAATAAACATAATAAAATTAACTGAACCTTAATCACTGAACTTTTTTTTAACTATTGTTTTGAGAACATAAGAGTTGTAATAGCATAGAAAAATGTCCTCTTAAATAATTGAAGAAACAATAAACTCATTAAAAGAAATAATATATTTGACTACCAACAACAAACATTATTTACTCATGACAGGGAAAGGGGAAAGCAAAAGAATAACTTTACAAAGGAAAAACCTGACAAAAATTACTGAAATTATCCTTCAAAGAAGAAGGAGAAATAAAGACTATCTTACAAAAATAAAAATGGAGTAATTTGTTGCCAATAGATATGTCTTGCAAGAAATGTTAAAAGAAGTTCTTTAGAGAGAAGGAAAATTATAAAGATCAGCAACTGGGATCTACACAAAAAAAGAATGAACATCGAGAAAGAATAAGTGGAAGTAAAATAAAAACTTAGTTTTCTTATTCTTAAAAAAAAAAAAGAATTATTTATTTTAGAGAGATAAATAATTATCTTCTCCTTGAGAAGATAATAAATATTGATAATAAATATTATCTTCTCCTTGAGAAGGAGAGCACTTGAACAGGAGGAGGCAGGGGGAGAGAGAGAATCTTCAAGCTGACTCCTGCCCCGTGGGAGCTGGAGGTGGAGCTTGATCCCAGGGACTGAGCCACTCAGGAACACCTGTTTTTCTTATTCTTAATCAATCTAACAAGTAATAGCTTCTTTAAAATAATAATAGCAATAATGTATTTGATTTGACAACAATGATACAAGGGACAAAAAAGAGGAATTAGAATTATTTGTTATAATGTACTCACACTACGCAGGAGGTGACATAGTGTTATTTTAATGTGGACTTCAACTAGTTGTAAATGAATATTGCAAACTTTGGCCAACCACTAAAAAAGGTAAAAAAAGAAAAACAAGAAAATAAAAATAAATTATAAGAGAGAAGAATAAATGGAATCAGATGAAACGGTCAATTAAAAGCCACAAAAGGGGATGCCTGGGTGGCTCAGCGGTTGAGCTTCTGCCTTGGGCTCAGGGTGTGTTCCTCTATCTGAGGATGGAGTCATACATCAGGCTCCCCAGGAGGAGCCTTCTTCTCCTTCTGCCTATGTTTCTCCCTCCCTCTGTGTGTCTCTCATGAGTAAATACACAAAAATCTAAAAAAAAAAAAAAAAAAAACCCACAAAGGCAGAAAAAGTGTGGAACACAAAAAAGAGAATAGGGGCAAGAAACAGAAAACAATAACAATACTTATTAATTCCATTAAATCAATTATCGCTTTGGATGTTAATGCTATAAATGGACCAAATAACAGAGATTTTCACAGTGAATCAAGAATCAAGACCTGGGATCCCTGGGTGGCACAGCGGTTTGGTGCCTGCCTTTGGCCCAGGGCACGATCCTCGAGACCCGGGATCAAATCCCACATCGGGCTCCTGGTGCATGGAGCCTGCTTCTCCCTCTCCCTATGTCTCTGCCTCTCTCTCTCTCTGTATGACTATCATAAGTAAATAAAATTTAAAAAAAATATTAAAAAAAAAAGAATCAAGACCCAAAAATATGTTGTTAATAAGAAGCCCACATATAGCTTAAAAGTAAATGGATGAAGAAAAATATACCATGCTAACACTAATCAAAAGAAAGCAGAAGTACAGTTGACCATTGAACAATGTTCAAGGAGGTTAGGGTACCAACAGTCAAAAATCCACATGTAACTTTTGACTTCCCCCAAACTTAACAACTAATAGCCTAGTGTCTACTGCAAGCTTTACCAATACCATAAACAGTCAATTAAAACATATTCTGTATATGTATGATATATATGTATATATCACATGTTAATATGTACATATATACATGTATACACACATATTTATATATAATATATAACATACAATACATAATTAATATATAATAGTATATTTATAATATATTTATACATACATATATTTTTTATATTTAAGGTGGGCTAAAGAAAATGTCAGAAAACCATAAAGAAGAGAAAATACATTTACAATATTGTACTGTAAAAACATCTGTTTATAAGTGGACCTGAACACTTCAAACATGTGTTGTTAAGTGTCAGTTTACTTATAAGAATTTTGGACAGAGCAGATATCATATCAAAGAAAGTTAGTCATCAGGAATAAAGAGGGCATTACATAATCATAATGGGATAAATTTTCCAAAAATATCTAAAATTCTTAATATGTATGAGCCTAACAACAGAGCATCAAACTATGAAGGCCAAAAACTAATGAAACTGAAAGGAAAAATAGATGAATTCACTATCATTGTTTGAGACTTCTCCCCTCTCAGAAATGAACAGATCCAGTAGTCAGAAAATCAGTAAGGACCCAGCTGAACTCAACAACATCATCAATCAACTGGTTGTAGTTGACATTTATGGACTAGTTCATCCAACAACAGAATACATGTTCTTCTCAAAATCACAAGGACTTTGACCAAGATAGACAATATTCTGGACAATTGAGCCTCATTTTTACAATGGGACATCAGATTTGACGGAGAGTATTTCAAACAAACTCTGTCGGCTGGTCCCCCAAGCACAAGTGACCAGGAGACTTTTCTATATCCTTTTATTTTTAAATAATGTTATAAATAAGTATTAGAATGTTTAATAGGTCTTCACATAGTGCACTTCCTATTTTTCCTTAGTGGCTTCAGAGTTCTTTTACCAAGACCACAGCAGTCTTTGTCAAATTTTTGTTTTCCATCAACAAGATGTCATAGCCTTCCCTTTTACACTATAGATCTTGAATTAGCCATTTCTCTATTTAAAGACCATAGTCTAAGTGCTAAATAGCTAGGGATGTTACTAAGTTAGGTATAATTTGACAGGGGTTTCAGTGAAAAGAGGCAAGAAATAACTAAACAAAGAGTATATCATAAATTCATATTGGTATTCATATTTCAAATTAGAATTATAGTGTTTACTTAATTTCTTTGATATTTGTATCTTTTATACTAAAATTTTTCTTAATGACACTTTATATGTCAAAACAAATAATTTATTATTTATATATTCACAATATATACAAGCATATGTATACACATATAATCATACAGACACAATAGGATTACTGAAAACAATGCAGAATTATACAAATTTTTTTATCCTTAGAGTATAGCTTACTATGAATGTACAGTTAAATTAATGTCTTGTAAGATAATTTGAAATTATTCCTCTCTGTGTAGGTATGTCATCAAATACATACAAATTAGGTTCATTTATTTGTTGTTTTAATTTTAATATTGATTTCATTTTGTTTATATGTTTCTAAAACAAAGTACATTTAAAGAAATCAAGCCTCTAACTTTGTGACCTTCACACAATTTTCTCTCTTTCCCTAGGTAACTGATATATTTTTTTTATTTTTACAATTTTACTCTAAACAAAAGCATATTTATATATTCACTTAAAATGCGCACCTTTTTTCCATATTGCTTTTCCACTTGACAATATTTGCTGAGGATCACTTCATAGCAGCATATAAAAATATTCTTCATTCTTTTTTATATCTGTAGAGTTCCTTTTGTTTGGATAAATCATCCAACTTACGAACCAATTCTCCATTGACAGACATCTGCGTTGTTTCCTATATTTTTCTCTCAAATAGTACAGCAACAAATATCATTGTGGATACATCTTTTTGTATTTTTTTTTCCAATGGATCTTAGGAATAGATTCTTATAAATAGGATTTCTGGTTCAGGATATAAAAGCATACTGTTGCCTGATAACGATAAATTCGCCGCAATAGGAGTGAACTATTTTGCATTTCCACCAGCAATGTATAACTGCCTTATTTACCCATAGACTGCTAACACGGTATTTTAGATGAGAAATGGCATCACAGTACAGTCTTAATTTGTGTTTCATTAAGTGATATATGACATTTTTTTCTTCTAAGGAGTATATAGATTCCTTGCTTATTTTTCTATAGTATTGTTAGTCTTTTACTTTATTCTTTTGAGAATTTTCTATATATTAGATATGTTAATATCTTGCTTATAATCTAAGTTAAACCACAAACAAAACATTAACATATTTAATGTATAGTATTTTTCCCAGTATCATTTAAAAATTTTTTTATTTTGGTGTTTTTACCACGTGAAAATATTTTTCACTTTATGTAGTAAAATGTATCAATCCTTTCCATTATTACTTCTGGATATTGAGTCAAAAAGAATTTTCCAGGCAGCCCAGGTGGCTCAGCAGTTGAGCGCCGCCTTCAGCCCAGGGTGTAATCCTGGAGACCCGGGATCTCCCTACATGGAACCTGCTTCTCCCTCTGCCTGTGTCTAAGCTTCTCTCTGTGTCTCTCATGAACAAATAAATAAAATCTTTAAAAAAAATTTCCCATTCCCAATTTATAGATGAATTAATGCTTTCTCTGATTCTTTTGTGATTTCACTTTCTTAATATTTAAATATCTAGGACATTTGGAATGTATCCTGATAGAACAAATCAAATTTTATCTTTTTTCATATGGCTTCCCAGGTATCCCAACACTACTTATTAAAAAGTCTGTCTTTTTAATACTAGAAAGATAATACTTCATACATTTGGAATGCCATTATCACATATTAAATATTCATATACAACTAAGTCTATTTCTGGAATTTGTATGTCTTCTATTTTTAGTATATCTATACAAGGAAGAATCCTGTATCCTTTTACTTATAGTGACCTTATAATTTGCTTTAATATCTACTAAGGCCTGGAGTCTATCATATACATTATTGCACTTGTTCCCCCAATTTTCTTCCTGACTACTTGTTGTTTATTTGTTTTTCCAAGTTAGCTTTATAATCAAAATTTAAGCTCCAGAAAAAAAAATTCTGATATTTTCATTGGAATCATGTAAAACTTATTCATTAACTCGATTGACATCATTTTGATACTCAGTTTTTCTCTTCAAGAACATGATTTGTTTTTCATTTATTTAATCCTACTTTTGTATCTTAGAAGAGTAGTTTATAGTTTTTGCTAAATAGGTTTACGCATTTTTTTTTCAGGTTCATGTCGAGTTTTGAGATGTTTTGGTGGGGTGTGGTTGGTTGACATTTCTTTTTACCATTTAGTATGTAGGATCTTTTCTTCCATTATATTTTGTTTGTACGTATGAAGGCCACTGGTTTGTACATATTGAATTAATTACTGTGCTTTTTCTATGATACTTGGTTTTTAATTATATGATGGTATAACCTGCAAAGATAATTTTAACTTGCTCAAAAAAACATAGGTCTGAAACGGCAACTCTTAGGTTAAGACTGCAAGTCAGTAAATCGAGACTTCATATCTAACCTCATTGTAGTTTCAACTCCATAGAAATGTAAACTTTAACCAGTCAACATGAGAATTTTCTGGTCAGCTCTAGGAATTTACTGATAGACCCTCTCCTTTCCTCTTTGAAGGGTAACTGCCTAAAACAATGGATTCCTTGCTAATAATTTCCTTTTTTCTACTCCTTCTTGACCTTTAAAAACCCTTCCTTTTCTGTAGTCCTTTGGAGCTCCTATTTGCTAGATGGGATGCAATGGTTCATGAATTGATTAATAAAGCAAATTAGATCATTAAAATCTACTGCATTGAATTTTTGTTGTTGTTGTTGTTATTTAACAGATTTAGGGGCAGTGATAGGATCTGAAGTGAAATTCCAGTAGCATTTGAAGACAATGAGAAACACAGGCACGGTACCCCAGAATCCTTTATTGCCATTTCTGAGGGCTGTGGGTAAATGCCTATGGGTTCTGAGTTCCAATCTTTGTGCATTTGAGTTCCCTTTGAGTTCCCTTACAAGGCAGGTCAGCTTGAGTTGGCAGATGGTTCTACCCAGAGCAAACTGATCTGGCAGTTTTGCCTGGAACCCAGTTGAGCTAACAGAAGAATATGCTCAGAGCCAAGCTCCTAGCCTCTAAGCTCCTACCACAACTCCCTGTGTAGAAAACCTCAGCAAGGCTCCACAGAAACTAGTCATGGTGCACACAAGGACCTTCTCATGGCCAGGACACAGCAACATCTCTTGGTTACTGAGGATACACTAAGTTGTGTATGTTTATTGGTTTTGTTATATGTAAATAAAGGCTATTGTTGGGGCAGGTTCAAATAGCCTTAAAAATTGGTGGGCATGAATAGAGCATTTAAAGGCTATTAGAGCACTCACCACCTCCAGAAGACTCCCATGATAGGATGTTAGTCTTGGAACAGGTTAGATTGAAACTAGGTTACCCACTAACCTCAAGGAAACTTCCATGAAAATGAGGTACACCGTAAAACATACACAATCTCCAACCCAGCAGCATGTCCCATTTAGCTATTATTTTGGCTCTGAAAAACCCAAAGTCCTAGCTAATGAGATCCTTAAATTCTAAATAGTCAAGCATGCCACCTTCCAGCACACCAGCTTATTTTATGTTCAGAAAGTTGCAGATATCAAGTAAAAATAGCCAAATCTTCCAAAGCTTGTTTCATGCTTTGAGGGACTTGGCTTGGTAACTGTCGGGTTGGGGGTCCCAAAATAAGGCCAGACAGAATGTGAGTTGCACCCCATTTGTGGCTAGAAATGACTGAACAAAAATGTAGGTTAACTCCATTTGTAGGCAAGGTCCTATCAAACTGTTGCCAGACCTCAGGGGAATTACAACCTAGAAATATAATGATCATTGTGGGAAATTATTCCAATTTGATTAAATTTAAGAAGTGCATTTAAAAACAGGAATTTCTTGGGGCTCCTGGGTGGCTCAGTCACTTGAGTGTCCAACTCTTGATTTTGGCTCAGGTCATGATCTTGGGGTTGTGAGATTGAGCAACACATTGGGTTCTGCGCTGGAAAAGGGGCCTGCTTGGGATTCTCTCTCTCCTCTCCATCCCTGTCTTTTTACCTCCCTCCTTCCTCTAAACAAAACAAAACAAAAAAACAAAAAACCCAAAAAACAAAACCACCAGGAGTTCCCAAATAAACAGAATGTGAAGCCTGTTTTAATTGGGAAGCAGATATCTCTAAAAGGTTTTTAAAATTCCAAAATAGTTTTCATTAAAAGATTCATTACAAAAGGCTAATGAAAAACTAAAAGTGTAAGAGGTATCTAAAACAAGACTGTAAAATTGATGTAACTCCTACTGCTCCTCCTTTTCCTCCATTAACTACTCATTTTCTAAGTTGTCTTTTCACTCTTAAAAGATTACAACCATAAAAAAAAGTCTGTTAAGTTAATGGCCTTAGAGACACCTCCATATCTACCTTCAAAGGAGGGCCTCCCTATGGGCCCTTCTCAGAGTTATCAAAATGAGGGATTTTCTGGTAAACTGCTGTTATTCCCTTAAACAGCTAAGGGAAAATTCTGGTAAATACCAAAGCCAGCAGAGGGAGAAAACTCTTAACCACAATCAGCTCTGCCAAATCTGTTTGTAGTGGCCAGTTGGAAGAGGAAAATAAATTTTCACTTGTTCCTTCCTTTCCAAATCCATTGATGTTTTCTCTCTCAAAGGTAGCTTTGTCTTTCTTTTCTCATTTGTGTAACTGGGTTTGGCTCACTTGCCTGCCTGGGACATGCAGGCTGTTGGTTCTTTTGGCTATCTTCGGAAGTAACTCTGATTATAGGATATACAATTCTCAGTGACTACTACTGACCCTACCACTAACTTGACTGAACATAAATCCACCCCACGGTTCTCAATAAATGTTTATTCTTATTGTAACTGCCAATTATACCTCCATTTTCTACTTGATTTTTTATTGGGTAGCACTTGTGCTCATGGCAGCCAACACAAATAGAACCAATAAGCACTTGAAAAACCAAGCCACATCCATATTGACGTCGAAAGGTTTGAATTTGTGGAGTACTAGTGAAATTTATGAAAAATTTTAACCTAAGATTCCTAAATTTTTTACATTCTAGAATTTTAGTAAAAGGGATGGTATTTTAATGATTGTTCTTGTCTACCACTCCTGCCAAGTTTCAGAAATGTAACAGCTAACTAAGATTTCTCAACTCTTTCTACCATACTGTACTTATTTACCCCAAAGGCAACATAACCAGCAAATTTCACATTTCTGAATAATATTATATACATGTTCTGTTAACAAGAAAATGGACACTGCCATACTATTGAAATAGTTTCTCCTTTTCAAGTGCCAGGGTAAACTCTGGTTGATTCCAATAAATGATCTGAATTTTCAAGCATTGCACATGTCAGCATTCCAGTAAAGAACAAGGACAGAAGGGAGTTGTTTCCATTCACCCAAAAAATTCACAGGCTTGAGCTGACTTGTCTTGTGTGCTCAACGAAACCACAAGTGGTGCTATACTGCTGAGAACCAAAATACTTCCTGCTATTCTTAACAGAATTTAAATTCGTCTCCTGGCTGTCCTGCAGTTGCCTTTGTCTGTTAAGCAAACCACCAAATGGCCTCTTTATGTCCCAATCTGCCTATCAGGATAAACTATTTGTTTAGAAAGCAGCTTATTTTAAAGAATAACAGATTATTATTCTTTCCTAACTTGGGTTGAGAATAACCAACTTATTTTATAAAAAAAAAAATAACAAAAAAAATACGATTGAGAATAACGTAAGAGTTTAGTAACAAAGCTTCTGTTACAAATCCATACAGAGTATTTTCCCCAGGAAATAAACTCGTATCTACAGTTGCCTCAAAAGATTTACTATCCTGAGGATACGGAATAAAATAATATTAAAGGTCTGAGGCAATTATTTTGATTTCAATTGTGGTTGAACCTACCCTGTCATATTGCTCTGGAATTGTCACAGATTAAATATTTCGCAAGTTTTGTGGACTATAAAATTTAACTATAAGAAGAGCCATTCAGTGAGTGTTGCTAGACAAATTATGGGGTATGCTCTCCAGACCATAAATTATACACATAGAATTAGAGTAAAGCGAATTATCAAGAACAACTTGAAGAGAATAAGTGTGTTACAAATGGATATTTTAGAGTCAGGAAGCAGTGGAGGGACCAATATGGATTAAAAGTCTCTCTGCTCCTGGTCCTTGAGTGTTGAATGCTCTTATTCCCTTTCATCTAGGAGGAGATAAAGATGCATAGAATTAGCACTTTTTTCCAAAGCTATCAATTATGAATGGTCATGTTCATATTTGGTTCATTCTGATATATGTATATATATATATATATATATATATATATATATATATATTTAAAGATTCTTTTTTCTTTTAAAGAGAGAGAGAGAGAGAGAGAGCGGCGCACACGTGTGACTGAGCATTGTGGCAAGGGACAGAGGGAGAACATCTCAAGCCGACTCTGCACTGAGCTCCATGCAAGGCTCAATCCCAGGACCTTGAGATCATGACCTGAGCCAAAATCAAGAGTCAGATGCTTAACCAACTGAGCCACCCAGTTGCCTCAATCTGTTAGAAAAATTTTTGTACATGCTCCACAGAAAGGAATCAAATAGCTACCCTTAACCTTGGTATGATGGCTACATATGCATCAGGTTTATATTTAGCAGCAACTGTTACCAATTGTTCCTTCAACTGAATTTCCATTACAGGCCCTATAATAAGAGACTCAGGAGAACACTTAAACATACCATAGTAGAGCACTAATTTTGGTGATAGGAAACTAACATGATACCCAGTTTATGATCTATTTCTTTCAGATTTTTGTAGTAAGTATATCTTGCTTTGACAGTCTAAAACATATTAAGAAAAAAACAGCCTACCCAAACCCTCTTCTTTTCTCACCTCTTCCCACTGTTTGCATGTTTTTATTCCTTTGTGTATTTGTATACACACATATATTCCAACTTGTAAGTTTCTTTAAAGATAGCAACTGTAATATCTAATTTTTTTCTGGAAAAAAAGTCTTAACATACTGCTTGTTGTGTGCGCACACACACAAACACATAATGCACACATGATACCTTTTTTAAAGATTTTATTTTTAAGCAATCTCTACACCCAATATGGGGCTCAAACGCACAACTCTGAGATCAAGAGTCACATGACTGACTGAACCAGCCAGGCGCCCTGCACACATGACACTTCTCATATTTACTGATCTAATTTTGTTCAGTAAGACTATAGAAGTAGCTCTCTTAAAAAGCTAGTGGACCCTCAACAATATGGTCAACTAATTTAAGATAAAGCAGGAAAGAATATCCAATAGAAAAAAGACAGTCTCTTCAACAAATGGTGTTGGGAAAATTGGACAACCACATGCAGAAGAATGAAACCGGACCATTCTCTTACACCATACACAAGGATAAACTCAAAATGGATGAAAGATCTAAATGTGAGACAGGATTCCATCAAAATCCTAGAGGAGAACACAGCCAGCAACCTTTTTGACTTCAGCCACAGCAACTTCTTAGAAGACACATCCATAAAGGTAAGGGAAACAAAAGCAATAATGAACTATTGGGACTTCATCAAGATAAAAAGATTCTGTACAACAAAGGTAACAATCGATAAAACTAAAAGGCAACATACAGAATGGGAGAAAATATTTGCAATGACATAACAGATAAAGGGGAAGTATCCAAAATCTGTAAAGAACTTACCAAACTCAACACCCAAAAAATGATCCAGTCAAGAAATAGGCAGAAGACTTATGAACAGACATTTCTCCAAAGAAGACCCACACGAGGTCAACAAGCACATGAAAAAAGTGTTCAACATCATTCAGCATCATAGAAATACAAATCAAAACCACAATGAGATACCACTTTACACCAGTGAGAATGACTAATTAAGAAGACAGGAAACAACCAATGTTGGTGAGGATGCAGAGAAAGGGGAACCTCTTACACTGTTGGTAGGAATGCAAGCTGGTGCAGCCGGTCTGCAAAGCAGTGTAGCGACTCCTCAGAAAGTTAAAAATAGAGCTGCCCTATCACCCAGCTATTTGCACTACTTGGTATTTATCCTAAAGATACAGATATAGTGATCTGAAGGGGCATTTGCACCCCAGTGTTCATAGAAGCAATGTCCACAATAGCCCAACTGCAGAAGGAGCTGAGATGTCCTTCAACAGATGAATGGATAAAGATGTGATACACACACACACACACACACACACACACACACACACACACAATGGAATATTACTCAGCCATCACAAAGGATGAATACCTACCATTTACATCAATGTGGATGGAATTGGAGGATATTTTGCTGACTGAAGTAAGTCAGTCAGAGAAAGACAATTATCATATGATTTCATTCATATGTGGAATGTAAGAAATAGTGAAAGGGACAATAAGGGAAGGGGGGAAGCTGAGTGGGGAAAAATTAGAGAGGAAGACAAACCATGTGAGACTCCTGAGTCTGGGAAACAAACAAAGGTTGCAGAGGGTTGATGAGTTAGGGGGATGGAGTAACTGGGTGATAGGCATTAAGGAGGGCATGTGATGTGATGAGCACTGGGTGTTATATCGTATGTTGGCAAAATTGAATTTAAATTAAAAAAAGGAAGGAACAAACAAAATTAGGTTAAAAAATGTTCTTCTAACTCCGAATATATTCACCACTGGTGATGATGTGTAGAAAAGAGGTATGTATACTCAACATTGAAAGAGATAATATTTCAGGAATGTATTGATTTCAGTGTAAAGAGTTCAAGAGAAGACATGGTTGGAAGACATGGTGTTTAGTATATGTTATATATATATATATATATATATATATATATATATGTATAATAAAATTAAAAACATATTAAATTTGATATGAACAAGAAATGTAACATGCTTAATTTTCCTGCATATTCTGAGTAAGCCTTGGATAAAATTAAAAACATATTGAATTAGATATGAACAAGAAATGTAACATGCTTAATTTTCCTGCATATTCTGAGTAAGTCTTAGATTTATAGCATTATCAATGAAGCATAGCAACAAACTTTGAGAGATATAGCAAACAAATATTCATTTACACATAGCAAGATGAATGATACAGCATCATAAGTAATGCTGTGATAGTTTTAAAATTATATTTGGGGGATGCCTGGGTGGCTCAGTGGTTGAGCATCTGTCTTCAGCTCAGGTCATGATCCTGGGGTAATGAGAATGAGTCCTGCATCATCCTCCCTACAAGGAGCCTGCTTCTCCCTCTGCCTATGTCTCTGCCTCTCTCTGAGTGTCTCTCATGAATACATAAATAAAATGTTTAAAAAAATAAAATTATATTTGGGAAACATCAGCAAGAAGATCTATTATATTTTCAACACAATTTTCAAAGATCCAGGGCATTGTCATAACAATTATTGCGATGGGAGATATGACATTAATCAACAATGGCACATTTCACATTAAATGTGAAATAAAAATATGACGAGAATGTTCTGTAACATGAACAGGAAGAGATGGGGTCTGGATACTGCAGAGAATATTCACATGCACTGATTGTATATTGAACAAATAATAAGGGCTTCTTCACTACCTATTACTCTAAGTCTAGATCAATAAATATCCATTTATCACATTGGTTTATAAATTTTGTTACACACTTTTTTTTTTTTCACCAAGAGCACTGTGCAGTTTTATTAACCATTCAAGTACTGGTAAGATCGGGAAAGAACTGGGATTTAAAAGTGAACAGATGGCGATCCCTGGGTGGCTCAGCGGTTTGGCGCCTGCTTTGGCCCAGGGCGCGATCCTGGAGTCCCGGGATCGAGTCCTGCATCGGGCTCCTGGCATGGAGCCTGCTTCTCTCTCTCTCTGTCTATCATAAATAAATAAATAAATAAATAAATAAATAAATAAATAAATAAATCTTAAGAAAAAAAGAACAGATATTCAGCATCTAACAGTTTGGAAGAAGCCACTACATACACTTTTCACAAACATGTTTTCACAGAGCCAATACAGTACTAGCCATTAACCCAGCACCCCAGGTGCATGTAGAAAAGATGCAACAAGAAAAAGCAGCTACGTTAGAAAGTCTTCAACACTTTAGAAAAAGAGTACAACAATTTTCAATTTATCCCCTTTAGCCCAGAAAACAACACGATAACATCAAATTGTTACTATAGACTTCACTTTTCTTTTTTAAATATTTTATTCATTTTTTCATGAGAGACACAGAGAGAGAGAGGCAGAGACACAGGCAGAGGGAGAAGCAGGCTCCGTGCAGGGAGCTCGATGTGGGACTCGATCCCAGGTCTCCAGGATCACACCCCGGGCTGAAGGCAGCGCTAAACCGCTGCACCACTGGGGCTGCCCTAGACTTCACTTTTGATCAAGAGAGAGCAACAGGGACCAGATTAACCTTCATATCTTGGACATAATGACAAAACAAAAAAAGAAAGAAAAAGATATTTTTGTCTAACAATATTACAGAAAAGCAAAATATTTTTAAAAATGCAACTGAATACCATTTAGCATTATCCTCCTTATCATAATCTCCCATAAGGTATACTGTGCGCCCTTTTGCCTTTGTACAGATTTTAGCAACAAAGACATTGCTTTTTTTTGTTTGTTTCTTTCTCTTGCTTAGGCTTTTCAGTATTGAACCTTCTCAGATCCACTCAATTTTTCTGATATGTTTTTAAATTAAAGTTCCTGAAACTATGAAACTATCCTCAAAGCTATGCTTATGGTATGTAGGACTAAGAGGGAGAAAATTTCAGTGGAAATTGGAAGAAAAGCTCTCAGTCTGACATATTATTCTAAAAGATTCTGCCTTCTGGTTTTCTTCCACGGGGACAAGACCTGTGGGCAGAAAGAGCTGCACTAGAGTCAAGAGGAGTAGCCCATTATATATATACTTTCAAGTTAGGGAGAGATTAGGGATAGTGTAAGTATCTAAGGAATTTTGGAACCAAGGTTTCCAGGACCTTGAGGGGGCTAGCTATTGTTGGGAAAAGGTCGTTTATTACCATCTAATAAAGCCTTAGCGATGAGACCCTTCAAATGTGTATCGGCGGGTCATGTAGCTGGAGGATGATTGCCTACATGTATCTTGCAAGGTAGAGATAAAGGAAGTTTCCAAAGGAATTTTTATATGTTAAAGTAGACTTATAGGGTGTTGGGGGTTGTGCTAAGATTGCCTTCTGCCCTTAGCAAAGTATCAACATGGAGGCAGTTGAGTCCTTAGAGGAATGTCACTCTCCCTGTTTCAAGGACTTGTCAATGGCAAGTCCTTGAAAGTAGTAAGGAAATTTAATCATTTCTCTTCTTCCTTTGTCTCCCACAACAAAAGGGATTATGGAAACATGATTAGACTTATAGCTTTAAAAATTTTAGGGCAGCCCTGGTGGCTCAGCAGCTTAGTGCCTGCCTTCAGCCCAGGGCGTGATCCTGGAGTTCTGGGATTGAGTCCCACTTCGAGCTCCCTGCATGGAGCCTGCTTCTCCCTCTGCCTGTGTCTCTGCCTCTCTCTCTCTCTCTCTCTGTGTTTCTCATGAATAAATAAATAAAATATTAAAAAAAAATTTTAACACCTTACTCTTGACTATCCATGTATAAAAAGTAACTTTCCTTTCCTGGCATGAATTTTGGTGTAGTTACAGTGGTTCTTTACTTCAAACTGATTTACTTAGAAACCTGAATTATCCTTAATAACCATCTGATATAGTATCAGCTATATATGTTTTCTGAATCAAATATCCTTTTTGTTATAGACGCAAGTTTAAGTGGGACTTTTAAGATATATAGTCAAAACTCTTAACAGATATGAAATTTTATTTTTTAAATAATTTTACAACAAAAGAAAAAAAAATACATTGAAGTTAATCACTGTCTCTAGCCCTGATTAACTAGTACCCTGATGGTACTAGTCACTGACAGACCGGGTAAGCTCTAAACTGGAGGACTTTTGGGAGATACTGATAGATTTAAGTGCTGTATATTTTGTTTAGTATCATGACAGTATATTCAAGAGAAGACATCTTGCAGGCCATCAGAAATTGGAATGCCTAGAGCTCCGTCAACTACTCTGTTATTAGCATTATGATTACTCATCACAAAGCCATGAGAACTGGGCACATCTTTAAATACCTTTTGTGCTACCAGTGGATTTCTACACCAAAAATATAGTACAAAATATTCTTCTAATATCTACCCATATTCTTGTTAATCCCATGCTCCAATTTTCTTGCTCTAAAGTAACCAGTAATGAATAGAATGATAATTTAAGTATACCACCTAAAAAACTTCACAATCTTCCATATTTTATTATAAATATTGGTCTTTTATTATAAATATTGGCAAAGATTATATGTCTACTACTCTATCCTAGTATCTACAATCCTCCATTCTTCCTTCAAACTTTCTTTCCCTTTCTTTTTTTTCTTTTCTTTTTTCTTCCTTTCACTAAATCTCCATTTCATAGAAAGTTCTCAGATTTTGAAACAACAGAGTATTTTTATAGACCATGGAATTTCTAAATCATAGCAGAACACAAATTATCAACTCTGTATGTAATCTTTCATAGTTCTTTCTGGGCATAGGCTAAACATTATTAATTCCCAATGAAAAACCACTAGGGGGTGACCAAGCATCATTTCCTTTTCTTTTGCTCTGGTTACTAATAATATTTAGATAACACTAACATTGTATAAATGTTTTACTATCAACTAACTCATTGGTATTCCTGACAATTTTCCAAGTTACTAGAAATGTCTGAACAAACCAAACTCTATAAATTATTCACAAGTTAAAGTTCTAAATACCCCATGTTGTTCAGTCTTAAAGCATTTAATTAAGCAAATGCAATCCTCTTAAAATCTGAATAAAGGTCAAATGTATACTACGAATTGTTTACTCTACAGAACATGAATTTTGTATTCCCTCTGAGATTAAGAATACCCCTCCCTCAAAATACCCCATTTCAAGGATTTAGATATTTAATTCAACAGAATTTTTTGGAACTATAAAATAGAATTATAATGATTATAAATTCATGCTTAGGGCCTGGCACTATGCTGGATTTAATGAAGAACTGAAATAAAATATAAAACCATGATCTCTATACTTAAAGATAAGAATGAGCTAGTGTAGTTAGTGGGAATGGAAAGGAGGGGAAAATAGAGGAGGTGGAGAAGGAAATTAAATTTCTGTTGTTTTGGGACACCTGGGTGGCTCAGTCAGTGGTTGAGCCTCTGCCTTTGGCTCAGGGTGTGATCCCAGAGTCACACATCGGGCTCCCCGCAGGGTGTCGGCTTCTCCCTCTGCCTATGTCTCTGCATCTCTCTCTGTCTCTCATGAACAAATAAATAAAATCTTTAAAAAAATTTTTTTTTCTGTTGTTTTAAGTTACCCAGTTTGTGGGGATTTTTTACAGCAGCTCTAGGAAATTAGTACAGAGGAACCTCTTTTCAAATCATCACAGTTATCAAGAAAGAATACATAAATAATTATAGTTAGGAAACTGAAAGATTTATGCAAGAAATGTGTGTTCCAAGGGCAGCCCGGGTGGCTCAGCAGTTTAGCGCCGCCTTCAGTCCAGGGCCTGGTCCTGGAGACCCCAGATCCAGTCCCACATAGGGCTTCCTGCATGGAGCCTGCTTCTCCCTCTGCTTGTGTCTCTGCCTCTCTCTCTCTCTCTGTGTGTCTCTCGTGAATAAATAAATAAAATCTTTAAAAAAAATTTATATTTCTATTGTTGAGGGAAGTGTCTACAAATGTCAATTAGTTCCAGCTAACTGATTCAATTGTTAAATTTTTAAAACATTTTTGATAATTGTTCTGTCTACTTATTCTATTAACTAACAAGAGAAAGCTGGAATCTCCAACGCTGATTTTGAATTTTTGTTTCTTTAGTTCTATCAGCATTTGGTTTATGTATTATGAAGCTCCAGTGTTAGTTATATAATCTAAATGTTATGTCTTCTTGGTTGAGCTAACCCTTCCAATAATTATAGAATGTCACTCAATTCCTTCTAAGTTTTCTTGCTGTTAAGTATACTTTGCCTGTTGTTAATACAGAACTCAAGCTTTCTTGCATGGTTTATCTTTTCTGTTTTTTACTTTTAAATCACCAATCTCATTTATTATTATTTTTTAAAGGTTTCATTTATCTATTCATGAGAGACAGAGAGACAGAGAGAGAGAGATAGGCAGAGACACAGGCAGAGAAAGAAGGCGGCTCCATGCAGGGAGCCCAACGTAGGACTCAATCCTGGGTCTCTAGGATCACAACCCGGGCCAAAGATCGTGCTAAACCGCTGAGCCACCCAGGCTGCCCACCAATCACATTTAAAGTAGATTTCCTGTAAGCAGCATATGGTTGGTTCTCTTTTTATTGATTCTAAATCAATCTGATAAGTGGTATATTGAAACCACTTGCATTTAATGGCATTATGTTTGGATTTATGTCTACTGTTTTATTATTTATGTTTATCTCCTCTATTGTTTGTTATTCTGTTTTCAATTTCCCGTTTTCTTCTGGGTTATTTGAATATTTTTTAGTAATCCATTTAAATTTGTTTTTCCATTTCCCGTTTTCTTCTGGGTTATTTGAATATTTTTTAGTAATCCATTTACATTTGTTTTGGGGTTTGACTATGTTGGTACAGCTATTTTAGTAGTTCTAGGGATGGTAATGTAAATACTTGCTTTTTACATTATACTTAAAATCTATATTTTACCACCTCCAAGTGGAATGTAGAAACCTTGTCACTATAGAGCTCCCTTTACTCCCCTCCATATTGTGATTGTTGCATGTTTTCACCTATAAACACTGAAAAGCCTGTCATAACGTTTTGTTCCTAATCATCACACATATTTTTTTAAAGATTTTATTTATTTATTCATAAGAGACACACACAGAGAGGGTGGGGGGCAGAGACACAGGCAGAGGGAGAAGCAGGCTCCATGCTGGGAGCCTGATGTGGGACTCGATGCCGATCCCGGTCTCCAGGATCAGGCCCTGGGCTGAAGACGCTAAACCACTGAGCCACCCGGGCTGCCCTTGGAACACACATTTCTTGCATAAATCTTTCAGTTTCCTAACTATTATTATTTATTCTCTCCCTGCCCTCCACAGAAGGGCGCCAATTTCAGATTTATAACCAAGAAGTTGCTAGAGAATTTCAAACCATTCCAGGTCATTTCTTGCAGCTTTTTTTTTCTACTGCTTTATGGGCTCCAATGGTTTCTGATAAAAAATCCAGTTATTCAAATCATGATTCCCCTATATGTAGTTCATATTTTTCTCTGGCTGCTTTCAAGAGTCTTTCTGTGCTTGGTTTTCAGCAGTTTTTGATTTATTTTTCTCCTTCTAAAAAGTCCAGTTGATTCTTTCCTATAGCTTCTCTAACTCTACTGAGACTTTCCATTCGATAGTAATTTTCCTTATTTCTTGGAGCAGGGTCATAGTAGTTGCTTTAAAGTCTTTGATTATTTTCAACGTCTAGGTCATCTCAGAGTTGGTCTGTTAGACTTTTCCCTTGAAGTTTCTTGATATTTCCTTGTGTTTTTATGTTGAGTAATCTTAGGTTCAGTCTCCTTACTCTACCACATTCATCCTGTGACTTGAGCTAACCTGGAGGGCCAGTGGCAAGAGGATAGAGAGAAAAAAAAACAAAAGCAATGGGGATTCAGTCCAGAGTTTTCCAATCATAGTCCCTCTAGTCAGAGACAAGCATTGACCTCTTTCAGAGATTTAGGGCTTTCTGGACCTCTGCAATTGCCCTGCTACTGTGAGACTGTAGCTTCAAGACTGGAGTTTGCTGTGACAGCAGGGCCAGAAGAAAAAACATCCAGCAAATTTCCCTCTTCTCTCTATCCCATGGACACTCCCCTTCTCACTCCTCAAACCAGTGCTTCTATTAAAGCTGTTTTTTGTCCATGCTGGTGCACAGTTTTGAGATCTGCACTGCCTTTGAGTTCAGGCTGGGAGGTTAAAAAATCAAAAACAATAACAGGAAACACTGCCAAATTGTACATACCACGAGTAGTCTTTGTTCCCCAGTCTCACTACTACCATACTTTTTTCAGAGTCATCAGATAGCTGCTCCATATTCTGTACAAAAATTTACTTGCATTAGGTGGGAGAGACAGGTGAGAAAGTCCTTAACCAGTACTGGAGGTGCTTCACAATATCTTAAATCAGAATAAAACTACTATGTACTAAGTGCTTCACCTCAACTTCCACATTTAATCTTCATAGTAACCTTATAAATTAGCTACTATTATCCACATCTTACAAGTGTGGAATGGATGGCTCAGAGAAGCTCAATTCATTTTTCAAGGAAAAAATGGATACAAATCCAAGTTTGTTATGCAAGGATGGATTGGCAAACTTTTCCCTAAAGGGTCAGATAGTACATATTTTAGGCTTTGCAGGCCATGTAGTCTCTGTTGTAAATATTCAACTCTGCCATTATAATGGAGGGAAAAGTCATTTGTAAATAAGTGTGGATGGCCATATTCCAATAAAGCTTCATTTACAAAAACAGGCAACTGATCCATGGACTGTAGTTTGCCAACTCCTGCTCTAGAGACAAATGTCTAATCACTGTGCTGCCCTACCTCTTTTTCCCCACGCAATCATTTTTCTACCAACTAGCTCCATGAACTTGACCTCATTTTCCTTTATGACCAAAAAACAGAATCAGTTGTGATTACACTATTATGTTATTAGAAATAAGTGTAGTTTTTAAAGTCAGATTGATTTTTTCAAATTTGAGATTTGTCATTATTTGTTTTTCATTATTTATTTTCGTTAAATAAATTCCTACAATTTACTGAATGGATGAATTTTTAGTCCATCAAATACCTCTGTAGAAAAACACAGCCAGCCAGAATATATTATGCAAGAATGGTCACTGACTCTGTTACCTTCTGAGATTTTTTTTTTTAATTTTTTTCTTTTTAAATTTATTTATTCATGATAGTCACACAGGGAGAGAGAGAGAGAGAGAGAGGCAGAGACACAGGCAGAGGGAGAAGCAGGCTCCATGCACCGGGAGCCCGATGTGGGATTTGATCCCGGGTCTCCAGGATCGCGCCCTGGGCCAAAGGCAGGCGCCAAACCACTGCGCCACCCAGGGATCCCACCTTCTGAGATTTTAGGCAAACTTCTTAACAACAATACAAAATGACATTGGAAGCTACTGTTAAACAAGCAGCCAAATATATTTTTGCCTTGAGAAACTGAGAAATGGTAAAGGGAATTGAAGGATTAATAAATGGTAAAAAAACAATTTATGGAAGAGGAAAAAAAGTGAATTCAACATTCCTTTCCCTGGAGAAAATAACATAAAACATTATTTGACTTAAGTTTTTCTAAATTTTATTATTTTCAATATGGTATTCACATCTAATACTATCAATTTATGGATTTTTAGTGTTCTAGCATTCACAAAATATATTAAACTTTAACATTTTTTAAAGGTTTTATTTATTTACCAGAGAGAGAGAGAGAGAGAGAGAAAGAGAACTAGTAGTGGGAAGGGGAAGAGGGAGAGACAGAAAGAAGCAGACTCCTCACTGAGCAGGGAGCCCGATGCAGGGCTTGATCCCAGAACATGGAGACCATGACCTGAGCCACAGGGAGATGCTTAACTGATTGAGCCACCCAGCACCCCAAACTTTAATATTTTTGTCTGTTTTCCTCATGTTCATCTTTTACTTGGAAAATATATTAGATTTTATTTAATTTTATATCCCATATTTCTATAAACTAGGATAAATGTCCTAAATAAAAGATACTGCTGTTTAAGAATGAAATATTAGACTGAGATGTGAAAAAATATGAAAAATCATTTGGACATTTTGAAAATTCTATCTGGAAATACATTTAAAATAATAAAAAGAAGATACTTATCCTCTCATTTTCAAATTTATTTATTTCTTTAATTTTTAAAACAATTTAAATTCAATTAACATATTAGTTTCAGAGGTAGAGGTCAGTGATTCATCAGTCTTATGTAATATGCAGTGCTCATTACATCGACTACCTTCCTTAATGTCCATCATCCTATTACCCAAGCCCCCAACCCCCTCCCCTCTAGCAACCTTCAGTTTGTTTCCTATGACTAAGAGTCTCTTATGGTTTGTCTCCCTCTCTGATTTTGTCTTGTTTTATTCTTCCCTCCCTTCCCCTATGATCCTGTTTTGTTCCTTAAATTCCACATGAGTGAAATCACATAATGTTTTTCTCTGATTGACTTATTTAGCTTAACATAATACCCTCTAGTTCCTTCCGTGTCTTTGCAAAGGGCAAGGTTTTTTTTTTTTTTAATGGCTGAGTAATATTCTACTGCATATATATACCACATCCTCTTTATCCATCCATCTGTAGATGGACTTCTCAGCTCCTTCCACAGTTTAGCTATTGTGGATATTGCTACTATGAACATTGGGGTGCAGGTATCCCATCATTTCACTACATCTGTATCTTTAGGGTAAATACCAAGTAGTGCTATAGCGGGGTCATAGGGTATCTCTAGTTTTAACTTCCTGAGGCATCTCCACACTGTTTTCCAGACTGGCTGCACCAGCTTGCATTCCCACCAATAGTGTAAGAGGTTTCCTCTTTCCCCATATCCTTGCCAGCATTTGTTAGTTCCCTGTCTTGTTCATTTTAGCCATTCTCACTGGTGTAAAGTGGTATCTCATTGTGGTTCTGATTTGTTATTTCCCTGATGCTGACTGATGTTGAACATTTTTTCATGTGTCTGTTGGCTATTTGTATGTTTTTTTTGGAGAAATGTCTGTGCATGTCTTCTGCCCATTTCTTGATTGTATTGTTTTGGGGGGGTATATCGTTTGATAAGTTTTTAATTTATCTAATTTTCAAAATTTGAAGAAGTGCTTTAACTGAAGATGGAAATTTCCAGTGATAAAAAAATGCTATTAATTTATGATGTGGCTCAGGTATCTGTTTTAATTTCACCTAGCAGTAAAATCACCTATGCAATAACTTTGTTAAAAATTGTTATTTAGAACCAAAATTCATTAGCTGTGTTACATGCAAACTGCAGAAGTTTATATAAGAGACTAACTATATATTTAATATTTTGGTTTCTAAGTATCATAAACCTATGGTTTCGATGTATTGCTATTAATGCTAAGTTTTCACAAATTTATACATTCAGATGTTTATCAGAATGGCATTGAGTGAATAAAAAAGAATTGGGTCTGACTTCTATGTTGGGATCATCATGGAGCAGGGGAAATGAAGACCAAGCACCAGGGATAAAGTTGATAATTCAGCAAAACTATGTCCTTGGAATCAGACATAACCAAGAGAATATAAAATCTATAAATCAGTAAAATTCTTAGGAAAAAAAAAGAGTTTTCAATTTAAATAAACTTCTGAAGGACAGATTGACCTCAAATAGGTCAATTCTGTTCTAGAGTTGTGTTAACACTGTGATGCTGCTGCAATTTTTAACCAGACTTCACAGAATTATTGGGCAAAGTGCTCCTCAGCTGGAGAACAAGAAGTAATTTTGTAATTTTTTCTGTTGTTATCTCTAAGGAAGAATCATAAAGTGTTTGTTTTGAAGATGCTTCACCGTGTAAAAACCCCAAAAATTCAACATAGAATACTCTTATCCATTTTTGTATTTCTAAGGTCCATTTGTAAAGGATAAATAATATAAACCTCATTTTTAATTTCAAAATAAATTTTCTTTACTTTAAATTTCTTGGCTACTTTCGTACTAGTAGGAGATCTCTGTAAATAAAAATAGTAAAAAAAAAAGAATTTGAAATCTCAAATATTTAGACTTCATATTTATATATCACATACCTCAATATAGAGGCAATCATGTTTATTTTTTTTTACCACGTGGAAATAGAAAGTATAAACCCCGTATTAATTATTTCAACTCTGGCTGTGAAAATGTATCTGAAGCTATAATCTACAAGCCTCAGGTTAGGAATTTAATGACAGATCTTGAAAGAATGAAAGACTATTGCCATATTTGTTTTTGAAAAAATAGTCATTATATTGTGCTAGATATATAAGGATAAGTTTATGGGTATTTATCAATCCACACCAAAAAATATATATCTAATTTAATCTGTATCTTTTTTACCACTAGTTGTTTCTTTATTTACCATTATTTACCAATTAATTTTTATCTGTTTGCTAAGAGAGTCAAAGTGCTTTCATAAAACAGTCAAAATACTATTATTTATAGATTTAAGAAATTTTCACATACTTTAAGGCAATGACAGTTTCTTTCTTTCTTTTTAAAAGACTTTGTTTATTCATGAGAGACACAGAGAGAGAGAGAGGCAGAGGGAGATGCAGGTTCCCTACAAAGAACCTGATGGGCACTTGATTCTGGGACTCCGGGATCACCTCCTGAGCCAAAGGCAGACACTCAACCGCTGAGCCACCCAGGAGTTCAGGCAATGACAGTTTCTTGTAGGAAACTACATTTGAATTGGAAATGTGGGTCAGTTCACTTAAAGTTGAATTTTATGTTGTAAAAGATGATTATATTTATCTCCTAATCTTGTGATAGTTAACTCATTATCTTTATTCTGTAATTTCCCATATACAAATGATTTGTTAGTAAGTCCCCCAAATTCTAGTTCTTCATGCCTTAATACAGAAATATCTATAAAAAAACACAACAGTTTTAACAATTCATTTCTAAAAAGCAACACAAATCTAAGTCTTTATTTGACAAAATACATCTCATGCATTATTGAAAATATCATATTTAGCTTTGTATCTCCCATTATTACAAACTACCAAATGCATATTTTAGTTTCAAATGAACTTCTTTGCCAATTTCCCTATTTATTCCATTAGCATTTCCATTTTTCTAATCATTCAGACTAGTCATCTTAATTTTCTAATTTGTCTTCAATTCTATTGTCTTCCTATAAATTGCTTTATTATTTCAGTTTTCGGAGAAAATTCCTGAAGAATCAGAATACTTCTAATATCTGATATCTTAAAAAAGATCTTGTGACTGAGTTTGTTTCCTCTTAATTTGGGTAACCTTAATTGCCAAAAAGCCATGCAGTTGTGGTTAATCCTTAATTATGATAGCCATTTTATCTAGTTTGGGTAAAACTGACAGATAAAATATTATTCAACAAATACCTACTGAGCATGTATTATGTGTAATAAGTTAAATCTAGTTTTTATTATAATTTTATTTCTATGTCTGTGATTTTTAATGGTAAGATCGTATTTTAATGATGTTACTATAAGTTGCTTTAATACTTCTGGAAGTAGATAATTGCATGCAGATGACATGAAAAAAATACATTTGACCCATTGACAAGGCCTATGAATTCTCTTTGAAATATTTATTGTATCCTTTTTGATTTCCATACTTATATTAAGGAAAGACACACTCCACCTCACTGTCATCTTTTGCATACATATTCTTTTCTGGTGACATTTAACAAAAGAAAGGTCACTGTAAATTACACTGCCATACACAATGCAGGTTACTTTTTATTTTTTATTTTTATTTTTTAAAGATTTTATTTATTGATCTGAGAGAGAGAGAGAGTGCACAAGCAGGGGGAGTGGCAGAGAGAGAGGAAGAAGCAAGATCCCCACTGAGCAGAGAGTCCAACATGGAGTTCTATCCCAGGACCCTAAGATCATGACACACGCTGCAGGCAGATGCTTAACCTACTGAGCAACCCAGGCACCTCTGTATGCCACTTTTTAATTTTCCAATACTATGTCTAAATAAATGCTTCTTTGGAGCTTGGTTCAAATTTTTCTACTATTTTTTGTGGCTAATCTACTTGAAGTCACCTTTTGGTGGCTAGTGTAATTAGCAAGAAAAGATGTGTACACTTGTACCCTGGAGAAGAGTAATATTAAATATTATAAAACCATACCCCTAAATCTATCAGCTCTGTTACCACAATAGGCCAGAACATCATACTGTTAGGTTTGGGTCATTTCAGATTCTTTCCAAGAGATTACCCTGTGTACTGTCTCTACCAAACATATTCATCTTAAATTATACTTAAAAAAATTTTTACCCTGTACAAAAATCATCAAACCTGAAGATCTTTCACTGTTTATGAAATAAATTTTAGTTTGAAAGCTTCACACTCAGGATCTTCTATAATCTGCACCCAATTTAAATTTCCCACATATAACAATATATTATTCTCACAGCAAATACTTATCTAATTAATTTTCCATTTTCAACATGTTCTCACTGTCCTTTGATTTTGACATTAGCATTCCTACTTTTTTCCCTTTGTTCATCCTGTGATCAACTCACTACCCAAAATGCCTGTCATAATCCTACACATCTTCCAAGAACAAATACAAAAGGTATTTCTTTTTTAAGATTTATTTATTTATTTATGATAGACAGAGAGAGAGAGAGAGAGAGAGAGAGGCAGAGACACAGGAGGAGGGAGAAGAAGGCTCCATGCCGGGAGCCTGACACGGGACTCGATCCCCGGACTCCAGGATCGCGCCCTGGGCCAAAGGCAGGTGCTAAACTGCTGAGCCACCAAGGGATCCCCACAAAATGTATTTCTTATAAGAAATTTTCCCAATTCCAAACCACATAGACATTTTTCCCTATAATTGTTCTGCCTCTTTTGACCTTAACTTTTCATTACACCAGTGTATGCACTGGATATGTGAGCATGTATTTGTGGCATTTTTTAATATCTTGTCACTTCATCAAAATTGTAAACATCTGTAGGGCTTCCATTCTCAATACTTAGTCCTTCTTCATCAACCCTTCCCCGGAAACAGCCCTAGATAATCTCTCTACTTTGAATATTTAGTACTTATTTGCTATTGCTTTCATTTGGCCATTAATTATATCCAAAATACTATTAATTTGCTATTTGTCATATGTTATATTCTTCATATGCTCTTGTTCTATTAACTAACTACATTTTAAATTCCTTGAAGTCACAAGCTTTTTTTTCGTAGAATGTCTAAAATTGAACGATGTAAAATTTTGTGTATGTGAGAGAGAAAATTACAGCCTGGAGGGCAAAGGGCTAGAAGACATAAGACCTCAGTTTTAGTCCTTGGTTTAGCTAACCAACTACCCATATTAGAAGTCTTTAAATAAATTTTTCTGGGTCTTTCCAGAATAAAGTTACAGTGGGAGAAGATTGTTAAGATCTTTATAAATTTATTTTTTGCAATTGGGCCATGGTTTGCCTTTTAGTGTCCAAACTAATATACTAAGAGATGAAGTATGTATCTCTTTAAAAAGAGGATGGGAATAAAGGAGATCTCTAACAACTAAAATCTGCTAATGGAGTATTTGAATATGGCAAAGGTTTTTTTTTTTTTTTTTTTTTTTTTTTTTTTTTTAATTTATGATAGTCACAGAAAGAGAGAGGCAGAGACATAGGGAGAAGCAGGCCCCATGCACCGGGAGCCCGATGTGGGATTCGATCCCGGGTCTCCAGGATCACGCCCTGGGCCAAAGGCAGATGCCAAACCGCTGCGCCACCCAGGGATCCCGGCAAAGGTTTTTATATAAAGATTATAAAATCTTCCTGAGAATATTCTTGGTTTTATTTTGTTGCTTTTTAGATGTTAGTTACCCACCTATGTGGGTAAGAATGGTGTATTAATCAGGGTTCTCCAGAGAGAACACATATATGCACAACATGTACATACATATATACTTATGTATACATGTGCATAAACACATATCTTTATGGAGTGTGCATATACATATATAAGGAGAGAAAGATTTAAACAACTGGTTCACACAATTGTGGAAACTTTCAAGTTCAAAATCTGCAGAGTTACCATAAAGTTGGAAATCCAGGGTAAAGTTATAGTTTGAGTCCAAAGGCAGAATTCCTTCTTGCTCAGGGAAAGACAGTCTTTTTTCCACTGATTGGATGAGGCCCACCCATATTATGGAAGATAATCTGCCTTATTCAAAGATCACCAATTTAAATGTTAATATCTCATTCAGAAAACACCTTCATAGAAACATCCAGAATAATTTCTAACCAAATATCTAGAAATTGTGGTCTAGTCAAGTTGACACATAAAATTAGCCATCACACACAGATTCTATCCTTAAGAGAAATAAAGAGTAATTCAGATGGTTTCCTTTTATTTCATTGCATGAGCGATTTACCAGTCCTCTCTTTCCTGATCTGAAACTTGAGTAGAAATCCAATGCCTTCCCTTGTCATTTTCAACAGGCTCACTATTCTTATTAAGAAAAAGTAGTTATGCTATAGTATACAGATCTCAAGTCAGATAATCTATTTACATATTCCAACGCCAATACCTATTCACTGTAACTTTGAAAAAGTCACTTAGTCTTATTGTATCTCAATATCTTCAACATGAAAATGAGAAGAATAACATCTACCTCACAGGTAGGTTATGATGAAACACGAGAAATATGGAAAATATGGAAAATGGTATTCATAGTAACATATTAAACCTAACCATTATGTGTTACATAAAACCTCTCTGCCTACTCAAAAGAACTGTTTTGAAAACCACACCATTCACTCATATCTCTTCAGTCACTTAGCAAGTATTTACTGAATACCAATGACTTAAGTATTACACTAAGCTTCTCAAAAACAATGTCATATGCAAATGTAGAGAATTATTAGAAGCACTGAATAGTTAATATTCTGTATGGTTATTATCAACTCAAGTACAGCTGGACATGGATAACTTTTAGTAATAGCACTAGGTCATTACATTGGCACCACTATACACATCTAAAGGGACCTTAGGTTAGTTCCTTAGAAGCTAGAGACTGAGATGGGGATTCTTGTGTAAGTGATTTATTAGAAAAAACTCCTCCTGAGTGAGGGAAACATGTTAGGGTAGTGAGAAGATAGGTAAGCAAGGATGTGGTCTTCTATGAAGATTGGCTTCAGCTCACCTTGAATCAAGGTTAGGTTATTGTACCCAAGAGTCTCTTTGGATGTGGGATGCCCTTTTGATGATGAGGGCCATAACTAACCTCTTAAGTATGGCAGTACTCTTCATAAGGAAGGTAATTCTTTGGAGAAGAAAGTAGCTATGGGTTATCAGCCAGCATTCTCAACAGCTGGGCTGGATGTACCTTCCAGTAAAGGGGATCTGAAGCTGGCAACAACAAACTCCACTACAAAAGGACATCAATGTTCATAAAAGCAGAGGCATTGCAAAGGGAGAACTTTCTGAATTAAAAAAAAAAAAAAGACTAGTATTCACTGTAGTCTTTATGGTTTTGAACACTAGTCCTTCCTTGAATTACATATAAATTAAGTTCCTATAAATAATTATCTGGAATTTCTCTTTCTTATGAAAATATAAACTTTATATTGTTTGAAAACAGAGCCAGAGGAAATCCTTATTTCTGTTTTCTTGGTTATCTGTTAGCTTCTAAGAAACACAAATGTACTTAAGGCTTGCTTAAGCAATTCTATGTTTCTTAGAAACAGCAAGCAAACTGGACTTGCTCATGTTGGACTCATGTTACAAAATTAGAGAGAAAATATACCAAATTTATTCTAAGTAAGAAGTACATTATAAGTAAGAAGTAAATAGAATAATATACTTTCAATGCAAAACTGTAATAAGCGACTTTTCTAGAAAGAGGTTTGCTAATGTGGACATTTATATAAATAGTTAATGGCAGATAATTCTAATAACATGCATAATTACAATGAAAATCTGAGCTTTGGTTTTTCACTTTTACCTGTTTGTTCTTAGAACCAAGTAATCAATTATATTAGTAATTACATGTATTTATAGAGTGAATTCTCAAATAGCTGTTTCCATTAAAAAGTAGCTAGAGAAACTATAGTATCTAATAATCATTTTAAGAAACAGATTCATAAATCGGCTTTTAAAATCATAAAGAAGTGCCAAGATATTCACTTACGTGATTTATAATGGGAGACTTCCTTTTTTGTCCTTAGTATAAATATCCTGACATCATCATTAACATTACATAGTATTGACTTGTAATACATAATAGCATTTTTAAGAAAACTCTTTTAAAGGCCCCACTGAAGCTATGATTCATATTAAGGCAAGGTGGAAAGGTCTCATGATATGTTTTTTTTGTCCTTTATTCTGTTTCTCTTCCTCCAGGTGGGAAAAGAGCACCTGACAACACTGGACTCTCCTGGAAACCATAGGCAAAAAGCTGAAGTTCACAATGTGTCAGAACAGTTCTAGGCATTGGTTCTTATTTGAATTTTTAGAGTTACCCCATAACATACAGGGCACTAGGAAAAAAAAAAGAGTGTTTTTGCTGTCCTCCCTAGTCTGTATCTAAATTGTCTCTGTCTTCTCAGGATTAGATTTGGTTACACTAATAGAAAAACGCATAAGCAAATACTCTCATAATCTAGAAGTGAAAAGAATTTTATAAAAACACAAATGCACAATTCATAAGAAAGATATATTGATGAATTTGACAGAATTAAAGTTAAAATTTTCTGTTTAATGAAAGGTGTCATAGACAATGTTATCAAATATTTCACAGACTGGAAAAAGTGTTTTTGTTTTTTTTTTTTTTTGGAAAAAAAGATTTTTAAAATAATCAAAATTAGCAAGAATTTAACATCTAAAATATACAAGGAATTTACAAATCTCTAGGAATAAATGAGAATCCCAGTATAAGATATGGATAAAACCAGGCAATTCACTGAAAGTCAAATCTAGCAAGTATACAAAGAGATGCCCAAGTCTTGATTTTCAATGGATTGGGAAAAATTAGAGGTAAGCCAGCTATTAATGAGATATAGGAAGATGAGCACTCTTTCACATGGCTGACAGCAGTGTATACTGGTACAGCCATCAGAGAGAACAATTTGGGCATACTTACTAGAAATGAATATGATCCAGTAATCCATTCCAGGGATGTATCCCAGAGAAACTTGAGCTCAGGTTCATAAGGGGACAGGCACAAAGATGTTCATTGTAGCAGCAGGTTAGATGCAACTGGATGCCCATCGCTACAGAAATGGGTAAATAAAATGCAGTGTATATGTACTAAAATACTACCCAGCATTCAGAAGCAATAAACTGGTGTTATATATAGGAGCATGTGTGAATCTTTACATGAATACTTAGTTAAAACTTTCAAATTGAATGAAGGCTACAGTGTAAGGTCATGTATGTAAAATAAGAACAGATGCACATATAAAACAGTACCACATATGCTTTAAGGAACCATATATATCCAAAGATATCTGTGATCTTTGAGATTAAATGCAATATAATGATGCTTATAGTGAGTAGGTTGGTAAATAGAGTTAAAATGGTGCATGAAAATCTAAATAATAATAAATGGGGGAAAAGAGGCCTTTGTGTAGGCAGCTGACATGTGTTGTACACTGGTAAGTATTATTAATTCAACACTCTGCAACTGAGATTAAAATATGTAGGTATATGAAATATATACCTACAATGCCTATACTTTGTGACTTAGGAGAAAATATTACATCATGAATAAATATAATTACTTTCTTTGTTTCTTTACTGATTATCCCAGAACATGCCAGACTTGCATAAATTTCTTAAGTCTTATGCTATAGCCCCCTCATCCTCAGTGATCTTTGCCTATCCAATGACATCCTTCAAGATAGAATTTAAGTTCTACTTCTCCATAAGGCTTTTAAAATTGTTCTATCCATGTAAATGTCTCCCTGAAACTAATTACTTTTATAAGCTGTACCACATTGCCTAAAACTAAATAATATATTGTCCTCTATCACTGTATTATGTCTTGCCCAGAGCCTTCTCTGCTAGATGTTAACTGCACAGATAGCAGAGAGGCTTTTTTGGAGCTTCCTGTTATGCTGAGAACAGAGTCATCTATGTGGGACTATCTCAATTTCAGTTAAGATTTGGGATGTGGTGGGATGAGATGGATAGATGCAATCATAACTGAAGGTTGAAAAAATGTATCCTATTGCTGCTTAGAATTAGTTTTGAAAGTAGGGAGAATAGAGATACCTTTTGGAATTGGAGTTCCTTTTGGAACTAGAGGGGAAAGAGTAGAATAGTCATTATCACACTGCAAATGGAGTAGCCTCCAATCAATAAAGGAGATGAAGCTTTTTTTTTTTTTTTCCTTCCTTTTCTCAGTGTTTTCTTATTTAGGACTATTACTAATTTTCTCCCTGAACACTTAAAGAATTATGTTTTTACTTCAATCTACAAAATAAATCTAGTAACAATCTAGAAAATGAATCTTTCTAATAATCTAGAAAACTGTTCAACAGCCCTTTTTTCCCTTTTGGGGGAAATAATGCTTTTTTTGTTTTTGATGAAAATTATCATTTTGTTATGATTAATAAATGTGTGAATTACTAACTTGGTGGGTCATTCCTCTAGAGGCTTGGGAGGAAAGAAACATCCTACATAGTGGAAGTTGATAAATTGAGTTGGATTCTGATATTCAGAATCTCATTTAGCTGTGCTTTGCAAATGATCTGAATGAGAGCCAAATGTTTCTGAAAGGGAAATTGATCTTTGTGTAAGATCCAACAGGATGCTGGAACTTTGAAACAAGAAGGTATATGTGGCTTGCTCAGCCCTTTGGAAGGTGCAAAAGAGATTTGGATTGGTTCCAGGAAATAATGGTTGAAGAGAAAGTAATGCAAGGCATAATCAGGGATATGATATAATAATACAGGGTCCAATATCTATTTCAATTACTTACTAGTTTGTCATCTGGATTGAGTCAATAAAACATCTCTGAACCTTTGCTTTCTTTTTCGTATGATAAAGAGGTGAGAAAATATTTTGTATTTATCCATGACTGTTGTTATTAGCTAAAAAGATCACTTGGCAGCTAAAAAGAAATATGAACAGATAAGGAATATGAGAAGAAACTGAGATTCATTCATTTTAGTAATTGGCTAGTACTGAAATGGGCCTGAAACATAGTACGTACTCAACAAATATTTGTCTAATGGACGCATCAGAAAAATGGAATAAAACAAGACGGAGTAAAGTTGGGAGAAAGCACCAAGACCAGACTCAGGCCAAGCATGCAGGAGGCAGAGGATGGAATTTAGGAAGGCAGATAAGAAACTGTCCTCTTAGCTCAGATGTCAGGACCAGGAAAAAGCTACAGGAGTCAGGACAGCTGTAACATAAAAGTGCTGAGAGCCTATTATCTGTAGAGGAGATTAGCAGGCATATTTTAGAGAATTAAGATTCATAGTAGTAATGGCTACCCAAGTATACCTTCCACAACATGTCTGAATATTTAGAATTACATTTGAGGCAACTAGGCAGCAAGGTAAGGAAGGAAACTCAGGAGTCCCATGGCATTGCCATAGACATCAGATCAGAGTTTAAATCCAAGTTACATTCACTAATAGTATAAATATAGCAAAAAAATAATCTGAGACATCTAGAAAATAAATAATTAGTTCTGAAAAATGAAAATTAGAGTATCCTCTGAAGAATTATTTTGAAGACAAAATAAGTGAACATATGAAAAGGACCTAAAATATGCTTACCATGATTTTTTTAAAAATTGTTATCATTATTACTGCCTTATTGTTTTTGTTGTTACTACAGCTATTATGTCTAATAGAGTATGTATTAGCCAACTCAATCTTTGACTTGACTTCAGTTCAAGAACTTGCAATTTGTAACATAAATTGTTTCTTTATTTATGGGTTTTCTTCCAAGTGTGCTTTTTCCCTCCTTGCACTTTTTTTTTTTTAAGATTTTATTTATTTATTCATCAGAGACACACAGAGAGAGAGAGAGGCAGAGACACAGGCAGAGCGAGAAGCAGGCTCCATGCAGGGAGCCTGATGTGGGACTCAATCCTGGGACTCCAGGATCATGCCCTGGGCCGAAGGCAGGCACTAAACCACTGAGCCATCCAGGGATCGCCACCTTTGTGCTCTTTTAAAAGTTCTCCCCATCCACTCTCCCACAATTCTGGCTTTGTCTTAGCAGCACCAAGGAAAAAGGACCTTTCCACTTAGGCCAGGGAGGCTAAGTGGCATGTGGCTGTGGTCTAGTGAGTAGGGCCCAGGGTCTCAAATGTTAAAAGGAACAGAAAAGTCAGAGCAGAACCATGAGAAGGACAGGAATAGAAACAGGCATGGTTGAAGTTTTCCTTCACATGACTCTGCGTAATAGGTGAACCACACCATATTCAACTAACTTGAGTACCCTTCCCAATAAGAGGTAATGCCCCCCTCCCACCCGTGTTTGTTTCTAGTTTATATAGTTTACCCTTGAAAAAAATACAGGTTTGAACTGTGGGAGTCCACTTACATGTGGATTTTAAAAAAAATAAAAACAGTACTCTAAAACAGTATTTTCTCTTTCTTATGATTTTCCCGGTAACACTTTCTTTTCTCTGGGTTGCTTTATTGTAAGAGTACAGTATATAATACATATCATATACAAAATATGTGTTAATTGACTTTTCATGCTATTTGAAAGGCTTCCAGTCAACAGTTAAGTTTTTGAGGAGTCAAAAGTTATACGTGGACTTTCCGCTGTGCAGATGTCAGCATCTCTAACCCCCATATTACTCAAGGGTCAACTGTTACACATACCATCATTGGAGCAGGAGTTGGAGAACCACTGCTTTGTCAGATACATACTTTTCGCAGTAGATAAAGCTAGATATGATGTGAAAACTCTGCAACGAAACAGATAAATCAGAAAATTAATATTAAAAAATATAAGAGAAGAAAATTAATATAAGATTTGCAGAGAAATGACATTAATAGTGATGACTTGCCAGTAGATATACTGGAGATAACCCATGATATGGTCTAGTAAATCAAATTTTCAAAGCAATTTATTCGTCCTGAAATGTGTTAGGCTGTTAAAAGTTTTAGCTAGTTTTGAAGTTACCTTCATCCCCCAAAGGTTTGGACTCTGGCAGAAACAGGCCTTCATTCTGTGAGTTCTGCCCTTGAACTCCCTCATCAGACATAGTTTTGATATTACTTCAGAAGTTATGAAGCCAGCAGACTACGTTAGTTAAGGGATGATAAAGTATAGGGGCTGCGTAGGCCCAGAGTAGATGAGGGGGGGCGTCGGGTTTCACGTCGAAGGTTCGGTCCAAGCGTTCAGGCTGAGGATACCGTTTCCAAGCGTTTGGTGCAATCTCAGTTCTACAATCCCAGGCACAAAGTAGGATTATTGGGGGGGTGGGGGGGCCTTAACTCCTCCATCAGTGTGTGAATATCAAGTCTAGGGAAGTACACTCAGGGGAGGCCGTGCGAGCTCTTGGCGGAAAACGGAGAGCGCGCTGCACCCACGCGGGTAGGGCTGTGTTCGCGGAGAGCCCGCAGAGGGACACACGGGAAGACAGGACTGCACCGACCCACTGAGGGGCGGGGGAACGGCGGCCCACGGCGAGCTGAGCCACTCCAAGGGGGAAGGACAGGGCGTGAGGGAACGGGTCTGCGGTCAGGAGAACAAAGGCGGCGTCTGGCGACCGCACGCAACCTGAAGCGGTTTAGCCTTACCGGGGCGACGGCCGCGAGAGCTCCCAGACAGCGGTGCAGCGGCTGCAGGAGGCGCGCCCCCTCCCGGTGAGGCCCCGCCCCCCGAGGCCCCGCCCCCGAAGCCCCGCCCCTCAGCGTCGGGCCAATGGGAGCTCGGGATGTTAGCGGGTGGGAGGTGCGGCCGCGTTGCTACAGCCGGAGCTGGGCGGTGGCGGCGGCGGCGGCGGCGGCGGCGGGAGGGATCTCGCGGAGCCGGAGGCGGTGGCGCAATGGAGGGACTGGAAGGTGAGGCGGTGAAGGGGTGAGGGCCGGGCGGCTAGCGCGGGCGTGGGCAGCCCAGGGGGCCCGGGAGAGCGGGGCCGCGGAGGCGAGGGCTGGTCCGGAGCGGCGGACGCAGCCGCTCCCCCGCGGAGGCCCGGCCGGCCGCAGCCCTGCAGCCCCGACGCCGTGCGGCGCAGCGTCCCAGGCTGCCCGCCCCGGGCGCTCCTCCGCTGGGGTCCCCCACGCGCGCCGGAGACTCCCTTGGGCACCCGCCTGCGGGCCCCTTGCTGCCATCTTCTCGTCTTGCCTGACTCCTGAGCGCCCTTTCGGTGATCGCTGTCCGGCCAGATTTTATTTTCCTTGCAAATGGACCGTTCGTTAATGTCCATGGCCTCCCTCCTGGGCCAGCCTGTGTTTCCAGCCTCCAGCTCCTGACACCTCCCTTGGCCCGTTTCCCTAGGAAACCGTCTTTCTGTTTGTACCGCATCTTCGGTGGGAGGGATGCCAAGAGCATCTCCCAAGGAAGAGTCACCGGCCAGCTTTAGGAGCTGGGGACAATAGATTCACAGAAGGATTTGAGGGCTCCTTAATGAGGACTCTGTGAGGAAGAGCCGGCATTGAGTCCTCACCTTTGAGTTGATCCTTGTGCTGTAACCATGACTCCAGATTTTGCTTTGTTCTCTCTTCTTTCACTTCTCTATTATTTTTGTCCGTTCTGTCCTCTGTACTATATAGCCTTTGCCTAAAAACAACAAAGGAAAGAAAACCGGCACGGGCAACCACAGTTTCAAGATTGTTTTTTCAAATTGTGGTCGGCCCTCCTGGTGGAAGAATAAGCTTGCAGAATTGAAAGATAGTATCGCCTTGATTTAGCTCTTCGCGCCGCCCCCCCCCCTCCTATTTTACATAGATTCAGGTGGAATTAAAAATAAACAGAGGTATGGAGCCCTGTTTATTTAGTGTTGTATGCCAGAGAGCAAATTATTTCAGGTTGTGTTATGAAGTGAAAAGTAATGACCGGTAAGTTTTTGCAGTTACCTAAGCATACCAACCTCCCCCCCCCCCCCCGCAAAGACAAAAAGAAACAAAAAACCCAGATGTAACGATGAGTATGATCGTTTTTCAGGGTTTTACTCTCATAGTAAACAGCTTGAGAATGGTAGATAAGAGTTCTGATAATGTTCCATTTGTGGGCAGCTGCAGTATACTGTGAGGAGTGAAGGTCCGGAGTGAAGGCCTTGCCCATCTAATTTATTTCAGGGAGATTTAGTTTCCACGAAACAGGAATTGTAATGATCACCCTCCTTACTTTCAAGATACTATATTTTTTAAAATATTTTATTTATTTATTTATGAGAGACAGAGAGAGAGAGAGAGAGAGGCAGAGACACAGGCAGAGGGAGAAGCAGGCCCCATGCAGGGAGCCCGACGTGGGAGTGGATCCCAGGTCTCCAGGATCATGCCCTGGGCAGAAGGCAGGTGCTAAACTGCTGAGCCACCCAGGGATCCCCCAAGATACTATTTTTTTTTTTTTTAGAAGACTCCAGGAGACACCTTTTGCTTTTAATAAACTTAAAAATACATGGTGGTCTTGTAGCATAATGGGGTAGGATCGTGGGTTCTGGAATTCTTGTGAAGTTATTGTAACACACAAAATGCTTCAAAACAACTTTTCTGCCGATTTTTATTTTATTTAATGTTTGTAATTAAAGCAAAGATCTTCATCTTTTTTTTTTTCACTTAGGTATGCCAAGCCCCTAAAATAGCCTGACACAGAGTAGGTACTTAATAAATATTTGTTGCTAGATGAATGACTGTGTCCATGATGGGCACCATTCTAGGTCCTGGAGACATAGCAAAAAATAAAAAGTCAAAGCCCTGCTGTCATTGAGTCTGTGTTTCAGTGAACCTTATATTTTAGCAGTACTATGACATTACTATTGAAATCTTACTAAGAATGCTTTTAAAATATAATGAATTATTTGAGTACTAGCATAATATTCAATTACATGGATTAAAAATACAGTATTCCGATGGAATATGATTATGTTATGAGAGGCATGTTTTATGTGCTCAGCTTATGATGTGTTTCGGTAAACCATACCTGCTCCTTACTTTTTGGGTTTGTTTTTGTTTTTGTTTTTTTTAACAAAATGAGTTACGATCATTAACTATAATGTGTTTAGTTCTAATTAGGTTAAAATATATGAAATTGTTTTTTTTTTGTACAGCAAAACAATTGAATATTAGTAATTTCAAGTGGTTTAAACTAATTAAAGCTCTGAGAGTTTTTGTTGAAGTTAAAACAATTCCTCAGCTATAAAAGCTAGAGCTATTAACTACCAATCTACCTGAACTATGTCAAGATTAAATGATGATGTCACATATATAAAGCATTCAGCGAAGTGCCTCGACGTAGGAGGCCTCTTCAGTACTTGTTTATTGGATGGGTTTACTCATAGGAAATGTGTGAGGAACTTAGGAGTGATTCAGTTTAAGTAAAACAGCATGCTAAGAAGGGATTGTGGGCAATCACTAGTTGGCTTTAAGTAGCAGGATAGACTGGAGAAAGAAGAGACTGGGAATACATATATGGGATGAGGATTTGAACGAGGGCACAAACAGTGGGAATTAAAAAGGGAGGATAGATTTAGAAGATATTTCTGAGATAGAGAGGTGAGATATGACTGTTGGATGTGAGAGAGGAAAAGGAATCAAAGATGAAGGCCTGTCTAGCTGTGACTAAGAGGTCATAATATTTTTAACCAAGAAGGAAGACCAAGTGTGGGAGAAGAGGCAATGAGTTTGGCTTTAGAAATGTGTTTGTACAGGTTGAGGACTATCTAGTAGAAACATCTCGTGGCTACTTGTGAATGTTTATGTAGAGTTTTGAGCTTAGTAGTCATAACATGTAAGTGACAGCAAGTGGATGCATTCACTTAGGAAAGTTGTATGTTATAAAATGAGGGAAAAAGCTTTGGGAGGAATTGATGCTTTAGGGTTGAGCAGGAAAGGAAATTGGAGTGGGAAGAAGTCTGTAAAGAGGTTTAAATATTATCAAGAAAGGAAAGTGGTAAGAAACTAATATTTATTGAGTAGTGAATATGTGCCAGAAAAAGCCTGTTGCATCAGGTATTACTGGAGGTATAAGTACTAACCAGCTCAAACCCTGCTTAGCTTCTGAGATCTGAAAAACTTGGGCTTAAGTGGGGAGAAATATCATTGAAGCCAAGAGAGAAAACACTTTAAAGATGGGAGAGATTGATCAGTAGTGCCTTATGCTATAGAAAGGTCCAGTAGGATGAATATTCAAAAGAGGACTTTGGATTTGGCAATTATTATTACTATTATTATTATTATTATTATTATTATTATTTGAAAGTAATACCCTGAGATCATGTCATATGCTTTCCCAGCTGAGCCAGGCAGGTACCTCTGCATTTGGCAGTTAGATTCATGGTGGTTTCTCTCTTAAGAGTCTTAAGGTCTCCACTCTAAAAATCTCATTAAAGACACTTTCCCTGATCCTACCCACTTCCCAGACATGCTTACACATAACACTATGACTGACCTCTGTCTCCTTACTTTTCTGTATTTTTTCTACATTGTGCTTATCATCACCTGACATCTTCTATATTTTGTCTTTATTTTTTCCATGTTAGAAGAGTAGAAGCTCTGTAAGATCATCACTGTTTGCTTACCTCATAGAACAGTTCCTATCTCATGCTAGGTGCTCAACAAATACTTGTAGAATCAACAAATTGATTTATTTTAATGTCGTGTTTAGGCCTGATAAAGTTTGCCTGAGGTTCAGATAGGGAGAGAAAGGGAGGTAGAGGAGCTAGTCAGTAAATGTAAGCCAGTGTTTCGAAAAAAAAAATGTGCTTCAGGACATTGGTCCTAAATATCTCCTAGGGTCAGAAAGGCTCTCTGTTAGGGAAATAGTATACTAAATCTCTTTTATTAAGACTAAGTAAATTCTGCTCTATAAAAACTCATCTAAAAAAAAAAAACTCATCTGTTTAATCTAGCATATGCCAACTATGTGACCTTGGAGCAAGGGATTTGAGGGTGATTGGTGAAAGTGGAAATGACTAGTCAGGTTCAGACTGAGTAGGAAGGGAAGTGAAACCAGGAATGAGTTATCAAAATGCCAATCACTCTGAGATCAAGAAGGTGATTTGAAGAGAATTAGAAGGTAGAAGTGTGTGGTTAAAGAGGGCGTTTGGGTATTTTAAGAGTCTAGAGGGGGACCGTTTACTAAATTATTTTAACAGTCATTTTTGCTGAACTGGAGTGATGGACTGAAAAGGAATGGAGGGTGAAGGCTATATGTTGAGTGGGTGAGATGTGAATGTTGAAATCTAGGATGATCTTCAAGAGGAAAATCTTGTGAGATTAATTATTAGAGATTATAGACCTGAAAATTACTAGACTTTGAAAAGGATTGTTGGAAGAGAGTGGTATAACAGATGTTGTATCCTTCAAAAGGAAAGTTTGTTCTAAAGGTTAGATTCAGATGAGCAGTGACCAGTGGTGAAGAAATGGACATGTTACAAAGGCCAGAACAGTTCTTAATTTCTAAGATTTCTTTTCTTTTGAAAACGTTCTTTCCTATTTCTTGAATTTTAGAATGGCATAACTATTTAAATAGCATATTATTTTACATCTATATGTGATATATATAGGTGTATATATATATTTAATAGTATTACATAAAGATACCATTTCAAGTCTTATGGTGCAGGTTTTGAAGGTGCTAAATGGAGTAATGCATAACAGAATCAACATTGTGTGGGAGATAAATTTCATAAGGAGAAGTTAGCTTCTTGAGAGTTTTCGAATATTAGAGTACTTTATTTACTTGATTTTGTCCATTTATTTGAGTGCTTCTTTCAACAGTGTTTTTTCTCTGCTACATTAGTCACCACCCCTCTGCGTATTATCTCTACTATATTTTTATAAGCCTCAAAATTTGCTAGCTTTTGCCACACAGAAGAGATTAGTGGAGTTTGCTTGCATCCGCTGGATAGTAGTATTTTCTTATTTCATTGGTTCTAAAGCATTTTCATTTATAACATCTCAGATGATCGCTTACATTTTAAGGTAGATTGAGCAGATAATATCCTCATTAAACAAATGTTAAACTGAGGTTATTTATATGATCAGTCATACATTTTCTTCTAAGTCATGTAGTGAAGATTCTTCCAACAAGGAGAGGGGCATCATGTTCTTTGCTCTAGTTCCTTATCCTTAGTTGTATGTAGACAAATGGAAGTGGTTTTTCTCAACATTGTACATGCTACCTGAAGCATTCATTCCACCATCTGCAGTTTAATCATCCTTAAATATGAGCAAATTTTTGTTTAATTTAATACCATTAAAAGAGATGTGTTACTATCCATGAACTTGTTTTAAGGTAGATTTTAGTAAGTAAATATAGTATATTTATTATAATTTATTAGAGATAAAGGGGACCATATAGGCCTTTTAACCTAACTTCCTTCCAAATTTTATATAAGAGGAAGCTGAACCTTAGTAAGGTTGAATATTTTGCGCAGGGAGTCATAATTCTGTGTGATAGAGTTGAGACTTAATCAGACAAATTCCAGTGCCTTTTTTGCTCTCATGTCTTTTAATGAATACCATTACAACAAAATGTGGCTTTGTGACTCTGAACCTAAGCTGCTTATCATGCATGACCTGTTGGTACAGGGGGGTGTTGATGCTGGCATACATGTGCATGTTATATTTTGTGAATTATAGGGCTATGCTGTATAACCAGATAATATAAGAGGGAGAAAATTATACATTTATATCTTTATTTATTTTGAATAAAGCAATGGCTTACTTTTTTTTCTTTTTTGAGATAATTATTCTTCAGTACTCTCTCTTTAATGCTGTTTTTTCATTTTTTCTACCTTTTAGTAATAAGGATTTCCTTTTCCTTTAAAGACAATTGGAACATATTTGAAAACTTGTAGGAATTAATGCCAGGAATTATATTTTATTATATGCTGGTATTGTAGTTGCTATAACATTAAAAATGGGGAATAATTTGGTTCTTAGATATAGTGAAGAAGTAAATTATGTAGACTGTTCGCTTTATAAGAATAATGATTGTGTTATTCCGCCCTCGTGTTACTATTACTTTATATGTGCTTGGCAAGTGGTAAGTGCCCAACTAGGTACTCACATTATTTTATGGGTTGAAAATATTTTTCTCAATAGTGAATTTTTATAAAATTTTGCTTTGTCATTTAACTGAAATATACTTTTAAGTGAGTAAAATAGGTAATACTTTTTAACATTCTGTACTGATGAATTTTTAAATCATTGCTTAGAATTTAAGGGAATATAGGAAAGCTATAAATAAGCAAACTTAATAGATGATGTATCATGTGGTATCACTTTGACCATCATGAAGACATTCTTTTTTTTTATAAATTTATTTTTTATTGGTGTTCAATTTGCCAACATATAGAATAACACCCAGTGCTCATCCCATCAAGTGCCCCCCCTCAGTGCCCGTCACCCAGTCATCCCCACCCCCTGCCCACCTCCCTTTCTACCACCCCTAGTTCGTTTCCCAGAGTTAGGAGTCTCTCATGTTCTGTCTCCCTTTCTGATATTCCCCACTCATTTTTCTCATGAAGACATTCTTATCTTAATGTACATAACAGACTATCCAGCAACTGCCTCAACTTTTTAGATAGTACAATTAAGTCTGTAAATGAGGTTGCTCTCCTTAAGTAACCTACCCTCTGGTATTGGAGAAGAACAAATCAGGGAAATCTTAGCTTTGCTTTGTAGTATTCACTGCGTAATTGCCACTGTAGAGACATTGCTTCCATCTAAGATGACAGATAGTCACTATCATTAAAAGAGGGTAGTGGAGTATTAAGAGAATGAGAGAACAAAACAGTTTTTCTGTTACTGTTTGATTGTATTCCCACCCAGGTCTATTTTGATTCTTGAACTCACTAACACTTTGGGACAAATTATTTGAAGTTGTAATTGTACTTTTCTCATGAGTTTCTTTAGATTATTATTAATTTTTTTAAAAGATTTTGTTTATTCATTCATGAGAATACACAGAGAGGGGAGAGAGAGAGGCAGAGACACAGGCAGAGGGAGAAGCAGGCTCCCTGCAGGGAGCCCCACCTGGGACTCGATCCTGGGGTCTCCAGGATCACTCCCTGAGCTGTAGGTGGCGCTAAACCGCTGAGCCACCCGGGCTGCCCCTTTAGATTATTTCTAAAACAAAGTGGCTTTCTGTTTGTCTTTCATGTGATAAAGGAATTTTAACAGTAAAATATTCAGCAGAAAATATGTTTAAGGTATAGGTTCAAATATCATTTTTAGAAAATTACAGGTATGGAAATTTTATCTTTTTTTGATAATTGGCTAGATAATAAAATGACAAAATGACTCAGCTATGTAGAATTCCGAAGAATGTAGTTGTTTCTTTTAAAGCAATTTAGTTACAAAATGTGTTGTATGAAAATATGTAACAGATTTTTAAGTTTTGATTAAGTTTCACTTACTTGTCCCTTATTTAATGCACTATGCCACAGGACAGAATATATTACTTTGCCAGTCCATTGAATCCTCATATAATATTATCTGTATAAAATAATAAACAATTCACGTAATAAAGGTAGCAAGCATAGTAACGAGACGATTTTTTCTTTAAAGCGTTATACTTCCTATTGTCTGTTTTTAAACAGAAAATGATTCTTTTTATCCTAGACTCCCTAGATCATCTCAGGAAGCCACCTCACTGATCACCAATGTTGTATCTTAATGCTTTGAAGATTAATAATATACAATATTAACATTAAGGTAAACTTGGTGTTTAAGGTTTGGTAATTTAAGGTAGAGAGAAGTTGTAAATTTAGAGAATATAATAAATTAGTTTGGTTAAAATGAAAGAAAACAAAATATTCCCAACAATATCAGTTTGGTGATTCTTAAATCATAACTTGAGTATTTGGCATGGCCTTTTTGACCCCTGATAAATCTAAGTCTTGTGCCTATTTTACTCAGTAATATTGCTTATTCCAAAATTAAACAAGACATTTTCCACAAGAACTGACAACTTATATATGATGATATTAAAATTTGGAAGTTTTACAATTTAAGCAAAGAATTATTGATTAAATTCTCTTCTGTTTTAGAAAATGGAAGTGTCCAAGTGGGAGAATTGTTACCTTGCAAGATATGTGGAAGAACATTCTTTCCAGTGGCGTTAGTGAGTACCTTTTTCCTTTGGATTATAGTAGATCTGTAATTGTTCAATGTTTTAGGACAACTCTTATGGAAAGAACCTCTGTGGAATTACTTAAAGAGATACTGGCCAGTGTTCTTTTTTTTTTTTTTTTTCCCCAGTGTTCTTTTTCAAGAGTTACCAGTTCCAGCTGTGTTTCTAGAGTGGTCTCTTCAGAGTTAGTTTGGTCTTCAACTACTCTGCTAAAGTGTTTCTCTGTGGGAATATTAACAAAAACAAAACAAAAACTCAAAAATACATAATAATGTTTAAAGATAAGGAATGATTCGATGTCTAGAATTTGCTTTCAAGTACTTGGGAGGAAAAAAGCTGGTATAGATGACAGGATTGCTAGATTGTTGATAATCGTATTGATGAATAAATGGGACATTATTCTCCTAATTCTTATGTATATTTGAAATACTCTGAAGAAAAATTCTTTTCAATTGAAAGTGTACCTAAAATATATTATGCATTTTTTAGATGCTTTCATTTAGTAACACAAATAGAAGCACTTTTATTGATTTTAATATAAAATCGCCAACTAACTAGAGAATAAAGGGAAAAATGCATATGTATCTAAAATATTTTATGTTTTCTTTAAATATAAATATACATTTATTAATATTTTGTTGTAGAATAAAGACTTTTCTTTGAATATGAATTTGTTCGTTAGAGTTCTGCTACAATCTGGAATGTGTGTTACTATTTCTAGTTTGCTTCTTTAAAGCAAAGCAAGGATTTAATGATCTAAAGTGTCTATCGGACTATGGACTCCTTTTAAATAATGACAGCTTTTTTCATTTGTCCTTTAAAAACATCTTGCCTACACATAACTCAGTGATTTTTTTTTATTGTTTTTGTATCAACTCATTGTTTTTCAAACCATTTTCAAAGCATTCCACTCAGTTTACATAGGAAAGAAAATGCCTTCTTCTGCCCTTATTTATTTAATATTTAATCAAATAATGTAATCATTATACAACTACAGCTTATATAATACATCAGATTTGGGAACAAGCACTACATACTTTTGATACATATAACTCAGTGTAAGAACAGACATCTATTAGAAAGTTGCCTATTAAAAAAAAAAAAAGAAAGTTGCCTATTAGCCACACTTAATTTTTTTCATATTGACGAGGTTTTTTATAGATATAATTTTAGTGCTTGTTTGTTAAAATGAAAACTAATAACATATGTAAAACAATTGATTTCTAATTGTGTATTGAAAATATAAGAGATTCTATGATATCAAACCAACCAGTTTTGAGGTTTCCTCTTTTCTTAGATAAAATTTAACAGTTCTAGCTTGTTCAGCGTTTATCAAAATACAAAAGAAAAAAGATGCACATAGTGCACTGATGTCATCCATTAACATGTTTTATTTGGGGGAGGGAGAATGATTATTTATCCAATAGGCTAATTGGAGATCAGTTATGAGTGTCCACGGTAATGTCCTTAAAATGAATACATGAATGATTGAATGAATGAGTTTGCAGCCATATTTAAAAAACCTATAGAAGTGGAATGCTAGATAGTTCAAGAAAAATCAGGCTTAAAGGAAGGTAGAAAACTTGTTCCAGAAGAGAATAAAGTGGTGATTTGTGGAGGAAAGACACAAATCTGACATGCCCAATTATTTGGTTAATGTTATGTTAACATACTACTGTTATGGTAATAACTTTAGTAAACAAGCCTATTACTATTGTGTTGACTTTTGTAATCCTCACACTAATGTAGTCTCTGTTTACATTCTTTTTCCAGTATCTGTTTTCATGTATTTAGTGATGACGAGAACTCTTTTTTTTTTTTTTCACTTAACTAGCTTTGACTTGGTTATATTATTTTCCTTATTCTTACTAGTGTGAAAACTAGAATGTTCAATAATTCTTAATTAAATTTTGGAAGAGTATTTATCTTTCTTATTATATATAGAATTCATACTTCCTTGAGAAAGATAACTTATAGCATGCATTATATATACTTTTTAACGATTTTAGTTAAAGCACAATATGCCTTATTTAAGTATTATTATTTCATCTTCCAGTTTTTAAATTGGCTCAAATGACAATGTGAAGTTTTGTAGAATACCCTTCTGTAGAAAAGAAAATGATATATTGCATTTCTTTATCTTAACAGAAAAAACATGGACCCATTTGCCAGAAAACTGCCACTAAAAAACGTAAGACTTTTGATTCAAGCAGACAAAGAGCTGAAGGAACTGATATCCCAACAGTAAAGCCTCTTAAACCTAGGGTAATTACGTAGTTTTTTTAATAGTATGAACTTTGCTGCTGTGTATATTGAAAACAATTATAATTATGTGTTGTGATAAGATTGAAGAATAATGAGAATTCTGCTTCATGTTTTCAGTTTAGAAATGATCAGAGGGCAGCCTGGGTGGCTCAGTGGTTTAGTGCCACCTTTGGTCCAGGGCGTGATCCTGGAGACCCGGGACTGAGTCCCGCATCGGGCTCCCTGCATGGAGCCTGCTTCTCCCTCTGCCTATGTCTCTGACCCCCCCCCCCCCCCCCCGTGTGTCTTTCATGCATAAATAAATAAAATCTTAAAAAAAAATAGAAATGATGAGAAACTTGTTTATTTTAAACTTCTGCAAAGGAGAAACCAAGCTACTGTCTCACAGCCTATTACAGTGAGGTTTTTGTGGCATTGGAGAGCCAATTGCTTAGCTATAGGCTAGAAATAATTAAAAAGTCCTCACATATTCGTCCTAAGTCATTGTTAATTATTCAGACATAATTTAAGTGCAGTTTAAGCTCTTAGTAGTATAGTCTCTGTATACAAAGGAAAGCTATAATTTACAGATATCCTTGCATAATAGATATTGATTATCTTGATTGATTATCAGTAATTGTGATCTTATGCTTTGTGGGGAAGTTTGATCAGTTACCCAGCTGTCCATGTATAGCCATTCTCAGTTTATTTTCTTTGAAGGCAGTGAATAGTGAATCTCCTTTAATAATCTCTCCTTAATACTACCTCTGATATGTTATGGTGCTAAGAATAATGCACATACATACTTTGTTGGACATAGTTTTAAAGAGTTAGTTCAGTAAAATAGTCAAAATTTGAGTACCTCACTGAATACGTTTTTGAAATAAAACCCTGCTTCAGCGATAATAACTTCTCCCAGTGCTACCAGAAAACATTTCCCTATGGGGCAGTTAATTTTATTAATAAAATCATTTTATAATAGGAAAGTCGAATGTTCATCTTTTCCAGTCTATGACTGTTTAAGTGAGGGATGGTAAAATTTGAATAATGTACATAAACCATTATTTGTTATTTTTCTTAGTATACCTGCCAGACATACGATTATATTGGCTTCTATCAGCTAAGAGATGAACTACTGAAATTTGTAGAGACAGTATAATATAGTGGGTATGAAAACAAAAACTGGCTCAAGAGTCAGACTTGCCTGGATTTAACCCTTGCTCTGTTACTTACCATGTTGTGTTGGGTTAAGTTACTTAATCTATACATCTCTTTATCTGTAAAATGGTGATAGTAAGGGTAGTATCTATCTCTCTTATAGGGTTCTTAGGAGGATTACATTGAGTTTATCCATGGTGATCTCTCAATAAAAAATATCCTATTTTTGTTAAAGATTTATTTAATTATTGGAGGGAGAGCATGTGCAAGTGGGGATTAGGAGCAGGAGAGAGAGAATCTCAGGCATACTCTGTGCTGAGTGTAGAGCATGATGTGAGGCTTGATCCCATAATCCTGAGGTCATGACCTGAGCTGAAATTAGCAGTTGGATGCTTACTGAACCATCCAGGTGCCCCATGCTATTTCTTTTTAAGGGAGAAGGGTTCCAATAGTGAAAAAATTAATCTTCAGTTAAAAGCAGAGTAAAAACCATTGCTTACATTAAGTAGTTTAATTTCTTGGTACTTAAGAAGTGTGGTTCATTGAACAGTAATATCAGCACTATTTGGGAACTCATTAGAAATGCAGAATCTCAGATCCCACCCAGAAATACTGAATTAGAATTTGCATTTTAACAAAATCCTTGAGCGAGTCAAATGCACATTAAAATTTATAAAGGGGCAGCCCCGGCGGCTCAGTAGTTTGGTGCCACCTTCTGCCCAGGACTTGATCCTGGAAACCAGGGATCGAGTCCAGGAGCTGCAATGAGCCTAGCTGAAATTAGACAAAGACCAGGAAGGAGAAAGTAGAGAGAAAAGGCACAGAGAGTTGAAGGGACCTAATGGCAGAAGCTCTCTAAAAGCACTACTGAAAACAAAATACTCTTTTTGAAGGTAAGGGGCCTGTCTAAAGGGCTAGGTCCTTTTTTTCTTTTTTCTTTCTTTTTTTTTTTTTTTTTGAAATGGTTAGTGTGGTTACTGAAGAAAGCATGGCTGGCAGCAGTAGCCTTCCTGGACCCACACTGTTTAGAGAAGCATGAAAGATGTGTCTGCTTTATAATCACAGAGAGACCTATTTTCTTCTGTATCTGGTACAATAGAGAAGTGACCTAGCTGTGGGTTTGTGTAGCTTGGAAGGGGATTGTGGACCTCTCCTCCCCAGAACCTCTTGTAAATAGCTGCACCAGGAAAATCTAACTCATTCAATGATGAGGAATAAAAAACCATTAACTTAGCTTTGACACGAGGGTGCTGTGAGAAGAAGGGAGGATGAGAGCAGGAAAACTTACCAGTAGATGAGTTATATTCATGGAACAGGTGAATGTTATGATCAGACCTTTCACCATAAAATAAGAAACTTTATTTTTTTTAAAGATTTTATTTATTTATTCATGAGAGACACACAGAGAGGCAGAGACATAGGCAGAGGGAGAAGCAGCCTCCTCACAGAGAGCCTGATGCGGGACTTGATCCTGGAACCCCCGGGATCACACTCTGAGCTCAACCGCTGAGGCACCTAGGCATCCCAAATTAGAAACTTTAAAGAGTCAGTCATATTCGACATCTAAATTTGCTTGTATTTAGTTAAGATTTTGTATCTATATTCGTGAGAGAGGTAAGTTTGTAATTTTTCTTTTTATCAAACTTCTGTTGCTCTCCTAAGAGCAGTTAGGAAGTTGTTCTCTTGGTTTTTCTTAATTATTTGAAAGAGTTTTTAAAAGATTGATGCTATTTCTTCCTTACTTAAATGTCTGCAACAATTCAACAGTAAAGGCAACTGGGCCAGGAGTTTTCTTTAGGTTTTTAAAAAACAGATTCACTAAAAAACAAAAACAAAAACAAAAACAAAACCTTTAGGACTGTTGTGGTTTTCTGTTTCTTTGATACCTGTTTAGTGGTGTTTATCAAGGATATTGTCCACTTAATGTTGTTAAATTCATTAGCATAAAGGTCCATTATAGTATCTTCTTTTTCTTTTTCAAGATTTTATTTATCTATTTGACAGAGAGAGATAGCACAAGCAGGGGGAGCCGCAGGCTGAAGGAGAAGAAGCTGCAGACTCCTCACAAAGCAGGGAGCCCTATGTAGGGCTCGATCCCAGGAGCCCAAAATTGTGACCTGAGCTGAAGGCAGACTTTTTTTTTTTTTTTTTTTTTTAATTTATTTATTCATGAGAGACACAGAGAGAGAGAGAGAGAAAGGCAGAGGCACAGGCAGAGGGAGAAGCAGGCTCCATGCAGGGAGCCTGATGTGGGACTCAATCCTGGATCTCCAGAATCACGCCCTGGGCTGAAGGTGGCACTAAACCACTGAGCTACCTGGGCTGTCCTGAAGGCAGACATTTTAACCAACTGAGCCATCCAGGCATCCTATTAGTATCTTCTTTTTTTCTTCATGTTTATAAGAACCATATCGTGTACTATTTTGCATCCCTTGGTATTTTGTGTTTTCTTTTTCCCCACTTATTAATCTTCCCTTATTAGTGTTTTTAAAGAACCATCTTTTGACTTTGCTGGTTCAATGTAGATTCTTGATTTTAAAAATAACATAAAAGGATAGTTGAGTATTTCAATAATATGACAAAATAAATGTATTATAGCACAGGAGCCATCATTATGCATTGTGGAAAGACACTTAGAGGTAGGTAGCCATTAAAGACAGGAATAAGGTTAAGCTCCAACCGACATAGTAATTGCTATACATACAGTTAGATAGTAGATGCATAGGGATTGGAAAAGAGAAGCTAAAAGTATGATTATTAGGAGATGATTTACCTGGGAAACCCAAGAGAATCAACTGATAAGTTATTACAAAGAGTAAGAGAAGCCACGGAAGTAATGAGATATAATGGTAATATACAGAAATTACTAGGTTTCATATTTCAATAGACTCCTTGAAACATAAAAAAAGAAAGACTTCTTTATAAAAGAACAGTACAAAATAAAAATTATTTAGGAATAAACCTTTTAAAGGTATAAGACTTCCACAAAGAATACATAAAAAAACCTGAAATACACAAACACTTCTTCAAATGGATATATTTGGATAGGTAGATTCAACAGAATAAAGATATTAAGTTCCTTAAGTTGTTTATAAATGTATAAGTTTTCCAGTTAAAAGATAGTTTAAAAAAACTAGACAAGCTGATTCTAAAGTTCTTATGGGAAAAAATCTACTTGCAGGAATAACCAGAAAAGATTGAAAAAGAAGCAGCTTAAAGTAGTGTTATCCTATCAGATATTAAAATGTTATTATAGGGAGACCCTGGGTGGTGCAGTGGTTTAGCGCCTGCCTTTGGCCCAGGGCGCGATCCTGGAGACCCGGGATCGAATCCCACGTCGGGCTCCCGGTGCATGGAGCCTGCTTCTCCCTCTGCCTATGTCTCTGCCTCTCTCTCTCTCTCTGTGTGTGTAAAATAAAAAAAAAAATTAAAAAAAAATAAAAATAAAAATAAAAAATAAATAAAATGTTATTATAAAGTCTCAATATGTAAAACACTGTTACCGATAAAAGGATGGTCAGAACAGTGGAACAGAAGAGAAAGTTCAGAAATAGGCCCAAATACAAAAGAGAATATGATAAAGTTGTTACCAGTTCAGTGGGGGGCAAAGTCAATAAAGGATGTTGAGGCAGCTGCATAGCCATGTTAAAAACAAAAAATAAAGTTGAGTCTATATGTCACACTATGTCTCATGATAAATTCCAAATCTATAAAAGATTTAAAATTTTAAAATGAAATCATGAACAACATTCTACGGGGGGAAACATGGGAAAATTTCATTTTACCTTGGTGTGAGGTTGGGCCTTGCTAACAGTGACTATAGATCTGGAGACCGTAAAAGGAACAAGTAAATTAAACTATATTTTAAAAATAATTCTTAATATCAGAAGATCCTTAGACAAGATCAGAAGATAGTCATATTGTAGGGTAGGGCTGAGGCTAGTCTCTTATAAAGACTTAGGTAGAAATTTTTTTTTTTTTTTTTTTTTAAGATTTTATTTTATTTGAGAATGGGAGCAAGAGAGCACAAATAGGGGATATGGGCAGAGAGAGAGCAAAAATAGACTTCTCACTGAGCAGGGAACCTGATGCAGGGCTTGATCCCAGGACCCTGAGCCAAAGGCAGATGCTTAACTAACTGAGCCACCCAGGTGCCCATAACTTAGAAATTGTTAAAAATAAGACCAGTAACGGGGATCCCTGGGTGGCGCAGCGGTTTGGCGCCTGCCTTTGGCCCAGGGCGCGATCCTGGAGACCCGGGATCAAATCCCACATCGGGCTCCCGGTGCATGGAGCCTGCTTCTCCCTCTGCCTATGTCTCTGCCTCTCTCTCTCTCTCTCTCTCTGTGACTATCATAAATAAATAAAAATTAAAAAAAAAAAATAAGACCAGTAACCCAACAGGTAAGTTGACCAAGCACATAAACAGTTCACAAAAAAGACATTGCACATGATTCTTAATGATATAAAAAGATGCTCAACTCACTCATTATAAAGAAAAGCCAGATAAAACCAGAGAGAATAATTTTTCACCTGTCCAGTCAATTAAAAAAACAAAAGTTTTTTTACATACTCTCTGTTGGAGAAAGTGTGGTAATATAGGGAAATTACACTGTTAGTGGGAGCTTAAATGGATGCAACCCCTAAGAAGTTAATTTAGCAGTGTTTATTATAATTACAATTGCAATTTAAAAATCTCATATAATTACGTGAAGTTTTTTTTTTTTAATTAAAAATTTAGGAAGAAAATAATTTAAGCACTCCTAATAAGAAAACATTTGAAACAATATAGCATTTCCTCAAGTTTTATTTCAATTAGTTTTTTAAAAAAATGTTTTGAAATGGGTTTCTCTTTATTTGTACATAGCCTGAACCACCAAAGAAACCATCTAATTGGAGAAGAAAACATGAAGAATTCATTGCTACCATAAGAGCAGCTAAAGGCCTTGATCAGGCACTTAAAGAGGGTGGAAAACTTCCTCCTCCTCCTCCACCCTCTTATGATCCTGGTATGTGGAATATTGTAGACAGAAATCTTCATATGAAGAGAAAATATTGATGGAATTTTTATAAATTTTAAGTTGTTACTAAGAGTTAATTTATAATAACAGAACCTGCTGAAACATAATCTTTAAAAATTGAGCTATAAAATAATGGTGATAATTCAGGCATTTAGGCTTATAAAGACAACATAAGACATAAAGGCTTATGTTGGTGTTGAACATAGAAATATGATCTTTTTATCTCAATACTCATTTAAACATAAATCATTAAAATATCATTTGAAAAATTATTGTTAGTAATTATCAAATGTTAATATCCCAGGAAATATTTGAAGATGTGCATTATCATTTGAAATGTAGTCATTTGGTAAGATTCAGATTGTTATGTTGCCTAGTTCTTTGGTATCTTCTCATCTGGGAAAGAAAAAAATCATAATACTGTTTCTAAAAGGTACATATTCATGCGGGGAAAACACCATATAGATTGGTTTACCTAAATTATGCTTTAAATTCATATGTTACTATATTTTCTTCATTAGGTAGATAAGAGTTGCTTGTTATCAAAAGCAAGGCAAAATGCTGGCAAACCTATATAAGATATTGAGATACTGAAAGATTTAAAATTGCACAATTGACACTTTGACATTGGCTATTAGAATAGCCTAGAGAGGTAGTTATTTTAATATAACAAGTTAGCTGCATGAAAATTGTGTTACTATTCTTGATTGAGATTTATTTCTTAGTAAAGGGAAGTTCTTATAAAATAGGGTGATGAAAAACGTAGCATAAGGACTATAGTCAATAATGTAAATACATTATATGGTGACATGGTAACTAAGGTGGTGTGGTTTTAATAACAGAATTGTGGAATCACCATGTTGTACACCTAAAACTAATGTAACATTGTATGTTAGCTATACTTCAATAATAATTTTTTTTTAAAAAAGAAGTCCTTTAGAAAATTTAGATATGATCATTTTTAACACTTTATCATAGTGGAGAGGCTGACAAACTATTTCTATAAAGGCCCAGATAGTAAGTATCTTAGCTAATGAGGTATATTTTTATCTCTTCCATCTGTTGAGACTTCTAAGAGAAAATACAACTGTATAAAATTGATTAAACTATTTGACAGTTTTCCCCTAATTAAAATAAAAGATTTTAACAGATGAGTCTAAATTTTAAAATTTATTTTTAATGTAATGTGATTTTACTGCTTAGCTTAGTCTACAGTATAAAAATATGTAGATATGGTAAAAAACATATGGTACAGTATAAAGGCATTTAAGAAAGCTTGCTTTTCTTCTATTTATTTATTCTTTTGTACTAAAGATCTATCTTTTGGGGTTCTTTTCCCCCTCAAATTTGATTCTAAGCTGGGAAAAAATTAGAATTTATCATATACCAACAGACTTTTTTCTTGAACGTCTTTATTAAGTTTAGTAGTCAGATTCGGTGGTTATAAGGAAATGACAAGTTTTGTTTATCAAATGTTATTACTTTGTTAGTATCTTGAAATATGTTCATAAAAACTTAAAATTCTTTATGTTTCACTTCAAGAATTATGTTATTAATCTTTCTTTTTTCTGTTTTAGATTATATTCAGTGTCCATATTGCCAGAGGAGATTTAATGAAAATGCAGCTGATAGACATATTAACTTCTGTAAAGAACAGGCAGCACGTATTAGTAATAAAGGCAAATTTTCTACTGACACCAAAGGAAAGGCATCTTCTCGGACACAGGTGAAATGCTCAATTATTTCTACAAATAAATGAGAAAATGACTCTTTGAGGTTCACAATTTTTTGCTTATGCTTTCCAGAACATTCAGTTGCAGTTTTCTTACCTGCTAAAATTTTTATATTACTGTTCAGGGATTTGGTAAGAAATTTCAATGTTTAATTGAGAACAAATATTTAAGACTATTAATTTTGAATGGACTTATTTAGTAGAGTCTTCAAAATATTGCATGTGGAAAAAGGTATTAGAAAAATATAAGAAAACTAGTTAAAAAGTAGTGGTACTAGTAATAGTAGTACTAGTTAAAAAGTAACCTGAAGCAGATTCAGAGGACAAGGGTTTAGAAGAGTGAGAAAATGACAGTAAAAATCCACATTTGAAAATCATGTGAATACTGAATGTTTCCGAACACCCGAGAGAGTGAAATGCTGGGGTCAAGTCCAACTACTATTTATGAACTTTTAGGCAAGTAACAATTCATGTAAGAGAGCTTTTATTCCTTTATTTGTGAAGTAATCTATATGATTTTTGTGAGAAGCAAATGAGATGGTCTATGTGAAAACACTTCAAGAGCCGTAAACCATATAAGGATTTTGTTAGATGAAATTTATACAGTACTGTTGTTTTTCATTAAGCATACTGTGACACAAAAGCTTTCATAATGTCATACCCTTTTTAAATGGATTTATTTATTTCAAAGAGAGGAGAGAAAACATGAGTGGGAGGGGAAGAGGGAGAGAGAAAGAGACTCTCAAGCAGAGAGTTTCAGAGGACTCTTGAGTGCGGAGTCTGAGATACAGGGTTCCATCTCAGGATCCTGAGATCACAACCCTGAGATCATGACCTGATCCCAGACCAAGAGTCAGACACTTAACCAACTGTGTCACCCAGGCACGCTGTTAATGTCATATTTTTAAGCGAACTTTGTTGGCTTTCAGTAGTCTTATTTTTTTAAATGGTTACCCTAGGAATAACAGTGCATTTCTTAACTTACCCCATCTGTGGATATTTCCACATAACTTCTCACTAATCCACTAATCTTAGTGTTAATTGTTTAATTGTTATATATATATCTATCGATAGATAGACCCATCAATGTTCTTAATGTATGTTGTTATTCAGTATTATACTTAACCCTTTAAAAGTCAACTATCTTTTAAAGAAATTAGAAGAAAATAAATTATAATCATTTACATACATACATGCACATGTATGTTTGTGTACACCCCCATATACTTTGTTTTTCTTTCTTCTGCGGCTGCTGCCTGATACACATATTTTGTATTTTATTTACATATTACTCATGTATTACCATTTTCAGATCTCTTCATTTCTTCTTGTATATCTCAGTTACCATATTTTGTCATTTTCCTTCAATCTTACAAAGCTGCTTTAACCTCCCAAGAGTGCAAGGAATTTTCTGGTTTGGGCAAAAAAATGAAAAAATGCCTATATTTTGCCTTTACTTCTCTATTGAGATTTTTTTGTGTGTTTTTTCACTATTACCATATTTTCCTTTAGTTTTTCTGTCTATATCCCTTTATTTTTTTAACATATTAGTAATAACTGTTTTGAAGACTTTCACTGCTTATATGTAATACATTTATGCCCACTTGGGTTATAGTGTTGACTATTTTTTGCCAAACATAGGTTATGTTTTTTGCTTTCCTTTTTCCTTTTCTTTCTTTGTCTCTCCCTTCCCTTTCCCTGTTCCTCTCTTTCCTGTAGTTAAACCCAGAATACAGTTAATCAGTTTTCTAGAATTGATTTTGAATGGCTTCTAGTCTCTTAGAATCTTCATTTTTTAAAAGATCTTTTTTTATTTTGTCTGTAGGATAGTTAAGCACTCCTTTACTTACTTCACTCCTCCACTATTAAGTTTGTAATCTGTTACTGTATTTAATTTCTTGAAGTTGGCTATTTTTCTAATTTCCCATGTTACTTTTTATAGTTTCTAATTCCCTGTTAATATTTTCAGAGTTGCCTTTATTTATTTAAATGTAGTAAGCATAATTGTTTTATATTATGTATCTGGCAATTGTATCATGTGATCTTTATAGATATGTTTTTTTCTCAATCATGGTTTCTTATATCATTATATAAATAATTATTGATCATTTGGTGCTTGTTACCCTTAAAAAAATTATTCATGAAAATTTTTCATGTGAAGAGCCTTCTTGTATCTTCCAGACATCCAAGAGTACTACCAGTCTGGAAGCACTTTAAATTGTTGGCTTAGTTTGGCTGGCCACTTAGTAATGCAGATTTATATAGCAAATCTATGTGATGGCCAGACTATTGTTATAATCTCAAATGGTGTTGGCCTAGTTTTTTTTTTTTTTTTTTTTGTCTTCTTATCTGACATTCACTGCTTATAAGGTGATTTTTTATACTTTTTAGAGCACTTTTACTTGTTAGTTGAAAGGTCAGTCCAAATTGTGCCTTCTTACTATTTTATCAGAAATGAATGCCCTCCTTATTCTTTAAGCTTTTTCAATTTCAGGAAAAGTTTTTGTAAACATAAACCTTTCACTAAGGAAATTTATTAGATTTGTGATTTGTGTAAAAACACATGAAATAATAAACACTTAACAAATACATATTTAATGAATGAAAGAAATATGTATTGAATATAACTATAAAAATAAGGTGATTTTGCTCTTCTCATCACTAAAATGGATTTATAAAAAATTGTTAATCACTAGAGTCCTCCTGAAAGCCTTTGTTATCCCAATGGAATTTTTGTTTTTTAAAGATTATATTTATTTATTCATAAGAGACACAGAGAGGGTGAGGCAGAGACATAGGCAAAGGGAGAAGCAGGCTCCATGCAGGGAGCCCGACGTGGGACTTGATCCCCGGACTCCAGGATCGTGAACCTGAGCTGAAGGCAGGCGCTTAACCGCTGAGCCACCCAGGTGTCCCTCCAGTGGAATTTCAACTAAATGTAGAATAGATGAAATGCAGCTCAGTAAGGAAGGAGTCTGTGTATCTGGGTCAGGGGAACAGCAAGTTACTGAGAGACAGGTGAATATGTTTTAAATGCAGCATTCAGAGTAGTGTAAGGATTCAGGATAGAAACTATAACCTGATTAGTTCTGGTTTAAAGTAATAGGAAATATTATAGGAGATAGATAAGGTTAGGTTAGGATCCGGACATCTCAGAAATCCTGACAATAAAATTGAGTAAAACAGGGATCCCTGGGTGGCGCAGCGGTTTGGCGCCTGCCTTTGGCCCAGGGCGCGATCCTGGAGACCTGGGATCGAATCCCACGTCGGGCTCCCAGTGCTTGGAGCCTGCTTCTCCCTCTGCCTGTGTCTCTGCCTCTCTCTCTCTCTCTGTGTGACTATCATAAATAAATAAAAATTTTTAAAAAAATAAATAAAATTGAGTAAAACAATAGGAGGCTTAGTGTACCTGAATGACTCAGTCAGTTAAGCACCTGACTCTTGATTTCAGCTGAGGTCGTGATCTCAGGGTCATAAGATGAGACCTGCCTCAGGCTCTGCGTTGGGCGAGGAGTCTGCTTGAGATTTACTCTTTCCCTCTTCCCCTTTCTGCTTACTCTCGCTCTGTCTCTCTCTCAAAACACACACACATAAAAGCCAAAAAAAAAAAGTAAGAGGCCTAATACTGAGAGGGGAAAAACAAAGCACCTTTTCAAATAAATATATATTTTTTCTGGTTGTAAGACATTAAGTTAATATCTAATATGTACATAAAAACGTTTAGTCCTTGCTATGTAATGGTACCAGACTCTTGCTACCAGTGCCCAGCCTAAAGATTTGACCTCTGCATCTGTAATATGCTGTACCAGCACCCTTTGTTTATGTCAATCAGTTTGCTCTTGGTTGGTACCAGTTTTATTTAGCCTACTTTTAGTAGATGTGGCTCCGATATTTTAGCAGGTCTTTGTTAGGGCTTGTTGTCCATATTGTTAGTTTTGAAATCTTTCCTAATGTCTTCATTGGTATTTTAATGAGAGATCCCCTTTTAAAGATTTTTTCATTTTAAAGAGCACATGTATGTGAGTGGGGTAAGGGCAGAAGGAAAGAATACCCAAGCAGATCCCCTCTGAGTATGGAGCTGGAACCTGGCCATCTCACAATTCCAAGATCATGATCTGAGCCCAAACCAAGTCTGACACTCAACCCACTGAGCTATCCAGGGGCTCCTAGATGCCCTTTTCCTTTATTTTTTAAAAAATAATTTTTTATTTTTATTTTAAAAAATCAGTTAACACAGTGTATTATTAGTTTCAGAGGTAGAATTTAGTGATTCATCAGTTGCCAAGTGCCCTTTTAACTCAGAAACACCTCTGAGATTTTCAAAGAAACAGTGTCTTTAAATGGCTTATCTCCAATGGGTCCTAGTCATTTGTTTTTGTTTTGTTTGATTTTTTAGTCATTTGTTCATTTGACAGACAGCTATTGAAGATTATCTAGTTGCCAAGTGCTTAAGAAATGTCTTTTCCTGGCATAATAATGCCAAATGTGCATGGAGTGTGTGTGTGTGTGTGTGTGTGTGTATGTGTATGTGTATGTATATGAGAGAGAAGTGTTTTTATCAAGATTTATTTTCCTGGACAGTCCTGGTGGCTCAGCGGTTTAGCACTGCCTTCAGCCCAGGGTGGGATCCTGGAGACCTGGGATCGAGTCCCACGTTGGGCTCCCTGCATGGAGCCTGCTTCTCTCTCTGCCTGTGTCTCTGCCTCTTTCTCTCTCTGTGTCTCTCATGAATAAATAAATAAAATCTTTAAAAAAAAAAAAGATTTATTTTCCTTAAAAGGTCACATTCTAAATTTTTAAGGGTATAATATTTGACTTTAAAATTTATTTTTAGCTAACAGTTTTTGGTAGTAGCATATCTTAAATTTTATACTGATCATGGGTTTTAAAATATAATTTGATTTTTGAATATTATTTTTAAAACCAGTTTTTCACATAAAGTGCTGAGTAGTCTAAATATGTATTGGGCTAAATCTCAAGTACAGTAATCACTTTATAGTTGATGCATAGGGCCAGAACTAAAGTGGCATGAGTCTTAATTCCTGTTCTATTGTTAAGTTAGGGTCTAACCTTGGGAAGTTCATTTTGTTATATTGGAGCAGATGATCAATAAGGTACTTTAGTATTCAGTAACCGTAACATTTGGCTCAGGTAAGAAATAGTAAAATAAAATTGATAATGATGTCTTTCTAGAGAGGAAAGAAGAAATAAGTACCTTATCTTTCTTCAACCCATAGTCTATTCATCTAACATAATCTGGTGAGGATAATGAAGCCAGAATTAGCTCTTTTCTCTTCACATTCAGGAAATCCATAAGGCAGCTATTGTAAAACTTGTCCACACTTTTCTTGTGAATTATTATCATTAGGAAATATGGCTGGATTATATATATGAAATATAAAATCACACCCAGGAATATGTAAAAATTTTGACCTTTAAATCTGCACTACTAAGTGAGCATCATTGGGTGTTTTTAAGTTTTCCTGTTAATATTTGTTTGGCATTTAAAAATCTTAACATTGGAGACATATTTTCCATTTGGCCTTTTTTTTTTTTTTTCTGTGAACTGGGCAGAGCTCTTCTTAGTTTATTTTAGCAGCGGAACAGCTGAGCCAAACTTTTAGTACACTAGTTTTGAGATGGAACATATTTTGGGAAACCTTTCTCTGAGGTTATGTTTTATTTTAGTCTATACTTTTTCAATTTGGGTAATTTAGTAGCTAATTTAAAAAGTTGCTCAGTTAAGGGTATGTGAGCTTTTGAAATAATAGTTTATAGCCTATAATCAAAAAGCGATGTTGATAAAATGTTTATTTTCATTATTTTAGTATAAGCCTCCTGCACTTAAAAAGTCAAATTCTCCTGGAACTGCGTCATCAGGATCTTCACGATTACCACAACCAAGTGGCACTAGCAAAACTGTTGTAGGTAATGAACTTCATAAAATAACATGATTTTTTTTTTTTTTTTTTTTGTAGGGATAGAAATGAAGCTAGTGTCCTGTTCTGGATTATTAAAATAGATTTATAATTAGGAAGAAATGTGGAGGATAAGTAATTCTTTCTGGGTAAAAATAAAGTAACTTTTAGTAACTTCTACTTAAGATACTTTGTAGTACTGTTTTTCCACCTTGAATGTCCATCCTGGATGTTGTTCTTGCTAAATCACTTCTTCAGAGTAGTCAACCAAGTTCTTGTCTTGCTTCTTTGACCACAGTATTTTTCCCTCATTTCTGTTTATACTGCTCTGAACCTGACAGTTGTCCTAATAGATACATGCTTAATGAATTAAAGATATTGACTAACTGAAGTGTACTTTTATTTTTATATGAATTATAATAAAGAAGTTAAAAATGAAGAATGCTATATGTTATTCTCTGAAATTGCATTTTTAAAAATCTTTTCTTAGTTGATAACTTGATTTATTGCCAGAAAGATCTATTGCCACTAAAGCATTGTTTTCCTTGTCAGATACTCTGTTTTCTGTGATATTTCTTTTCCAGAATGTTGTTAAAACTAATAACTTTTTTATTATAAGGTGTGCCTTCAGGTAAAACTGTGTCTTCAGTTAGCAGCTCTTTGGGAAACAAACTTCAGACCTTATCTCCCTCCCATAAAGGGATACCAGCCCCTAATGTAGGGTAAGTCTATTTGAATTTAATTGATTAATAATACACACACACACATATATATATATATATATATATATATATATATATATATATATGTAAATGATACTAAAGTTTTATTTTGTTTAGGCAGTTGGCTTTTTTATTAACCTTAATTTTCTTTGTGAAGTTAATTTGTCTTTTAACATATTGCTGATCAGGGGCACATACATTACTATTGAGGGTCTAAATTAAGGTAACTATTTTGGAGAAAAATCTAGTGGCATGTATCAGGAGCCCAAAACACATTCATAGTTTTTGAATAATTTTACTTCTGGGAATCTAGTCTAAGGAAATCATTTGAAATATAGAAGATTTCCATAATAACCATTACTTATGGAACAATATGTATCAGGCACTGTGCTAGACATTTTTCATATATTTTTGTTAAAACCATCCCACATGGCACCATAGGATAAGGGGATCAGAGAAGCAAAGTAATTTGCTTAAAGCTACACAGCTATTATAAGAGTTGGAAGCAGGATATAAATTAGAGCCTTTGGCTCTAAACAGTTATCTCTTTCTTATGGTTTTATTACAATGTAAAAAAAAATAAAATCACCTAAATTTTTAGCTTTGTTTGGGAAGCAAGTTAAAAATATATATACATTTATGTAATCATAAAATGTATATACATTTTAAAGGGGATGATTCTATCAGAGGAGAAGAATGTAGAATACAAACTGCATGTATACTGGGATAGAAACTGTAAAAATGTATGTAGACAAAAAGACAAAATATGCTAAAATATTAACAATGGATAATTATTTTCCACTTATTTAATACTTTTTACTTTTTATCTAAGTTCTATATATATGGCTTTTAAGAAAGTAGCATAATTAAGCTTTCCACAATTATTTTAATGTGGAAGAAATTGTTGGTAACACTAGAGATTCAAAAACTCCTCCTGTCTCAGTAGAAACTCCCTTTCTCTTCCATTTTGGTGAATCAGAAAATAAAGGGTTACCATGCAATCATTAGAACAAGGGCCTATGTCTGTATGTTACAGATACTGATAAAGTTATTTAGGAAATACAGCACACATTATTTACAGATATGAGTTATCACTTTTCAAGGTAGGAAATATATATGTAGAGTTATTTATCAAGGGAGAGCAACTGTCTTTTGTTTCCTAATTTGGAAAGTACAAGACCTAAAGGGAGTTTAATGTAATTATCATTATAAAAAAAAAATCAACTAACAAGATCTCACTTTAAATGTTTTTTCTTTTTGTTGTGCTTCCAAAAAGAAGACACAGGCTATCCTTAAGAAAGAGATTATCAGTTGAACAGATGGTTAAAAGTAAAATGTTTTCATCTTTCAGTGGTAAAAAACTGATTTTATTTTATTTTTTTAGTTTCCCTACTGAGTTGACTCATAATTTTTAATTAAAGTGTAGATGGCAATATGTATTTTAACTTTTACAAATCCTTTTTACTATATCACAGAATCGCCTTCCATGTTGAATTATAGTTTCATTTGCACTTGATTATGAATTAAAAGCTGAAAATTTTTAGTGCCTTTCCTCATACTGGTCATTTTTTCAGTTGGCTGTATTAAATTGCACACACCCTACCCTGTATTCTTAATAAGGCATGTTAAGCTGGCTGGTGTAATGAAAAGTGAAACTGACTTTGGATTAGAAAATTAGGCTTCTAGATCCTACTTTGCCAATGAATAGCCATATGACTCTGTTCATACCTCTTCTGTCTCACTCATGACATTCTGTGACTCTGCTTAGACCTTGGCAACTATCTGATACAATCTGACCAACATTTATATAATTCCTAGGAGAAAATTTGTTTTTACTAACAAGCAAAGACTTTGAGCACAGCAATTTTATAAATTATGCACTCTTAAAATGCCATGAAGATTTAAAATTTCTGGTTGTCTGACATCATATTAAACTGTCAAACATAACTGTGTAAATCCCAATTGTACATTTTATATATATAGTCCTTACATATTAGAAGAATGTTTCCAACTACCACAAAGAGCCTTGGTTGCTTGTGGCCGATATATTACCATATTAACTAGAACATTACTATATTAAATAGAACTGTTCATGTCTATCTATTTAGTGGCAGAGTTGTCTTTTTCTTTCTTTCTTTTTTTTTTTTTTTTGAGTTGTCTTTTTCTAAAGAATTATTGAGCGTATTGATATTGTTATTTATTGATCATACTGTTTTTTTCTTTTTTTTAAAAAAGATTTTATTTATTTATTCATGAGAGACACAGAGAGAGAGAGGCAGAGACACAGGCAGAGGGAGAAGCAGGCTCCATGCAGGGAACCTGATGTGGGACTTGATCCCGGGTCTGCAGGATCATGCCCTGGACTGAAGGAGGCACTTAAACCACTGAGCCATCGGGGCTGCCCCACACTGTTTTTTTCTTTTGCTAGATTGTACGCTCTGTGATGGCAAAGCTCTGTGTATCTGCCTTGCTTACAGATATAACTATAAAGTGTAATGTAATTCCTGGCATATAGGCACACAATGAATTTTTGATGAATAAATGAAACAAATAATAAATTAAATCCCTCATTTGTCAACTTGTTGGCACATCATAGAATCATGGTCCTGTCCTGGTGGGATAATTAGTTGAAGTTTGTATGGCAATCATTATTTCTGTTGACACAGATGATTCAGGATTGAGTAAAGGTGGAATTAAGATATATGGTTAGTTGTAATGTTCAAGAAATTGAGCACCTTCTGAGATTAGTAAAATAGAGTCATTTCAATAACTTGAGATTGTTTAAAGTGTTGTGTATATAATCTTTATTGTGGCCATCTTTAATCATGCTATCAATGATCTTTAATATTTAGCATATGTTAGAATCATACTGCAGAAAAATTTATCTTGGACAAATTCTCATTTATGTGGTAATTAACTTCTAGATAACTTGTGGGTTAACTGATGTTATCGGATTTTTTTTAAGCAAAAAATACCCTCAGTGGAAAACTGTCCCCTATTGTAAAAGATAACTGTCTTTAATCCTAGAAAATTTTACAAATACGGTGAAACACAAAGGTTTTAAATAAATATTACATATTTGAATTGTGTCACAGAATTTACACAGTCTTGAGATTTGTGTTTTCTTCGTGGCTAATTACCAGCTAACTTGTAAATTTTAGCTGATAATTTACAGTAGCTAAAATATCAAATATCAAAGATTTACTTCTGTTCAGTTACTAATAAAAACACATTTACTTTGGAGTTAGACTAGTAGATACAGTAAAACTAGAGCAACAGAATGCATTGAAGAAGAATTTCTTAGTGAATTGAATTTAGTTTTTCTTTTATATTGATAACAGTAAGAAACAAATATCTGGTTAAGTACATTTTTGTATAAGTGGAAACAGGTTTTTCTCATAAACCAATCTTTTGATATGTGAATTGAATTTGTGTGGAGCATTGTTTAGATTTTTGTGAACTTCTCTATCATTTAAATTGATTGATCTAGAAATCCCTAAAACAACCTAGAATTGCAGAGCGTGGCTTCTTACATGGATAACAGTGATTGAGGCTATTGGCTTTTGCCATGTATATAGGATTTGTATGTTTAGGATCAAAAGTAGAAGTATGACACATTTCAAAACTTCAAATGTGTCAGAACATCATAACTGTAGGGTTTTCAGGATAGAAAATATGAACTGGTAAATTCTTTTCCAATATTCTTTCTTAAGTCATCTTTCTATTTATATTAATAATATAAATATTTCTATTTCTATTTCTATTCTTTCTTAAGTCATCTTTCTATGAGTAAGCCTACTCATAGGCTTGCAGTAGTCTTATAAGACTGAGTGGCTTACATACTCCTGAGTGACTCACTCTCATGTTATCAGCAATAAACAAGGACCTTCCTAAGGTCAAAGTTCATTTCAAATTAAAACCTATTCCAGTAGGTTGATATCATCACCAAATATTTCTAAAAATGTGAATTCATGGGATGCCTGGGTGAATCAGTAGTTGAGTGTCTGCCTTAGTGGCGTGATCCCAGGGTCCCAGGATCAAGTCCTATATTGGGCTCCCCACAGGAATCCTTCTCCCTCTGCCTATGTCTCTGCCTTTCTTTCTCTCTCTGTGTTTCTCATGAATAAATAAATAAAATCCTTAAAAAAAAAAAAAAGGTGAATTCATTCTCAGCTATAAATATTTGGAAGCTTGGCAAATATACTATTCATATTGTGGCAGTTATATGCAACTACAGATTTTAAATTAAAAAGTCTTGGTCAAAATTACAGTTTATCATCTATAGAAATGCATTGGCTTCACAAAAAGTAACGTATATTTGTCTGGAATTACAAGAGAATGTAGTGCTATGATATTTCTCATAACTCTTTAATATATCCAAAACCTTTAAAAATCATCACTGAAAATCTTCAAATCTTCAAAATCTTAAAACACTGGCATTCTCTCATATGTGGAATTTTTTAAAGATTTATTTTATTTATTCGTGTAAATTTATTTATTCAGATGCTCAACCACGGAGCCACCAAGGTGTGCCTCTCATATGTGAAATTTATATATATATATATATATATATATATATATATATATTTTAAAGATTTTATTGATTTATTCAAGAGAGACAGAGAGAGAGAGAGAGACATAGGCAGAGGGAAAAGCAGGCTCCATGCAGGGAGCCTGATGCAGGACTTCATCCCTGGACGCCGGGATCAAACCCTGAGCCAAAGGCAGATGCTCAATGGCTGAGCCACCTAGGCGTCCCAAATTTTTATATTTTAGAGCAGGGATCCTCTTGAACTATGACCTGAGACCCAAGTCCTGCCAACAACTGGTTTTATTGAAACATGGCTACACCTAATTATTTATGTATTGTCTATGGCTGCTTTTCATGCTACAATGGCACAGATGAGTATTTGTAACAAAGATAGCATAGTCCATAAAACTTAAGATATTTATTGTCTGGCCCTTCATTTTTTTTTAAAGATTTTTTATTTATTTATTCATTCATGACAGACACAGAGAGCGAGAGAGAGGCAGAGATACAGGTAGAGGGAGAAGCAGGCTCCATGTAGGGAGCCCAACAGCCCAACGTGGGACTCGATCCCAGGTCTCAGTATCAATCTCAGGATCATGCCCTGGGGCTGAAGGTGGCGCTAAACCGCTGAGCCACCCAGGCGTCCCCTTGTCTGGCCCTTCATAGGAAAAATTTAAGTCATGTGGAATATCTGGAAAGTTTGACTATGGGTTGACTAGTGGTCCATGGAACCAAAGATTCTTTTAAGTTTTAATAATCCATCGTATTTCTGTTCCTGAGTTGAAAGAACAACAAGAAATTAAAAAATATTTTGTTGTTTACTCTGACCAAATCTAGATGCCAATTTAAGGACATATCCTTGAATTTCATATGGCATTGAAATCATATGTGTATCATATTGCTTAGTCTGCACCAGATATGTGCTGTGTGAGTGGACTTAGTTGACTTCAAAATATCCTCTTTTTAGCAGTAACAAGACTACTTCTTCTGAATAGATTTCTTTATTTCTGTCTGAATTTCTTTCAGCTCTTGGGTAATATAACAAACATTACCAAGTTGGAACTTTTAAAAGAAAAATAGCATAGAGGTAATCCATAATGGATTACTATCAGATTGAAATTATATTCCTCAAACTTTGTGAATATGTGTATACAAATCACACAAACATATACATAGGTAGGTAGATCATCTGAGTTAAATTTTATAACACAACTGTATGGACAACAAAACAAATCATCATTGGAACCTGCCATTCAACTAGGTTTTCAAAATCTGAAAATACTGATTAATTCTCTCATATATGGAAAATATGTAATACTTGCATTAGATAATTACTTTTAGATTTTTATTAGATTTTACATATCTCCTTTCTCAAATTGAACTTTGTTGTGTCATATGTAAGATTTGAGTAGTTCTTATCATATTAGAGAAATGTTTTAAAAATGTAGTTTTAAATTTTCTAAATCTTAATTTCGATACTTCTGAGAAAAACATAAGATCTTTTATTACTTATTCCAAAGCAACAGATATCTTTTGTGAGATAACCACTGTTTGGAACAATAATATTTTGATAATTGTTAAGCAATTCAAATAAAAATCTGATTTTTACTTAATTTTTACTTTTATTAAATAAGTAAAATTTCTAGTAATCTTTTACAAATAACCCATCAAATTTTAATTTGAAACATTTTAGAAATTATATAAAACATATATTTAATGAATACTTTTATAAGTTTTTTGAGCATAGTTGACATAGAATGTTAAATTAGTTTCAGGTGTACATCATAGTGATTTAACTTTTCAGTATGTTATGCTCACTATAGATGTAGCTACCATCTGTCACTAAACAACACTGTTACAATAGCACTGACTATATTTCTGATGCTGTGCCCTTTTTTTAAAAGGTTTTATTTGTTTATTTGACAGAGCATGAGCAGGGGGAGCAGCTGAGGAAGAGGGAGAAGTAGACTCCCCACTGAGCAGGGAGCCTGATGCTGGGCTTGATCCCAGGACCCTGGGATCATGACCTGAGCTGAAGGCAGAGGCTTAAATAACTGAGCCACCTAGGCAGCCCCCCCGATGCTGTATCTTTTGTTCACTTGACTTATTCATTCCATAACTGGGATCCTGTATGTCCCATCTCACTCACCTATTTGCCCTTTTCCCTATCTCCATCACCTCTGGCAATCATCGGTTCATTCTTTGTATTTATAGGTTTGATTCTGTTCTTTGTTTATTCATTTGTGTTTTAGATTCCACACATGAGTAAAATCATATAGTATTTATCTTACTCTGACTTATTTCATTTAGTATGATATTCTCTAGGTCCATCCATATTGTCCCAAAAGGCATAATCTCATCCATTTTATGGCTGTGTAATATTCCTGTATGTGTGTGTGTGTGTGTCTGTCTGAACACCACATCTTAAAGCATTTTTTTAAAATTTTTATTTATTTATGATAGTCACACAGAGAGAGAGAGAGAGAGAGAGAGGCAGAGACAAAGGCAGAGGGAGAAGCAGGCTCCATGCACCGGGAGCCCGACGTGGGATTCGATCCTGGGTCTCCAGGATCACACCCTGGGCCAAAGGCAGGCGCTAAACCGCTGCGCCACCCAGGGATCCCTCTTAAAGCATTTTTTAAAAGCTTTAAAATGTTTTAAATAATGTGATGTAAACACCTAATGCAAGCACCATCATCGGCAAAGTATTTATAATAACTTTTATAATAAAATAACCTATGTATAGGATACTGAAAAAACATGCAAGTAAATAAAATGTGTCCCTCTGTAGAGACCCTTATAATCTAGAGCAATGACAGATTCTTTTTAGATACTAAATTCCATGAGAATAAGGATAAGGTCTGTTTTATATCCCTAGAATGTAGCATAGTGCCTGATACATAGTAGGTGCTCAGGTTTGTAGAGTTAATGAATAGAATGCAAGAAGCCAATAAGAATGCATTGGAGCAAATAAGCGTCCCTTAAAGAGTATCCTTTTTAAATTATCGAGTAGTGATCTGTTATCAGTAGTTATTTAGGATAGTTCTCCTACCTTCCTAGTTTAATTTTCCCTGCTTCCTACAATGAATGAATATTGGTTGGTGGTAGTATATAGGATTCAATTATTTGGTTGATGTAAAATAATGACATCTCTACAAACCTGCAGTTTTTCCTATTTTCCTCCAGATGGAGCTCCTTTATACTTTTGGTTTTAAAAAAATAGAAAACCAGATGGCATAGCCACTTAACATTTCTACGTGTAATTTTTCCAATTGCCACCCATGTTTTTTTCTATACATCATGCTTTACATTTCTCTATGTAAATTTCATAAATAGCCATTCTTTCTTAGAAATAGAAAGTAAGATAGAGGTAAAAATATAAATATCACTTATTTGATTCCTTACTTTATATTTGGAATTTAAAAATGCAGGGCAAATTATAAAATAATAAAAAGAGAAAGGTACTATGCAATCAGGGAAGGAGAAAAATTAGATTATTTCTGAACTTCATATGAAGAAACATCAGATTAGTCTTATATACCAAAATAATAACTTTTTTTTTTTCAAAATAATAACTTTTAGTTCACTTTTAGCTTCAACAAATTTTATTTTAAACAGTTGTCCTTCTTAAGTTTTTTTTTTTTTTTTTTTTTTTTTACTAATTCCATTGCCTTGCTGTGTATAAATGTCTCATTTGGATGTTCATCTAAAACTGGCAGGGTGTCTTACATAGTCAGAATTTTTATATAAAATAGTCTAATAGTGGACATTGTATGGACTATCTGAGGATTCTTTTTGATAGCCCTTACCCTAGCAGTCCAATAATTAAGAGCTTGGGGGATAGATTTCTGATGAACCAGAATAATGTCTAAAACAATTTTTTTAATATAAAGAAACAAACAGTAGCAATCTCCTTATGGGTACACCTTTATATATTTTAATAGTAAGATGGACAAGTTAGGCCCTCCACTTCGAACTGGAAGACATGTGCAAAGGTTGTATGACAGTGATACAAAATCAGACAATGCCATCAAAAGACATGAGTTATTACCCATTTACAAGTAAGTATTTGTAACTCAGTTTGGTTAATCTTTTTCAGATATTTCCTTAAGGGCTTTATATAATTGAATACTATAAACTTATATATTCCTATATTTTAAAAAAATCTTATTTAAATCATTTTTAAGCCAAGAAGTGCTAAATAATCTTATAGGATCTAAAACACTGATGTTAGATGAACATTTCTATTCTAAATAAAACTTTTTAGCATACCTTTATTTCTATTAAATTTTAACTTTTAGAGGGGTGATGTAGCAGCCACCTTTATTAATTGCTACTATTTTTATGAAGCTTTCTTTTAGGAGTATGTATATATTTTTACATATTTATTTGAGAGAGAGAAAGAGAATGCACAGGGTGAGAGGGGCAAAGTAAGAGAAAGAGAGAATCCCAAGCAGACCCATGCTCATGTGAGTCTTGAGGCTATAACCCCAAGATCATGACCTGAGCTGAAACCAAGAGTCAGATGCTTAACCGACTTTGCCACCCAGGCACCCCTTAGGATTAATATTTTTAAAAAGAAGAGTATAGGGGATATTATGTCACACGTAATAGGTGATACTCTTCATTATTTTTTAGTTGAGAGATGATTATTATAAAAAGACAGAAAACAGGGGATCCCTGGGTGGTTCAGCGGTTTGGCGCCTGTCTTTGGCCCAGGGCGTGATCCTGGGGTCCCGGGATCGAGTCCCACGTCGGGCTCCCGGCATGGACCCTGCTTCTCTCTCTGCCTCTCTCTCTGCCTCTCTCTCTCTTTCTCTCTCTCTCATAAATAAATAATCTTAAAAAAAAAAAAAAGAAAGAAAACAAAGAGGTTTTAGAAAATATTCAGTCCAGGGATTCTGTTTTGGTTAAATAGCTACGAATTCCACATAAAACCAAGAAAAGATAAGCTATTGCCAAGGACACTCTCCTTTCTGGACTGGCTCAGAAAGCCAAAAAAGAGAGGCCAGTGGCAACAACAGTCACCATGGAACTCTTTCCAAAGAAGTCTTCAGGGTTTTCTCATTTGGGCTCCAATACCAAATCTAGCTCTCTCATTTTAAGATGATGAGATTTGAGTCAGATAAATTACTTACTAAAGTTGAAAAATGTATTATTAAACAGAGTTCACTTAAAGTTAACTTTTAAACCAAATCCTACTACAGAATTCTCTTACTACATATGAGAAGAAGAGTAAATTTAACTAAATATAAAATAAAGATGGGAGAAGTCTTTAAAATATTAGCAGCAGCTGTGTGTTATTTTTAAGTAGTTAGTGATAAATTATGGAAGGAAGAATTTGTGCCCTGAGCCATTTTTCTTAGTACTGTTGTTTCTCTGTTCCCTCTGAAGCATATCTCAAAGAAATACTGACTAGCAGTAAGGTAGAGTAAGTATAATTCCAAAATTAAATCTTCTTTTATTATTGTTTGACCTAGAATAAGCAGATTGCAGATACAGAATAAGGGTAGCACTTTTCAAACTCTGGACAGGAGCAAAAATGTGTTGACCATGTGAGACTGAGATAACAACATGTTTTAAATACTAATCAAAACTGTTCTTCCCAGTCTCTTAAGAATGATTCTTGACCTCTTAGAAATTGTTACTAAAAGTACATGATAGATATTTAGTATGATTATTATTATTGATACCCTTATTTTTCTCTAATTTCTAAATTATTTTCTAATTATTTGAATGACTTCATTAATACAGTGAGATTATGTGTGTATATCCATAGGTGTGTTTGTATTATCTGTGTATGTCATGTATGTATTATATGAAAATGATAAGATTTCTAACAAGGCTTTATTCTAGAGCCAAAAAAAAAAAAAAAAAAAAAACCGTTTCCTTCCTATTCCTCTTAGGACTCTCACTGGAGGAATCACAGTGAGATTGTTTGGCATATGATTTTTTTAGAGAAGTTCCTAAAAAGGTACCTAGCACTTCCGCAACATCCCTCTAGGGGCTTAAGAGTAGAGTAGATCTCATAATTAGACTGTCAGTGGCTGTTTGAGGAGGTCCAGGGTAACCCATTCATGCACTGTGATTCTTGTCAAAGTTTAGAAATAATGTTAAGTACTATTAAAAGCAACCTCTCTTTGAACAACAGACAGCATTGCATATTGAATATAGTAAGATTTATAATATGACCCACCTAAATTCAAGTGCAAATACTGTGACCTTACAATAGATTTGCAGCTTATTTAATTTCTCTAAATACAATTTTCTTCAAGTTTAAAATGAGAGTAATATCTTCTGAGGTTTCTGTGAAGATTAAACCAAGTGAAGAGTGAAGTATGCATAGTACCTGGCATCATATTTTGCATTTGAGAAACAGTAGATTTTGTTATTACCTGCATGTATTTTGGAGGTAGCTATTTGGAATTTCCACTTTCCCAACTTCGCTCTATAAGAAGGAAAAATTTCAGCTATAGTTTAAGAACTTACAATCTAAAGGAATTTAAAAAAGTATCCTGCTTGTTCATATAACAAAATATTGCATATCTCTGAAATGAAAAGATTTGACCAAATCTCTTAAGGGGCAAACTAGCTCTTTATTTAACATCTGACCCCAGGTTCGGTAACATACTGTATAGGTCAGCTTGGTTAAGTTGCTTTTAACTGTTCTTTGTTTCAGTTGCCTCATTTCTAAAATGGAGTTATTAATATGACTTACTCCATTGGATTATTATGAGGATTAAGTAAGTTTATATATGAAAACAATTAGAAATCTAACTATACCAAATGTAGTAAGCAGCATTTTGTAAATGTTAACTAGGAACAGTAAATAGTAGCCATAGTAGTTATAATAGTATCATCAGCTATTCTGAATGTTTGTATAAATTGCAATTGATATCCATAACTTCTTCTAAGGTAAGTGAGGATAGTCGTATTTTAGAAAGAGGGAACTTGAACACGGGTTGGACACTACCTCCACATTAGTCAGTAGCATTTAGGATTTGAATCCAGGTTCATCTGAATCCCAAAACCTATACTTTTACCATTGTACCATCATTCAACCGTCTAAGCTTTCTGATTCCTGAAGATTCATGAAGGAAATTCAGTGATTATCCAACAAGAATTCTTCTACTGAGAGCAGATAGCCCAGGCTGTATAGTTGGTGAAATTAAATCTTAAAAGGGAAAATTATATAACCCAAGAACAGGGTTTTTTTGTTTTTGTTTTTAAGAACAGTCTTTCATAAATTGGAAATTATTAAAGTGGTTAGGTAAATTTTTTTTGCTTTTTTTTAACCATATTTCATAATGTATAACATTATTTAACAGTTATTCTTAGGCATTTAATAAGACACATCTCTAATTTAAGGGAACTATAGATTTAAACTTTAAAAAGTTTCATGTAAGGCAAGCATATATATATACATACATATGTAAGTATATATGTATATATACGTATATATGCAAACATATGAATATATATGTATATATATTTATTTTTAGTTGACTTTATTTACCATCAGGTTAGTGTTACCAAATGCAAAATGCTTTGATTTATCCTTAGTTTTGACTACTGTTGTTTTCAGATTTAAAATTAATTACTTGGATTTTACTCTTGAATTTACCTCTCTATAGCTTTAAATTATTTTTTAATCATGTCAGTAAACAATATAAGAAATAAATGCTTGTTATTCAGTACCTTTTCATTATGCCATCTTTTTCTTCTAGAACTAACATCAAACCTCGAAATACCACACCACCTAGTTTGGCACGAAATCCTTCCTCAAGTGTGCCTACAAACAAAAGAAAAACATATACTGAGAGCTACATAGCCAGGTATGTTTAACTTTGAGATTCTAATAACTAAAATAAAAATATATTTAGTTTTCTAAGGAGCATATACAAAAATATATATCAGGCTATTAATAGAAAATCTAATTTTTCCTTTGCTATATGATTTATTTTGGCTTTACATTAAAGAAATAGTTTGGGCATAAATAATATTTTTTCTAAACCTTGTAGTTATTATTATTGTAAAGGCTCGAGGATAGTTTGTTCAGTTTCACTGGATTTATTTGTATTTTATATCTTAATTTTAAGTACATCATGATTATTTTTACTTCTACAAATTGAGTAGTAGACCTTTTAAACCACTGGTATTATAATTTTCAGCCGCATTTTAATACATTTAAATTCCCTTGCTGAGGCTGTGATTATCCATGTACATCCCTTTTTTATCTGTCAAAATGTTTGTTCAACTTGACATTCACTCTGTTTTTAAGCATATAATGAAATCCTTCCAATTATAGATATTTTATAAATATACATATACATGCACATGTGTGTATATATATAATTTTTATATATACATGTGCATATATGTATATATCCCAACTTATTCCAGAAAGTTTTAAGGCAATATACAGAGATCCATGACATACAGTGAGATACAATATTTTATAAAAATGAAAGAGTAGGAAAAGGAAAAATGAGAATTAAAAGAGAAGGTAAGAAAAGGAAAGAAATTAGTCCACAAAATATGTGTCATGAGTCCCTGTATATAGACTAGCCTTTGGCCATAAATTGAATCCAAACTTTGTAGCAGCCAAAGTACAGAAGAGAGGAATAGTTAGTTACATGATTCATGTTGTATTAAAAAAAAATCATTTTTATGTGCAGTACAATTAGTCCTGTGACCTCAAAAATCTGCCTATGAATTCTCATAGAGCTACTGAATAATTTATTATTATTATTTTTTAAAGATTTTATTTATTTATTTGACAGAGAAAGCACGCACAAATAGGCAGAGTTGTAGGCAGAAGGAGAGGGAGAAGCAGGCTCCCCACTGAGCAAAGAGTTGGGGAGGGACCCAACCCAGGGACCCTGGGATCATGACCTGAGCTGAAGGCAGATACTAAACTGACTGAGCCACCCAGGGGCCCCTATTATTATTTTTTTAATTTCCTTTAATTTACTTTTAATTAATTAACATGTACCATAATAACTAGTTTCAGAGGTAGAGTTCAGAGACTCATCAGTCTTATATAATACCTAGTGCTCATTACATCACATCTCCTCCTTAATGTCCATCAATCAGTTACCTCATGCACCTACCCTCTCCCCTCCAGCAACCCTGTTTGTTTCCTATGATTAAGGTCTCTTATGGTTTGTCTCTCTCTCTCTCATTTCATCTTGTTTTATTTTTCCCTCCCTTCCCCTATAATCCTCTGTTTTGCTTCTTAAATTCCACATGAGTGAGATCATATGATAATTGTCTTTCTCTGCTGGACTTATTTTGCTATTTTGCTTAGCTTAATACCCTCTAGTTTCATCCACTTCATTGCAAATAGCAAGATTTATTTTTTTAGTGGATCAATAATATTCCATTTTATATATACATGTATATATAAAAGAAGATACCACATCTTTATTCATTCGTCTGTCAATGGACCTCTGAGCTCTTGACATAGTTTAGCTATTGTGGATATTGCTGCTATAAACATTGGGGTACAGGTGCCCCTTTGGATCACTACATTTGTATCTTTGGAGTAAATACCAAGTAGTACAATTGTTGGGTCATAGGGTAGCTCTATTTTTAACTTTTTAAGGGACCTCGATACTGTTTCCCAGAGTGACTATACCTGCTTGCATTCTCACCAACAGTGTGAGAGGGTTCCACCCTTTCTCTCCATCTGCGCCAACATCTGTCGGTTTCCTGACTTGTTCTGACTGGTATGAGGTGGTAACTCATTGTGGTTTTGCTTTGTATTTCCCTGATGCTGACTGATGTGGAGCATTTTTTCATGTGTCTGTTGGCCATTTATATGTCTTTGGAGAAATGTCTGTTCATGTCTTCTCCCCATTTCTTGACTAGATTCTTTGGGTGTTGAGCTTGGTAAGTTCTCTGTAGATTTTGGATACTAACCCTTTATCTGATAAGACATTTGCAGATATATTCTCCCTTTCGATTGTCTTTTGGTTTTGTAGACTGTTTCCTTTTCTGTGCAAAAGCTTTTTATTTTTTTTTTTTTAAGATTTTATTCATTTATTCATGAGAGACAGAGAGAGAGAGGCAGAGACATAGGCAGGGGGAGAAGCAGGCTCCATGCAGGGAGCCTGACGTGGGACCCGATCCTGGGACTCCAGGATCATGCCCTCGGCATGAAGACGGCACTAAACTGCTGAGCCACCCTGGAATCCCCAAAAGCTTTTCATCTTGATGAAGTCCCAATAGTTCATTTTTGCCTTTCTTTACCTTGCCTTTGGAAATGTGTCTTGCAAGAAGTTCCTATCGCCTATGTCACAGATGTGGCTGCCTCTCTTCTGCTCTAGAATTTTGATAGATTCCTGTCTCACATTTAGATCTTAAATCCATCTTGAATCTATTTTTGTGTATGGTGTGAGATAATGGTTCAGTTTCATTCTTCTGCATGTGGCTGTCCAATTTTCCCAACACTATTTATTGAAGAGACTTTTTTCCATTGAATGTTCTTTCCTGCCTTGTCTAAGATTAGTTGACCGTGAAGTTCAGGGTCCATTTCTGGGTTCTTTATTTTGTTCCATTGATCTATGTGTCTCTTTTTGTGCCAGAACTATACTGTCTTGATGATTACAGCTTTGTAATCATCAGCTTGAAGTCCGGAATTGTGATGTCCTCAGCTTTGGTTTTCTTTTTCAATATTCGTCTGGCTGTTTGGGGCCTTTTCTGGTTCCATACAAATCTTAGGATTATTTGTTCCAACTCTATGAAGAAAGTCAGTGATATTTTGATAGAGATTGCATTGAATGGATAGATTGCTCTAGGTGGCATAGATTATTTTAACAATATTTGTCCTTTCAATCCATAAGCATGGAACATTTTCCCATTTCTTGTGTTTTGTTCCCTTTGTTTCATGAGTGTTCTATAGTTTTCCGAGTACAGATCCTTTGCCTCTCTGATTATGTTTATTCGTAGATTTTGGTGCAATTGTAAATGGGATTGATTCCATCATTTCTCTTTCTCCTGTCTCATTGTTAGCATATAGAAATACAACTGATTTCTGTGCATTGATTTTATATCCTACCACTTTGCTGAACTCCTTATGAGTTCAGCAATTTTGGAGTGGAGTCTTTTGGGTTTTCCACAGAGTATTATGTCATCTACTAAGAATGAGAGTTTGAAGAGTCACTGGATAATTTAATAACTTTTTTCCTCCAGTTTTATTCAAAAATAATTTCATACATCACTGTTTAAGTTTAAGGCATACAGCAGGATGGTTTGATTTATATATATTGTGAAATGATTACCATAGCAAGTTTGATTAACATCCATCTTCTCATACTAACAACTTCTCTATCTATCATACAGCAGTGTTAGCTGTAGTCATCAGGTTGTATACATCACATCCCTCCTACCTATTTATCTCCTAACTGGAAGTTTGTCCCTTTTGACCACTTTCCTCTAATTTACCATCCCCATCCAATGGATAACTTCTTAATTAAAATATCTACTATAAATATGACAATGAATTTCATAAGATGCTTTCTTAAGATGCCCTCAATGCAGGCCTATTACATGATATCCTACAATTCATAGAAAATTGTTGTGATATATATGTATTAAATATAAGTATATATGTTGTCTGCTTTTGTTATAAATATATAGCATATACATATACATATGTATATAGCATATATAGCATATACAGAAATCCAGGGATAGATTTTCAAGTATCTAAGATACTATCTGTCAATCTTGGAGATTACTCTTCAGAAAGAAGCACCTGTGGAACTTTCTAAAAATGAACATGCCCACGTTCCTCCCAGAGGTTTTGATTTCTTTGGTTTGGATTTTTAAAGTTTTAACAGTGATACCTATACATAACAAGGGATGAGAACCATAAAGGAATTAAGTGAATTGCTACCTTTGCAACTAGACTGTTTCACTTGAGATTTTTTTTTAAGATTTTAAAAATTTATTTATTTATTTAGAGAGAGTGAGAACACAAGCTGGAAAGAGAGGCTAAGGGAGAGAAAGAAACAGACTTCCTGCTGAGCAGGGAGCCTGACAACATGAGGCTTGATCCCAGGACTCCTGGGATCATGACCTAAGCCAACTGAGCCACTCAGGCGCCCTCACTTGAGGTTTTGATACATTGTAAATATTAAAGAAGAGAGCTTAATGTTCTTGGAGTCCTGAAGCTGGTTGTAGTATGTTGTTGTATATGTGTGGAGTTACGGGTTTTGAACCCATTCTGAATGTAGGATTTACAGTCTCTTATAAAATGGAAAACTTAATAAATACATACACTTGAATAAAAAGATCATCTCATTCTAAAGAGGTAGACAAAAGAAGAGACAATAGGCAGGTGCAAAAATCACATTAAAAATGTGTTTGAATTTTTTTGTTTTCCTTTCTTTCTTTCTTTTTAAATGGTTGATGTGTAATAGAAAGCCCCTGAACCAAAAAAAAAAAAAAAAAAAGAAAGCCTCTGAACCTTGTTCACTTGACTTACTACCCTACCCAGATGGAATAATTAGAGACATAACAGATGAAGAATCTCACAGATTTCTTTTTCTGGAAATGTGATAGACTACATTTTCTGGATGACCCTTCCACCCAAAAGACCTAGAAATGCTCACAAAATGGAACAAATATCCTTTTGAATGTATAGCTTAGCTCTTAGAAAAGATAGGGAAACTTCCACAGGTAAGTCAATAAAAGAAACTAGAGGTCACATTGGTAAAGTAGCCCTGATGATGCCACACTTATATTTGAGGTTTTCATCAATCTTCCTTACTTAAAGACTTGGGTTTTAATGTCATTGTGGGAGAGAGAAAGTGATTTCTTGCACTTGCACTAAGTGGGGCTTTAGAGACTCAACTTTCCCTTCCCCTCTCCTCATGCCGCTTCCTCTAAGTCAGGACTCTTGAAATGTCCATCAAGAGCTTGTCTTAGGCTCAGGTAGAGGTGATCCTACGCTAATATATGACATTTGGGGTTATTTACAGGAAAGAGGGAATGACAGAAGGCAATGTCAGGTGTTTTTCTTGGGAGCCCTTGCCCCAGTCCTGGAGCTGATTTTCTTTGGCTGTCCAAGTGACAGCTTAGGTGTGAGAGAACAAGATCTTAATAGATGGGTATATGATCAATTTAATTGGAAATTCTGTGTCCCCAAAGGGAACCAGTTTCTCTTGTAACAGCCCCATAATCATAGCTTTCAGGTTGTCCTCGGGGATGTCTAATTTCAGTGGGTTGCATATAAGCACTGTTGCCTGGGAACACAGCTGGCATTCCACCTTTTTAAAGGTTTTCATTAAAGAAAGCTAGGAAGTTATACCAATGTCAGATGTGTCCACAGAAACGGAGATAGAGTTCTCCTTATGCTATATTATATATTAAAATAGAAATGATTATAGCTGGCATTCTTCTGGCATTTCTGCTTTTAAAGAAAATGCTCCTTAAATGTCAGCATTAAATATGAAGGCTTAGGGACGCCTGGGTGGCTCAGTGGTTGAGCGTCTGCCTTCAGCTCAGGGTGTGATCCCAGGATCCAGGATCAAGTACCACATCAGGCTCCTTGCAGGAAGCCTGCTTCTCCCTCTGCCTGTGTCTCTACCTCTCTCTTTCTTTCTGTGTCTCTCGTGAATAAATAAGTGAAATCTTTGGGACGCCAGTGTGGCTCAGTGGTTGAGGGTCTGCTGTCGGCTCAGGTCATGATCCCAGTGTCCTGGAATTGAATCCCACATCAAGCTCCCTGTGAGGAGCCTGCTTCTCCCTCTGCCTATGTCTCTGCCTCTCTTTCTGTGTCTCTCATGAACAAATAAATAAAATCTTTACCAAAAAAATAAATATGAAGGCTGATACAGGATTCTGTTAAATACATTTTGTCAATGACATTCCTTTCTATTCCTGATTTTCTAAGTGTCTTTTTTAAAATCAAAAATAAGTGGTGAATCTTATTGACTACCATATTATAAAAACAATATTTTTAGATCCTTTAATCTGTTTATGTGAAAAATTATATTAATAGACTTCCTAATGTTAAATCAGTCTTATTTTCTGGAATAAATCTAAAGCATTTTGAATTGCATATGTTTGTAGATTGTGTTTGCTAAAATGCTCAGAAATATTTACATATATTTCCAAGTTAATAGGCAAAATTGATTCTAATTTTATATTCTCTTAATGGCCTGAATATCAGGGTTTTACAGACCTTTGAAAAGAAATTACAGAATGTTGTTTTTCACCTCCCTCTGCTGGAAAAGTTTAATAGAACTTACCATGTAAAACTGTCATGAGTCCACTGTGTGTATGTGTGTATGCACGCCTGCATGTGCCCACATGATAAGGAAGAGTAGTAGTATGTCAATTACTGATTCACTTGCTTTAATAATTATGACTGTTTAATATATTTTGTTTGAAATCAGTTTTCATAAGATATCTTTCTAGGATGTTTTTAATTTTATTTAGGTTTCTAATTAGTAGCATAGAATTGTTCTTATAATTTTCTATCTGCTATATCTATATTATATCCCTCCTTTATTCTGAATATTGTTTATTTTTTTGTTGATAAATCTTAAGAGTTTATCGTTTTAAAAGGATCAAATATTTTGCTTAATCTTCTTCATATATTGGTCATTCATTCGCTTATTCATTAAAAACATATTTACTGAGAGTTAAGTTTATGTTAAGTACTTTCTTGATCCCAGATGTAGAGGAGTAACAAAACATAAAAATCTCACACTCAGGGAGCTCACAGTCTTATGGAGAAGACAAGACGTAACAGAAATGACATATACTGCATGTCAGGTGGAAAACAAAGCAAAGCGGAGGACACAGTTTAGGGTGGCAGTGAGAGTGTCTAGAGCCATGTGGGTTGTAGTACAGCATTGAAGGACAAGAGAATTTGAGTGTGTTGTAAGTATAACTAAATTAGAGCAAAGGACCTAATAAGACTCAACCTGAGGATAGTGATGTGACTTAGAGTGAAATGACTCCATGGATACAGTGAAAATAGGACACATTAAGAAAAATTATGTATATATAGTTTTATAGTATATATTTTAATATATGTACATAATTATTGCAGTGTATATTTGGAGGAAAGACCTCCATCTTTCCTGAGGGTGAGGTTCCAGTTTTCTCTTTAGAGATGGTTTTGCAGAAGGAACATTGTTATAAATTTCCATTCTATGCCCGTTGTGGTATATGCCTAGTACATTGAGCAGATGGAAAGTGTGGTGGCATTTACTCATGAAAAATTCTCATAATCGGGACAAATACAATGCCAAAGAAAACATTTAGAATTTAATTATTAACTAAAAGGGATTTTTTTAATCTGAACTAGAAAAATCTTAAAATTGAGATTAAGCAAGCTTTTATGTATACTTAATATTATGTCCTGTTTTCTAAGGGTATGAAAACTATTGACAAGAACTTTGTGTTTCCACTTTTCTTCCTGTACTCCTTCAGGCCAGATGGAGACTATATATCTTCACTTAATGGCGGAAACATTAAAGGCACGGAAGGAAATTCAACAGGACACTTACCAAAATTCTGCCATGAGTGTGGGACTAAATACCCTGTAGAATGGGCAAAGTATTGCTGTGAATGTGGCATTCGAAGAATGATTCTGTGAACAGAGTCCAAAAGAAAAAGCTAAGTCTGGAATTTTATGACTGTTGCTGCTTGCACAGCTAGAGCACTTCCTTTAATGATTTTATGCTAAAATTATTCAAAATACTTTTTTCGGCAATTTTTGGAGCATAATTCTTTGGCTGTGTAATGTGTATGTGTATATATATATATGTGTACATATACTGTATATAATTAATACCTGATAGCCCAAACTGTGCCACTCAAGGAAATATTCACTCATCTGTCAGAAAATAATTTCAAGTGGAATCATTAACTTAGGTATTACTTTTCTGTTGTTGTTAAAGCACATTAAGCATACCTTCACAAAATCAAATGCTAGTGCTCAGCCCTTCAAGCTTTAGGATGATCAAAAAATTTGAGCAAAAAATCAGAACAAACATTTATATTATCGGTGCTTATTTTCATATAGTATTATAGGGTGGGATGCTTGGAATTTTGGAAACAGTACATTCAGTTACAATTAGTTATGTGAGGTCATTTTCCTGAAGAGCTCTTCAACAATTAATTTTATAAATAATTGAAAAGAGAATAAAACCCCTATACTATGTTGTTTTTTAATTGATATATCATTAATTTTATAATTTAGAGATCTTTACTCATTCTTTAAAATGTAATTATGTAATTTCCTTTTCAGAGACACAAGATTAAAAAATATAAATATATCTTATTCCAGTTATAACTGATTTTTTTACCTCAGTGTGTTAGTTGAATGTATATTCTAATTGTGTCTCCATATTTCACTTTTTCCTTTTTTATAAACTTATGTCTGAGGCATTTTAATTTACTTTTTGCAAAGTTTGAAAATAAGAGGCATAATATTTAAGAGGCATGAAATTCCTTAAAAAATTCTACATGTTTATTTCTGTGTCTAAAATTAGAAGAAATTATTTTGATGGATTTTAAAACAAACCACCTCACCCTAATAAATAATTTGGATAATTAATCATTACTACAAGGCATGCAGGTAAGAAGTATTTTAATTTTTTAATTTTAATTTCCCTGAAGTATAGTTAGATGTAGTGATGAGCTGTTTAAGAGACTAATTTTTCTTTCTTATATTTTATTTTTAGTGTTTAATACTAAAACACCTTCACATCACAGTAAAAAAAACACTGAAAATGCACTGCTTTAATGCACAGCTGACTTATGTAACTAAACATTCACAAAAATTTAATTGTACTTTGACTTTGGCTAACCTACAGCTTTTAATCATTATCACTATCAATGTGACAGTATTTAGTAGTAGATACTTTGATTGTCTGTGCAGCCATGTTCAGTAACTCCTTAGTGGTTTCTGTGGAGTAGAAAGAAAAGAGCTTTGATCTTATAAAGATACAAGCAAATCTTTTATAGGTCATTTCTAGCTTCTCTTTTATGACTGTGAGCAAATATAAGGGTTAATGCAGAAATTTGTGGCTTTTAATTTTCTCTGAAATTTATTTATGCTTATACTTTATAATTGTATTCCTTAGGTTTTTTGTTTGTTTTTTGGTTTTGTTTTTAGTGTTTTTTTTGTTGTTGTTGTTGTTTTCCATTCAGGCAGGGGATATGAACTTTGAAGTAATGGGAATTGTTGTTTTATTTACCTTATAGTTTTTTTCCTGACTTTTCATTAATTTTAAATCTGGTTGTCTTTATTCAGTCATATTGACCTAAAAAGTCCATTAACTACAATAAGCTGTAATTAATTTAGGAGAATAGTGTACATATTAGATTTTCATTTCAATAATATATGTTATTTTGTTCTGTTAACAAATCATATGAAGAACTTTAAACTTTGTTTTCCCTGGAACTGAGCACTATTTTTCTTTTTCCAAGTTTTTTTTTTTTTTTTTTTTTTTTTTTTTTTTTTTTAAGACCAGGTAATTTAGCCCAAAGAAGGGATAGATAAATGAACTTAAACAAAATGGCACATGTTTGTTTTTCACAGAATTTTGCAGTAGCCAGTAAATGTTATAATGTACTACATGGAAAATGAGTTGGTAAAAAATCATCCAATTCTAGAACCCAGAGATTATTATAAACAGTAAATAGGTGAAGTACACTTAGGAATTATGAAATATGTTGTGACAGTGTTTTTAAATGCGTTTTTGTTACCTACATATATTATTCTCACATTGATTTGTTGTGCAATAGTTCAGTTTATAAGAAATTTTCCTAGATCTATGCATCATTTATTTTTATTTATTTTTACAAGTATTTGCCAGTGTGGTAGAATAAAGAAATGATTGTTAAGCTTAAATTAAAAATGTAAAAATTGCTTATATATTATTCTGAAAGTCACTAGCTTGAGAAGTAAGATTATTATGGTTGCTGTTGTCTCTTGTTCACTCTTTTTTTTTTTTATTACAAATACTGTCTTCATTTTTGAACCTATTCAATAAAGACATGAAGCAAAAAAAATTCAGGTGGTCTTTATTGATGTCTTAGCTTTTAGCCAGACATAGGTAGAAAGATAAGAGCACACTGAAATAAGAAAAAAATGTTCAAAGCCAAAATACAGATTTTTAAAAATGAGATAGTGCTTTTCATTGGCATTTTTTTTGTGCCATCAGATTTTAAAGAAATTGCAATTATTTTATTGAAGTGTTTTATGACATCTAAAAATTACAAATATATTTCATTTCAAGATTTCTAAGAAAAATTTTCTTTGGCCAGTAAAATATAACAGTTGAAAACATGAAACATTGTGGATATTTCTAATAATATGTAGTTTAATGGCAAAAACTATTGGTTTATGATCAATACTTAGTGATTTAAACTATCATATTTAAAATTTTAAACAGTTGTCGCTAGTAGAAATATCAAATTAGACATGTTTGATTTGTACTCAGGGAATTAAAAATAATAGAAGAGGTACACAGCAACAGAGAGTCAGCAGAAGTCTTGAGTCTTTTTTTGCATTGCAGGTATATGTATTTTCTATGATGGATATATTTTTATTTATTTTTATTTTTTATTTTTTTTAAAGGGGGTTGATAAGTAGTTATCTTTCTTTCTTTCTTTCTTTCTTTCTTTCTTTTTAAGATTTACTCATTTATTTATTATAGACATAGAGAGAGAGAGAGAGGCAGAGACACAGGAGGAGGGAGAAGCAGGCTCCATGCCGGGATCCCGACGCGGGACTCGATCCCGGGACTCCAGGATCCCGCCCTGGGCCAAAGGCAGGCGCTAAACCGCTGAGCCACCTAGGGAACCCCGATGGATATATTTTTAGTACTAAGGTTAACTTTTACAACTGACTATGTTATTGAATAGAGCAGTGGAAAATTGTTAAAACAAAGTTAATGATAACCACACTTCTTTTCATTTAGAAATGTTTCAGTCAAAAAAAAAAAAAGAAATGTTTCAGTTAATTATTACTGTCAGGATACTTATTTATAATTTTGCTCGTCTTATATGTGAATTGCTTTTTCGCCACTAGAGGGTGCTTTTAGATAATTTAATATTACCAGCTTCCAATTCTTATTTTAAAGGCCTCTCTGTAATATATATATATTATATACATATAATATATATATATCTCCATATATATATATCATGACATTACACAAATTTATAAAAAATAGTTCTTATTTTGTTGTGATTTTAATAATTCATTTGTTGAGTTTTAAGAACCCTAGTCTAGCTCATTCTGGGTACCAGGGTGATAATAATTAATAGAGATGTTTAGTATTTACTCCTCACAATATTTTGTTAACAAATTTGTGCATCTCAAACATATTACTCAAATATAACCAGGTACTCCTTGTACTATTAGTTTAATGTTTCATCTTAGTTATACAAGAGTTATCATCATCTTTTAAGATAAATTTTTTCAATCATTTGATCTAACTTAACAATATCTAATATAGGAGAGTGACATCTACTTATTTTTTGTTTTTTAAAAAGTTTTTAATTCCAGTTAGTTAACATACAATGTTATATTAGTTTCAGGTGTGCAGTATAGTGATTCAACACTTTTCATACAACACACGGTGCTCATCAGGACAAGTGCCCTCCTCATCCCCATCACTTGTTTCACCCATCCTCCCACCTCCCTACCCCTCCCCTCTGGTAAACATCAGTTCTTTATAATTAGGGTCTGTATTTTGATTTCTCTGTTTCTCTCTCTCTCTTCTCCCTTTGCTTGTTCTATTTCTTAAATTCCAAGTATGAGTGAAATATTACGGTATTTGTCTTTCTCTGACTTATATATTGCTGATCATTATATTGTGTGGCTGTATCTCTGTCATTGCAAATGGAAAGATTGAGAGTGACATCTACTTAAATAAGGCTAAGTGAGTGATGAGACCAACTAATATGAGTTGCATAAACCTAAAACTTTATACTTTAAAACTTTATACTTTAGACAGTAAAGAAAAATTCACATGTTCTTCATTCTCTGATATGCTAGGGACCAAAAGCAGTAAATAAGATAGGATTAAGTCTTTACTATAAAGTTGTTATAACTTACTTGGAGAAGCCGATATATAAACAGACAATTAGGACAAAGGGAGGATTCATTTTAATAGAATTTTATTAGAAAGGACCAACAAAACACTGCAGAAATGTTGAAGATTAAGCTTCTTTCTTACCACCACCAGTTATAGAGCTGATCATTTCCTGCTTTTTTCCTTCCCAGTACTTAGGAGGAAGCCTGGTATAAATATGAGCAAGAGGTGCACTTCCCCCGCTATTACTCGGGAAAAGGCAAGTGGCAGTGGAAAGGATGTGTGTGCAGTGAGGTCCATGGGAATGTAAAATGTGAACTACTTGGGACTGTCCTGAGGACTGACGAAAAATGATGCTGAGTAAAAATGACTAATTCCAGAACTGTTCATCCTACCTCACATAACTCTCCACTTTCATTGTCCTTTTTTCTCTGCTCAAATCCCTGTTTCTATGCCTATTTTGTATTTGCACCAGTAAGGTTGGAGATTGCCAGTAGTTCTGAGTAGTGATGAGTGTACTTAACAATAAAATGCTGATTTTCATTCATCAAATCAACAATCTTAAATTATAATAGAACTGAAAACTGCCATGGTGCATTAGGATTAATGCCCTTATCCACTAATGATTGAAATAAAATTTGTTAATACTTTTTGAAACATTGATGAAATTTATTTTAAAAGCCTTCAAAATATTCCTGCCTCATAACCTAGTACTTTTATTTCCAAGATATATACTATTTCATGAGGAAGAAGTCTGAAGTACAGAAAAATATTTGTGCAGGCCATGTTTAATAGTACTATTATTTGCTGTGATAAAAATTAAACCATTTTCCCAACCTATAAACAGAGAACAAACTGAGTTGCCAGAGGAGAGGGGACCGGAGGGATGGTCAGAATGGGTAAGGAGTGGGCGATGTAGGCCTCTAGTTATGGAATAAGTAAGTCACAGAAATGAAAGGTACAGCATATGGAATGGAGTCAGTGGTATTGTGTTGCACGGTGACAGACAGTAGCTACACTTGCGGTGGAACATAGCATAATGGATAGAGAAGTTGAGTCACCATGTTGTACGCCTAAAACTAATGTAACATTGTGTGTCGACCATACTCAAAACAAAAGGCCAATTGAAACCACAAAAATTGAGTCATTTAGTAAGTTAATAATAAAAGCACTTTCAAATAATTTTTAATTGTATAACAATTAATAAATTAATAAATAAAATCTAATAAAATTCCGGTGTTTTAACAGTAAGACAACAAGTCTAAAATAGTGCCTATGTAAGGAACTGCACAGATAAAGGCTTGAAATATATTCCTCAATATATTGTACTTATTTCTAGGAAGAATTTTTGGTGTTGTGTTTCCTTTATATTTTTATACTGTCGATTTTTAAATGAATATATAATAATCTTTAAAAAATAGGGTTATGTTTTCAGAATCGCTTGCATGTGATAGTAGTTTGTTTAAAATCACTACCTCATCCTCCGTTACTCTAGCATTCACAAATATAGATGGTAGCCCTTGTGATCAAGTTAAACTAGTTTTTATAATACCTTGGTTGCTAAAAGTATCTGTTAACTCTAGGTATATTTTGATGAGATTATTTCCCCAAATTTCATGCAAAGGACATTATAATACAGTCCCTCCACCCTTTTCTAGTTGTTTATTACGTACATGATTTGAAGAGTCCATGGTATTCAATGAGAATGTTTATGTTTTTAGTTCATAAACATAAAATAAAAACTAAGCTGGTCTAAATATTTAAGACTATTTTATTGTTGAGCTAGGGGGATATATATGCATATATCTGAAATATTTACATCTATTTTCACATATTTACCTATTATGCTTTTAAACTTTAAAAAGTATTTAATGTTATCTTTTTAGTGTCTTGTAGTTCTTTTACTTAAGAAAAATAGTTTTAGAACCAGTAAGTTTTAACATTTTTTGCTAATATTTCCAAACTGCCACTCCTGGGGAAAACTCCTCTAAGAACCCCACAGGAAACATTTGGAATTTTTAAATTTTAAACTCTAATTCCTCAAGGGTGATTCTCTTTGGAAACATACTATTAACTATTAATTTGAAATTTTAAAAGAATAGGTTTGTTTTTTAATATGTCTCACTACAAATAAAATCAAAATTCCATTTGAATGGGCAGCATGTATGCTAGACCAGCTCTTTATCCTCGGTGAGGCACTGTATTCACATGGTCTTCCCTTAGTGAACACTGGTATAGTTATCCCTCTTGTATCAGTAGAAAGGTTATTTCTCACTGATGCCTTACCAGAAAACTTATATGAAGAGGAGGGGCATTATTTCAATGCTTTAAATATTTAACTATAGTTTAACTAGAAAACATTGAACAATGCTAGAAATTAAAAACTGTCCAAGTCATACCTAGTAGTGAGAAATTCTTTTGATCTATTTTAAACCTAAATTTTATTACTGTCTATAATGAACATTTATTACATTTGTAGCTAGCATCTTTTAGAAATTCTCTTCTGTTTGGTAAGTTCTTGGTTTTGAATCCTACTGCCTCAAGAAGATCATAGCCAGAGTTTAGTCTTGCAGCTAGGGAGTAGACATATCACCTGAGGTCTGAACAGACCTGGATTCTGAAACAAGCATTGTGAAGAAGCAGCCAGAGAAGCAGTATCTGTTTTCTAGTGAGGATGGTGAAGTTTGCTGGAGAGACAGCGAGCTTCAAAGGGAGGAGTGGCAGGGTTAAGATGTGACTGGTCCCCTGTGGTATCACTTTGGCTGACTTTCCTCCCCTGGAATAGTCTGCATTCTAAGTTGGCCATTGTTTCTGGCTACAGAGCCACCAACCTTGGTTATCTGGCTCTCCTAGAGATTCTGTGAATTCCAACAGCTTTTAGTAGATACCTTTTTGCTTAAACTAACTGGACTGGGATTTGTTATTTGTAGTTAAAAAGTTTTCAATGATAAAATTTGACATGACCTCATACTTCCCTTTTATAATGTCTGTGGGAATGGGGAAAAGTGCTTAAAATTGTATTCTACAGGAGGGAATCTTCAGTGTGTTGAGTCAAGATACTTTTTTTTATCCCAATTATGTTGTTATATAATCACAAACTGAATTTTAAGGAATATGCTGTGAATATAATTACACCTATCAGGCAGGGCTAATTTGAGGATTATCAGAAATATATAATGTTTGGCACTTAACAGATTGTCAATAAATGGCATAAATTATTTAGTAGTATTGATAATTTTGGATATATGTGTATTTTACATGTTCATCAAATATTTTAATCCTTATGATGTGCCAGGCACTGTTCTACATGCAGTGAATGAAGCAGTCGAAAATCCCTGTCCCTTTGAATTTCACATTCTAGTGGAGGAATATTGAAAATACAGTAGATAGTAAAACTATTTATTATTAGAATGTGACAAGTGCTATGGAGAAAAATAAACTGGGAAAGAGGTGGTTAGAGACAGGAGAGAGAGTAGAAGTAGATTGAAATTTTAAATAGGGTAGCTTAGGGTTGATTTCATTGAGAAAGTGGTATTTGAGCACAGACCTGAAAGAGGAGTGAGGCATTATTGCTTATCTCTTTTGTTTATTGCATTATTTATTGGATTATTCACCCTAACGTTCAGTGTTTTGTGCTAAAAATAATATTCAATATGGTTGAAGCATGTTGGTGGAAAAGAGAGGAAAGAGTATTTATGCAGAAGTATTTATGCACTTTTTATGCATAAAAAGTGCAAAAGCTCTGAGGTGGGAGCCCAGTACCTCTGGAATGTTGTGAACAAGGAAGAGATTAGAAAATTAAGTCAGGTAACGCAGCAGCATTATTGTGTATGATCTAGAGGCTGCTAAAATGGTTTTGGTTTACTCATTAAGATAGGAATCCGGGAATGACATGATCTGGCGTAAACATATAATTCATATATATGTTCTTTGGCCCCTAAATTATGTAGAATAAAAGAAGAGGAAATAGCTGTTGCCCATTTCATCCTAAGGTGTCTGTGTGTGTGTTGATCAAATTACTTTTAACACTCAGCTCTCAGAAAACTGTCACACTCTACAGTATAGATTGATATTTGATTATGTGCAATTTAGACTGAAACAAACCAAGACTTTTCAACCCCACCTGAGTACGACAAAAGGAGAAGTATCCTCATTTCTCAAGACTGCCATCCAGTTCCCTAATCTTCCATTCATTAGAGGTAAAGCCCTATTATTTTATTGACAATTACTTTGTCTTACTTAGGTAAAAGTGATTAATTCTTTCTAAATTTAGTACCTAATATTCATAAACCTGTTTCTCATTCTTATTTCCTTATTCATCAATGTCAAATAATCTGAATAGAACCTTCAAATATAAGGGACAGAGATCCTTCTAAGTTACCTTGAGAAAGAGTGTTTAACATAAGATGCATGTAAGTTTAAAACTGGAAGGTTATTAGGTGCTGAGGCAGCTCCAAGAATTAATTGGTCTACCTGCCAGGCTTTATTCTTCTCAGAGCTCATCTGTCCATTCTCTATTGTCTATGTTCTTCATTCACTGCTATGTATCTTTTTTTACCGTCCCATTCATTTAGCTTGTCAGTATCCAGCTTAAGTAAACCTCACAACTCTTTTTTCAGACTCATTTTGGGCAAATTCATTTAAGATTGTGGTTCAAATTCCTGACACAGAGCACCTGAATTGAAATGTTTTATGTAGAAATGTGAAATGTTTTATGTGAAAATGTTTTATGTAGAAATGTATCAATAACTCTTAGTATTAATTAATTAATTAATTTTTTATGGTAGTCACACACAGAGAGAGAGGCAGAGACACAGGCAGAGGGAGAAGCAGGCTCCATGCACTGGGAGCCCGACGTGGGATTCGATCCCGGGTCTCCAGGATCGTGCCCTGGGCCAAAGGCAGGCGCCAAACCGCTGCGCCACCCAGGGATCCCTCTTAGTATTAATTTAGAACAGATTCTCAATGGCTGTGAAAAGATAAACCCCTGTGAAATATGCAGCCAAAAATTTGTGAAGATGGAGCATTGGATAGTTTTAAAAGGCTAACTCATTATACCTGTTTTGTTTTGTTTTGTTTTGTTTTTTCATAATATAAACCTCAGAAAGTAAAGCTTGACAGAAAATCTCTGCTAGGGATGCCTGGGTGGTTCAGCGGCTTAGCGTGCCTGCCTTTGGCCCAGGGCGTGATCCTGGAGTCCCGGTATTGAGTCCCACATCAGGCTCCTGTGTGGAGCTTACTTCTCCCTCTGCCTATGTCTCTGCCTCTCTTTCTCTCTCTCTCTCTCTCTCTCTCAATTTCTCTGTGTCTTTCATGAATAAGTAAATAAAATCTTTAAAAAAAAGTTCTCTTAGTGGGGCTATGCTGAAAATAAATTAAGAATTTAAAAAAATGAGATTTTAAGTTCTACATTCATGGAAGACATGACCTCTGTTTGCAGATGACATGACTGTAGAAAATCTCAAGGATCTATATATGTATATAAAAAAAACTAGAGCCGATAAAAACTAGTTTTAAGAAGGTCATAGGATACAAGGAAAATATATAAAAATATAAGTCTCTTGTATGTACTATCAATGAACAATAGGAATTCGAACTTTACCAATTATAGTAGCATGTGGGCATGCACACACACACAGATATACATAAATCTAACAAAATATATAGTGAAAACTAAAACACTGATGAAAGAACTCAAAAGATCTAAATAAATAATGCAGTGTTTATTAATTCAAAGAATAAATACAGTGAAGATGTCAGATCTACCCAATTTAATCTACAGATTCAGTCCAATCTGAATCAAAATTTCAGCAAGCTTTTTGTGACAGTCTGATTCTAAAATGTGTATGGAAAGGGAAAAGAACTACAATAGCCAAAACAATTATGGAAAAAATTCTGAAAATTTATTCTATCCATTTTCTGGATATTATAAAAGCTATGGTAATCAAGTCAATCTAGTATTTGGAGAAAGGATAGACAGATATCATTGGAACAGAATATAGCATCCATAGATTCAGACAAATATGATAAACTGAATTTTACAGAAGTACAAAGACACTTCAAGTGACAAAATACAGTGATCTGTGAACAACACAGGTTTGAATTGCATGTGTCCACTTACACATGGATTTTTAAAATAAATACTGTAAATGTATTTTCCATATGATTTTCTTAACATTTTATTTTCTCTCACTTTATTAGATTACAGGATATAATACATATAACATACAAAATATGTGTTAATTGACTGTTATTGGTAAGGCTTTTGGGTAACAGTAGGCTATATTGGTAGTTAAGTTCTTGAGGAACCAAAAGTTATATGTAGATTTTGACCACACTCCTAACCCCCATGTTCAAAAGCCAACTATAGTCTTTTTAACAAATGGCACTAGAACAACTGGATGTCTATATGAAAAAAAGTGAACTGTGATACACACCTTATATTAAAAATAACCCAAATTGAGTCATGAACCTAAACTGTAAAATGTAAAATTATAAAACTTCTAGAACATTGGTTCCAGTGTTTTCCCTGAGAAGCTTTAGCAATGTCTACAGACATTTTTGATTGTCAGTACTTGGGGGGTGATGGTACTGGCATACAGTGGGTAGATACCAGGGATGCTGCCAAACATTGGACAATGCACAGCACACCCACCTCCCACAACAAAGAATGCTGATTTTTTAATTTGGATAAATGTGCCATGGTTATGTAAGCTGTTAGCCTTAGAGGAAATTTGGTAAAGGGTATACAGGAACACTGTACTATCTTTGCAAGTCTTCTATATACTGAAATCACTTCAAAATATGTAAGTAGAGCTTGTACATCACTACATAAGATCAACACACTACTTCAAAGTCAACCATTTGATATTTTCATTATTTATTTCTGTGACAGTATTATAGGTCCTATAGCTAAGATATTGTTTTGATCTTTCACAAAACACTTCAATACTTCAATGAAACTCATATTGCCAGTAATATATGTTGAGATTTTTGCGACCAATAAAATATTTCCAAATGTCTTCAAAGGGGTCTTCTTTGATCATCTAACCTAAAATACCACTTCTCTCCATCAGTCAATCTATCTTGTTTTTGTTTTTTTCTTTTCCATAGAACTTATTTTCTGTAATAGTTTTCTTCACTTGTTGACTCTCTCCTCTTTTGGGATATATGTTCCCTGAAGGCAGGGACTTTGTGGGACCCCTCAGACCAGAACTGGGACATTCGAGATGGATACTTAATAAATATTTGTTGAGTGAATTAATTATCTGTATCTGTGTTGCATCTTCCCATGAAATGGTATGTATTCAAATCCTGGAGCGTCTTTAAACCCACTGCCTGTGAAGATGTATGTCCCAGCCCTGGTGTCTGACTTACCCATAATGAAAGTAACACTTTAAGTACAAAGATGTATTTGTCTACACATTGAAGATTTTTCACAGCTAAAGATTTCCTTTCCATTGGGAATGATGGGCAAGGAGATGATAGGGTAGAGAACTGTTATTTTGTACTTTTCTGGAAGATCTTTCTGATTCTCCTAGAAAGCTTTACTTTACCTGATTGTTCTGCAAACCAAGGTCCTTTTATTTGTGATAGTCTTTGAACCATTTCCCTAAGAGTCCGTATACAATTATTTTTTTAAATAAATATTCCCATTTGAATCAGATTATTTCAAAAATAAATTTGTGCTAAGCATCAGGTGCCTGGGTGGTGTGGTCGGTTGAGCATCAGGCTCTCTGTTTTGGCTCACATTGTGATCTCAGGGTCATGGGATTGAGCCCCACAACAGGCTTTGAGTTCAGCCTGGAGTCTGTTTAGAGTTTCTCTCTCCCTTTACCCCTCCCCACTGTTTTCTCCCTCTCTCTTTCTCTCTCATAAATAAATCCTTTAAAAAATTTGTGATAAGCATCAAAGGCAGAAACTGGCAAACACATGTCTGTCTCTCACATGGTGGCACCTGGTAGGTTACTGAGTTATTTGTTGAGCTTAGCAGCGGAGGCACAAATGAAGGAATCATCAACACTACCTGGAATGTGTGGAAAGTCTTCAGAAAGGATGGGACCCTTAGACTAGGCCTTTTCTTTTCAGAAATCAGCAATCAAGAGCAGCAAGTCCTAAACTGTAAATGTTATCACTTGTCTTAATTTTCATCATGTAAAATATAGATAGAAAACAAGATTCACTTTGATGGGGCACCTAGATGGCTCAGCTGGTTGGGTGTCCAACTCTTGATCTCAGCTCAGGTCTTGAGCTTAGGGTTGTGAGTTCAAACTCCATGTTGTGCATGGAGCCTACTTAAAAAAAAAAAAAATTGACTCACTTTGAGAATAAGATCTTAAGATGTATTTAACCTCTCTCCCACTTAGAAAGTTTGTCTTACACAGAAAAAAATGCACTTCTTTCTTACTATTTTGTATACAGAGGTTGTAAAACAAAACAAGTGAAAATAAACCCCAAGTTACTCCCAAACCATTTTGCATCTTTCTGCAATACTAAAATATTCATGAATCTAGTTGCATACTAGATATATTTTGATATTGAGACATTAAAAACTGTTGAAATTGGTAATTATAAATGTACTTACATTTTCTCATATTTCCACAGATTCTATTATTATTCTAATGTATTTTTGATAATTAAATAAATTTTATTAATACACTGGTTTAATTCCATTTGTCTTTACTTATTAGCCACAATATGCCTGACTTTTCCCATTAGGAGCTGAAGGGAACATAAAAGATCATATACTCTTTCAGGCGAGAACACGAGTAGAAAACAAATTATGTAAATAATAGTTGTATTTAAGACGAAATATTAAGGTGAATCTGATCAGATATAATGCATGATAAAGGGAATTAAGTGCTAAGCAACTAAAGGAAGAAATATTAACATTATCTAGAACTATCATGGAAGCCATAGCAATTAAAGAAAGAAAAGAATTGAGATGCCCCTTGAAGTTTGGGCAGGATCTGGAAAAATTTGGAAGAATTTTATAAGCAATAAGAGCATAATAACTAAGGACATGAAGATTGCATGGACAGAGTAACCATAAAGACTATCTGACTTATAGTAGAGGATGTATGTTTCTGAAGAAATATTTACAGTAGATTTAATTAAATGTCCTTTGTAAGCTGGCTGTCAATGAAAGTATGGCCTAAGGAAAAGAAACTTTTCTAGTTTTAATAGAAATGTCTTATTCCTGAAAGGAGTATTTCCTTCAACAGATTCCTTGAAAGCCTATTTTAAAAGACTTTTAACTGAGTCCTTTTGTATAATGCAGTATTTTCCAAGGTGCATTTAGGTAATGGTTTTTACATAAAAGTAGTGTTCTCTAGTCAAATTCTGGAAATGATATGTTACTGTTAAAAAGAAAAAAGCTGTATGAGTTTATGCAGCCTTTAATATACTTGTATAAATCATGAATCTTCAAGAGAAAATTTATCTGACCCCCAAACTCAGAATCCTTGCTTTTTCCGTTTTTGATTTCTCTTCCTCCTCCTCTTCTTCATCTTCTTTGTCATCATCATCATCTTTTTTATTTGTAGCACTGAAGAGGATTAGGGTCTTGGGACAAACTTTAGAAAATGCTGATTTAAAGCATCTACATATATATTTGAAAGAAAATGTTCATTGAGATAAAACAAGTATTTAATTGGGGAGTAGAAATAATAAAAAAAAATATCCAAGTTCATTATTAATTAGGCTGCCTGTCTCTACTTACCTTGCTAGTGGGTATGAAATAAAGAAAGCAAGCACAACCTAAGCGTGTGGGCATTTTTTTTTCCTAAGCATTTGACACATAGTGTATGCTGAATATTGTTTTGAGTGTTAATTTTCTCTAAAATTTAAATCTGTAAACAAATGAAAATCAAGGAAGAAAATTTTAATAGCTTTTAGCAAGCATTTTAAAATATTGTTCCTTATTTTACTACAATTTCAGAATTTTTTTCAACACTTGTTAGGGATGTTTTAAGACAGCCTTCAAAGACACACTTTCAAGGACAGTTTTAAGAATTTACCTTTAGAAACTTAGAATTCTCTCTATAGCTGGTAGTTTACCAACAGTAGCAGTTCATCGGGATGGAGGTCTACCACACAGTTGACCATGTATTATGGTAGAAAGAAGCAAAGCTTGCTTAGAAAAGTCCATCTGAAGAAAGAACTGGATAAAAAATCATCTGCTCCTAAAAGTGTTTGTCAGCTCCCTTTTCTGGAGTTAATAATGAAAACCAAACAGAAAACATATTTGATTCAAAGCCCTATCAATGGAGCAGTCAGTGAATTCTGGGCAACAGTCTGTCTCATTCTACACAGAGGCATTAGGTGTAAAGTGAGGGTGAAAGGCTAAGGCATTAGGGAGAGTGAGAGAGGGAAACACACAAACATGAACAGAGAGGAAGAAGATTTTACCACCACACAGTGAGGATGGCACCTGAGCATCATCCGAAGCTCAAATAAAGCCAGTCAGCACCTAACCAGGTGCTGATGACGGTGTACAAAAGCAGGAAGGATGTGAGTTGTGCAAACTGGTGGCTGTGGAGAACTCTGACCTGTCTAGACCAGGGTTTTAATTTCCCTTTATAAGTAAGTGAAGGCTGTTGACCTTTCTAAGCAGGATCTGGCATATACAAAAGTTTATTTTAAAAGATTAAAATTGAACATAGAAGTAATGTTCCTGTTCTTACATAGTTTTAGGGTCCTAGTCTCGTACATTCTGAGTAAATGGTATTAAAAGTCAAAGATTCAATGACAGAGATCAAAGAGTAATGCAGTATTAAAAATCTTAAAAACTTAAAAGTTCATTAAATGAATCTGACAGCCTTATTATATAGGTCATTTATTATCAAAGGAGAAATGTTATCCAAAGTAAGCAATTTGTTTGTAATACTGTATGAAAATATTTTTATATAATACAGATATAATGTCAAAATTAAATATACATTCCATTAATTAAAAGGTCAACATATATTATTCTATTAAAAATATACTTCCCAAATTGCAAACTCATTTGGACAAGTTTTATTACACATAAATGACAAAAGTAACTCAGTATTACGGTTTAGCATCCTTAGAACAGGTGACTTTCTATTTTGTGAAATCATTCTTTATGGTCATCTTAAAACATTTGCTGTACCATTAATGAAGGCACTGTGTTATGCATTCATGTTTAATTACATGTCCTACTATCTCTCTTAAGTATCTTGGACTCCTTCATACTGCTGTTTCTTTAAGATATGTAACTCTTAACTCTCATTGGCATTACCTACATCTAACTGGTAGCTCTGAAACATTTTCAGCACAGAAGAGGACGATTTCCACTCATTGTAGTGTGCTGGTGCATAAAATTATTTTGATAATAAAACAATATTAATTTTTAATTCCTGCCACTTTTATATACTTCACAGGTTTTATATGTCTTCTTCTCAAGTTTTAAAACAGGTTTAAAAAGTATTATTGCGACTAATACCTTACATTGATGGTCTTACAAAAATCACAGAATTAATACTGATTGATATATGTCCAAAAACATTTGAAGGTTTGTCGATTGCAGCATTTGGTTTCCACTGTTTACATCCATCTTCTAGTACTACGGTATGAATGTCTCAATTGCTCTAATCCACTTTTACCAGGATGCATTCTGTAACTTCTAGGGTATTCTAACCCAAAAAATTGTATGAGCAGATAGATTCTTGGTGGATACAGTTAAAGTTCATATGTCTTTATATTGCCACTCCATATTTTTCAATGTTCTTTAGAGCCCCTCAAAATTTTGTTCCAACAAGTTTTTATCTTTTGTAGTAGTATCCCTAGGGAACACAAGCTCTTCTGTTTTCTCTGTTCCTTTAAAGATTTATTGTCTTCCTAGAAAAATATATTTAAAAAGTTTTAAACTCACATTTAAAAAATACACATTTTAAAATGCTCAGTCTTTAATTTCCACCGTGTTAGGTTATGCTGAAGGTTGGTTTGGTGTAATGAGAAGGGAAAATCTTGTATGATATATTTTAAACTATGATTTCTAACTATACTTGTGGTAAATGATGTGTAGGAAATTCAGGATTGTTGTGGTTTAAGATTTAGGATTAAAGAGCTATATCGGGTGGCTGCTATTTTCATCACTACAATATTGGACATGCTGTTGAGGGGAGGGAGAATGGGGTGAGTGGGTGATGGGCATTAAAGAGGGCACGTGATGTGATGAGCACTGGGGGTTGTACACAACTGATGAATTATTGAACTCTACATCTGAAACTAAGGATGTACTATATGTTGACTAATTTAATTTAAATTAAAAAAAGCAACATGGAAAAGATATTTGTAGAATACCCAATTGAGTTGTTTCATATAGAAAAAAAAATGTTTTGTGGAAGAAATAGTTAACACTGAAAATATTCAGAATATTTTGGCAAAGATGATTAATAATCTACCTGATTGAGTTTGTGCCCTAAGGTCCACCCCAACAATTTGGTCTTCACTAGAGTATGGAAGGTGTCTGCCTCAAAACTAGTTTTCAGTCCCTGATGAGAATCTTAAAAAGGACTACCTTTCCAACCTACAAAAAGTGGAGAAATAAATACTTCACATGGAATAGACATATAAGGGAGTAGTTCTGCATACACTTGATTACATTCCAGTGAGCCCCTGGGAAGTGAGATTAATAAAGGGTAGGGTAGTTAATCATTTATATAGCAACCAATTATTGGGTGTTTTCTAGGTCAGGTATTGTGTTCCATGCTTTACACACATTATTTCATTTTATTTACTTAATAACTATGAAATTGATGATTTTGTCTCCTTTCACAGATGAGGGAACCAATCTGCCATGGTCATGTAAGTATAATACCTGTGATTTGAGCTCATCTGTCCTATTATTCGTTAAGTCACAAATCAGGGATCTCTTTTAGTTATACAGTTAGTAACACTAACACATAGCCTTTAAATAATACATTTAAAAGATTAAACAGATTTCAAAGAAAAATCTGAATTATTTCTCAGATTCATTTTTTTGAGGGTCCCAGGACATCTTTAAAATGTACAAATTGAAGGGACACCAGGGTGGCTCAGTTGGTTAAGTGACTGACTCTTGATCTTGGCTCAGATCATGATCTCAGGGTCATGAGACCTAGGCCGGCCTTGGCTTCCACTGTGGGTGGCACCTGCTTAAAATTCTCTCTGCCCCTCCCCCTCCTCTAAAAATAAATAAAATAAATTGTTATAAAGGGACAAAGTGAAGTTCATATGACTAAGTGGTTTTAAAATACATAGAAATGAAAAAAATACATAGAAATGAAAATTATTTCATGACGTTTCCTAGGACACCAGGACTGAATGAACATTCATTAAAAAGATTCAAAGAACCATGCTTTTACCTCTGTAATCTTGAGAACACAGATGTTATCTCCCTTTTCTAAACTTTGTTTCCAGATTTTCTTAGCCATAAGCCCTCAATATTTTTATATTACTCACATATTCATTTCCAATCTTCAGGAATCCCTAAGATTTCCTGAGTCCCATAGTATGCAAACTCACCCTGCTTCTCTAAAGAGAAATAAGGGATTTCCATGCTCCCATATATCTTTGGGTGGAATAACACTATAATAATAACGGAAATGTGAAATAATGGAAATAACCCATCATGGTCAAGAATCAGGTGTGTTCATTTTTCCATGGCCCATTCTAGTTAATATTTACATCATTTTAATGTTTAATCAGATTTAATCAAGTGTTCTTTTTCATTCCTATTTTCTATACTGCTATATAATTTTGGGTAAGAATTTCTAATAGTTTATAAATATACAAGTACAGAATGTCCATATACTATTATGCTATATAATATATGTTGTGTATACTCTGTACCAGTAAATTAGGTTTAAAATGGGTCCTCATTTTAATTTATATTTCTTTAGTAACTAACCAGGAAGGCTATTTTCTTCATATACTTGTTTTCCAGTTTACATTCTCCTATCAAAGTAGTTTGCTCATTTCTTTTGTCTATTACTTATTGATGTTTTAATTTTGTTGCTTTATTAAAAAAAAAATGGTGCTCTGATATTTTTCCCAAGCTTCTTTTATTTTAAAGTAGTGGCTTTAAGGGGCACCCAGATGGCTCAGTCGGTTAAGCATCCAACTTTTAATTTCAGCTCAGGTCATGATCTCAGGGTCATGAGGTGGAGCCCTGCAGAGGACTCAGGCACTAGACATAAAAAAGCCTGCTTAAGATTTTCTCCCCCACCACCCTCCCCAAAAAAGAAAAAAAAATAAAAATAAAAATTATAAAGCAGTGGCTTAAAAAAGTGTAGCTTAAAGGGATCCAATCTAAGGAGTATATGCCTTTTATTAACATTATAATATTTTCAAAATGAACCATAAAAAAGGAAAAAAATTCAAAGGGAAACATAAAGGAATTAAGTTGAATAAAAAAGACAATGAAGGAAGAAAATTGCACAATCACGCTTAACAAATTTTTAGTGGGTTGGAGGTCACCAAGGGAAGGTAGTTTTATTCCTTTCTTAAAATCTAAGTCACATTTATAATATTGAATATTAATCCTTTATTGCTCCTTTCATTAATGTCACTGGTAATTTTTATATTACTGTCAAGTTCATCAAATTTGTTTGAGAATCTATTTCTTGTTAGTATGGAAGAAGACTAATTTCATTTAGAAATAGAATATCAGGGAAAAGGAAAAAGCAAGGCAGGTTAGTTTTCAGGGTTTTTTTTTAAACAATTTAAAATGTTAATTTTTTTGTTATTTTTTTATTTCAAGTTTTTACTTAAATCCAAGTTAGTTAACATGTATGGTAAAATTGGTTCCAGGTATAGAATTTAGTGATTGATGAATCCCTTGCAGATTTATAGAAAAGAGAACAGTAGAAATTCCATATTAAGGACTAACATAAGTAGGGGACAAAATTGGAAATAAGCTTGGTAAATCCAGGACAGCAAGAGGAGACTGGCTTCCATCAAGTAGATAATATAATAATAAAATGAAGTGATTCACCTTCTATCATCTTTACTTCATCACTGTCAAGAAGGCTCAAAGATAACCTTACCATTTTATTGCCTGTGAGCAACTCCTGGTATTAAAATATAGAAACACACATGACCCTTTTCCTATCATGAAAATGTTAAAAATTTCTTTTAGAAAAATCATAAGAAAACTTTAGGTTTTGTGTGGCAGCTGGTAAAATTTCTGAAGAGGGGTGTAGTGGTAAGCAGACGAGTAGGGAAAAATTAACCTTATACTTATCAAAATTACTGAAGCAAAAAAAATTATTGGACATATATATATGCCCAGTTTTAACGTGTAAAAATATTCGTTAAATACATCTGATTATCTGTTTTATTGGCTGTGAGTTCTTATAAATGTGTACATACATGGATTAAAATTATTAATAAGTTTTAGAGGTAAAAATTTACCATTCCCCACTCAAATTATCACATTAGCCTCCTTGAAAGTTATAGCAATGAAGCATGCACTCATTTATTTTTACTCCACTTCCATAAACTGTTTGGCCTAGCTAAGAATAAGTACTTTCCAAGCTAAGACTTTCCTCTTCTAGAGTTGAGTAAATGTATTTCAACTTTAGGTAATAATAAGCACTAAGAATTCTATGATAATAGATATGATCATCAAAGAATTATAGTATCCTATCACAGAACTAGTTTATTTTTTTGTTCAAAGTAAACAACTTACCTTGGGAGTACAGTTCAACAATTGTAATGTGCCCTGTGAAACTCTTGATAAGTGGAGATTGAAATCCTCACTGTTATTCACTTTAACAAATTGCTTCAACTTGTGAGCAGCACGATATAAAAACATACCTTCCTATTACAGAAAAAAATCAGAAGGGTTGTGGTTCAAATAAAATATTTAAAATAATAAACTTTCATAAGGAGCCTAAAGCCAGCACTGTATTGCCAAATAATGCACCACCTCCACCCCAGATTCTGTTCCAGTTAATCACATGACTGACAAGTAACTATACTAAAACTGTTTAGCTCCTAAGTGACAGTCTGAAATGCCTAGATTTTGGCTTAATGGTTATTTGACTTTTTGAAAACTCCTTTATAAATTTATGATCTTACCACTTATGGGTGAACATATAACAAGATTATTCCATTTTAAACAAGACAACTAAAAGAGAGGGCTTCTGGAGGCAGCAAAAATGAAAGGTATGTGGTTTCTCTTATTTTTGTACCTTTTGAGTTGTGGGTTATGTACCTTATTTGTATGTATGTATCTTATTTTTGTGCCTTTTGAATTATGAATAGCTGGCAATTAGAAAATAAAGGTTCACATTTGCCTCAAACAAGTGTTTCAAATATTTAAAGTAAGAAATTAAAAAGAATTTATGAATATACAGTTCGATACCATGAGGTTAACTCAGCTACTGTGCATTTAAAAAAGACAACTGAATATCATACTACTTTCTGTAGAAGGAAATGACACAAACTTTTGTTGTAAGGTCTGTGAATTGTAATATTCCATCAACCAAAGGTAGTAGTTGTTTGACGATAAGCAAATATCAAAAGGAAAAAATTTCAAAGTCCTAAAAGTAAATTATGCCAATGGCTTATGTTTGTGTGTGTTCAAGCAATCACTCTAACAAGCATTTCCCTGCATATGAATGTCACAAATAGAGTTCAGCAGTTCTAACATTTTCAAAGTGAAAACTGAAATGCTTAAAAAAAATTTTTACCAAACAGGCATAGGGCCTTTTGTAAAATAAAAGTATAGAAGAAGACCATAGTACAATTTAATAATTCAGTGAGAATTGTTTGGTTAGAACCCACAAAAGAATGTTATTAATATAATCAATATAATTATCTAACAGACATACAAATAATATAAACTTCTATAAAATCAAGCTTGAATGATATATAAATTCCAAATAATTATTATTACCTTATTATCATCACATGCATGTTTTTTTAAAATGTTAGGTTCATTATTCGAGCAATTGGTACGATTTTTTATCATGATGTCCTGTAAAAAGTAATTATATAATAGTATGGTTAAATTGGGGACTTTTCTAATATGTCGCAATTTTTAAAACAACAATGTTACAATACTTGGTATTAATATATGCATTTTAAGGACAATAACTTTAGCATGGCTCAGCTGACCAGGCATAAAAAATAGTTTTCTATAGTTACAGAATAAACAAGAATGTACACAAACCCTCACATATTTAGAGCTTCTCTCAGACTCCATAATTTAATCCCAGAAATCACGGAGAATCTGGTTCATTTGGAGAAATAGAAGTACCTATTTTAGGAGTTACACTATGTAGACAAAGTACAATAAATTTTGAAATCATGAAGTTGAGATGCATTTAAGAGGTTTTCCAGTCCAGTTTCCTGTCACTACAAAACAGCAACATAAGCAATTTACATTAGGATAAGAGAAAACCTCTTGACAGAGAGTGTGAAGTTGAAATTTATTCAGCATTTTTAACAATCCAATTTGTCTGGGATGCTTGAGATAGAACTTTGCCAAGAAACAATGGGATTGAATGTATGTTTTTGTGTTATTGTTATCTAGGAGTAGAAAAGCAGACAATACATGTTCATTTTTCATTTATAAGGAATGTAGAATGTGGGGATTACCTGATTCAAGAATTTAGTTGAGGTATTAAGAAGAATCTCCTAAGGATTCGGATTCTCTTATGCGGAGGATTGGACTAGGTCTATGAAGCAAACTAGCAATTCCATGCTATCAGAGCTTCCAGTGGACTTCAAGCAATCTTAGCCTATATGTTGTCATCAAGGAAACAGGATAAGTGGAGTAATGGCAGGATTTAGTCATGGGCTTCTAGTCTTCATCTGCCTCTCAGAAAAGTATGCATTACTCTCTGATCACCTGTGAAAAGTGTAAATGGTTTCTGGGTTTATCCTGACTTTAACTGTATATACTATCTGCTTTTCTGTAGGAACTAGTCTCTGAATATCTGCTTAACCACTCAACACTATCAGCCAGTGTGCGAGGTCCTTGCCAAGCCCTGGGAGGAAAAAAAAAAAAAAAAAAACACAAAAAACTAAGAAAGCACAGTCCCAGTTTCTTGAGCTTTTTGATAAAAAAGGGAAGATGCTGCATCATCATGCCTTGGACACTTTTACATCACTTCTTTCCTTTGTAAAAGTATGATTTGGTAAACAAAATATTTGTTAGTGCCAACCTCCCCAGTCATACTGCAAATATCTCAAGTGGCAAATGGATATATTTTCTATAACTATGCTCATGTTGCCATTATACACACATCTTTGAAAACGTAGTGAAGAATTAACATTCTATTAAATCATCTTCCTATGGATTTCCATTTAATTCAGTGCAGTCTTTTATCTTTTTTAAATTTAAATTTAATTAATTAATTTATAGTGTATTATTTTCAGAGGTGGAGTTCAGTGAATCAATCTGTTGTACATAACACCCAGTGCTCATTATGTCACATGCCCTCCTTATTGCCCATCACCCTGTTACCCCATCCCCTTCAGCAACCCTCAGAATTGGTTTCCTATGATTAAGAGTCTCAGGGTTTGTCTCCCTCTCTGATTTTATCTTGTTTTATTTTTCCCTCTCTTCCTCTATGTTCGTCTGTTTAGTTTCTTAAATTCCATATATGAGTGAAATCATATGATAATTGTCATTCTGACTTATTTTGCTTAGCATTAATACCCTCCAGTTCGATCCACATAATTGCAAATGGCAAGATTTCATTTTTTTATGGCTAAGTAATATTCCATTGTATCTTCTGTCTTCCTTCATCTGTTGATGGATATCCGGGCTCTTTCCATAGTTTGGCTGTTGTGCACACTACTGCTATAAACATTGGGATACAGGTGTTATTTTCTGGTTATCTTTTGAAGGGATGCAAAATAAATGAGATTATTTTTCAGCCAATATCCAACTCTTCCCTCTACTCCATCAGAGAATGTATTAGTTTCCTAGGGCTGCTGTAGCAAATTACCAAAAACAAGAGAAGTTTATTCTGTCACAGTTCTGGACTTCAAAAGTCCAAAAGGAAGGTATTAGTTGTTGATTCTAGGGCAGAATCCATTGTTTGCCTCTTCTTTCTTCTGTTCATTACCAGCATTTTTTGGTGTTCTTTGACTTGTTAGCCACATGGCGCCAGTCTCTGCCTGCAACTTCATCACCTTCTTCTCTATGTGGATGTCAAATCTCCACCACCACCACCCCCCCTCCGCCTTTCTCTCTTTTATTTCCCTTCCAAGTTTTTATTTAAATTCCATTTAGTTAACATACAGTGTAACATTAGTACAGGTATAGAATTTTGTGATTCAACATTTACATATAATACCTGGTGCTCATCACAAGTATCCTGCTTAATCCCTACCATCTATTTAACCCAGCCCCCACCCCTGCCCACCTCCCTTCTGGTAACCATCTGTTTGTTCTCTACAGTTAAGTGTCTGTTTCCTGGTTTGCCTCTTTTTTCCCCCTCTATGTTCATTTGTTCTGTTTATTAAATTCTACATATAAGTGAAATTATATGGTATTTGTCTTTCTCCGACTTACTTAGCTTAGCATAATACTCCTAGCCTCATCCCTATCATTGCAAATGGCAAAATTTCATTCTTTTTCATGACTGGGTAATATTCCTGTGTGTGTGTGTGTGTGTGTGTGTGTGTGTGTGTGTGTGTTATGTGTACACCACATCTTCTTTATCCATTCACCAGTGGATGGACATTTGGGGTCTTTCCATAATTTGGCTATTGTAGATAATGCTGCTATAAACATCGGGGAGCATGTATCCTTTCAAATCAGTATTTTTGTGACCTTTGGGTAAATATCTAGTAGTGCAATTGCTAGATCATAGGAAAGTTCTATATTTAACTTTTTTGAAAAAACTCCATACTATTTTTGAGAGTGGGCTGCAGCAGTTTGCATTCCCACCCCTACTTTTCTCTTATAAAGACACTTGTGATGGCATTTAGGGCCCAAGTATATAATCCAGGATTATGTCAAAATTCTTAATTTAATCACATCTGCAAAGACTCCTCTTTCCTATAAATTAAGAAAGATTTGAACCTAGTATCTATAATACTTCTCCTATAAGAAGTATTTCCCTGCCCTTTGATTTTGAGTTTGATCAAAAGACTATGCTTTGGACAGTGAATATTTGCAGATGGGACAAGAGCAGAGGTTTGAAATGTATTTGCATAACTGAATTTGGTTACTTGTGTTCATGTCTTTCAACATGAAGAGAGTAAGCCTCTAGTAGCAGCTTATTCATTATCTATTACTATATAATAAATTATCACAAAACTTAGTAGCTTAAAACAACAAACATTTATTACTGAATACTTTCTGAGGGTCAGGAATTTTGGAGAAGCTTAACTTGGTACTTCTGAATCTGTATCTTCCATGGGGCTGGAGTCAAGATGTTGGCCATGTCTGTAATCATCTAAGGCTTGACTAGTGGATCCACTTTCAAAAAGCAAGATTGTTGCAAATGGCAAAATTTCATTCTTTTTTGTGGTGAATAAAATTCCATTATATATTTATGTACATATATAGTTCCATCCATGTCATTGCAAATGGCAAAATTTCATTCTTTTTTGTGGTGAATAAAATTCCATTATATATTTATGTACATATATAGCTCCATCCATGTCATTGCAAATGGCAAGATTTCATTCTTTTTCATGGCTGAGTGATACTCCAGTTTGTATGTGTGTGTGGGGGGGTGGACACCACATCCTCCTTATCCATTCATCAGTCAAAGGACATTTGGGCTCTTTTTAGAATTTGGCTACTGTAGATAATGCTGCTATAAGTATTGGTGTACATGTATCCCTCTGAATTAGTATTTTTGTATTCTTTGGGCAAATATTTAGTAGTGCAATTGGTGGATTGTAGGGTACTTCTATTTTTAACTTTTTAAGGAAAACCTACTGTTTTCCAGAGTGGGTGCATCAGTTAGCACTCACCAAGAGTGCGAGAGAGTTCCCCTTTCTTCATATCCTTGCCAACACCTGTTGTTTCTTGTGTTGTTGATTTTAGCCATTCTGACATGTGTGAAGTGATATCTCATTGTAGTTTTGGTTTGTATTTCCCTGAAGATCAAATGGTGTTGGGAAAACTGGACAGCAACATGCAAAAGAATGAAACTGGACCATTTTCTTATACACAAAAATAAGTTGAAAATGGCTGAAAGACTTAAATGTGAGACAGGAAACCATCAAAATCCTAGAAAAGAACACAGGCAGTAACCTCTTTCACATCAGCCATAGCAACTTCTTACTAGATATGTCTCTGGAAGAAACAAAAAGAAAAATGAACTATTGGGACTTCATCAAAATAAAAATCTCCTGCACAGTGAAGGAAACAATCAGCAAAACTAAAAGGCAACTGATGGAATGGGAGAAGATATTTGCAAATGACATATCTGATAAAAGCTTAATTCCAAAATATATAGAGAACTTATAAACTCAACACCCAAAAAAATGAATAATCCAATTAAAAATGGGCAGAAGATATGAATAGGCATTCTTTCAAAGAAGACATACAGATGTCCAACAGACACATGAAATGATGCTCAACATCACTGATAATGACTTTTTAAATAAAATTCCAAAAGAATGAGTCACAAAAGAAATAATTGATAATCTTAATTAAAATGAAGACTTCAAAACACATACATATACATATAAATTTCCCCCGATTACAGTAATTATAGTAGCATCCACATTTATATAACAAGATATAAAATGTATGTAATAGCACTGTGTATATAATAATTACATATTATATTTACATGCACATACACCTCTCTTTGAAAACAAAGTTTCCAAATTAAATTTTTTAGGGGCTGGTTTATTAAGGCTGTTCACATAGATAGGCAAGGAAGGAATCAACAGAAGATTAGTATGCTATCATCTAATGACTGCATCTGTGATTAGCCTGCAGCCACAGTAACTAATTAAGAATCTAAGTGTTTTTTAAAAGATGCCATTCCACCCAGGGGTAATTTTTTTACCTAGACAAGATGAATACCAATACAGGAATATAACATTCTTTTGTCACACAAGGTCTCATAAAGTGGCTCAGCATACATTCTAACAGTAGATTCCTGCCTTACCTATGTCAACCCTCTAGACATTTTTTATTTTTTATTTTTTTAAAATTTTTTAAAAATATTTTATTCATTCATAAGAATACACAGAGAGGAGAGAGGGAAGCAGAGACACAGGCAGAGGGAGAAGCAGGCTCCATGCAGGGAGCCCGATGTGGGACTCGATCCCGGGACTCCAGGATCACAACCTGGGCTGCAGGCAGCGCTAAACCACTGAGCCACCAGGGCTGCCCCATTTTTTTGTTCTTTAGTTGAGATACAATCGGCATGCAGCATTAGTTTCAGGCATACAACTATTCAATATTTATGTATATTACAAAATGAATCAATAAGTTTAGTTAACATCTATCACTAAACAGACTTTTTTTTCTTGTGAGAAGTTATAAGATCTATTAGCAACTTTCAAATATACAATATAGCACTATTAACTATAGTAACCATGCTTTGCATTACATTCCCAGGATTTATTGATTTTATAATGGAAATTTTGTACCTTTTGACTACCTTCACCCCCACCCTACCGCCTGCTCTGTGACAGGCAAGGCACGCTGGAGATACAATTGTTGCACTTTCAGGCAGCAGTCTGTAGACTGGAGGAGGCAGAAACAATTTTAATTGGACTGAGGACTGAAGCAACATAGAAAGTTTATGGGAAAAGTAAAGAAAAGGGGAATAAAGTTATCTTAGTAATAACGATAATATAATTGACTTTTTAAACTTAACAAATGCTTTCTAAACAACTCAAAGATTCAGGTGTGGTTCTAGACCCTGAAGATCTGCAGATGAAAAAGTATTCCTATAGTACTTTCAGTCGCAGTTTTCAATGTATATTTCTGTAAAAGACACAAAGCTTAACTACCTATTTCTCCCTTTCGTAGAAAGATCCTTTGAGTTCAGTACTATTAATGCTCCTTTATTACACTGAGATATAATATACAATGTCTTTCAAAGGAAAAAACAGAGGTATAAAGAGATTGAATACTTTGTCTAAAGTTACAGTTGCTGGGTGCTACAGTCAAAAATTATGCCTAGGAGATTTAAATCCAGAGTGCTTTTTCGTAACTGTAATGCTATAACTGCTTTCTTTTGGAATAGTTACATTACATATTTGTTATATAATGAGAATTTTTCAGTAGAGAAGCCAGTGTTTAAAGAAAGAGAATAATAGATAACTAAGTCAAAATTGAGTCTAAGAGGAGGTCGTGTGGAATAAAATCTCAAGAGCATTTTTAAAGTTGTTACTTTTAGAATATAAGAAGATATGTCTTTCTCCAAGACAGAAGAGAATGAGAAGATTGGCATATTTCTAGGAATTTTTGCTTCAGTATTGCCATATATTACATGTAAAGGTCATAAATAGTCTCTTTGTTCTTTACAATAATTTTGTATTAAAATAAAATCTTCTTTGTAGACATCCAGATGGCTAACAGACACATGAGAAGATGCTCAACATCACTCACCATCAGGGAAATACAAATCAAAGCTACAATGAGATACCACCTCACACCTATCAGAATGATTAAAAGTAACAACACAGGAAACAACAGGTATTGGCAAGGACATGGAGAAAGGAGGACCCTCTTGCACTGTTGGTTGGAATGCAAACTGATACAGCCACTCTAGAAAACAGTATGGAGTTTCCTCAACAAGTTAAAAATAGAACTACTCTATGATCCAGCAGTTGCACTACTAGGTATTTACCCAAAGGTATTTATACAAAAATACTGATTCAAAAGGATACATGCACTCTGATGTTTATCGTAGCATTATCAATAGCCAAATTATGGAAAAAGACCAAATGTCCATAGAATGATGAATGAATACAGAATATGTGGTATATATCTATATAACACACACACACACACACAGATGAATATTACTCAGCCACGAAAAAGAATGAAATCTTGCCATTTGCAATGATGTAGATGGAGCTAGAGAGTATTAATATAAGTTAAATAAGTCGGAGAAAGAAAAATTCCATATTACAACACTCATGTGAAATTTAAGAAACAAAACAAACAAACATGGGGCGGGGGGGACAAAAGAAAGGCAAACCAGGAAACAGACTGTTAACTATAGAGAACAGACTGATGGTTACTGGAGAGGTGGGGCCCAAGGGGATGGGTTAAACAGGTGATGGGTACTAAGGAGGGTGCTTGTGATGAGCACTAGTGTGGCATATAAGTGATGAATTACTAAATTCTACACCTGAAACTAATATTGCACTGTATAGTAGCTAGGTGGAATTAAAATAAAAATTTAGAAAAGAAAAAGAAAAAGATTCTTCTTTGTAATCTTTGATAATACTTCCAAAGTCTATTTTATTCATAGGGTGACCACACACCCCAGTTTTCTGGGACCATTCTGGATTGTACCAGAATGGCAGCCTGTTGGCCAGCTTCCTCTTGCATTCTTAAAAGTGTTCTAGTGTGGGCAATAAATTTTTTGCTCACCCTATTTGTATTATGCTACTTAAATTTTTGGTTTGCATGGTATAGAGTTTTCCTATCTTTTTTATTTTTTAATTACTTTGAACATAACTCAAAAATACTTTTTAATGTCAAATATATTACTTGCTGCCATTCTTCAAACAATACTGAGATGTATGATGAAAAGCTTATTTCCTCTCCACTGTCATCACTAGAATCACCCATCTGAAGTAATTAATATTAGCAGTTTGATGAAAATATCCTTCTTGCTCAAGAAAACCTATGTATAAATGTAATGTGCATATAAGCATACAAAATTTACTCATATATATGCATATATAGGATATATGAAGATATTTTCCTTTACCATTTTTTAACAAAGGGTTCATAGTATACACCTTACTCTTCCTGTTATGTATTATTTATACTTTATATCGTGACTATCATTCCAATGGCCAAATATATCTAGAACGATTTTTCATAACTGTATTATAGTCCATATTCAGTGTCTTCTACAGTTTACTCAACAGTTTTCTTAATGATGGACAGTCAATATTTGCTCCTATAAACAATGCTACCATAAGCATCTTTGTGTGTGTATACATATACATATATATGTGCATATTATCCCTTTTGAGATGAATGCTTGCATTTCTGTAGAATTGTTTCCCTTCACTGAAATTTGCTGAAGAAAATGGTATATTCATTTTTTAAATGATTTATACTTTGACCAGCAAATAAGGGAGCCCATTTTGTCACATCCTTGCCAGCAACAGATGTCATCAGCCTTTAATATTTTTACCAATCTTGATATGCCAAAATCTGTGCCTCATTGTAGCTTGAATTTGCATTTCTATTACTATTAGAAAACTAGCATCATTTCATGTTGACAATTTGCATTTCCTTTTATATGAATAGCCTGTTCTTACCCATTCTTAGGTTGTTTGTCTTTTGATAATCAGTTTGTACACTTTACATAAGAAATATTTTTAAACTTTCTCCTTTATTTCAGTTGTATCTCTTGTATAATGCAAGAGATATTTTTGTACAATTATTCTTTATTTCAGACTTTAATTCGTATTTATTGTTAGATACTCATTATGTTTTTATGCTCCATTTCATTTGTTTTGTAATTTTGGTATATAAAAGATAATTCTTAAAAAGTATTTTCTAAAAACCTATTAAAATTCTATTCTTTCTCAATATAAATGGTAAACATATCTATTGACCATTCTGGAATGCAAAGAGGGATTTATTGCCTTTTTTACTTTCTCAGTCCTTTTGTAACCACGTGCTTTGCATATTATTAGTTTTTAGGGAAAACATGATATTGTTGTGTTTCTATATTTGTAATAACTATCTAGACATCACCAAACAGTTCAGTATTTAATAGTAGTTCGTTTTTGTAGCATCATATTGAAATATATTAATATCTTGTTTAGCTGGACTAATCTTGCAGTCACATTTTTGTTGTGGTTATTTTAGGTAAGGATGTTGTATCCTTACTGAGCTCTGTTGTATCCTTACTGAGCTCAATTTCCCTTGGCACATTGATTAAAATTTGCCTGTGTGTAGGATTGCGAATTCCTACTCTTGTTATTATAAATCTCAGTAGAGATTGGTCAATTGGAGGTAAAAATGGGTGAAAATTGGAGGGTAGCCTAATTTTATTTTCCTTTATTGTAAACCTTTTCTCTTTATTCTTCCAGGATGATGCTTCTTTGAAAAAATTCTTATGATATATACCAGTGCTTGTCTCTTATTATTGTTGACATAATCAACAGACTATATATATATAGATATAGATATAGATATAGATATATAAAATACAGAAACAGATCTCTCTTCAATTCTAGAAGTTTTGCTTCTATTTCATCTGTTACTTTTTTTTCTTACAATATGCAGAGTTACATAAAGTCTTTGCCTTTTCTTTTGGGAGATCTTTATATGTGTGTCCATGTAATGATTACAACATAAAGTTGCTCTTCTTTTGTACACACATGTTATTATAATATAAGCCTTTATCTTCCTATCTGGTTGAGATAAACTCTCCTCATTTGCCATGTTATTTCTGAAAGTTCTCGTGGTATTATCTAAAGTGTACTCTAATAACTCCTCAGTTCTTCCACTTGATCTCCTCAACTTGCTGTCAAAATCTTCCTCTAGAGATGATAATATTCATGAATTCACCACTTTCTTGGGTAAAGCAGTTTCTCCAGTGACAACCAGTAATGTTTCCCCTCTAGCTGTGGAGAGGAATCATAGCCTTTTGTGTCAACACATTTTTCTGGCTCTTGGAACTCCAAACACTCCCATTGTAATGAACATTGTGTTCTCTTTCCATATCTTATCAATTCCTCTCCTTCTTCATTATTTAGTAGTCATGTGATTTCTGGGACTTAATCCACTCCCACTTCTGGACTGGACTTTAATTGGTCTAAGACTCAGATACTAAGTCAATAAGAGTTATCTGATCTTCCTTTCCAAAGTAATTGGCTCAAGTAACCAAGATCCAAAGCATTCAGGTCCTTGGTATTCTACTGGCATAACAAGTGTTTCATAGGTAATCTAATAAAAATATAGCTATTTCCTTGATTAATTAATTATAGACAACAGGGATCCCTGGGTGGCGCAGTGGTTTGGCGCCTGCCTTTGGCCCAGGGCGTGATCCTGGAGACCCGGGATCGAATCCCACATCGGGCTCCCAGTTCATGGAGCCTGCTTCTCCCTCTGCCTGTGTCTCTGCCTCTCTCTCTCTCTGTATGACTATCATAAATAAATAAATAAAATATTTAAAAAAATTATAGACAACAGAATGATCATTCCTCTGGATCTGAAAAAAAGCAATACACTATGGTTGCTACTGTCAAGCCACAGCATGAAGCCAAGCGACATGCAGAGAAATGTAGGGTGTAAAGAACTATAAAAAAATGAAGCTGATAGATGAACAGATAAAAAAGATCTGGTATACACACACACACACGTACACACACACTGGAATATTACTCAGCCACAAAAAGAATGAAATCCTGCCATTCTCCACAACATGGATTGACCTACAGAGTATTATGCTAAGTGAAATAGACAGAGGACCAATACCACATGATTTCCTTTATATATGGAAAACTAAAACAATAAAACAGAAAGATTCACAGATACAGTGTGTTTCCTGTATCTGTGAAATAGAGGTGGGTGGGCAGGTGAAATAGAGGTACAAACAGGATTAAGAGGTACAAACTTTCAATTATAAGATACTCATGGAACTATAATGTATACTACAGGAAATATAGTTAATAATATTATTATGACTTTGGTAATAGCTGGCAACTAGACTTACGGAGATCATTTCACAATGTATAAAAATATCTAATTACTATAATGTATACCTGAAACTAACAGGATATTTTCTGTCAATTATACTTAATTAAAAATAACCAATAAATACTCTTTAATGTTGCAGTTCATTTATGTTTAGTTTTCTACTACTTGTAAGTGAAAGCATACTAACTGATTAACTTCTTCAGCCTGAAGGACTTCATAACTAATAATCTGGACTCTGGCTTCTCTAAAAATAGTCCCCCTTCTGATGCAGCTACTCTACTAATGAAAATCTGTGGCTTACTCTTACTCTACCTTTGCACAGTCACCTTTAGCATTAGAAGAGCTCTCTAGAGTCCTCTTAACTGAGATTTTTAGAGCAACTATTTCTAGTTCCAAAGAGAGGAGGGAGTTCCTTCTCCTGTATTAAAAAAAAGAAAGAAAAAGAAAAACACCCCCAAAACAGTCACATTTCTTATCCTCCCAGGCATGTCTTCTTCTTAGAATGATTGATAGTGCAAACAATACCCAACACAACAACAATCACCATCACCATTACACTCCATAATCCCAGACAAAGCAGATCACCATAGACTCACAACAGACTAAGTGAGAAAACTAATGATAGGCAGAGCTAGCATACAAACACAAGTTTGGCCCAGTTACAAAACTTATGCTTTTTCTACTACACCAGGGTTGTCATCCATGTAATGTGAACTTAATTAAAAATCTTTAAACAACAAAGTTTAATAGAAGAGTTGAGAATATAACTTCTAGCCAAAAACCTAGAAAATATATTCTTTTCTCAATCCTAACCCCTATCCATATGATATAGCTTATAATCTTTTTTGTTTGCTTATACATTAATTTATCTGCCTACTTAAAAAATTTACTGGATATACATATATAATATATGCATATTCATATTTATGCATGTATTATAAAGTGATAAATGCTTTAATAGTAGTCAAGATGAAATGCTATAAAAGATTACTTTTGAGTGGTCTTATGAATGAAGTATAACCTGAGCTTAATATTAAAAGGTAGTTAAATTTGAGTATGTGAATATTTGGGAAGAAAGACAGGGGAAATAAACAATTCCAGAATGAGAGAACACAGATCAATGGCACCATGATACAAAAATGTGGGGCTCCCCTGAGAAATAGTAAGTAATTTGGTTTGATTGTGGCGTAGAGAGTGTAAGGCACAATGTGGAGTGGCAATTAGGCTAGAAATGAAGACTTGGAGCAGTTAATGCTTTCTAAATGCCCAGATAAGGTATTAATCCTGCATTCAGCAGACAGTGAGTGGTAACCTGTGTAAAGTTGTTGCGCAGGAATATAGCATGATTTCAACTCTGCCTTATGGTGATCAGTACATGCTGGGGAAGTATTCACAGAGTATTCATGACTGTGATGCTTATCTACTTTGCCAGGGATGCAAATTAGATGGTGAGTAGATGTAAATTATGAGAGAAAACCTGTATGAGGAGGTAGATATAATTCATATGAGAAACACAAAAGAATTAGAAGGAAGGCTGTAAGAATTCTGTCTCACTGGAAATGTATGACTGGGGTAAGTTCCACTAAATAAAGATTCTGACTCCAATTTGGAAATATCTTATTAGGTAGACAGGCATTCTTTAATTTGGAATAATCACTGTGAAACAAATGATACAGTAATCAACTCCAAATGTATAACCATGTCCTATATTTTCCATCAAAAAAGTAGGAGAAAAATATATGTATATAAGACACAGTACATATATGCTCAACTATGTTTGTCTTGTCTAACATTCTGGATTTCTCTATTTCTGAAAATTCATCCTCAATAGAGGATGAATAGGTTTTAAGAAAACAGATACTGAGCATATGCAAAGACTAAAACAACACATCCTTATCAAATCCTATATCCTTGCCTTCCCTTTATCTAATGCCCTACTTTAGTAGGTTAACCAGGGGGGTGCAGAGTAGCTGAAATTTTTTGGCTTTAGTATTTATTTTTTGTTATGACAATGAATATATATTAATTATGCTCTGGCATTCAAGAAATAGGAGATATTTGATAGCCAAAATGTGTTTCCTGCCAATTGTTATCCTAAAATTCTAAGGTAAACTATAGAGTACTATTAATTAACAACTATAAATTATTAACCAAAGTTCTGAGGCTATCAAAGTGTAATAATGTTAATTTCCCAGTCCTTCCTATGACTGAGAGTAGCCCAAGTAAGGCTCTAATTAAATATATTATCATTTTGCTTCTCATTTAACTTACATTCAAAAAACAGTATATTTTATATGTCTCCATGGTACATGAACAATAGCAGAAATAAAAAATTAAACGTTTAAAAAAATTAAACGTTTTAACAATTAATATTAACAATCACTTACTATAGAGTACACCAGGAATAGAAACAAAGAGAATCAGTCCAAAAAATAACATTGAAAATGACTGTCTTATCAAATATGATATTTCAAAACTAATCTTTGACAAAGCAGGAAAGAATGCCCATTGGAAAAGACAGTCTCTTCAATAAATGGTGCTTGGAAAATTGGATGGCCACATGTAGAAGAATGAAATGGGACCATTTTCTTACACCATACACAAAGATAAAGTCAAAATGGATGAAAAGACCTAAATGTGAGACAGGAATTCATCAAAATCCTGGAGGAGAATTCTTGCTAGACTTGTCTCCAAAGGCAAGGGAAAGTAAAAATGAAGTAGTAGGACTTCATCAAGATAAAAATCTTCTGCACAACAAAGGAAACAGCCAACAAAACTAAAAAACTACAGGATGGGAGAAGATATTTGCAAATGACATACCAGATAAAGAGCTATAAAGAACTTATCAAACTCAACACCAAAAAACAAATAATCCAGTCAAGAAACAGGTAGAAAACATGAACATTTATCCAAAGAAGACATACAAATGGCCAACAGACACATGAAAAAATGCTCAACATCATTCGGCATCAGGGAAATACAAATCAAAACCACAATGAAATATCACCTTACACCAGTGAGAATGGCTAAAATTAACAAGACAAGAAACAATGTTGGCGAGGATGCAGAGAAAGAGGAACCCTCTTGGACTGCTGGCAGGAATGCAAGCTGGTGCAGCCACTCTGGAAAACACTATGGAGGTTCCTCAAGAAGTTAAAAATAGAGCTATCTTGTGACTCAGCAATTGCACTACTAGGTATTTACCCCAAAGATACAAATATGGTGATCTGAAGGGGCACCTGCACCCCAATATTCATAGCAGCAATGTTCACAATAGCCAAACTATGGAAAGAACCAAGAGGCTCTCTAACTATAGGAAATAAACTGAGGAGTGAAGGAGGGGAGGTGCGTGGGGGATGGGGTAATTGGGTGATGGGCATTAAGGAGGGCACATAATGTGATGACCACTGGGTATTATATGCAACTGATAAATCACTGAACACTACATCTGAAATTAAGCATGTACTTTATATGGGCTAATTGAGTTTAAATTAAAAAATTTTTTTAAAATCTTGAAAGTGCCTACGAAGTGTTTTTTATGCAGGAAAACTTGTGTTTGTGTGTTTCCACTTGTTAGTAAAAATACCTCTATAAAATTTCTTTGCTGAGGCTCAAAGTAAGAAAAGTCAAACAATCAGCAACATTCATTAAAAATACTTATAGTTCTGTGAACGCAGAACAAAGGAGGATACTACAAAAGGATAATGAATAAATCGTAGTTATTAAACCCATTCTTTATCTTGTGTGAAATTATATATGTATTGGATGCCTTTTTTGGAGGTGATATATATTTTCTATTCATGGGAAGCCTCTCAGCATTACCAACACACCCTAGGTACATAACTTGCTATTTTCCTCGTTTGTGTTAATCAAAGTATGGTTATCTAAGATTGGAGATAAGAAACTATGTTCCAGGAATGGTATGACTCAGCAATTGGCATATTTCTCTAAATATCAATATTCAATATCAAATACGGGCACTGAAGTAGTCATTGAAACCTGATGGCATATCCACCTGTGGTTGGTATAGTGCCACAGATCAAAAAGTTATGCACATGCTACTCTGGGTGTGTAGGAATGCTACTATGAGATATATAGAAAAGTTTCATACATGACAGGCATTCTCTGTTTCTTCTAAATAGACCAAAATCCTACATGCAATGTAAAGAACACTGAAACAGAGGTGTGGATAGCTGGATCGGAACATTCCACTCTTGTTATTAAATAATTTCTCAGAAGTAATGAAAATCAGAAATTATGTAACCCAAAGTACTAGTTTTATGATTTATAAAAGTGAGGCCCTATACCAGTTAATTGACTTAGCCAAAGTGCCAAACCCAAACTAGCAAAACTGGGACTCTGACCTTTTGGTCAGATAATAATAATTTATATATATATATAAATTTATAAATTATATAAATATATATAAATTTAAATAAATCTTTATTTCCAGACCAACAATCTCCCTATAACAGTATGCTGACATGATGTAGCTTCTCCTTGACTTACCTCATCTGTAAAATGAGTACACTGAACCTGTGCAGTGGTTTTCCAACACCCTGTTCCCTGTAATCCTGGGATTTATGAAATGACTCAGAGGCCACTGAAAATAGGCATAAGATAACACAGAACACTTAACGCTCAAGGCCTCACTGGAGTTCTGTGTAAGATTTATTTGAAGAAAAATTCATGGATAAATGAAAATTTGAAAACCAAGTTTTATTGACAATGCACTTCTAAGTTATAAATGCAAAATCATCATTTATACATTTGAATTTTAATAAAATTTCACTCTCATAAATCAAGCAATTTAGAGCCATTTAAAATATTAAAGGTTTTTATTTGATTCTTTTCTTAAGGGTGTGAAATAGAAATTTAGAAGCCATTGTCACATAAATATTATTTCTAACATGAATAAGATTATAGAACCATCACTTGTTGAATGCTTACTAAATTCAGTGATTATTTCATCAGCCTTACATATATTAATTCATTTTATCCAAATAATAACCCAATGAAGTGTGGGCACTAATTTCTATCCTCATTTTAGAAATAAGGAAACTAAGGTATAAAAAGGCTAAGTAATTTATCCAATGGCACATAGCTAGCAATTGGCAAATTTAGATTGAATATTCACATAGGGTCTATTGAACCATGACATAAATAGGTTCATTCTAAAGTTCTCACTGTTTAAACCCTATCTGTGATCTTTTATCTTTATAAACTACACTCTTAACCTCATAGTGCTCGACACCAATGATGGTCATTGATTTAATAACCTGCATAAATAATCACTATTAATAGAAAGCAACTGAGGCTCACATATAGTCATTACATGATCTACAACATCTATAATATCTTGATTAGACACTTGACCCAGATTTACCTTTATATGCATAAAACTGATTTTATTAAGCTTATATTGCCAAATCTAATATGACCTAGATCTGGATTCAAAACAAACTTAAAAATTACCAATATAGTAATGCTCACAAAATTGCTATTAAAGCATAGGGATATTAGAAACACCACTGTCCTCAAAGACAAAAGCCACAGACTTAACACAACTCTGGCCAGATATGAGTAAACCAAGTTTTTACAATAATAGGCACCTATAAAAAGAGAACTCTGAAAAGCTCTTCCTCCTTCACTAGGACAGACTTTGTAATCATGTTGTGGTGCTAGCATTCATCTCATTGACCCTACTTAGAAAAGTGTCTTTTTCTAACTGCTGGGGGCTATTTCAGTTCCACTACTCCTATGGAATCTTGCTTTAAGAACCATATGATGCTCTCAATAGATGCAGAAAAAGCATATGACAAAGTACAACATCCACTGATGAAAAAAAAAAAAAACTCAAGTAAGTAGGGATAGAGAAAATATACATCAACATCTTATAAGAAAAACCCACAGCTAATATCATCCTCAATGTTGAAGAACTGTGAGCTTTTCCTCTTTGATCAGGAACAAGACGGGGATGTCTACTCTTATCATTGTTACTTAATATAGTACTGGAAGACATAACTTCAGCAATCAGACCACAAAAAAAAAAAAAAAAAAAAGAAAAAAGAAAAGAAAAGAAAAAAAGAAAAGAAAAGGCATTGAAATCAGCAAGGAAGAAATAGAACTTTTACTATTTGCAGATGACATGATATTCTATGTAGGAAACCCAAAAGACTCCATCAAAACTTTGCTAGAACTGGTACAGGAATTCAGGATAGTCACGGGATACAAAAATCAAAGGACAGAAATCTGTTGCATTTCTATACACCAATAAAGAAGCAGCACCAATTGCACCAAAAGCTATATGATACCTAGGAATAAATATAACCAAAGAGGTAAAAGGTCTGTATTCTGAAAATTATAGAACACTGATGATAAAAATTGAAGATGACACAAAGAAATGGAAAAACACTCCACTCTATCAAAATGCCACTAGCATTTTTCACAGAGCTAAAACAAACAATCCTAAAATTTGTATGAAACCACAAAAGACCCCAAATAGCTAAAGCAATCTTGAAAGAGAAAAGCAAAGCTGGAGGCATCACAATTCTGGACTTCAAGTTATATTACAAAGCTGTAGTCATCAAGACAGTATAATACTGGCACAAAAACAGACACATAGATCAATGTGATCTATAGATAGAATAGAATAGAAAACCCAGAAATGAACCCACAACTATATAGTCAATTAATCTTTGACAAAGCAGGAAAGAATATCCAATATCTAAGAAAATAAGACAGTCTCTTCAATAAATGGTGGTCGGAAAACTAGACAACCACATGTAAAAGAATGAAATTGGAACTCTTTCTTATAACATACACAAAAATAAGTTCAAAATGGCTGGAAAACCTAAATTTGAGATAGGAAACCATCAAGATCCTAGAAAAGAACACAGGCAGTAGCCTCTTTGACATTGGCCACAGCAACTTCTTACTAGATATGTCTCTGGAGGCAAAGGAAACAAACTACTGGGACTTCATCAAAATAAAAAGCTCCTGCACAGTGAAGGAAACAATCAACAAAACTAAAAAGCAACTTACGGAGTGGGAGAAGATATTTGCAAATGACATATCTGATAAAGGGTTAGTATCCAAAATATATAAAGAACTTATAAAACTCAACACTCAAAAATAAATAATTCAGTTAAAATATGGGCAGAAAACATGAATGGACATTTTTCCAAAGAAGACATCCAGATGGCTAATAAACACCTGAAAAGATGCTCAACATAACTCATCATCAGGGAAATACAAATCAAAACTACAATGGGATATCACCTTATATCTGTCAGAATTGCTGAAATTAACAACACAGGAAACAATAGGTGTTGGCAAGGATGCAGAAAAAGGGGAACCCTCTTGCACTTTTGGTGGGAATTCTAACTGGTTCAGCCACTCTGGAAATCATTATGGGGGTTCATCAAAAAAGTTAAAAATACAACTGCCTTGGGGTGCCTGGGTGGCTCAGTCATTTAAATGTTAACTCTTGATTTCAGCTCAGATCATGATCTCAAGGTCATGAGGCTGAGCCCCTCATCAGTCCTCATGCTTAGCATGTAGTCTACTTGAGATTCTCTTCCTCTCCCTTTTCCCCTTGCCCTACTCTCTCTAATACATACATACATACATACATACATACATACATACATACATACATCTATCTTTAAAAAAATAGAACTCCCTATGATCCAGCCATTGTACTACTAGGCTTTTACTCATATACAAAAATACTAATTCAAAGGGATACATGCATCATGATGCTTATGACAGCATTATCAACAATAGCCAAGTTATGGAAGAGCCCAAATGTCCACTGACTGATGAATGGATTAACAAGATGGGTATATATTTACAATGAAATATTACCCAGCCATAAAAAGAATGAAATCTTGCTATTTGCAGTGATATGGCTGGAGCCAGAGAGTCTACCTTTTCTTCAGCCCACTGAAATCTAATATAGTCAATTTAGTACTTGGCCCCTCATATTCTCTTATTGATAAAACTCTATGCGGCCTAAAGTTGAAAGTGATATATAAAGTTCAGGCAAGTAGTAAGGCAGTTAGAAAGTAGAGTTATGTATGCACACAGACAAATTCATATTTGGTACATTTTTAATTGCTGACTATCATGTGTGTAAGATAGTACATAATCATTACTGCCTATTAACCTTGAGATTGGTGAGTGATTAAAACTCCTAAAATGATCAATATGCATGCATTGGCAGGTTTGCAATCAGTTCTCCAGATCTGTGTAAAATCGCCAACTTCTGTTCCTTAAGAGCTCAAACATTTACTAAGCTCTGACTATTATAATCTGCCAACTCAAAGATGGATCATATACTCTCTAAGAACTCCAGTGACTGAAGGGAAAGTTACAATTTTTTAAAAAAGATTTTATTTACTTATTTGACAGAGAGAGAGAGAGAGAGAGAGAGCAAGCACAAGCAGGGGGAGCAGGAGAGGGAGAAGCAGGCTCCATGCTGAGCAGGGAGTCCAATGTGGTGCTCGATTCCAGGACCCCAGGATCATGACCTGAGCCAAAGGCAGACGCTTAACTGACTGAGCTGCCCAGGTGCCCCCAAAATTACAACTTTAATAGGGCTTTGAAAAATGGTAGGTCTTAAAGAGGCAAATGAAAAGGAATAGAATCAAGCTTCAATCAAGCTTGGAGTCCAAGGTTTTCAATGAAATATTGTATGCATTTATAAAATACATATAACCATAAAGTGGTTATACATAAGCTGTTAGGTATTGAACATGAGTAAAAAAAGACCAGTCTTCCAGACTAGGTTCCAATCCCGTGGAGTTCACAGTTTTGAAGGAAAGATTCTTCAAAAATTACAACACAGGGGGATAATGCTGATAATTACAGTTAAAAATGTTCGGAGAAAGCAACTAATTCAATATTGTGAGCTTGGGAATTGCATTAAAAGCCCTTTGTGAATTGAGCTTAGGTGGAGATTTGAGTGTAGCAAGTTTGGAAGTTAGGCTGTGATCAGATCTTGGAAAGCCTTCCATGCCAATCTGAAGAATGTTGACTTGATTTTCTAGGACTAGGTGATAGGGAGCCATTGAAGACTTTTAAACTTCAGAATGGCAGAACAAGATCTGGGCTTTAGAAATTCAATTCATATAGCTCATGTAAAATAAATTGGAAATGGGAAGCACAGAGAAAGATGGGTTATTTCAGCCTTCAGGGTTTACATATGGCAGCTGATGTCCTCTGAAAGTTTAGGAGTGTGTGACTAGTGATATTGTCATTTAATAATTTTTTGAACACATAAAAATACAATGTAAAACTTGAAGATTGTTAAAATGTAGTTCTTGCACTAGAAACGAGTAAATGGAAAGGCAGTTAATACTGAGTGGATAGAGGGGCAGAGGGAGAGTCTTAAGCTGACTTTGGCGCTAAGCGCAGAGCCCAACACATGACCAGTCTCATGACCCTGAGATCATGACCTGAGATGAAACCAAGAGCTGGATGCTTAAACAACTGTACCACCCTGTGGCTCCCATGATATGCCTCCTTTATTTTGTTAATTCTATTTTTTAAGCCATTTTGGGGGAAATCTTCCTCTATCATAGGTTATTTTGCTGTTCCACTTGATGATGGGTTTTCTTTTGTAGGAACAGTAGTCCATAAATTGGCTCATTATTCTCTGGGGTGTTTCTGTATGGTTGTCATGTTTTCATCTTAATTTTACACGGAACCACTCTATGCTGTTATTTATTTGACCCCATATGTCCCTTCTCACCTATCAGAGAACATTGTCTCTTCCCAGCACTTCTGGTGAGGCCACTACTGTGGCCTTGTCTATTCCATAATAATTATTTTCAAGTCCATTGTGGGTTTTGGTGAGCTGCCTTTCTTGGAAAGAGTGTGCTCACCTGGCCATCAAGATTCCCTTCCAATTAAGAATGGAGCATTACACCTTTCATAGAGACTAAAATATTCAGGGAGTGATCTGTCCACTTCACTTGCCTTTTCCCAGCAGACACTTCCACTGTCTTTCTCCAAAATGGAGTATTAGTGAGATTTTTTTTCAAAATTTTGACCACTTTTGCCACCATCTTTAAATGAGTTTTATATAGCTGCCATAACAAATGTCCACAAACTGAGTGGCTTGAAACAACAAAAATTTATTCTCTGGAGGCCTAGATCCAAAATCAAGGTGTTGGCAGAATTCCGTGCTTCTTTCCTAGCTTTTGGAGGCTACCAGCAATCTTTGGCATTCCTTAGCTTATAACTGCATAACTCAAATCTCTGTCTCTGTCTTCACATGGCTTTTCCTCTGTGTCTTTTCTCCTGCTCTTCATGGCTAATGTCCCTTTTCATTGGATTTAGGATCCACCTAATCCAGGTTGATGTCATCTTGAGATTCTTAATTATATCTGCAAACACACTTTTTCCAAATAAGCTCACATTCACAAGTCCCAGGTGCACAGAGCAATTGGGGTGCCACCATTCTAACCACTATACCACCTATATTATTATTTTTAGAAGGGTGTTGATGTAGGACATGCTGTTAGTCATGTGGGTTCCTGAAAGATCTTTCACATTTGGGGGCTGTCCGTTTTCAATGACTTTTTTTTGTATAAAGAAATGTCTTTTCATTAGTTTGATTCTCTATTTTATACTTTTGTATGGTTTTAGGTTCCCAACTTTAGCTCCTTTCAATGTGCTTCAATCTGTCCTCTCACCCAGCAGTACATTTAAAATCATGAATACCAATAATACATATACCTTTAGACTATTGTGTGATCATCGAAAACAGTATGTTAAAGCTCACTACGAAGGTTAGAACATTTATAATGTCATTTCTTTGTTGTACTGAGATCATAGTGGTTGTGAAAACAGGTATGATAACATGTTTCAGCAGATTGAGAGTACTCACAATGTCACATCTTTACAAATTTTCTAATTAAATTCGCTCTATTCCCACTTGTTAGATTCATATAAATCTCTTTTCACTTTTCTGAATTAGCCAAGAATTTACAGAGTTTATTCAGTGCAAACAGACTAAGTTTTCTTCCATATGCCATGTAGACAAAATAGGACTATGTGATCCATCCACAGCTTTCTGCTTATGCTTTTTCTTTGTCTTTAATTTCTGTTGCAAATATTGACACAGAAAACCGGTGCAACATAGTCATGTTCTTGCTGGTTCAGATATGTGTATAAGCTCAAACACAGGCCCAAGGTCCCAAATTTATAATCATTGAATTCATACCTGTATGCCTAGCATTGTATCCAGAGACATCCACAATGGCAGGGTACTCAAATCCACAAGTGGTCTCAATCCTTACACTTTTTTCCAGAGTAAACTTTCGCCCCCAAATATCTTGAACAACAAGTATCTTTTTGGTGTTGAATCTAGGTAACCAGTCAAAATTCTTTTCTCTCATAATGAATCAGTAGGTATCAGACAGGAACAATTCAGTCTTTCATAAAGAATCTAATATCATGGAGCCTCAGAAAATAAGAGGCTGGGTTCTTAATCTTATACTGACCAGGAAACTATCTATAGAAATGTAATTATTTCCTCCCTAGCAATTAATTGTACATACCAAGGGATTTTGGATTTGAAGAATTTATGTAGCCATAAAATAAGTGCTGCTAGTCTTCTTTTATTTTTTTAATGAATGAATGAATGGATTTTACTTTGTTTTCATACACTTTATTTTTAAAAACAGTTTTAGGCTTACAGAAAACCTTGAAAAAAGGACACAGTTCAAATATATCCCCTCCCTCAATCCATTATTTCCCCTTTATTAATATCTTGCATTAGTGTGGTATCTTTGTTATAGTCCATGACTCAATATCATTACATTAACATCAACTTAAGTTCATAGTTCTACATTAGGGTTCTCTTTGTGCTATAAAGTCCTATGGGTTTTGACAAATCTATGTCATGTATCCACCATTACAGTGTCATATAGGATAGTTTCACTGCTCTAAAATTACTCTGTGCACCACTAATTCATTCCTACCTTCCTCCCTCCCCAATATCTGATAACCACTGATCTTTTTTCTCTATAGTTTTCCATTTCTAGAATGTCGTAGAGTTGGAATCATATGATATGCAGACCTTTAAGACTGAATTATTTATTTATTTATTTATTTATTTATTTATTTATTTATTTATTTTTTTGAAGACTGAATTCTTTCACACAATATGCACTTAAGGCACCTTCATGTCCTTTTGTGGCTTGACAGCTCATTTCTTTTTATCACTGATTATATCCCACTGAATGGATATGCCACATTTTGTTTATCCCTTTACCTGCTGAAGAATGTATTTGCTTCCATTTGGGGCCAATATGAATAAATAACACCTTTATAAACATTAGCATGACAGTTTTAGTGTGGACACTAGTTTTCAACTCACTTGGATAAGTACCTAGAATCATGATTACATGGTGATTATGTTTAACTCTCTAAGAAACTGCCAAACTGCCTCCCAAAATGGCTGTACCATTGTGCATTCCCATTAGCAATGAAGGAGAGCACTTCCTCTGCATGCCTGTCAGCGTTTGATGTGTGACTTGTTTTAGTCATTTTTAATTATGATAGATTTTAGACATTCATCAGATGTGTGGTGCTACCTCACTTTTAATTTACAATTCCCTAATGACATATGATCTTGAGCATCTTCTCATATGTTTATTTCCTATGTATATGTCTTATTTGGTGAAGTGTCTATTCAGGTATTTTGACCATTTTTTTATTAGATTGTTTCTATTGTTGTTGAGTTTAAATGTTGTTTTTTTTTTTTTGAATACAGATATTCAGATGTCTTTATCAGATATGTGTTTTGCAAATATTTTCTCCCAGGCTGTGGCCTGTTTTTTTATTAACAGTGTCTTTCTCAGAGCAGAGTTTTGTTTTTTTTTTAAAGATTTATTTATTTATTTTGGGGGGTGTTAAGAGGGGCAAAAGGAGAGGGAGAGAGAGAATCTCAAGCAGACTTTGAGGGTGGAGCCTGACATGGGGCTCAGTCCCCAGAATTTGAGATCATGACCTGAGCTGAAACCAAGAGTAGGATGCATAATTGACTGAACCACCCAGACACTCCTCTCAGAGCAGAGTTTTACTTTTTAATGTAGTTCAATCTTATTTTTTATTTCAAGGAGTGTACTGTTGAGTGTTGTATCTAAAAAGTTATCACCACTTTCAAGGTTACCTAGATTTTGTTCCTATTTTATTTTCTGTGAGTTTTATAGTTTCTGTGTTTTACATTTAGATCTATGATCCATTTTGAGTCAATTTTGGTGAAAGCTGTAATGTCATTTGTATGTGGATATTCGAGTGTTCCAGCACTATTTTTTGAAAAGACTATCTCCAATTGAATTGGCTTTGATCTTTCTGTCAAAGATCAGTTCACTATATAAATGCTGGTTTCTTTTGGGCTTCCTATTCTGTTCTGTTGAAATGTCTATTATTTGACCAATATCACACTACTCTGATTGCTTTAGCCTTATGATAAGTCTTGAGTTTAGATAATGTCAGCACTCTGTTTTCTTTTTCAACACTATGTTGGCTTTTCTGGGTCTTTTGACATTCCATGTTAATTTAGCATCTGGTTGTTGATATCCACAGAGTAAGTTCCTGGATTTTGACTGAAACTGCTTTGATCAAGTTTGAAGAACTGATAATCTTAATGCTATTAAGACTTCCTATCCATGAACACAAACTATCTCCAGTTATCTGGTTCTTCTTTGACTACTTTCATTAGGGTTATATGATTTTCTCATAGAGATATTGTACATATTTTATTATAAAATAATAAACAAAATACCACAGACTGGGTGGCTTAAACAACAGATATTTATTTCTCACAGTTCCAGAGGCTGGAGAGTCCAAAATCAAGGTACCAGTCTATTTGGTTCCTGGTGAGAACACTCCTCCTGGCTTGCAGAGCCATCTTCTCACTGTGTCCTCATATGATGGAGAAAGTTCTGATGTCTTTTCTGATTCAAAGGCACTAATACTATCATAGGGGTTCCACCCTCATGACCTCATCTAAGCCTAATTACCTTCCAAAGTCCCACCTCCTAAGACCATCATATTGGAGGTTAAAGGCTTAAATGTATAAATATTTGGACATTCAGTCCATAACAAGTGAGATCGCCCACATAATGAAGGGTAACCTGTTTTCCTCATAGTCTATTGATTTAAATGTTAACATATAAAAAATACCTCTACAGCAACATCTACACTGCTTTTTGACCAAATAACCACGTACCATAACCTGGCCATGCTGACACATAAATCACAATAATATTCCTTTATTATCCTTCTAATATCCATGGGTTTAGTAGTGGTGACATTTATTTTATTTCTAATATTAGAAATTTGCATAATTCTTGTTTTCTTGGTTAGGCTAGCTAGAGAAAATTTTACCAATTTTATTTATTTTTTTAAAGAACCAGATTTTGGTTTCACTGATTTTTTTTTCTACTAATTTCTTGTTTTCAGTTGCTCTTCTAATTCTCATCATTTCTTTTCTTCTTATTAATTTAGTTTTAATTTGTTCTCTCTTTTCTATTTTCCTAATGTGGAAGCTTAAATGATTGACTTACATTTTTCTTCTTTTCTAATATATGCATTCAATGCCCTAAGCTCTGCTTTCACTGTGTCCAACAAATTTTATTAATGTGTATTTCATTTAGTTCAAAATATTTTTAAATTTTCCTGAGAGATTTTCTTTGATCTGTATGTTATCTAATATGCTGTTTAATCTCCAAATATCCCACCTATTTTTCTATTATTGATTTCCAGTTTAATTATGTTTTAGTTTGAGGACTTCACATGACTTCTATTTGCTAAAGGTTCGTTAAAATGTGTGCAATGACCCAGAATATGTTTGAAACTTGGTGAATATTCCATGTGAACTTGCAAAAAATGTGTATTATGCTGTTGTTGGATGATGTATTTTATAAATGTCAATTAGGTCCAGTTTTATAGTGCTTTTAGTTCAACTATATGCTTACTGATTTTGTCTGCTGAATCTGTCAATTACTGACAGAAGGATGTTGAAGTCTATAATTATAATAGATTTATCTATTTCTTCTTGCAGTTTACCACCTTTTGCTTGACAAAGTTTGATGCTGTGGTTAGGGATATACATTAAAGATTGTATGTTTTCCTAAATAATTTACCTCTTTATTAATATTTAATGCCCTTACTGCACTTACTACTTATCTCTGATAGTCTTCCTTACTGTGTTTTTTGTCTAAAGTAAATATAGCTACTCCAGCTTTCTTTTGATTAGCGTTAACATGCCTCATCATCCCATCTTTTTAAGTTTTTTTCATCTTTTTTACTTTTAATCTACAGATATCTTTATACTTAAAGTGAGTTTCTTGTAGGCAACATATAGTTGGCTCTTCTTTTTGTTTTTTATCGACTCAGCACGTCTCTGTCGTTTAAGTAGTGTATTTTAATTTCATTTTTATAACTAAAATAAAGTCATTAATAGAACAAAAAGACTTGCCTGTCAAAAGATACCTTCCCTTGTTAAATTGCAACTGATTCAGTCATACCGCTAAATTCTATACCCAGGACTCCTGTTTTATCTTCTAGCATAACTTGATATAAGAAGAACTAATTCAATATTTGTATTGGCAATTTAAATCTTTCTTTTATTAATTACAGTTAAACATATTTAGACATTTATATATATATAAATAATGTTTGACAAGAATTTGATCATTTGTCAGCAAACCAATGAAACGCAAGATCGAAGTTGATAGGTATTAGGTAAGAGATATTTTAAAGTGTTAAAGAGTTTTTGAAAAGGAGAGAAAGTGTAGTAGATTTGAATTTTGGGACAATAACTCAAATGCCAGCAAGAGGACAGATGCACATAGTGAGATCCGCCAGGAACACCATGGAGGCTATGAAAGTGATTCAGTGGTGTCTGATGACTACCTGAACTGAAACTATAGTAGTGGAAGTCAATAGAGTGAATGACTTGGCAGGTGTTAAGCAAGGATACTGATCTTTAGGATTTGGTAATGGATGAGATGAAGGAACAACGGTGCCAAGAATGATTCCAAGCTTTCAGCATTGAGAGACTGGGCAAATGAAAATGTTGTTACCTAAGACAGAGAATATGGATGCAAGAAGAGATGAAAAGTGATGATAATTAGTTCTCTATTATGTATGATGTGCCAGTACAGTACATCTGGGTATAGATTCCTTATTGCTATCTAAATTAAACGGTGCTTAAGTTTATGAAAGGCGTGTAAACCTGAAGGCCATCAATGCAAAGACAAAAGTTGAATCTGTGAAGGCCGCTTGAATAGAGATGCAGACAGAGTTAAGGACATTGAAAACTGTAAAAGCTAATTATAACCTACTCATCATTGGATTTTATAATTTAATAACTTATAATAAAGTTATAACTAGACTGAGTCATTCCTAGAAAGTATTTGGCCATCTCTTGCAGCCTTTATATTTTTACCCAGCCTCTGTTCTGGTGACTAAGAGTTATGTAATTCAACCATATAAGTCACATTTAGGCAAAATAATGTTTTATGGAAAAAAACCATTATATAATATCCCAAACTAGTTCATATTGAATATCAGAAAGGTTCCTGACATTTGATTCGTAACAAATTTCCAAAGAAACAGATGTTCAAGAAAAGAAACTTCTAGCCTATTTGAAACAAGTTCTGGGTTCTCATGAACTTATGGTGTTGATCTTAAATTCATGTATTATTTATCAAATATTATTATAATTCATATTGTTATGAAAAACTACTATATATATGTTCTGTTGAACATTCTGTGGGATACAAAGATAAATCAAGCATAAACTGTCCTTAAGATACTTATGGACTAGTATGGTGAAATAAGACATAAACCAAGGTAAGTAGAAGGAGTACAGGGTTAAGAATCACAGACAATTTAAAAATAAAATTAAGAAAACAATCCAATTTACAACAGCATCGAAGACACATAAGATACTTAGGAATACATTTAACCAAAAAAATTCAAAGTTTATAGTCTGAAAAACACGAAATATTTGTTAGAAGAAATTTAAAAAGATCTGAATAAATGTAAAAAATCCCATGTTCATGTGTTCATGGATCAGAAGCATTGTTATGCATTGTTGAAAAGATAATACCCCTCCATTTATCTACAGGTGCAACAAATTTCCTATTAGAATCCCAACTGACTTCTTCCTAAGAACTGGAAGCTGATTCTAAAATTCATATGAAATGGCAAGGGACCTGAAATAGTGAAAAAAATTAGCAGTGCTTTACCCTGTTTTTCCTCATAATAATGAGCATATATTCTAGAATTTGATTTCCAGTATTACCACTTGCCAGCTAGGTGGTCTCAGTTTCCTCATTTCATAGAGTTGTTGTAGGAATTACATAAGTTAATACATGGAATGTGTTCACAAAAGCATTGGCCCATTGTACACCTTGATTTTGTCCTAGTTATTATTATCATCATCATCTCATAAGGGTATTGTGAAGCTCAAAAAAGATAATGTATGTAAAACTTTTTTTTTAAGATTTTATTTATTTATGAGAGACTCATACAAAGAGAGGCAGAGACACAGGCAGAGAGAGAGAGGTAGGCTCCATGCAGAGAGCCCGATGCAGGACTTGATCCCGGGTCTCCAGGATCACAACCTGGGCAGGACGCAGACACTCAACCACTGAGGCACCCAGCCTTCCCTATGTGAAACTTTTTGTAATGCACTGCTATTGTCACTTTGTATTATAGTGGCATGTGTATCCAGCACCCTTATAGAGTATAGAAGATCGACTATTAATTTTTTAGTGGCCTACATTGCACATAATAAATACTCAAAAATTAATATTTTAATTAAATGGTACCTTTATGATCAAATTACTATGGATTTGGTTTTGCTGAGAATAAAATCTAAATATCATTGCATCAAGACCACTCTCAATCTTGCTATAAAGTATAGATCCACTTATGTCTTCCATTCTATCACTGGTCTTGAAAATGGAGTCACAATGGACAATCCACTGCCAAGTATGCGAGGAAAACTTTAGAATTCTACCTACACGTAGTGTTTATCTGATCTTTTGTGAATTCTCTTGTTTTATATATATCTTTTTAATGTATGCAAAAATACTATTAAATACTCTAATATGTAAATAAATGCTTCATGTATATTGGAAGTGCAGGCTCACAAAATTTTTACTGAAGAGTATACTGTCAAAAGCCTGGAGATCAGAGTACTATCCTGCAACATGGTCTCCCTCCTACCGCCAAGCCAATCTGTTCAGCTTCTCCTAGAACACAGCTTATATCTTTCTGTTCCCAAATCTAGTCTGCATCCAGTCTGTTTCAGATGACAGTAAGGCAGCTACTCCTTTTCATGCTGCAACTTACATACTTCACACCAAAACTTAACCATCACTAAATAAAAGATTCTTTAAAGAAGTGTCAATACCTAGTCTGTCATATCTACCCTGAAGCCCCACCACTTCACCACACAAAAGGGTTTTCTGTGATAACAGGCTCTGAACAGATGTTTGCTTCATGCATAAACTAACACAGATATTGCTATCAAGAGTCAGGAGAGCGTGCTGGTTAACAGCAGAGGCTCATATCCAGGTTCCGCCACTTATAAACTGGCCGGCCACAAGCCTCAGATTCTTCCTCTGAAATAAAAGTAATAAGAGTACCTCTCTTGTAGGCATATTGTGAAAGTCTATTTGGCTAGCACCTAAAACAAAGCAAGCACTTCATAGATATTAGCATTCTGATTGTCTCCCTGAGACTCAAACACAGTAATGTCTGTAAAGCATCTAGTACATGCGAAATGAATAAGTGAATGAAATTTTCTCTACTAGTCATTTTGATATGAATAATTCTTTGTGACTTCTTCTTGTTCCTCCTTACTTATCCTCTCAACTTTCCTGAGATTATCATGACACTTTTCACTTGGATTAGTTCATATACTCTTCCTCCCATACTCTTCGATGTCTTGTGAATTAGTCTCTTAAGAAGAATAGCCATGTTTTGCTTTGTTTTTTTTTTAAGATTTATGTATGTATGTATGTATGTATGTATGTATGTATTTGACAGAGACAGAAGGAATGAGAGTGGAAATGGAGACAGATGGAGAAGGAGAGAGAGTCGAGCAGGCTCTGGGCTTGTTCTCACAACCCTGAGATCAGGACCTGAGCCGAAACCAAGAGTCGGCCACTCAACCAACTGTGCCACTCAAGTGCCCCTCTTTTGCTTTGTCAAAGCAGTATCATTGTTGCTGCTGTTGTTCTTGTTGTTGCTGTGCATTTTAATGAGATAAACTACTCTACATTTCCATAAAAAATGTGCTATGAATCTGGTAGACAAAACTCTCCTTTTGGATTGCCAATAGCATTTTTTTTTTGCAGTTTTACACACATTTATAAATATAATAGGATTAATTCTAGTTGATTCCTTACACAGATAATAAAATTAAATAAAAGCATTATCTTGACTCAAAAACATTAACTTAGTAGCATTAATTAATGCAGAAAATGTCAAAGGTCAAAACTTCATGAAATGCAAAACCAGATAATTATCATTTAATGTACACTTCTCTCCTTGTCAATGGGCAAAATCAGGGACCTCTATGGTCCCTGTGCTGTATTATCTTGAATTTCCCACATCTTTTCAAGAGGTAGAACAGTGAATTTCCCAAAGAGTCATGTCACTTCAGTATAAGTATGTGGAAAAGATGATAGTGGAATGGCAGAAGGGGACAGATTAGATCATTTCCTTCATCTTATGAACATTTGAGAGGGTTTTCCTTTGCCACTTGGGCCTTCAAGAATTATCTTTTAAATATTTAAATCAACACATCCCATTATGTTGGTTCAATTCTTAAATGCTAAAAATATTATTTTTGTTGGTGACATAATTGTGTAGAAAATCCCAAATGGTCAACAACAACACCTCTTGGAACTAATAAGTAATTATAGTAAAGTTTCAGGATACAAGGTTAATATACAAAACAAAAGTCAATTGCTTTCCTTTGTATCTGCAATGAACAACTGGAATTGAAATTCAAAACACTACATTAGCACCCTAGGTACAGATTTAAGAAAATGAATGTAAAATGTAAACATGGGATACCTGGGTGGCTCAGTGGTTGAGCATCTGCCTTTGGCTCAGGTTGTGATCTCCTGGGTCGTGGGATCGAGTCCCAAATCAGGCTCCCCACAGAGCCTGCTTCTCCCTCTCCCTATATCTCTGCCTCTTTCTCTGTGTCTCTCATGAATAAATAAAATCTTTTTTTTTAAAGATACTGTAAACAGGCTCTATATAAGGAAAAATATAAAACAGATGAAAGAAGCCAACGAAAGATCTAAACAAATGAAAAAGATATTTCACTATAAGAAGACTTAATAGTTAAGATGTCAGCTTAAACATGAATTCAGATACCTCACTGATCAAGACATACAGATGGCAATAAAGTATACGAAAAGATGTCCAACTTCCGAAGACACTAGGGAATTGTTGATTAAAACAATAAGATGCCACGACACACCTATTAGAATGGCTAAAATTCAAAATACAGACAACACCAAATACTGGTGAGAATGCGAGGCATTGGGGTGGGGGGTGTCTCATCCACTACTGGTGAAAATGCAAAATGGTATGGTCATTTTGGAAGACACTTTGACAGTTTTATATAAAACTGAACATAGTCTTACCATATGATCCTGCAATCACTTTCCTAGATATTTATCCAAATGAGTTGAAAATGTATATCCATACAGAATCCTGCACATGAAAGCTTATAGAAGCTTTATTCATAATTGCCAAAAATGAGAAAAAACCAAGACATGTCCTTCAATCAGTGAATGGAAAAAAAAAAACTGTTTTCCATCCATTCAGTGGAATCTTATTCAGCAATAAAAGAAATGAGCTATTAAGCCCATTTTTAAGCTATTAAAAAAATCATGGAGGAACCTTAAATATACATTGCCAAATGAAAGAATCCAGTCTAAAAAAGCTACATCCTGCATGATTCCAACTATATGACATTCTAGAAAGTAAAAACTATAGAGTCCATAAACAGATTGGTTTAAATAAGTGGACCACAAAGGATTTTTAAGGGCAGTGAAACTATTCTGTATGACACTGTAACGGTGGATACATAACACTGCATTTGTTAAAATCCATAGAACTACATAACACAAAAGGTGAACCCTGACGTCAACTATGGATCTTAATTAATAATATTGTATCAATATTGGTTCGTCAGTTTAATAAATGTACCACACAAATGCAAGATGTTAATAACGGGAAATTGTACAGAGGAAGAGTGGCTATACAATAATTCTCTATTTTCTGCTTAATATTTCTGTGAACTTAAGACTGCTCTAAAATACAAATATATTGTAAAAAATGCCCACAGTAAATTAAAAAAATAATTTACAGCAAATTACATACATACATGTGTATAAAATTCCTATATAATATATATACATATACAAGCATTCAGATGAAATAACAACACATCTCTTTTCATGATAGTTTTTCTTAATGTGTATTCTGCTATTTTCCCTCTCTACAGGGACTGTCAGCAGGAAGTGAGGAAATGCAGGTAGTTATGCTAAATTATGCTTTCAAGAAATGTGGTAGTGAAGGGAACTAAGCTGAAATGGATAGTTGTGGGAATCTGAAGACTAAAGAATGACTTTAAAAGGATATAAATGATGCCGGCTATAAAAATCTGTAGTTAGTAGGTCATTAAATTTTGCTCCTTAGTTATTTCACTTTCTTTCAAGGAATATAGATGGATATTTGAATATGAAACTGTTAGAATGTGAGGAAAACAAACAAGCACATACCAAGTCATTGATGCTGATCATTAGAACGTGCTGATACTCTCTGCCGTCTTTGCCTTCAATATCACAATCAGAAGATGCTACTGGCAACAGAACAAGGATCAGGGGAGGAATTCCAAAGATATACCTAAAAGAAACTAAATTGAACAGTGAGTAAGAATAAGCTGAATTTTGTAAGTCATATTATATACTTCGTGTTGTTTCCATTGGCCTGATGATTTATTCCTAACAATATTTTTAAATGGATCTCAGCTTTAGGATAGTGTGGAAAGAACCCTAAAATCCAGCATTATGGAACAACCAAAGTAGGACGGCATTTTAGAGTTTAGATTTCTTCCACTTTTTTATTTAAAAATTACTCTTCGGAAAAGCACCATACAGGTGTGAGGAAAGCAGAGTCTCTCTGCCTCTGAAAAACACTCTAGGGCATAAATCAGTTTATTCAATTTTGGTTTATGTAGAACATTTCTACAAGAAAAGGCATCTACACGTAAACAGGTAAATTACAGATAAAAGAAAGTTACCAATTTTTGAAATTTTATCATTTATGGCATGTATATTTGTGTAAATCTTGATGATTGTCCAAGCCTCTTCCTAGAAGCAGCATTGCACATTTATTTCCATGGTACTGTACTATGATTATATTGATGGACCTGAAAGGGTTTACCCTTCCCAGAACTGCCAAAGGCGACATTTGGCAAAGGTGCCAGAGGTGACATTTACATTTTGACACTTTATCTTTTCAGTATATTCTTTGTTTCTGGAGTACCCAGAGACCCATATTTTCTACAACACAGCTGTCCTGCTTCTTGACATGTTAGAAAAACCCATTAAATAAATTTATTCATTAGTTAACATCCTGTTAACTAATGATTTATATCTGTTTTTGATAAGCCTTCCTAGACAGGGGCAATTGTCTAATCAGAAGGAATGAAATCATAAATGGTATCATTGGGGCAGTAATAATGCACTGATGGAAAGCCAGCTATTCCCAGAGACATTAAAATGTGGTTATTAGAGAGACTTATTTCTTCATAAGTCTGCCAAAATGTCGTTTACATCTCTCTGCAAACTCTTGAGTTACGCTGACAATGTATTTCTTTTTAATTTCCCAAATAAAGTTTAACTGTACTTGATGAGTGTAAGACATTTCACATGTATATCTTTTCTGATTAGGACTACAAACAATACTCTTTGGAACCCAAGGAGCTAATATTGTGACATATGTCAAAGTTCCCAAGAACATTATCATCTATTGTATCACTATGTGTCGTATACAAATCAATAGTACTCCCCAATAAATGATGTGCTATTTGTGCCGCATATTTTGACAAATAGAGAAAGTAGCTTTAATAGCAGGTATGAGAATAAGTATGAATCCTACATCTCATCTTCATATATCACAGATACTTGACAAGGTAAGAGGAACAAATTGAGACATGGAATTGATTCACAGCTCTGCCACTAAGTGTCTATATGCATACCAGCAGAATTCACTTAGGAGATTAATAATGGTGATGATGATAGTTATGTTCAAGTACCTGTCATGTGCCTAGCACTTTGTTGCCTTATAGTTATCTGTAAAGATGAAAAGAGTCATACAAATTAATCTCTTAAAAGAACCCAGATAGTAGGTGCTAGGTCTGGATTCTAACCTAAGTTTACTGCCTCACCAGGATTTGATCAGAAATGGCCATAATCTTTTGATACCATGTAATTATGTTAGTTCTTTGAATGAAACCACTTCTATTACATAGCTCTGCCTTTCTCATGTACTACTGTTCCTGCATCCTGAAGATTCTGAGCCAATAGTCAATTGCTATTTATTTACTAGATCCTGACTTTGTAATTAGATTGGTATAGACTGCATAGATCCAAACTTCACTTTTTGTCTTCCTACAGGTGTCCAAAAGGTACACTTTGGAAAGAGTAAACAAGAAGTTGTACAACATATAACTTGAAATGAGTTTTAAGGGGAATAGAATAAAATAAATACTAGAATGAAAAAAGGGACATTTTTACTATTCTACATAAATATTATTTTAAAGGTCCACCTTTTAGGTTTTGACAAAGGAGTTTATTTTCTACTGCAGCTGTTGTGTCCTCTTCACCCCAATTTTCAGCAATTAGTGCTCCTCAAGTTCATATTGACCCATTTATTCACTGAACAGCATTTACCGGTGCTTTCAATGATGGCTTAGTAGAAAAAGTCAATCTTTTTTTTTTAAAAGGTTTTATTTCTTTATTCATGAGAGACAGAGAGAGAGAAGAGAGAGAGAGAGGCACAGGAACAGGCAGAGGGAGAAGCAGGCTCCATGCAGTGAATCCAATGTGGGACTCAATCCTGAGAACCCAGGATCACACCCTGAGCCGAAGGTAGACGCTTAACCATTAAGCCACCCAGGTGTCCCAACTTGATCTTTTTTAAATGTATTACAACTAGTTTCTCAGTTCTGAAACATAATTTGCCCTGGGGCGCCTAGGTGGCTCATTCAGTTAAGCATATGACTCTTGATTTTGGCTCAGGTCATGATTTCACAGTGTCGTGAGATAGATCAGGCTCTGAATGTGGAGCCTGCTTAGGATTCTCTTTCTCCCTCTTCCTCTGCCTCTCCCCCCTCTTGTGTGCTCTCTCTAAATAAATAAATGAAATTCTTTTAAAATTCTTTTTTAAAAAATGAAACATAATTTGCTTTGTCTGTAAGAGCATCTCGTGTTGCCACTATTGTTAAATAGGTTAGCTCCAGATGGACTAGGGCAATATAAAACACAGAAGGTTGGAGGATGGAGACTTGGGGTTTTTGTCTTGGTATGACAAGGAGCCATATGACAATGGGTGGTGTGACTGAGTGAATGACGGTGTCCTTTAAGCTTCATTTGACTGGTCTGTATAATAAAAACTTTAGACTAAATGCTCTTAATGTCCCTTTCAACTTTCAAGCACCTAAATTCTAAGAATCTCCCAGGCCATCCCAATAAAATATTTCTTTAGACTTGAAATCACCTCTTGGATAATACTGCAAACATACCCAGGACTTCAGACATAACATCTTGCAGGTTCTCACCTCTCAAATCAACAACTGCAGTTTAGTCTGCAATTGAAATCTTTTCTCCACACCATATTAATATTGCCTAGTTTGAGCATGCTTTTGACATTGTTGTCACAATAGGAAAAAAAACTCTGCTTTTATTCTTTTTTGTTTTGTTTCAGATTATGCATAGACACTTGGCCCTTCCCTGACCCTGAACTTTTCTGTAGGTTGCAGAAAAGACAAACCATAAGGAATAATGCAAGGCAAGCTTGGGCTTGTGGAATTTTGTCTTTAGATTTCCTGAAGGGATTGAAAGTGGAGAATTTGTTTTCAGTAGGGAATTTGGTTAAACCAGAATGATGGCTGTCTAAAAAATTCTTGCTGGTTTTTAATTTAAGCCAAATAATACACTCAATCCTCAGATGCATCAGTTATGGGGTCAAAGTGAACATAAATAAATTAGTTTCTACAGTCTAACAAATCCAATCTTTCATCATTTTAAGGACCCCTAAGTGCTTACTGAATATCCATTATAAATATTTCATAGACCCATTTTCACTGGGAATTAAAAAAAATACTCAAAAGACAGGATGGAACAAAACACATTATCTGAATATATGCGACTTGGCTTTAATACAAACAACTGGCACAAGCAAAGTGGTGCATAAAGAAAAAAAAAGTTAATAAGCAGAAAACAACCATAGGTTGTATGGAAGTCAGCTCCTTAAGGTTACAAACATAAATTTGATTATCCTCATATAAAGAAATCTAGTATCTAACACAATAAATAGTAATACTGCACTGTAAACTCTATCCACAAATCCCATGATAAACACTTAAAGACATTTCTGCAGCCATCCTATGATATTGCATACAATATTTCACTTAATCTTACAACCGCTTCAGGAGATAAGTACTACCCAGTATTCACAGTTCTGCAGATAGAGAATCTAAGGAACAAAGAGACTTTCCCCATATATAATATGTATAGTAAGAGACAGGTTAAAAAGTTTAGAAACTCAGCTTTTAGCCACTGAGCTGCAGTGCTTCCTCCAAAAACAATTGTGTGTGTGTGTGTGTGTGTGTGCGCGCGTGCGCGTGCGGAGTCAAAGGAATGTACAAAAACCCATCTTTTTCCACATGAACTTTGCTAAGGTGCTTCCTGGCCAAGCTCTGAAACACTGCACCATACATTCATTTCAGAAAAGCAGATACTAAATATTTGTTCTTACTACACCGGGTTATGTGTCATAGGTAAGATCAGAAAAAAATAATCTCATAAGTGCATAAGTGCATAAGTGTGAATGCGACATATAAATCGTTCCTAGACAATAGCTTTTTCCATTTTTATTTAAGATACTGAAACACTTATGTGGTACCATGTGTGACTTTCCTTTGTACCTTTGTTCAGCCTTTCCTTTGTTCAGCCTTTCTCATCTTTCTCAGTGCCCTGTTCTTCCTACCATTCCATTTTTAGTCCTCAAATATGATTAAATTGCCTAGAGAGCACCCTTGAGTACCACCTAGTAGGGCCTCAGCTCCTTCAACTCCCCAAAGAAGCAGCAAAGAAAAAGTTGAGAGAGGAACTCTATCCTTAAGCTTCTTGTGAAATCTCGGAACAAAATGCAAAAGCCACACGTTATAATCATTATTATCCAAATACTTCAAATATTTTGCTTGCTAATAACAACTTTCGGTAAATGAATTACATAGATACACTTCAAGAAATAAAGCTCTTTGTTAATAATGCACACCCGAGCTTCCCTTTTCCTTCCTTCCTTCCTTCCTTCCTTCCTTCCTTCCTTCCTCCCTTCCTCCCTTCCTCCCTTCCTCCCTTCCTTCCTTCCTCTCTTTCTTTCTTTTCTTTCTTTCTTTCTTTCTTTCTTTCTTTCTTTCTTTCTTTCTTTCTTTCTTCTTTCTCTCTCTCTCTCTCTCTTTCTTTCTTTTTTACCTCTTCACTCAAATCGGAGATGATGCAGGAATTGGAAGCAAGAGCTACAGGGAAAGAACGAAATGCAGGAGATCCCTGGCATCGTGAGGCTGATGGGGACACACCTAATTTCCAATTCTGTAGTAAGCTTCTGGAGGGCACCCATAGCCAATCCTTTTCCATAACTGTCTTCCATCCTCTACCCACCCCACCCCACCCCACCCCACCCCACCGCCGTTATGCTGCCGCTGACCTAGTACTTCTGCGCGATGCCAGTTCAAGATCCTTTACTACCTATGAGAGAGGAAGGCTCTTTTGAGCTAACGGTGTCGCCTAGAAAGCGCACGGCCGGCCGGGGCGTGAGAGGGAAGAGCACCGTGCTCCCTCCTCCCGCACCCTCCTCCACCCGTCTTGTCTCTTTTTTTCTTTTTGCTTGAGGAAGTATCTGGCATAAGACAGTCCAGTCCCGCTCCGCAGAGTGCGCCCCCGCAGCTCCCGTGCTCCCTTCCTCGCCTCCCCTCGCCGTGGCCCGGCGGGCTCCGTCCCTGGCCCCGCGCCCCGCGCCCCCCGCGCCCCGCGCCCCTCCTACCCCGGTCCCGGGTCCGCACGGACGCAGCACCCCAGCGCGCGGCGCGGCTCTGGGGCTCAGCCTTAAGCGTGTTGAACCCGGCCTCCGCCACGGGGCACCCGCAGCGGGGAAACCACCCCAAACCCCCAAACTCGTCTCCCTCGGGGCCAGCCCCGAAGACTCGGGTTCCCAGCCCCGGGCTCCAGGTACGGCCCCGGTCGGGAACTCCCAGCCTCGCCGAGGGGGCGAAGCGGGGTTCCCCGAGACCCGTCCCCCCCCCAACTCCACCCCACCCCGGGCTTAAAAGCGCGTCCCGTGGGAGCTTCGCTTTCACTTCCGTCGACAGGACGGACCCCCCGGGCGCAGGTACCTGGCCCCGCCCCGGGCGCCGCGAGCGCTGGCTGGGGCGTCGGGGCTGCGGGCGGCCGCCGCCGAGCGGCGCGGAGGCTGCAGCGCTCGGTGCCCCCGCGGGGGCTGCGCCGCCGGGGCAGGTGGCCGCGGGCCGGGGCTCGGGGCGCGGCGGCGCCTGCGGGGGGAGCGCCCGCGCCCGCGCCCTCGGCGGGTCCAAAGTGCGAGGCCGCGCTGTGCCCGCGCGCGCCCGGGGCCGCGTCCCCGAGGCCCCCCGGCCGGCTGCGCCCGGAGCGGAGCGCTTACCATGGAACATGGTCTGCGGGAGGCGGGCGAGGCCGTGATGACCGCCACTGCAGCAGGAGCGCGCTCTCACCGCCCATAGTCGCCGCCGGGACCCGGGCGCCCCGCGGAGTCGCTGGGAGTGGGCGCCGGCTCGGGCGCGCTCTGCCGCCGGGTGCTCTCACCCTCGCCGCGCCTGCTGCTTCATCCATCCCCAGGGGGGCGGCACACACCACGGCCCGGCTCCGCGCTCTGCCTTTCCCATAACTTCCGTACGGTCCGCCGGCAACGTACTTTCAGTTTCTACTTTGCGCTGGGTCTGCAGGTTCGGTGTCTGGGTTCACCCCCCGCACCCCCGGGGGTGCCTGCAGCGCCCCCACCTCTCTGGCGCACCTGCGCGCTCCCCGGGCTCTCCCTGCGCACCTGAACCGGCACCAGAGGAGGGCGCGAGTCTCCAAAGCGCCCCGGGGGGGAAGGAGCCGGCCTTCTGAATGAGGACTATTCGGGCCGGAGACTTTCCCAATGACCTCTAACCGTCTTGGCAAAGCTGGGCGCCTTGGGATCTAAAAGCACTGGTTGCCGATCTGTCCGCGGAAGCCACAAACGTGTTGGGTGAAAGCCGGGCGATTGCAAGCCTACGCCACCAAGGAGGCGTCACAGCTCTCGCCACGGATGTAGTGGACGATGCCAAGACGCCTTGAGAGAGAGAGAGAGAGAAAGAGAGAGAGAGAGAGAAAAGGGAAGTAAAGAAAGATTAAAAGGGTCACGCCCTCAGCCCCTCAGCCTCAGTAATCAGTCTCTTTCTGCCCTGTGTTTTGTAGATGCACCTGCCCAGGTGAGACCTCAAAGAAAAGTAATCCTGCGGGTGCATCAAATCTGGTAAGTGGTGTTTTCGAATCCAGAAATCAAAGCCCACGTTAGGGGGAGGAATTGGAGACTGACTCTAATAAAGAGTTCATAACCATGACTCTCATCTATGCATTTATCTGAATTGGCCAATGAAGTCGTACTAGACGTTTTGGCTGTGTTTTACTGAGGAGTTAAATTTTTTTTTTTCCTAAGGCTGAATGATTTTAGTATTTCCTGTTTGAATTTGCTTTCGGATATTCTGCAGGAACCCTGCTTAAAAGAAGGTAGGTAAAGTAGTAACAGTGATGGTGATAATGGCTGTCATTTATCTAGCATTTCCTCTATACTAGTATTATGCTAAGCATTTTATGTATATCCTCTCACCCAAAATTTTCTAAGAGTAGACAGTTTTCTTATCTGCGCTTCACAGATGTGGGAACTGCGACTTCCTAAAGTAACTTGCCCTAGTTCACTTAGCTAGTTAGTAGCAGAACTTAGAGGCAAACCTGCTAGTTGTATTCTGGCTCTGGAGTTCATGCTTGCAGCCTCTGTGTTAGTTGTCTTTGTGAATAATGTGGAAATTGATGCCCAGAAGGGAAACAGGGTCAGGAATCATGTGGGCGTGTCTTTGCCCCACTGTGGGGGACCTCAGGAAAGCTTCCTGGAGTTTCTGACTTCTAAATTGAGACTTAAGCAGGAACTGACCTAGGATGTGAACATTCCAGATTCTGTTATAGTGTGAACAAAGGAAAGAGGAAAAGAAAGGACAGAGAAAGAAATAGAGAATAACAGTGAAAGAGTGAGACGGAGTTGCTCAAGTCTGAAGCTTAGATCTCCCATTCTGATTCCTTTTTTTTAGTCCCACTTCTCACATGGAATCCTTAGGCAAGTCTTGTCAACTCTACCTCTAAAAGAAGTCCTGAATCCAAGCCGTTCACTCTGTGAACTGCCCATGGGCAAACCATTAAGGTCTTGCTGTCTAGGGGATCTTCCAGCTTTCACTCTTGCTTAGGACCCCTTCACTCTCTCCATAGCAGCAGGATATTTGATTTACACAATGTCACCTTCTGGGACCGCCCTCTGGCCACTTCCTACTGTATACTAAGCTTTCGAGGTTGTCCTGTATGCTCTGGGGGCTACTACATTCTCTGATCCCCTCTGGGACACAACTCACTCCGCTCTGGCCTTTTTCTTCCCTGTGGCCCAGCCAAGCCTCTGTCCACTTAGAACAATATCCAGCACACAGGCATTCAGAAAGTATTGTTGAGTGACAGAATGAGAGAGAACAACTGTATGAGAATGCATGAATGAGCATATGCATGAAAAGAAAATATGCAAAGGCAGAAGGAAAATAGAAGGAAAGAGGAGAAGGAGGAGGGAAGCAAATGAGGACAGGAGACAGAATGGGATGGGAAACGCCAAATATTTCCATTTGACTGGAGCCTAGAATGAGAGGTGGGGAGTGGAGAAATGAGGATGGAGTGACTATTAAAAACGAATTCTGTAACTAAACACACTTAGATTGGTTATTTATTAATTTAAAATCCCTGACAGCAGCATTGAGGTATGTAATTGCATAATTGCACATAGCCTGCATCTTTTTTTTTTTAATACTTTTCAAGGACAGATAAAAGAACATCCATCAATAACCTCCTTAAGAGAAAATTCATCTTCCTTTTTCATGAAGTCACTATAAATAAAACCTAGCAGAATAAGGGCTTGTGAATAAGTCAAGGAGAAGACATATAAATTCCACCCTAAACTTTGACCCCAAATGTGAAGAATCTCTTGGGAAAAAGTATTCATAAAGCATTTAGAATTTTTATTGGTATATGAAAAGGGATACATTCTAACTCCTTCAAGTTAGTATTTTTCTGTGTATGAGGGAATTAATAGCATTTTGAAAGAATTCCCAAATGAGGTTTTAAATTAGTGGTTGATATTCTGATAAGCTGAACATTTTATTTTATAAGACAGATGGACAGGATTAAACATTCTATGAATTTTTATATGCTAATGTTTTATGATTGGAGAAATGGAGTGGTTACTATAATGTTCACTGGTTAGACTCATAGACTCAATGAATTGTGCAAAAAAGTCGACACAGAGACAAAAACAGCACATAGTTTGTGAATTACAACCAATATATATTAGAAGAGAGGACGTCTCAGGATCATTTATGCAATGTAATAGAAAACATTGAAATAAAATGATAGGAATGTTTCCTTAAAGGAAGAATTGTTAAAGATTAATCAATGTCTTTTTAATTGTTCTATAGTCTTTAGTCAAATTAGTCAATTAGTGGTAAACCTGAAAATATTTTCTTGATTAATTATCCAAAATATTTTTGCCCAACCTAATATGACTATTATTTATAATCTGAGATCTGGGTGCTAGCTATCTTTCTTCTATGGATATTTTTTGAAGTTCCTATGACTTAATTTTCCAGGCATAATACACAACGTATTTCAAACACAGGCCCACACAGACATACCACATACACATAAAGCCTCATGTGTTCTGTGTAGTCGCACAGGGGCCTGTGTGGAAGGGCTCCCTCTTTGGTTTAATACTCTGCTATAACTGTCTTGGAATTCTTGATTATTTTTGGAGAAGGGGACTTTCATTTTCACTTTGCATTGGGCCCTACAAATTCTGTAACTGATCATGCATACACATACATGCATGTCTTCAAGGTGGTTGCAGTCCAGTGGGGAAAACATTATGTTAAATGCATGACTTTAAAAGATAAAGACTATGATGAAAAGGGAAGGATGAGATGTATTTCAAACAAGGGTTTAAGGCAATCTAGATCCATTTGAAAAATTAGTGAAACTAGGAACCAGAAAAGGTTAATTTACCTGTCTGGTGGAAAAATAAGCTCTAAGTGGATGACCTATAATTCTAAATCGTATCTGTTTGATTTTTCAATCGTATCTGTTGAGCTTGAGGATGGATTTTGAATTTTATCAAATGACTACTGAGAATATATTTACATGGTCATGTTTTTTTCTAGTTGTCTTTTAAAGAAATTATAAATTTACGGTACTGTTAAATTCAAGGTGCTAATATCTAACAGACTTCCCCAATTTTGTTTGTAATTGGTAAAGGTTTGTTCTTCATATGATATTTAGCTAGGCTTGGGCTATTTTGTAAAATTTTCTTAGTTTCATAAAAGGATGTGGAAATTCTATTGTTTTCTAAAACGGTGTTTAATCATTATATGAACTTTTTGTTTCTGAATGATCTACTCGAATTTAACAATGAGGTATACTTGATTTCATGGGATGCAGCCCAGGGGTAGGATGAGACTGTCAGTTTGAAACATTAGAAGAGTCAAAAGAAAAAAAAGTTTCTTACAAGGCTGAATCCGAATATTAGGAACTCTGCCAAAAATATGTATGCCCGCGTATCGATGATTTCAGGAGCCATGAAAATGAATGAAATCATCCAACTTAGAAGAAGAGAGAGAGAGAGAGAGAGAGCAAATGCCAGGAGGGACCATGAGATACAAACGTTAGGGGAAGATGGAGAAACGGGTGCTCACCAACAAACTGACAAATAGTGGAGAACGGAGTGGGAGAGGCAGAAGTCAGTGTCCCTGGATAGAATTTTAAAATAGGTTAAGTAGTTAGAATTTCCAAATGTCACAAAAAGATCGAACAAAATGAAGATTGAGAAGTGTGTCCACTGATGCGGCAGGGTAGAGATTGTCCGTGGTCCACATGACAAGAGTTTGAGAAGAGCAGGGTAGATAGAGGCAGTATTCCAATTTGTGGGGTACAAGGAAAGATGTAAAGAGAGGAGACAACTTTTAAAAGATCTGTGGCAAAGAAAAGAAATAGGAATGATAGTTTGAAAAGCATAATGGAAATTTCCATTTTCATGCATGAGAGGTACTAGAGCATATTTACATATTAATTGGTAAAATTCCATTCTTTGGAAGAAGTAGGAAAGGATGGAACCTAGAAACTCAAGATACCTGGTTTATTTTTTTCATATCCTCCCTTCATTGTTCGCCCCTCTTTCATTTTAGTCCCTAAATTGTGTGATTCTAAACAATCGGAATCCATTATAAATCTGGTGTCTAATTTTGTGTTTCTTATTGAAATGTCCCCTCTAACCTCAGTTGTGTACTCTGGGTGGAGTATTGGCTAGTGTAAGAGAGAAATAGTTCCCAAATTGCCTTTCAGAAGGAGAAGCAATATCTTACGTAGTTTGCATTATCCAATCCTTTTTTCACACTAATGGATATATTGCTGGCAATCAGAAGTTTCCTTTATATACTAAATTTTGGAGGAACTGTGCTTTTAACCATTGCCTTTATAGATGATTAATTAAGGAAGATTACACTTAGGACCATTTTCTTCATGTAAATTATTTGAAGAAAATGGAAAAATATTCTCCTTTATTACTTTAAAATCCCTGGACAGAGTCCCTTTATATCATCCAGTTACTATGTGAAGATACTGAGTTGTTCTTATGAGCCCTTTGGACAACAGTGACAGTGTCTTATTCAACCTGGAATTCTCTGAAGTCAATAGAATTCCTTTCAAGTTACAAATTCGTCCTAAGTATGACTTGTAGAAAATGGAGATATCAGACTGCACAAGTCTTGACTTGCTGTTCTTACAGAGAATCAATGCTCTGGGCAAACCCGTGTCAATATCTAAGAATGTTATAATACTAAGTACTGACTGGCATTAATATGTCTAAGGTTCTGGTAGGTTTGTCAATATTGTTATTTAATATAAATTTAGACTTTTAAAAAAAGATTTACATATTTATTTTGGAGAGAGAGAGAGAGCCTGAGTGAGCAGGAGGAGAGGCAGAGAGGGAGAGGGAGAGAGAATTTCAAGCAGACTCCATGCTGAGCCCTGAACCCACATGGAGCTCGATCTCACCAATCCTGAGATCAGGCCCTAGAGCCAAAACCAAGAGTCGGTCGCTTAACCAACTGAGCCATCCAAGCACCCTGAATTTAGTTAGACTTCTTTTTCTAACGTGGAAGGCTGTGTGCCCTATTTAAATCCTTTTATTGATGAATTAGAAAATTAGTTCAATCTGCCTCTCCTTATGGCAAGCCAAGTTGTTGCAGCACATTTGTCATTGCATTGGACTATGATTGGACTCTCAGAACATCCATTAACTCATGTATGACGAGGAATGATTAAGTGTTTTGCAGTAGTAATTAAGTCCATAAATGGTAATCTAAAACGAGCTTATACTTCCTTGAGTTCTCAGGGTATCAGTCATTGCTCTATGCCAATAGTGTGTTGATTAACTGGCATCCCATGAGCCTGGAACTACCACTAACATGCTTGCCTAAAATTTTAACATATTAGCTGGTAGTGACATATACACCTCAATGAGAAGAGCACAAAAATGGAAGTCTTCGAGAGATCAAAACACTGAGCTGTTGAGTTGGTGTATCAGAAAATGGTTTCGTCAAACAATGGAGCCGAGTGTCATAGGTTTCTTGAGTAATATGCCCTCTGAAATGGCAGTTCTATGTTTTGATTTCCTTATTTATTTTACTATGTTAGCAATTCTCCCTAATGTTTAACTAAGAAGTTTTATAATCATGTCTTCCTCATTAGATTATTTTTCTGACAAACACTTTTGTTCCTAGTCTGTCTTGGATAAGATATTGTTTTTACCAATGAAATGTAATGTTTTCTATTTCTTATTTCCTTCTTTTCAGAATGATACTCTGCTTCATTTTCATTCAGAGACTTTAAAACTTTTATTCATATTAGAAAAGTGAAGATCCTTTGCTTCCAATTCTAAACTACCCCATATTAGAACTTTTTTTAAAATTTTAAAGTAAACTTTATGAAATTAGGGCTGTTTACCAAAAACAAATGTATCCTCATGTATTAACCTATTTGAATTTGCTTTCTAATATTTTGAGTATATATTTTTTTCATTTTAGGTACATGATCCAAGTGACCTATGATGAAACCTAACCAGAAATCAAGACAAAAACAATATTGTGCATACTGGTACATTGATCATTTAAGAACAGTCCTCTGAGACTAGAGGTTTTTGCAAGCATTATTCAATAGCTCTGAGATATAAACTGGTGACTTTATTTATTTTTTTTAATTTTTTTTTAATATTTATTTATTTATGTATGATAGTCACAGAGAGAGAGAAAGAGGCAGAGACACAGGCAGAGGGAGAAGCAGGCTCCATGCACCGGGAGCCTGATATGGGATTCGATCCCGGGTCTCCAGGATCGCGCCCTGGGCCAAAGGCAGGCGCTAAACCGCTGCGCCACCCAGGGATCCCAACTGGTGACTTTAAAGTAAGATCTCCAGACAATCAAAACAAAGCAAAATTGAGGACTTTGAAGAGCCATAAGACACTATCAGAAGGCAAAAAAATATTAAAGGGCCCAAAAATATCTCAGGAGGTTTAAACTAGAAAAGCACTAGGAGATAACAGAGTAGAGCAAATTCATAATTTTGCTACTGTTATGGTCTCAGTTTGCAAGCTCCTGGGAGACTCCCAGGTGTAATCTGAAACTGGCCCATGTCCTCAGAGGGGAGGGAGAGACAGAAGAAAGAGGCAGGCCACTCCAGGGGGGCAGGGGGCTTGTCTTGGATGTCAATAAGACAAGTAGATCTCCATGCCTGCCCAAGTTTATATAGATGTGGCTTCAATCACATATGCCATCTAGATGATCTTAATACTACATCACTATTTCAAGCCTATATCCTCTGGGAGGTGGAGAGGCAAGCAGAGCCAACATTCCAAGGGTTGGGAGCAATGAGAGCAGTGAGGAATCTCTGATTTGAGGGTCCAGTTCAAGGCCAAACACCAGTCACATCCTCCCAGCGACCTCTTCCAATATAATATTATAGTTGCTTCGTGTTAATATTAATTGAGACTATCTTCTTTATGACATTAGTTTTCTCTAGGTCTTTTGATGCCCTTAATAAATATTTGTTTTGACTTTAATTTGGCTTAATACAATTCTCTTTTTTCCTCCTTCTAATCTTTACTGAATATTAAACTGTAAAAGGAAATAAACCTCATGACAAACCTGTTCTTACAAGCAGATCTTTTTGGCAGTTCTCATTTGGTACTTTATTCTACTGTGGGGTGCAGCTAATTCAACACACCATATCATTAAACGGAATTAACTGGACCTTTGCTTTTCCACGGTAGTAAGTACTAACTCAAACTGTGTTTTTCTGCAATGGATTGTTGCTGAAGTGAGTATCTTCCACTGAAAAAGCACAAACAGAATGTGGTATAGCTGTTCTGGCAGTGCATTTTATGTTACTAGAAATAAAGATCAGATAGCAAGAACACAAAATGGTCATCAGTTTCACTCTTTCATTGGTATTTAAAACATCCTGAGCTGCTTTTATCTGCTTACTACTCTACATGTGCTGTATACATTCTAGGAAGAGGTACAAAGGAAGTGTCATAAGGATTGCTTTTGCCATCCTGAACCTCAGTAATCAGGGGTTACCCTTTTTCCTGAGAATAGTCAAGATTAGCACATAAATGTGTTCAAGTCTTTCCCAACCCTAAATAACACTTCTTTTAATTCTGCACATAGTTATCAAGTAACACTATCTGCCATACACTGTCCTAGGTACTTGAATAGATCAGTGTATAAAACAGACAAAAATAATTTCTGTTAAATGGAGTTTACATTCTAGGGGAAACATAAACAAGAGAAAAGTAAGAATTCTATAAAATTCAAAAAATTACTAAGGTCAATGGAAAAAAAGTAGGCTCAGGGCAGGGGATTTGTGTCAGTGGAGTGGAGAGGGTTGGGGAAGAGAGGTGTGATTTTGAATAGGCTTCAATAGGAAGGTGACATTTGAACAAACACTGAAAGGAGGTAATTGAATGAGTTGCATGGATGTCTGTAAGAGGCGTCTTCTGGAGAGAAGAAATCCAGCACCAAAGCTCTAGGGTAAAGATGCCTGAAGTCTTTAAGCTGTCGGCTTGTAATTACTTTCCTTTCTCCTTCATTTCTTTTGTACCAAACTCACTGAGTAGTTTACATTTCCAGTTTCCACTCCTATTCATTTTCACTCCACCACACCCCGACTTCTGTCTACCATTTTCCAGCTCCTCAGTGAATTAGTTGGTTAATTGTTGATGATGTTACTCCTTAAATTGACTTTAAAAAATTTTTTATTTGACAGAGAAAGGGAGAGCACAAGCAGAGGGAGTGGCAAGCAGAGGGAGAGGGAGAAAAGGGAGAAGCCAAGCAGGAAGCCCAATGCAAAGCTCAATCCTAGGACCCTGGAGTCATGACCTGAGCCAAAGGTAGATGGTTAACCTACTGAGCCACTCAGGTGACCCTTAAATTGACTTTTGAAAATTATAAAAACAGGCATGTAACGTATAAACATATAATAAATGGAGAGAAGCAAAATTAAAAAATTAACACTCCATCTAGACATCACATTTACAATGGTCATGCCGTTAAAATATATTTTTAACCAAAATGAGATCAGATTATACATCTTGTTCTACAACATGCTTTGTTTTCATTTATCTGTTTCTACCTTTATATTTTGGTAATTCTTATCTAATACATAGATACTCATATTTCCAAAATTGACTCCCAAACATCTATTATATTGGAGCTTTGGTTTCTTCTTTTCATGGATTATTATTTGGAGACCACAATCTGAGCACTAGAAGTATTCAATGCTTCTAGACCATTTAAGTAGTCTTAGTGGAAAATTTACAGGTTAGTGTTGATCTTTCTTTTTCTTTCTTTCTTTTTTTTTTTTTTTTTTTTTTAGTATGTTATTTACTTATTTATGAGGGACACAGAGACAGAGGCAGAAACACAGGCAGAGGGAGAAGCAGGCTCCTTGTGGGGAGTCCAATGCGGGACTCGATCCAAGGACCCCAGGATCATGACCTGAGCCAAAGGCAGATGCTCAACCACTGAGCCACCCAGGTGCCCCAGTTTTGATCTTTCTATTTATATTTTAATAGTTCAGCTTTTTTCACCTAATTTCTTTATTTTTCACTTTTTTCTTTCACTGAAGGATATTGACTCCTGATATTAATTTAATTCCTTGTTTTTTAACAACAGATATAAAGTAGTTGCAAAACATTAATATTAATATTACATTAAACAATATAACTTCTAATGTAATTCTAAATTGCCTACATAGTTCCTTCTGTTCTTTGAACACATCCCCTAAGGACCCTACAGGCTATGGTACATCTACCCAAGTTTCTCAAAGATATCTCCAACTCAACCTATACCAACATATACTTATTTTCTACCTCATTTTTCCCACTCTATATCCTTCCAGAATATTTAGTTTAAATGTACATTTTATCCCCCAGGCTGGAAACCTAAGGATGATAAATTAACAACTAGAGCCTATGTGATACTATTTGCTTGCTACTAACTGTCCTCTATCATCCATTCCTGCTACCTTTGTTTAGTCAATAGGAATCATTTTCTCCTCCACTACAAAACCTCCTTAAAAGACGTTTCTTTAAAAAAAAAAATGACTATGTCACTCCCTGCTTAAAGTTTTTCTATGACTTCCTGTTTCCTAAGACAGTGTCCATAGGCACTCTGCATGGAATACAAGGTTCTTCATGATTTAGCTCCACCTTTCTGCCATCCAGTTATTTAGACAGACACCCCATCAACATCCTGAATCCTCAAGCCATTCAGACTGCCAGGGTTCCCTAGAAGACCTTGCAGCCTAGAGTGCCCCTGTCTACCTATTCTGCAAGTTAAGCTCAGGTATTATATGCTAAGAGATATTCTATTTAATGTCACTTGTATGGACTAGGTCTTGATTTTATCAAATTCTTAGTAGCTATATTGTAATCATTTTGATGATTTTCTTCCTCAATGTGAGGTCCTTGAAAAAACAGATTTCTTTTTTGTTTATGGTATCTTTTGAGCCCAGAACAAGGTTATCTTGCCTTATGTGTTTGATGTGTGTTGAATGAACGGATGGCTACTTCTGCTGTTGTATGTGTTACACTATTAGGCTTTCAGTTTCCTGAGAATAGACACCCATCTTATTTGTGGTCCTATTCTCAATGGTTAGCACAATCCCTGGACATCACAGGCCCTAAGTAAGTACACGTATATCCCATTTTATATTAGACATAGGTGCATGTATTCATGCTAATATATTTACTCAACAGCTTATAACTAGAGTTTAGATTAATTGGAATGTCTCACTTAGAAATTCAAGATTCAGACAGATTAAACCTCTTAGACACATTCAGTTTGGTTGTATATTTGAACAACAAATCTATTATGATTTCATCATGCATAACTGATATCAAAGTGACTAGTATATTTGCCTATGTTAAAAATGTGATATAAGAGATAATTCCTATCTTGAGAAATTAAGTGTTTTCAAACTTTACATAATCTAGATAAAATAACACTATGAAAATGAAACAAGGTTTTCTTTTTTAAAAAAGAGGGTCTCCAAATGTATTTTATGTCAACTAAAAATATATATATATTTGTGTGTGTCGTATGTATTCTATAACTGAGAAGTAGATATAAGGAAATCTCAAAATGAAGGGGAAGAGAATTGAGTTAATTATGAAATAGCTAAAAAAATTATGAAATAGCTTCCATTTACATATACTATTAAGTTGAAAATATTATAGTTTTTTTAAAGGTCTGCTTTGGTTATTTTATCCTCCTATTCCTTCCCACAAACAATTTGAAATCAAGGAGACTGGTTATAGAAATTATTCTAGAATCACTTGTTTTTATTTATAACATTTGGTTTATTGGAATTATTTGGTTATAGCAATATTTATGATGACTAATAGTGGTTTCTAGGCAGCATTGTAAATAGAATTTTATGTGTCTTGGCAGATGGAAGGTGATGTTGCATAAAGAGAGTCTATAAAATGTTTCATAGACTAGTGTAGGTGTTGGTTTTGCTGTTGGTTTTGAAGTTATTTGTATCTTGGGCGAATTTAAAAAATATTCTACCGGAATTGGATGGGCAGTAATTTGATAACCTTCATACTACATTCATTGATGAAAAGATATTTGTGTCAACTTGTAATTAATTTGGTCAGCTCTCCTCCGTATTGTCCAAAATATACTAATTACTTTCAAAGTATGAAATACACTTATGTGTCACTATATTTTAGTGGTATTTAGTAGCTATATTTTAATAATGCTGATAGGGTAAGGGCAATCACAAGAAGAAACTATGCTTTAAGACTGAAAATTAATGCTGCAATAGACACATATTGAACAATATGAATATTGCTATAATATCTTGATTAGTAATAGAAGGTATTATTAACATTTTAACACTCTGGGATTTTTGCCTCCTAATTTTTTTCCTTTCCTTTTAAAGTGGCTATCTTGTGAATTTATATGTCTATTTTATGTTCATGCTAGCACTTTTCAAAATGTATTTTGGAAACCCCTATTGAGTAGGCTGCAGAGCCTCTAGTTACTTTTCAAAATTTGGGATTGGTTTGATTTTTCAAAGACACTGAAAAAAATTCAGAAACGAAAAGAATTCTTAAAAAATAATAATTATTTTTAGCAGGGTCACAAATTCAAATGGCTACAGGGGCCTGTAGGTTAACATAAGGCTATACAGCCTTCTAGGGACTGCAGTGCCTGCCTGGAGAGCTCAGGCCTTGTCTAAAGGACACCAGAATAGCAGTATCAGCATTGTCTGGTTTTCAAGTCCTGCAAGCAAGCCTGAAATTTTTCATATTTACTGGAATTTCCCAAGTTTTGAATGTTGGTTCAATTCCTTTGAACACTTTTTTGGAATATCTGCTTTAGAGTAATACCTCTTCATAGTGCTTATGCTCTATGTAAGCTTAAAGTTTTCATCAATTAAACTCTCTTCTTTTTTCTCTCTAATTTATTAGAAGCTTTATGGCAAAGTATGAGAACAAAGAGTAAATATATCATATGGTCTTTTATCAGTGAGGCCTTCTCCCATATAAAATAGCAATCCCCCCTACCTTATCCCTATATATTTTTCTTCATATCATTTATCAGCATTTTACAGATTGCATATTTTCTTGTTTGTTCATTGTCTTTTCCTCTCCACCTTGTTATAAGCTCCATGAAGATAGTTTTTTGTTCATAGATATATATTTAGTTCCCAGAACAACTACTGACAGGTAGTTGGCCCTTAATAAATATCCACTGAATGAATGAATATTCCACAGATAATCAACTGCATGGGGGAAATAACTAACAATTATGGATATTTAATCTTGGCCAGAAAAGACATAATCAGCAATACAACCAATGAGCACTGGCTCATACTGGCCTATGGGAGCTGATTTATGTGTCTCTTTTTAGATCTGCATTTAGTGGTGTTCTGTTGGTTACCTGAAGCCAGCTATGGTGAAAGTATTTCTGCTCCAGAAACTAGCAAATGATACAAACATGTCATTTACCAGCACACTCCTGGACACAAGGGTTGTGAGATAATGGCTTAGCAAAAGAAAATACTTTTAAACATTGAAAGCTATCCAACAGAGGCATAGCCTAACATACAGGCAGTATTTAGGTCTATTTTAAAGATTTGATTCTTCAGACTAAACATTGTAAAATTTACTCAGGCATGTAGTTTATAATGCCCTGCAGAAATAATTAAATTTGATCTTTTTTTTAATTGAATAAAGTAAGCACAGGTGTTTTATAGTCTCCTTATACTTCCACTTACTTATAATAAGCATAGTATGTCAAGTATTTGTAGGTATATTTTTATCTCCTATTATTTCTGCTTGTTTTCACTCATAAAGCCTTGTTTCTTTGTGTGCTTGGTTATGGTCATATCATTGTATGCTAGACATTATTTTTAGAAACCTCATTTATAGAACTAATTGGACGTCTAGAATGATGGACATCCTTCTTCAGAGAGAACTTTTATTTTCTTATGCCAGATAAATAGAGGCATTTCCAATCTAGGAGCATCTTAATGTGAGTTCAAAGTTTGAAGTTTGTTGGACCATCCAGATGATGAAAAACCAGGTTATGCATCTATGCAAGGGTCGTGTTACTGACAGTGCCATTCCAATGAAGGTACAACTTCTTGGTGTCTCAGTTTAAGGTAATGAATGATTAATTAAAGTCTTCATTTTTGAACTCTAATTTTCTGATTTTTCCCTTTTTGAGGGGTAGAAAAGCCTTTTCTTGATTCTTATTTTGGCTGCAATAACTTTTGTTGAGAGGGGGAAAAGGGACAGATATTTAAATATCTGTTTTTTTTTAACCTGCATTATCTCCACTTATTAAGTCTTCTTTCCCCGTCTGTCTTTATTTTGTTATCTGCATCTCTTGCTAAATTCAGAGGATGTTTTTTTCTATCCCTTAGAAATGGGTGGTTGCTATAAAACTATGTACCAATGCCAAGGTGGAAGGGAGTGGTTTGAAGATCTGCTCTTTAGCATCCAGACTTCTTAACTCCTTTCTATCTTGTCTTCCCCATCATCCTTTCTTCTACTTTGCTTACCGTTATGAAGTTCAGTCCCTCAGAGGGTTTTTTTTTTCTCTAGAAAGTGATTTCAGACTCCTATGAAGGGCCAAGGAGGTAGGTGGAAACAGCAGTAGCTTGTCTGTATGGTAGGGTTTTAGGGTGGGAATCACACTAAGTTACATAAACACTTGTCTCCAAAGCCTCATTGTTAACCACACTCCTTACTCCTTCCTTCCAAAGAATCTAACCAAAAGCTTTCTGTTGAGATGAATCCATTCTCTTCTAATGATAACATTTCAGCAAGTACATGCATATACACATACAAACATACAAACATACATACATACATACATACATACATCTTTCCTCACTCTACTAACCTCTTGTTCTCTGTCTTTGTGAAATTTTAATTTTTTAGTCCTTTAAACTTTGGGATATTTCTAGACATTGAAGATAAATGCATATCTCAAGCTGTCAAGGCAGGTAAAATTAGGGTTTTAAATGTTTTCTATGGGCTCCCATCTATTGTCATGTTTTCTTTAGCCACTGTTATGCTCATTTTCAGATCTGTATTTCTAATCTAGATCCCATTTCTTTACTATTGCTACTACTACCACAAATAATACTAATAAAAGCAAACACTTAAATAACACTTATTAAATGCCAACCATTGTTCTAAGTACTTGACATATATTAACTCATTTAAGTCTCATTTCTATGAGATAGTATATCTAGTTATTTTTTGCCACAATAGCTGTGTAACAAACCACTCTAAAACTTAAACGTGTAAAACAATTTCCAATAGCCATTTATTATATTTCACAAGTCACTGTTTCTGCTGAGGTGGGTAAAGCCTAAAAGATGTTGGCCTGGCTTATTCACCTATTTATAGTCAGCTGCCTAGTTAGATTGAGTTGTCAGTCTAGGATGGTCTCAGATAAAACAACTTGATCCTTTTCTATGTGATTTTGAAAAATCACATGGAAAAAAAACTAGCCTAGGATTATTCTCATGGCTACAGCAAGATCCCAAGAGAGAAAGAATGGAAGTCTTGAAGTCTAAGCTCAGACTGCACACTATCACTTCCTACATACTCTATTGGACAAAGCAAGTCAAAATACCAATCCAAGTTCAAGAGATGGGGAATAGATTCTGCTTCTTTATATGAGCTGAGAAGTCAGATGTCAAGTGTATGGATCCAATAAAGAACTGGAGCCATTTTTGCAACTTTTTCCACAGATAGGTACTATTATCTTTATTTTAGAAGAAACTGAGTTATGGAGAGCTAATTAAGTGATTGGGGGTCATGGAGTAATTAGATGATGGCATTAGTATTTGAATTCAGGCAGTCTAGCTTCAGTTTGTGCTCTTAACTCCTACAATCTACTGTCTCTCAAGTGGAATATTAAATCAGTTGGTGGAATGATAGAAGAGGAAAGCCAAAAGGTATCAAAAGGGCTTTGAAATAACTCTATAGCCTGAAGTCATAAGAAGGGCTGAAAGAGCTCTTCACAAAGAATGAACAAGCCATGTAGGAGAGAAATGAAGGTTACTGTAAGAAGATGACACTAAAGACTCTCTTTGTAAAAAAAAAAAAAAAAAAAGATTTGCATGTCCTCTGTGGGTTTTGGAAAGAGAGAAGGCATGCCATTGAAGGTGGATGGTTTACCAGGAGCTGCAGCGTGTTAGAACCCATCTCATTACAGTAACTGGAAGGAGGGCACAGTAAACAAAGAAAGTCACATACAAGGATAAGATCTCTGTGGTATGAACAGTTGGGGAAAGGGTTCTGCAACTTTTTGTACCAGCTGCAATATTAACTTTAAATCTTGTAGTCTGGCTGATTAAGTTAGTTTATAATACTCAGTTTTTGTATGAAATTAAGATGGAAATATGATCCCCCCCTCCTGAGTTAACATACTGACATACCTAAATGTGTTATGTTGTAGATATTCTTAATTTTTAACTTCTCTTTGTATTGCTCCCTACAATAGTGTCTTTCCTTATCTCTTAGTTTCCAATTTTTCCACCTCCATTTTTTTTGTAGCAGCCAAAGAAATTTTTTAAAATGCATAGTTGATCATAGCACTCTTCTGCTTAAAAATTATCAGTAGTGCCCATTATCTTCAGAGTGAAGCCTGAATTCTTTAAGGATATTTATCAGATGGCTACTGTTTGCCTCCCAACCTATTTCTTACCTTCCTTTCTCTCCCAGCTAAATACCTTGCAGAATTGCAAATGCGTCATACAGTTTCATGTCTCTTTCTCTTTGCTTACATTGCTTTTTTGACAAGAAAAATCTTGATGAACACGGGTTTCCTTCCTTCCTCTCTTCCTTCCTTTCTTCCTTTTTTCTTTTTTCTTAATCTTTGCCAATTTGAAAGGTTGGCAGAGAACAATACTGAAATTGGAAAGGCACGTGATGAGTATCAGTCAAGAAAATTGTGAACAAAACTATTACTTCTGGGCTAAGGCACAGAAAAGATTATGTGTGATTCTCTTATCTCTTTTCATACTTCATTGACTAAGAAGGGCACAGGTTTCAGATGAAAGCATTATAAAGTTAGTGGGACCTTCCTCAGTCTAGATCCCTAAGTAGCTATGTGAAACAGAGCTCCTCCTCCAATCTGTGATAAACTTGCTGCATGAATGAGAAACCAATTTTCTTTTAATAAATTATGGAGATTTGGAGATTAATGTGGTGCCACATCATAACCTAGGCTATCATAAAAAATATTATTACATCATTGTTTTTAATTTTCATCCTTACCATTACTAATGAGTTTGAACTTAACGTACATTTATTGAACATTTATATATTATTCATGATCTTTAGTACTTGTTTAGTGAAATTCCTATTCATGTCCTTTGCCTATTTTTCTATCAGGCAATTCATATTGGCTTATAAAAACCTTTATGTATTAGGTTACATTAACACTTTTAAGTCATTTATGCTAACATAATTTTTCCAGTTAATTAGTTGCATTTTTATCCTATGATGTATTTTCATGTTCAAAAGTTTTAAAATAATATATAGAGTAATTTATAAATTTTTAAAATTATTTCATAATTTGGAATGAGAAAGGCCTTTTGATTTGATAGATGGGGGTGCCTGGGTGGGTCAGTCAATTGAGCATCTGCCTCCTGCTAGGGTCATGGTACTGAGGTCTTGGGATCAAGGCCCGCACTGCTCCCCTGCTTGTGCTCTCTCATACTCTCTCATACTCTCTCGTGCTCTCTCTCTCAGATAGATAGATAGATAGATAGATAGATCGATCCTTTAAGGAAAAAAGAAACCTGATAGATGGATTTTTCTCTAGTATTTTTTAAAATTGAGATATCATTGACATAACATTGTATTAGTGTTAGGTGTATCATATAATGATTTGATATATGTAAATATTGCTAACTGATTACCACAATAAGTTAGTTGACATCCATCACCACACATAGTTACAGAATTTTTTTTATGTTGAGAACTTTTGAGGTCTCCTACTATTTTAGTAACTTTCAAATATGCAGTACAATATTGTTAACTATGGTTTCCATGCTGTACATTACATCCCAGATTTGTTTATTTTAAAACTGGAAGTTTATACATTTTCACCACCTTGACCTATTTATCTAGTTAATTCTCTTAAATATTTCCTATTTTTTTAAATATGAAATTTCTGTAATCAATTATGTTGATGCATGCTGTTTAGTAAGGATATATACAGCTTTGTAGTGACTACATTTATCTTAAAACTTAGCTCTTTAACGTTAAAAGACAACTTTGGTGGCATGCTTATTTGAATTATTTTTTAAACAACATCCTTATGACATTAAATATTTATTTAGTGCATTTAGAACACCTGAGCCATTTAGCATTTTGCTGAAGGTCTGTCTGCCCACTCCAGGAGTGCAGAGCACACCAAAGGAGGACATGCAGGAAGCAGAGACATATCCAGTGGTAAGGGGAAATAGCCTGCATTCTGTGATGCAAGCAGTCTGGAACTGGAAAGGGAAACAGCTCTCTTCCTCCGTAGCTCTTTGGTTAGCACTTGATTTCTTCACTTAGTCATATTCAGCCTTTTATGTGATAGTAAAATATAGATTGAGGACAGAGAAGCATTTTGCTAATGGGCTAATGGGAAACACCCTTGCTTTTCTTTCTTTCTTTTACCTTTTTTTTTTTTTTTTTTGCACTTTTGTAAGTGAAACAGTAATTTATAATCATGAAGACTTTGACTATGCTTGGAGATAAACATGGTATAAATAGCGAAAAATTATCTCACATTTTTCAGTTATATATCATGTGTTCTAAGATTTACACTAGGTTGTAATAATACTCACTTCTCTAACCAAGTATATGTAGATGTTTCCTTAACACAAAGATCTGATGAGCACCACACAAGATCTGTAAGAACCTACAGAACTGAGATCCAACAAATTGCAGTCAGAAATGTGTCTGAGTGATGATCGTGGTATAAAGGCAGTGAAAGAGACAGAGGGAGAGAGGTGGAGATTGAGAGAGAGAGAGAGAGAGAGAGCACTGAGATCCTAACTGGAAAGAGCCTCACCAGAGATAGGTTTATTTACTGGGTGTGCAGTCTTCTGCTTTAGCAGTAGGTCTTTGTTTTTCATGAGATGGACCATATCCCTACTCTGTCTTAGCCTGACTCACCTTGCAAAGAATTTTAGATGACTCTGGGCTACAGTAGTCCTGGGGAAAAAGGGAAGAAGCCTTAGTATCACCAACACAGGGAGCTGGTAATAGCAGCCACATAACCATTTTTTTGCAATTGTAGAAATATCAGGTCCTGCTGTGTCAGCTTTAAGTATTGCTTCCATTATGGTTTCCCAGGAAGTTACAGTTGGAAATCTACATAGAATTGGTCTGTTGGTTTATTTATTTATTTATTTATTTTTTTGGTCTGTTGGTTTAATATTAGAACTAAAAAATATTGGCAATTGTTTTATCAGTTATTGTTTTTTGAAATCTATTGTATTTTAACATCTGGAAGAAGTGGGGGAAAAAAACCCACATATGCATCAGTGAATCAGTGATGTTTTATGCTTTAAAGACGAGTGTTCCAAAAAAAAAAAAAAAAGAAAAAAAGACGAACGTTCCAAAAACTGACAGGATCACATTTCTAAACTTCTCAAAATACAGACTAGTTGCTTAAATAATTGGGTCTGATTTCTCCAATTTTATATCTCAAAAGCAAGTTTGTGTACTCTGCAAATCAGAAAGCATTATCATCCTTTATCACAAATTGATACTTTATTAATATAAAAATGTAGTTGCAACATGGCCACCTATAGTCAGCAGGTGGTCTAAATACCTCCAGTATTGTGTGAGAAATTACTTTAGTGAACTTTATACTTATAGCCTCAAGTACACCGCCAGGTATGTTATCTGTATAAGAGGTCACAGAACAGACAAGTTTATAAACTAAATTATATCTTGAGCTACATGTTTCATTAAATAAATTTAAAATAAATTGTGACAAGCAAAAAGTAAAAGTAGGATTGGTTTAACAATCTAAGAATATGAGGCCAGCAGGGTGGAAAACTCACACTCCTGAATACTAGGAGATCACAAGCCAAGTTGGATTTCAACAAAGATTCAACTATTTGGAAATATCTTGTTGATTATCTTAGCTTTGAATCAGAATTTGTTTCTCTATAAAACTAAGAGTACAAAGACTTATAGAATAAAAACTTTATGTAAACAATGAGTAAGGTGCTAAGCAAATGTAAAATGTTCTGTTTTTGATATTATCAGCAAGGTTGCTCTGAAAGCACAACATTCTTGTGGTAAATCACATTGTGATAATGAGTTCCTCAGTTAGATTTATTCATTCATTTACTCATGTAATTATTCATTGATTTATTATGTATTAGTGTACTTTAAGACAGTGGGAATAAAACAGGGAACAAAACAGCAAATATTCCTGCTTTAAAGAATTTCCATTCCAGTAAGGGGAGAGAGAAACAATAAAACAAAATAAATAATTGAGTTGCATGGTATGTAAGAAGGTTATAAGTACAATCCAGAAAAAATAAAGCAAAATAAAGATGCTTGAATAACGGGGTTAGGAGTTGCAATGAGGGTAGGCCTCATTAATAAGGTGATGTCTGATATAGAGTGAACCATATGGATTTTTGCAGTGGAAATGCGAGAACATTTTTGTGTTAAGAAGAGATGAGATTTGGGGCTCAGTGGTTGAACATCTGCCTTTGGTTCAGGTCATGGTCTGGGGTTCTGGGATCAAGTTCCACATCAGGCTCCCCACAGGGAGACTGCCTCTGCCTTTGCCTATGTCTCTGCCTCTCTTTGTGTGTGTCTCATGAATAAATAAATAAAATCTTAAAAAAAAATGAGATTCTAGAATTTATTTGAAGACAGGGCCATTAGGATTTGTTAATAAGTTGAATGTAGGCTGTGAGAACAGCCAGTGCAAAGGCCCTGAGACATAAGAGTTCCTCATTTCTTCTAGGAACACTAGGTAGTCCATTGTAGCTAAAGCAGAAGGATTGAGGGGAAGAGCAAGACACTAGGAGATCAGAGAGGTAATGGCAGGATGAGATGTGTAGGATTTGTAGGCTTTTACTTGAAATGGGAATTACTCATTTTATATGTAGGGTTTTATATGCATATTTATTTTACATGCAGGTTTTAAGCAGAAGAGTGACTGGCCATGGCTGACATTTTAAAATGGTCCCTCCGTCTGCCTTGTTTAGAACAAGCTGGAGTGGGTTAAGGGTGAAAGCAGGGAAACCAGTTCGAAGGATGTTGTAATAATCCAGGTGAGAGAAGGTAGTGACAAAGTTCAGGGTGATAATAGTGAGGATGTCAGGGAGAGGTTAGATCCTATATATAATTCAAAGAATGAGTCATCAGGATTTGTTAACAGAATGGATGTAGGGTATGAAGAAAGAAGAATCAAGGCAAGTCCAGGGGTTTTGATCTGAGCACCTGAATGGATGGTATTGGCATTACCAGAGATGGGGAAAGGGTCAGCATCTGAGAGAAGAGAAAGCTCTGTTTTGGATATAGTGATCTAAGTTGTAAGCATCACATTAGAACCTTAGATATATGAATATGAATATGTAGTTCACAGGAGAATTATGAGCTGCAGATATAAATCTAAATGTTCTCCGTGACAGGGTGATATTGAAAGCCATGGATCAGGATAAATTCACCAACGCAGTGAAGGTATTTTAAAAATGGAGCTAAAGGACTGTATGGAGATGCTTGGGCATTAAAATGTCTGGGGGGAGAGGAAGGGCTGAAAAGGAAACCGAGTAGAAATAATCAGTGACGGGGGTAGAAATTCTGGAACATGTCTTAAAAGCCATGTAAAGAACCATTTTCAATGCTTCTTTGTAGTTGATCAAATAAGCCGAAAATTGAGAGTGGATCAGAATTGGATTTAGTAATCTGGAGGTCTTTGGAGATGTTGATCTGAGCATGGTTCAGAGAGTGGCAAAGGCAGGAGAAGGAAAGGAGCAGGGGATAGCATGGACAAGGCACGGAGCAACAGGGTGGAATCTGAAGGGAGAGATGGGTTGAGAGTTGAATGCTTGTGTCCTCTTCCTTCTTTTTTTTTAAGCTTAATATGTAAGAAATAACATACTTGAACACAAATGGAAATGATCCAGTATACAGTGGGAAATTGATGATGTGGGAAGGGGAAGGAAGAGAGATTTGAGAAGCTGTATCCTTGAATAGGCTACATGGAATGTGACTTAGTGCTTAATTAAGGAGTTGCCTGAGATAAGGATGCAGACAGTTCACCTGTAATTACAGGAAAACAGCATATATGAGTATCTCTACTATAGGCAAATGTGATGGGGGAGTCCCTGAGGGTGTCTTCTGATTGCTTCAGTTTTAGTTTTAGCAAATTAGAAGGCACAATCACCAGTTGAGAATGATGGCAGGAGAGGTGTCAGAGGCAGGAGGAGACACATACAGGAAGTCATGTAAGAGAATGGGTTAGATAATCACAGCATACAAGCAGGAGGGCACTGAGTAGGGGGGTGAGGTGCCCCAACCATGGTAGCTCAGGGCAGCTCCATGCTCTAAGGTTAGTCCGAGTTGCTGGATTTCTACCCTTAGTCTCTCTCCTCTTTGCTTCTGCTTCTTGACTAAACCTGTGATTACTCTCCCTTTCCTTGTCTAATCTGCACTGCTTGCACTTCTGTGATTTACCTACTGTCCTGGGTGCTAATTGTTTGCACTTTGCACTTTATTCCACTATGACATTAATAATTAAAGTTGACCGTGGTAGATATGTTTGGCTAAGCTAGGAATTATGATCAGATTTATTTTTTTTCATCTGTAAGGATTTTATTTCATATCTGTAGGTGATGAGAATACCTTACATAATATAATTACAATACCGTAATCACACCTAAAAATAATACAATCGCATAACGTTTTCAATGTTCACTTTTAGTCAATTGTCTCATAATAATTATTTTTCCCATTTGATTTGTTCAAATTAGGAGCTAAACTTAGTTCATGCATTGTTTGACTGAAATGTCTCTTAAATGCTAAGTGTGTTATATTGCTTTATCTCCTTAAATTCATTGGCTGAGATTATGGGATCATTTGTCCTGTAGAGTATAACTAGATTTAAAAGAAGGAACTGTTTTTGAATCAAGTTTGTGGAACGGGATCCTGAGAACCTGATTATAAATTAGAATAACCAGCCAATTAATAAAGCAATATCTAGCATCTGGCCACAAAATCTTTACTTCTGTTTAAAGAGTTTCTCAAATGGGCAGGGAAGACATGTATTTTTGTGAATGGATATGTCCCTTTTATCTATTCTGTTCTTAGATGGATAAGAAGGAGAGCAGGGGACAAAGGACCCCCCCTGGAAAAGGGAATATTTTCCCATGTTTAGTTTTATCGTCCTAGCAGAAAATAAACATACTATGGCGGTAGTAAAACAATCAATATCAGGTGAGAAAAGATACAAGAATTTTCAGTGCTTGGCTGGACTGAATCCCTAGATCTCCACCAATAAATTTTCACTCCAAGCTCAAAGTATTAGCTAGAGTTGAATGGACAGTTGAAAAAAAGTGTTTTCTTTTCTTAAAGATTTTATTCATTTATTCATGAGAGACACACAGAGACATAGGCAGAGGGAGAAGCAGGCTCCCTGTGGGAAGCCCGATGCGGGGCTCGATCCCAGGATTCAGGGATCATGCCCTGAGCCAAAGGCAGACGCTGAACGGCTGTGCCACTCAGGTGTCCCTGTTTTCTTAACAATCTAAAATCTAAGTCAGCTTCAACAAAGACCGTGAAGCGCTAAAACTTATGCTTGGTAAAAAGGAGAGTGAAGTAGATAAGAGGAATTAGGTAAAAGTAGAGGTAATATGGACTTGAAATCAGAAGTCCTGGGTTTTAATTCTGACTTTGATGTTGACTAGAAACCTTAAACAAATCCTTTAAAGCAGAAAGCCCCAATTTTCTATTTGAAAATGAGGGCTTGAGGTAGACATCTACTGAAGACTCTTCTAGTACTAAAATAAAATAAATAAAACAGTAATAGGGATCCCTGGGTGGCGCAGCGGTTTGGCGCCTGCCTTTGGCCCAGGGCGCGATCCTGGAGACCCGGGATCAAATCCCACGTCGGGCTCCCGGTGCATGGAGCCTGCTTCTCCCTCTGCCTGTGTCTCTGCCTCATTCTCTCTCTCTGTGACTATCACAAATAATTAAAAAAAACAGTAATAAAAATAAATAAAATTAGCTAAAACAATGCTTTTGTGAAGTATTAAATTCCATTATCTATTAAAATATAATGGTAAAATTTATCAATATATTTTATTTATCAAGTTTTAAAAAAATAAGTCTTTAGATTTTGATAATAAGATTGACAGTTTTTCTTTTCAAAGTAGTGTAGAAAACGAAAAAAGGAGTTGAAACCAGCCCATGTAATTCTCTCTCTCACTATTTACATTTTGATGTCTTAGACTACTGCCTAACAATTGCTGTTGTGAATGGAATATGTTCATTTTAAGTAGCTATTTACTGAAAACTAAAATTTTAATTTTGAAACTGGATGCCTTTGTGGAATTGTCTTATTTTCAGTTATTTTTAGTCAATGTTCATGTTATCTTCGTGTACAAAGTCATTTATCTGCAAATAAAAAATATTTAATGCATTTTAATCCCCTATTACATAAGGATTCCTTTTAATTATTAATACTTCATTTCTTTGAAAATATTTTTGAACAATTCCCTAGTTATTTTAGAACAGTATGTCTAGAGCAATATGTTATTTCTAGAATGATATTAATAGCAGTGTTGAGAGTTAAAGTTTCTGGCTGTTATTGAAGGTTTGTTTTGTTATGTTGTCATTTACTAAGAAGTTAAGAAAAAGGTAGAATAAGTGTTTGATGACTTTCTGACATCTATGATGCCAAATTACAGAGTGTTTTTCCCTTCATCTATTAGTTGTTTATTTATTTAATATTTTTTTGTAGAGAGAGAGCACAGGCATGGGCATGCTTATGGTAGTGGCAGGGGATGGGCATGGGAAAACAGGCAGAGGGAGAGGGAGAGAGAATCTTAAGCAGGCTCCTTAAGGATCAGGCAGGGAGCCCTGAGATCACGACCTGAACCAAAATCAAGATCGGGCACTTAACTGACTGAGCCACCCAGGTGCCCCTCCCTTCATCTATTTTTTTTTTTTCCCTTTATCTATTTTTAAGAGAAATGATACTAATAAGCCTTTTAGTATTGAACAGTTACATTCTAGAAATGAGTCAGTTGGTCATATAATAGAATTTCAATACAGCAATGGATCACACATGTTAGTATTTTATTAGCAATTTTAGTTGTTAAGTTTATATAGGAATGAGTCTGTGATTTTATTTTTTTGTATGATATTTTGATCAGGTTTTGTTTCAGGGTTGTATTAGCTTTATGTAAAGTGAAATTTTTTCTTTGTCCATGCTCACAGAAATATTCTTCCTTGAAATCTGAAAGAATTATTCTGTAACACACTTTGTTGCTGTATAGTGGCTTTGTCAGTGCTTTATTTTATCAATGATTTGTTTTGAAAGAATGTAGTTCATTTATGCCGTTCCAAGAAAAAATGTCTTTCAAACAGATTTTTATAATCATAAAGTTGACTACATAAATTTAAATTTTCCTTGGGAACTTGAAAAGAGATTTTATCTGTAGAAAATAGTATATTTTATATATTTGTAATTATCTTGATATTATATTCCTCTTTAAAATTTTTTTCTCTTTCCTAGAATAGATCTTTTTGCAAATCTGCTTAATCTATATTTTGCATGCTGTGCTTTCTGCCATATTTTTTTTAACTCTTTTATTTGTGGAATACAGCATGAATAAAGAAAACAAACAAAAAAAGAATTAGAGATTAATAAATTATTATACAGTGAATTTTTTTAAAATCACTTTATTGAGGTGTTACTGACATATAAAAAGCTGTATACACTTAATGTATACAATTCAATGAGTTTGTAAATAAGTGCCCATGAGACCATCATCACCAAGGCTGCAAATGTACCCATTGCCTCTCAAAGTTCCTTTCTTATCTCTTTATTATTATTATTATTAGCTTATTTGTTTTGTGATAAGAATACTTAACATAAGATCTATCCTCTTAACATAAGATCTATCCTCTTAGTAAGTTTTAAGTATACACTATAGTATTGTTAACTATAGGCTGTGTAGATCTCAAGAGATTATTTATCTTACATAGCTGAAATCAAATAAATGATCTCATTACCATCACTTAGGTCAAGAATATAGCAGCCATCCCATAAGTCCCTCCATTTTTTCCATCTGTTTGTGTAGTTTTTGTTGAATTTTACTTTTTAATTAATTTACTTTTTATTGAGATACAATTGATATATAATATTACATTAATTTTATATGTATAACCTGGGCAGCCTGGGTGGCTCAGCAGTTTAGTGCCTGCCTTCGGCCCAGGGCATGATCCTGGAGACCCAGGATCGAGTCCCAAGTCAGGCTCCCTGCATGGAGCCTGCTTCTCTCTCTGCCTGTGTCTCTGCCTCTCTCTCTGTGTGTCTCTCATGAATAAATAAATAAAAATATTAAAATAATAATAATAACTTATATGTATAACCTAATGATTTCATATATGTATGTATTTCAAAATAACTATAATAAGTTTCATTAACATCCCTCACCATACATACTTACAAGTTTTTTTTCTCTTGTGATAAGAACTTTTAAGATCTACTCTTCTAATAACTTTCAAATATACAATGGAGTATTGTTAACTATCGTCACCATGCTATATTTTACATACCCAGGATTTAATTATCTTTTTTTCTTATCTTAACGATGGCTTTTATCCCTGCAAAAGTACCCACTATTCTGACTTTCATAATGATTACTTCCTTGCTTTTCCTTATGATTCTATTACCCAATAGTGCATGACCATGTTTAAAAACTTATATTACTTTTAAGTGTCTTTTAATCTACACATTCTCTCTCCTTTCTTTCTTTCTATTCTAATAAATATCTGGAAAAACCTGGGGAATAGGACTGATAAAGTTTTTCACAGTTTAGCATATTTCTTTGTCTTGGGTTTCTTATAAATTGGCAAGTGGATCCAAATGCTTCTTTAGACTCTGGTTTGATTCTCTTGCCAAGACTGTAGCTGTGATACGTTCTTTCATTAGGAAGCACATGATGTCAGCTTTTCACTTTTTCTTTTTAATGTCAGCATCATTGATGTTCAACACCTAACATTCAAAAATGTTAATATTTAAATTCTCTCGCTTTGTTTTCATTCAGTAACTGAAACAATTTTATAAGATGTTTTTCTTAAGCTACTTAATTGCTCAATGGTATAAAAAATAGGAAAGTAAGGATAAATTCTTAATTCCTTTCTTTTATTTAACCAATTACAAAAATTACTGTGGTAAGAACACAACGTGAGATTTCCCCTCCTAATAGATTTTTAAGTGCATAGTATAGAGTTGTTACCCTGAGGCACAGTATTGAACAGCAGATCTCTAGAATAAGCTGGTCACGGGAGGACAAATACCATATGATTCTGTTATTTTTTTTAAACAAATTTTTTGCTTTTACTCATCATTGAATAAAGTAACAACTACAGGACTGCTGTATTCCCAAAAGAGCATAGATAGATTATTCCTGGTTCCCTTTTCTGCTTATCTGACTTCATTTTAATTTATCTCTTAAATTGTAAGAAGAGGAAGAGAAAGTACATTCACTAAGGAAAGGTCACCTGAGCTCAGGAGTTCACGTGAGCCCACAGTAGAAGCCCTCTGGAGGCCAAGAAGACAGCCCTTAAGACACTGACTATGCTTTAAACTTGGTTTTCCAGTTTCAAGAGAGTGCGAAAAAATAAATGTCTTCTTTAAGCCACTCAGTCTGTGCTATTTCATTAAGTAACCCAAGGCAACTAAGACAGAAGATGGGAAGTCAGGCTGGAGAAAAACTAGAGGGCCTAAGGGCTTTTAGTTTGGTAAAGCTACATTTTTTTTTTTTTTTACTTCCTTTTTCTTGCATAAGCACCTTTGTATCTGTGAAAAATGCTCACCCTTAGGTCTAGAGTCTTTAGATCATAAAGATCCTTCCCAGCAGCCAGGTTGGAGAAAATATGTTACATTTTAAGAAAATAAATGAAACACCCTGCAGAGTGGCTGCTCATTCTTCCCTCCACCCCCTCATTAGTTTGGGGGCAGGGACAGATTAGGGCAGAAGTCTTTCTCCCAAAGCCTCTTGCTTCTAGTCCTGTTCCTACATTTATTCACCATTAATGGGAATTGGCAGTATTTGCTTTAGATACTTCTCTAAAAACTGCACATTTTCAGGAAGGGAAGTTGCACATCAACCTTTGATGTTTTTCTTCACACTGATTCAAATTTACTGTATTTGGTAGTAATTCCTGCCAAAGATCTGTGATACATCTTTGGCAGTATTTACTAGTTTCAGAACTGATAAACAGTTTTTTCTCGTTTTTATTTCTTTTGATTCTGTTAGTTTTAAGAAGAGGCCTTTATAAGGGGCTCTCATAAGATTATTGCCCATTTTCTTTCAAATAAAAATGAGTGAGTAAAGTATCTCTAAGGTACTTTATTATTTGAACCATGAGACAGTTAACACTTATATAAGCAATTCTCAAAGTGTGTTCCTTAGAACCCAATTACATGTCACACTAAAATGGGTTATAGGAGAAAAGGTTGTTATGGTCATATAAATGTTAATAATAAATGTGAAAAAATTAAACATGAATCTTTCCTGAAGGACTTTGCAACACCTTTACTATACAAAAGGGCATCATGAGTCTATAAAGCAGACAAAATACGCAGTGTTTCCCAGAACTTATTTGAATTCAGTACCTTTTGTTTTCTCTGTAAAGCATCACAAAGGAAAAATAAATTTTTAGACTATAAAATACTGGTATAACAGCTATGATTTCCTTATTGCAAGTGAGGAATTTAAGAATAAAGAAAAGTCTGAATGTGAGCCTTGCAAAGTTAATCATAAAAACATCCCTCCACCTCTCCCTTTTCTGTTCCTTCCTTCCCTCCACTTATGCAAGAAATGCTTAGATGCCCCTTTGTGCAACACAGAACTGCTTACTTGACTTTTAATATGAGGGAAGTTATATGTTCATCTCCTGCTTTACAGAAATATTGCGAGAACTGAATGAAGCAACGCACATAAAGTGCCATAATTAATCCCATTACCCTACACTGAAACCTATGGACCAGTACTTCTCAAATATGCTCTTGTAACACACTGATGTGTTGAGATTCATTATGAAATACGTTGCAAGTTCCTAATATTTCCAAATTAGTTTTTCGTTTTTAAAAAAAATTTTTTTTATTTTTTTAAAATTTTTTTCTTTTTAAATTTATTTATTCATGATAGTCACACACAGAGAGAGAGAGGCAGAGACACAGGCAGAGGGAGAAGCAGGCTCCATGCACCGGGAGCCCGATGTGGGATTCGATCCCGAGTCTCCAGGATCGCGCCCTGGGCCAAAGGCAGGCACCAAACCACTGCGCCACCCAGGGATCCCAAAAATTTTTTATTTTTTAAAGATTTTATTTATTCATGAGAGTCATGGAGAAAGAGGCAGAGACATAGACAGAGGGAAAAGCAGGCTCCATGCAGGGAGCCTGATACAGGACTTGATTCCAGGACCCTGAGATCATGCCCTCAGCTGAAGGCAGAGGCTCAACCACTGAGCAACCCAGGCTTAGTCAGTTAAGTGTCTGCCTTCTGCTCAGGGCGTGATCCTGGGGTCCTGGGATGGAGCCTCACATCAGACTCCCTGCTGAGCAGGGAGCCCGCCCCTCCGTCTCCCCCTTGCCTCCCTCTCCCATCCCCGGCTGCTTTTGCTCCATCTCAAATGAATAAATAAAATCTTAAAAAAATAAAAACTAGAAACATGATTTCTGAGAAAGTTCAAAGCTTATGCAAATATTTTTGTGAACAATACGGGACGAAGGCACAAGTTTAGCTCCCACAAGTGTGAATGAAGTATGAACATTTAAAGAGAGTTTGTATTTGCTTACAATAATGTTAACGGAAACCATCACTTTGGCACTCTAGAGTTTTCTTTTTGGGATAAAGAATTTCAGATGGGGGAAGAATCATAAACTGATTGGAACTAAATGGTCAGTGAAGATGAAATCAGACCTTACGGGAAAATAGATGTGAATACACATATCCAGTAAGGAGAAGTCAGCCTCTGCATTTAAAGGGAAAAGGACACACTGACTTCTCTACTTAGTTGCAATGCAGCAGATTTTATGACTCAGGGCAGACTTGCCCTGCTCTTCTAACCTAAGAGCATCTAGTAACAAGAACAAGTGCATTGTGCCTGCGTACTGGTGCTCTGGTATATAAAATTGTGACATGGTACAAACCCTTTGGACAGATCTCATTAGGGCACACTCTCTTGCAGACAACACTAGAAACAGAGTCATTTAGATTTTTTTGTCCATTCTACACATCAAATTATTCCTTTTCATCTCAATTAGCGTATATTCTTTTAGATACAGTAAAAATACAAAAAAAGATGACAGTCTTGGTATTTAAGCTTCCTTTTGGAAAAATATGCTGCAAAAGAAAAACAAACCCACCTTTTACCTATGTCAACCAAATGTTGCTGATTTTGTTAACTAGCTACTTGGGGAGTCAGGCATGCCAGTGGATGCTTTAGAATTCATTGCATTTTGTTCACAGAATAATCTAAGTCATAATAGTCAACATCTTAGGAAGACCCGTAGGTCTTATTTAATATATGAGGTATCTGACATTACTACTTTATTAATGAAAATGCTAAACCAATTCCTCTTAATACATAATATTCATGGGGTTACAGTTTATAGGATGCTTTTCTCACACCTACTCTTTATGTTTTTGTGGTAGAGAGTTGTTTAGAGTTATATGCTTTGATGCAGGTATCCTAATAGACATTAAGCCTCCTGAGGTTTTGTTGGAAGCTGCAGCCTCAGCTAGAACCAGGTTCAGGAACACTGATCATGCTATTGAGGTCGGCTCAGTGGAGCCGGCAATCAGATGGTGATGAATCTATCTCATTCCTAACTCTGGAGGTGTGCATACCAAGCTATACGGTTCCATGGGTGGGGCATGATAGGCATGATTCACACTGTATTTGTAAAGTTGAAGCCCAGGTGGTTGGCATGGATCTTGCCTAGAAAGCCAAATCTTGGACAAGGTACACACAAAGGAAAGGCCTGACAAAAATCACCTGTGGTTCCAGGATTTAGACACATTACCTAGAGTCCATGAAAAGCTTTAAGTCCTAAAGGGAAACCAAGAAAATTAAGCAGAGAAACAAGACAGACTGGGAGTGGGAATCAGCATTTCAGGAGATAATTGGGTCTTAGGGAGATCAACTGCCAGGGCTAGGCCCTGGCAAATGCTTCCTGGCATCCTTGTTTGAGGCCAGCAGTCATGTTGGGGCCCATAAGACTGTATTGAAGACAAGAGTTGGTCAAGTTGATGGGCAGAGGCTCTACAAGTGTACATTAGGCTCTCCCCAGGAGATTTCAGGGTTAAAAAATATATCACCAGATTACCTAGTTTTTTCTACTCCCAGAACTGACCAAGAATCTGAGGTTGTATGTGGGAATCATGGGAGGAGTCGCCTGAGGGCTTGGAACCACAGCTATGCTGGGGTGGAGATTAGGCCAGAGGAACAATTATGTCCCTCTTATCTCTCCTTGTTTCCACTTCTTTTGATACCACTCTTCTTGCCCCTTTGAGCCAGCTCTTAGTGAAGGAGGGGAATGATGACATTTTGTCAACAACAACATTAGGCAGAAAGAGGAAGGAGGATGGGAAGAAAACCAAGGAACTGTAACCAAGAGGGAAGGAGGTATCTTTTGTCTATATTTATCTTGGGTTTGCCACTTGACTATCTGGGTATTTCTAAATGTATCAGTGTTTGGGCCTCATCCTAGAATATTCTCATCAGTGACTGGGTGTGACACCCAGATTTTTTTTTGTTTTTAAGGCTCCTCAGGTTATTATGTATATAGCCAGGATTAAGATCTAGTGACTTCTATCAATAAGCCAATACAAAGGTATATAACAATTGAAAATTTGGCCCCAAAATTTGGATAGTAGTATTTGTTTGTATATCTATATCTTATTAGTTGTTCACTTAGTTGCTATATTTATATGACTTTTATTGTGAAGCTTTCCCAAAGTATGTTCTGTGGATTGCTGGTTCACGGAATGTTTATAGGCTGGTGTTGACGGTAGGGAACACCTTGTTTTCCTGCTGTGGTCTTGGTAATGGATTTCAGGGCTCCCTGTGTCTACCCATTTCACCCACATTCATACATAGGAAATGGAATAGTCAGGAATTGTGTCAGCCCCAAGCCTCTTTTTCTCTTTTCATATTCTCTCTTCCTTCTTTAGATTCAGAAAATATACACATCTTCTTTTTGTCTTCTTCATCTTCATCATCCCCAAAGTTATAATATGAAACATCCCTCAAAACCAACTATTCTTAGAATGTATTTTTTTCTCCCTAGAAACATCGCTCTACATATACCCTATGGCAACCTACTTGGGAAGGTAACACTATGGGCATAGGCTGACAAAAGGATGAAACTTGTATCTGTAGAGTAGGATCTTGCTGCCCTCTTAAAATTGCCATCAAACTCCATTTTGCTCTCAAATTACGAATAGCTCTTAAGATTTTATTTTTATTTATTTATTTTTATTTTTAAAGATTTTATTTATTTATTCATGAGAGACAGACAGAGAGAGAGAGAGAGAGAGAGGCAGAGACAGGGGCAGAGGGAGAAACAGGCTCCATGCTGGGAGCCTGGCGTGGGACTCGATCCGGGGTCTCCAGGATCATGCCCTGGGCTAAAGGCGGTGCTAAACCGCTGAGCCACCTGGGCTGCCCAGCTTTTAAGATTTTAACAGTTTTAAATAATAGTCTATGTTTGTGGGTTTTTTTTCCATAGCAGAATCAAGTGTTCCAATTTTTCTTCCACAAGTATTATGTGGGTGTGGAATGGGAAAGGAAATTTCCAGCTGTTCCCTGCAGGCAGAACAGGCCCCTACCAGGCTGGTTCTCTCCAGTAATGAAGGGTCCTGGATCTCCCAGAAATGTCAATTTTTATTTCAAATGTCAAGCATCTTATAAACGAGCCTCCAGGTCATATTTTCCCATCCCTTTCCAGGTATCCTTTAGTAGGACAGTTCTTGGAAAGGGCAGTTCCTTGGAGCACTCTGGTGTTTATTGCCTCTACCTCATTCTAAAGCTTCTCAAAGTTCTCTCGTACAGTAACTCGGTCAACCCTTTTCTATGGCTGTGGAAATTGTTGTTCATAGAGGTTAAGCAATTACCGGTGCCATGGAGCAGATGAATGAGAGACCTGGCAGTGGTTCCAGGACTCTAGTGCATCAGCTGGTATATTGCCTTCTATTGCTTCATGAGGCTGCTAGCTGGCCTATTTCTCTCCCGTATACTTAATTAAAATCAGGATGTTGTTGTTTTTTTTTAATTCTCAGTTCTGAGTTGAAGTCAAGGGTATTATAGTACCATAACTAGAATATTATCTCAGTTGAAAAATATAAACACCTGCATCATGGTGACATCTATTCATTTAGAGGCAGCATTGGTATATTCTCCTTCTTCACCTCCTTTCCCCTCATTCTCTCTAAATATAGTCAATGTATCAATGAAAAGTTTTAATAAAGACACTGCCTGAATATTAGCATTTGGAACATAAGAAAATCTCGTTGATTTTAGCATAATTGTGCACTTTACCTTGGTATATATCTCTCCATGTATAATTTTAAAACTATTTATAGGGGCTCCTGGATGGCACAGTCAGTTTAGCATCAGACTCTTAGTTTTGGCTGGGGTGGTGATCTCGGGGTGGTGGAATCAAGGCCTGCATTGGGCTCTGTTCTCAGCTTGCAGTCTGCTTCAGAGTCTCTCTCTCCTCTCCCTCTGTCCCACCTCTCCCCACTCCAGCTCTCTCTGTCTCTCAAAACAAATAAACAAAAACTACTTGTAAACAAAGTAATATATTAAATACATAAAATCTCTATTTTGACTTAACCTTTTTTCTTTTTTTAAAAAAAAGATTTATTTATTTATTTATTTATTTATTTATTTATTTATTTATGAGAGACACACAGAGAGAGGCAGAGACATAGGCAGAGGGAGAAGCAGGCTCCTTGCAGAGAGCTGTATGTGGAGCTCAATCCCAGAACTCCAGGATCAAGCCCTGAGCCAAAGGCAGACACTCAATTGCTGAGCCACCCAGACATCCCTAACTTACATTTTTCCATAAAGCATGGTCATTCTCTAACAAATTGGTATTTAGCAAGTTGATAGATTGTGGTCTTTAAGCTGAATGAGATCACCTCTCCGAATCTAAGAGGCCTGAACCATACTAGTCTCCTAGATGCCTGCACCTCACTGTGATTATTCCCTAGGCCAGGATTTCACAACTGCAGTCATAGGCACCCAGGAAATAAGTCATATTCAGTTCCTGAAACATTCTAGCTCCCTTAGAAGCATAGGGCATCCTGAGTGCTATTTTGCCCTCTCCTAGTCCTCCACCGACCCTGAAACACCACCTTAAAAAGCCATAGGGCTGATTTTGCACAGAGTGCAGAGATCCTCCTCACACACAGACTGTAATCTGCACTAATATGTTCTCATGACTGCTGCCTCCTCAGCTTACCACAGGGGGCAGACGCCGACTGGTAAAGTGTTTAAAGAAACAAATTCCCAAGGACAAGCAGGGAGCTACCAAAATGTAAAAAGAAAAAAAAAGAAGAAGAAAGAAAAAAAAGAATACGTTTTAAAATGTGTTTTCTTACACCACCTTTAGTAGTACAACATATGAGATAGAGTTTACTTCACTTATTTAGAAATAAACAATTCTTCCTTAATGCTAAAGATGTATAAACAAGGTTTAAAGCTAGGGTGGTTTAATATTTTTCTGCAGAAAAATACTTCTGGATGGTGTTCCCTTTTTTACATTTCAAAGTTCTCCTTGTATTTCAAATGTAATAATTCTATGAATATGTTTCACTCAAATGTTATAATGCCCCAAATGAATAACATTCTTAGAAATTATCCCCCCCAAAAAAGAAAAGAAAATACCCTCCCCAAAGGAGAAAGCTCCTTGAACATCCATTTTAACTTTCCTTGCCAATTGCTGATTTTCATCCTTTACTGTACTTTCTAAAACCCTGAGCAAAGGCACATAAAGCATTGTTATTCTCAACGAGATCAACAATGTGCAAAATTCAAAAATCTCAAATTTGTGAAAAGCATTATAAGAAAATAACACTATTGGTTATTGCTCTGTTTAGACTTGTGTATGTTGTCTTTACTGTCTCGCATGATGGTCATGAGCATGGACAGTGAAGCCTGCCTCCTAGGATCTAAAATTTTGAGTTATCTCAGACAATTATAATTTCTCTAAGCTTCAGTTTTCTCATCTGCAAAACAGAAAAAAGAATAGTATGTATCGTGTTGTTGATGTTTTTAAATTATGTTTTTTTTTAATAGGATGATGCTTGACAGTAGTATTTGTTTAAATAAAATAAAACAAACATTTTTCATAGCATCACTATGTTGTAGGTCAACATTTTTATATTAATTATTGTCTCTTTTTTTTCCCCATCCCTCCAGAATACTTGGATAGAAGTTCATTAGAAAGTGAGATGCAGGGCAGCCCGGGTGGCTCAGCTGTTTAGCGCCACCTTTGGCCCAGGGGGTGATCCTGGAGACCTGGGATCGAGTCCCACATCAGGCTCCCTGCATGGAGCCTGCTTCTCCCTCTGCCTGTGTCTCTGCCTCTCTCTTTATCTGTGTGTGTCTCTCTTGGATAAATAAATAAAATCTTTTAAAAAAAAAAAGGAAAGAAAGAAAGTGAGATGCATTGGGGAACTGTCTTGGGTCCCAGTTTTCTCATCTGTGAGATGGTGATGATCTTGCCTTAGAGGTTTGATGTGAAATGGAGCAAAGTAGTACACATGAAAGGCTCAGGAGAGGATCTTACTGATCAGAGACCCTCAGTAAATACTCACCAATAAATAGAAAATAACTATGTGCAAAGTCATAGAAAATCAAACCATGTAGAGATTCAAGAAGATAAAATGGCTATCTCAGAAACAGAACAAGCATCTGTCAAAAGCTTCAGATTGTTTTGTGCTTTTATTAATCAGATTCAAGTTAGAAATTTTCTTATTTTTTATTTATTTTTTGATGGGAAGGGGCAGAGGGAGAGGGAGAGAGAGAATCTTAAGGAGGCTCCACATCTAGCGTGGACAGAGCCTGACTCAGGGCTCTCTATCACACAACACTGAGATCATGACCTGAACTGAAATCAAGAATTAGATGCTTAACTGACTGAGCCACCCAGGCATCCCCAAATTAGAAATTTTCAATCCATACTTTCAAAAGGAATTATTCAGACAAAATTTCTGAAAATGTTCATTCCTTTTGGGTTTTATAGTCATTTCTTGACTTAAACAGAAGAAAAGTTGCCAATATTTTAGCAATGAATTTCTACTTGTTGGAAAAGCTTGTAAAAATACTGGTAAAGTTTACTTAGAAACATACAAAACAAATGAAGATACTTGTGTACTTCTCTTTTTTGTGCTCCTTGGTGGTGGGGAAATAACCATTTGTGCTTTCCTTTGTGAAGGTGCTTAGAGAAAAAAATGAAAAACATGCCTAAAAGTCCTTGAATTATTTACATGCCAAAAAGAGATAAAGTTATGTGGTGTGGACTAGGCCCCATCTTAATTTGAATGATTGAATTTCAGTATCAGATGACTGGGAATATGCCCTAAAAACCTGTCATTCATTACAGCATATTTGGTAAGTCACTTTGCAAATATTATTGTCTTTGTAGAAAACTTTAATCACTTCATAGGCAATTTCAGGCAAGTCTTCAGAATTGCCTTAGTCCCGGTGAAAAATAAGTATTATGTTAGAACTAAGGGCTTGGTAGATGGTAGGACAGATTGGATTTAGGTACACAGGTTCATGGGGCTGCATAGGCCCACTGAGGTATGGCAGCCTCTGAAGTGGGCAACTGGAAGGAAATGAGAAGCCTTTGAAGAAAGGTACAGGGGCACCTGGGTGGCTCAGTGGTTGAGCTTCTGCCTTCAGCTCAGAGCATGATCCTGGGATCCGGGATCCAGTCTCACATCAGGCTCCCTGTGGGGAGCCTGCTTCTCCCTCTGCCTGTGTCTCTGCCTCTCTCTCTCTGTGTCTCTCATGAATAAATAAAAAATAAAGAAAGAAAGGAAGGAAGGAAGGAAGAAAGAAAGAAAGAAAGAAAGAAAGAAAGAAAGAAAGAAAGAAAGAAAGAAAGGTAGGTATAGTTCATGGCCAGGGGATGCTTGGAGAACAGTAGGCTAAGAACTAGCAAAAGGGAAGAGCTATGTCAGGCGGAGTCCATCTAGCCCCAGATAGACATCATTCTATCACAGGGACTGGAATTTCAGGACATCTTTCTTACCTAGAAAGATGGATTAGGACAAGGTAGGACAAAGACCTACTGGGAAGAGATAGTGTTACCAGAGCAGAATTCAGTGACCGACCCTAAGTCACAAGACAATCACCTAATTTTAGAGATTAGAATATACAATTAGAGCAAGATTAGAAATTTCTCTGCTTAGGGGCAAGATATGTTATTTAACCTAGGTTAAGGCTGAATCTATAGGTGACAGCCTTATGGAGCAAAGTAATTAACACTAACTCACCAATATCTTACAGTGAATATGTTTACAAGTTTCATAGGATGGTTTCATGTAATATCCTTGACAAGGGCAGAGGGCACAGAAAACCAAGTGCAGTTTCATAAAAGAAAAGTCAAAACAGGGCCACTTAGTATGTATTCCATGGATACACATGACCTGTCTTTATGCCAAGAAGTTTTTGTTTTGTGCTGGTGGTACCAAGACTTAAGAGGTTGGGCCATACATCTCTTCTTATGAAGAGTCAAAGGCAGATTCAGAGAATTATATGAATATTCAAAGATGAGAATGGGAAATAAAATAATTGTTACATCTACATCAAGAGGTGAATGAAGGAGGCAAAGGAGACTTGTAGCCTATGAAGGGCACTGGACTTGAACTATTTTTTTCTTTTTTCAAACATAAAACTCTATTTCAGGATTTGTTCCTAGTATGGTCAGTTTAAACCAAGCAGAGAGTTGACAGTATGGAGGATGACCCCAGTGTTGCCATGCCTTCTGCCCAATATGGGCAACCAGGCAAATGGTAAACCATATTCGATAGGGACTTGGCTTCTCTTGCAGGCAAGGACAACAAGAATTGGTAGAGAGGCAAAAGCCCTACTTGAATTATGCAGCGATATTATAACCTCACTATTTCCCCAATGACAGCTCAATCTCTGACCTGATATATTTTTAAGTGATAAAAATTTTTAAAAATCAGGACAAAAGAATTATCCCTTCATTATCGAGTGCTTAGGAAAAAACGGAGGAATCGTTTTTTGGGGGGAAATGTTGCCACTGAAAAATCTTATACACAGGCAAATTATTGGTCATGTGCTTTGGCAACAGAAAGTTCTTTTCTTGTATGCAAACTCTCAGAAAACACACTGCCCACATTCACTTCTAAAAAAAAAAAAAGAGCAGCTGAACACGAGATTAATTAAAATAAAGATCACGAAAATGAGGAAGTTATGGTATAAAATGACAGCCAGAAAGCACGGAAACTATTTGAACATTGTTTTATTTAATACTTAGGAGCTGTAAAAACAGCTGTAACAAGTCATATAAATATTAAAAAAACAATTCTTTAAAGGAACTATCCATATCATGTATTAATGCCAAAATGGACCTAAAATCCAGATTATGTTTTATTAAAATTAGGCAGTGGTGGGGGTGGTGGCAGGAAGAAAGGAAGTAAAAGCATACTAGATTTCTCATCTTTCATAGGAGGAAGTCAATGGATAACACTTGCACTGATGTAGTAAATTTAAATATAAATATTTTACAATGTATTTATTATATTTTTAAGATTTTATTTATTTATTATTTATTTGAGAGAGAGAGAGAGTGAACAAGCAAGCAAGAGAAAGAAAGCACAAGCCCACAAGCCAGGGGAAGAGCCAGAGGGAAAGGGAGAAGTGTACTCTCTGCTGAACAGGGAGCCAGATGCAGGGCTCAATCCCAGGACCCTGGGATCATGATCTGAGCCAAAGGCAGATGCTTAACTGACTGAGCCCCCAGGTACTCCCAGTGTATTTTCTAAATGTTAATTTGTAAGTAATCAGTAGAAACATAAAAACAACATGACTTCTAAATCACTACAGAAATTAAGCAAACAAAAAATCTATATAGAGAAAGACAAGTAAAAGGAAACAGAAAGGAAGCACAAAATAAACAGAGCATGAGACACAGTGATGTTCATATGACTAAATATTCCATACACAACCATAAAGGCAAAGGAAAAAGAGGTTTAACTCACTATTAAAACACAAAGATTAATAGAGAACAATCTGATGGTTCCCTGAGGTGGGGAGTGGTTGATGAAATAGGTAAAAGGGATTAAGAGTACATTTACCACAATGAGCACTAGGTAATTCTAGAATTGTTGAATCACTGTATTGTACACTGGAAACTAGTATAACACTGGAGGTTAACTATAGTGGAATTTAAAAAATTAGATTTTGGCCACTCCAAAATATATAAATATGTACCATATACCAAAGATAACCCAAAAAAGTAAAGTAGAAAAAAAGTAAACAATAAAAGGACGGGCAAAGGTATATTCAGCAAACAGTAACTATTATTTATTAGGAGTGGGACTATGAATATTCCCTGAAACATAATTCCCAAACAAAACCAGTAAGTGGAGGATGAAAGTTACTACCTGCACTGAAGATATAAAAGAACCAAAATCAAAACAGCAAACAAGATGGTATTGATGTATACAGAGCAGAAACTACTAGAGAAAAAGAAAAGTAAGTAAAGCAGTACAATTTGAAACATGCTATTATTGCCACTTTCAACTTTTGACAAGTGATAAAGTAAATAAAAACATAGAACATTCTAATAGATTTAATAGTAAATTCTAATAGATTGATAATTGATACTTCATCCCTTAAAAATTTCTCATCCTTTTCATTTTTCTTAAAATGTTGATCAAATTGATGATAAAATAGACCACATGGAAATCCCAATAAATTCCCCCAATGGAGAAACATACAGGTCATATTTTAGATTAACCCTTTCATAAAAACCTCAAAACTAAACAACAGTACTCAACAACTATTGCAAATTAAATATCCTCTAAGGAACTCTTGAATCAAAGATGAAATTCATTTATTTTTTTATTTTTTTAAAGATTTTATTTATTTTTGAGAGACACGGAGCGAGAGAGGCAGAGATATAGGCAGAGAGAGAAGCAGGCTCCATGCAGGAAGCCTGATGTGGGACTCGATCCTGGGACTCCAGGATCATGCCCTGGGCCAAAGGCAGGCACTCAATCGCTGAGCCACCCAGGTGTCCCCAAAGATGAAATTTAAATGAAAATTTCAGGACTCATATTTCTTGCAATGATGCAGAAGCCATATCCTAAAAAGCTTCACTTACAACATACATTTCTATGAGGATCAAATAGAGCAAACCATTTTTAACGCGTTTACTATAAGGTAAGGGAAACTCCAGGGATTAAAAACCAAAGAGTTAAAAAACAGATTGGGAAATATATTGAAGTCTGTAATTCCCCTGCAGAAGAATTCCAGAAAGCCAGGAAGCTTTCCCAGGAGACCAGGCCTTGGCTCTATGTAGGCAAAGAGAAAGAAGGCTATATGTGAAGTCCGTGAACACTGTTGGAAATTAAAGGAATTAAAATATAGTAAAAGAGTAGATGAAAAAAAGCAAACAACAAAAAACAGCAACCAAAAAAAGTTTCTTGTAAAGAAATATAGAAGACAAAATTATCTGTTTTGGCTATTGTACTTTCAGTGGGCAAACCAGGAACAAAAAGTTTACACTGAGAAAGTGTAACTGTCTTGGTTTGTAGTTCAAATTTACACTACTCCTCTGTTTTAGGGAACCACAAGCAGAGACATGAACTTAAGTTGATCTGAAAGCAAACAAAATATAACACGTGTAGCAAAAGACAAGTAAAATGGAATGGAAAGAAAAGACAAAATAAACAGCATGAAATAAGATGCTTCATATACATGGTCAAACAAATATATAAGCTTTGAAGAAGGTTAGATCCCAGGCTAGGTGAAAATTCCCCAGAAAAAGTCCACTGAATATTAATTCACAGTTAAAATTAAAACACACAAAGAAATTAGCCACAGTGGATTAGAATGACTGCAACACAGAGACTATGAGAAAGAAGTGTATGTGTTAAGAGGAACAAATAGTCTTTATGAGGAAACAGAATTTGTAGTAAAAAATAAAATCAAGCATATTTGTCATGAAAGTTTTAATTGAACCAATAGGGCTTTTAGAAGAGAATGGAATCAATGAAGTAAAGGATATATTTAAAGATCAAGTCTAGGGACACCTGAGTGGCTCAGTGGTTGAGGGTCTGCCTTTGGCTCGGATTGTGATCCTGGAGTCCCAGGATCAAGTCCCATATCGAGTTTCCTGCATGGGGCCTGCTTCTCACTCTGCCTGTGTCTCTGCCTCACTCTCTGTGTGTCTCTTGTGTCTTTATAAAGTCTTTAAAAACAAAAAAGATCTAGTCTAAGATTTTTAATAATTGATTAAAGACATGAATTACTGAATTCCAGAAGTGTAAGTGGAATCTTAAGCAGTTAAAAGGAAGATAAGATCAATTTCTAAATGCATTACAGTTTTCTACAGATCACCAAAGGTAAAGAGATCTTTAAAAGGCCATAGAATAACGAAGCTAAGTGTGAATAAAATCGGAAACAGATTTTGTGACAGTGAAAGCCAGAAAAGAGCAGAAGGGTATTTTCAAAGTGCTGAGCAAAAATGACCCAGATTTTTTACTTTTTTTCCAAGAATAAGAGTAAAAAAATTAGGACAAATAAATACTGAGTTTATTCTTACACTCATTAAAGGAACTTGGAAATGATGTAATTCAGAAGGGAAATTATCCCAGAAAGAGTGTGAGTTGCAACATTAAGTGGGCAAAGAAATTAAAATGTTAAACACACGAGTAAATATAAACAAACATTGAACATATAAAACAATAATGACTACACATTGGAATAAATAAACAGACATAAAATGTGCTACAAATGATAGCATGAAAGATGAGATGGAAATGATCTGAGTTAAAAGTAGAAACAGTTCCAAATATAGAAATAATCACTATAAATGTAAAAAGATCATTCTCAGCAGTGAAAATAAATAGGCTATATTTTAAAAAATCTGCTATCTGCAGTTTGTGCACAACAACTGAGAGTGTGGAAAAACGGCAAAAGAAAAAAGTACCCAGAAGATTAACCAAAAGAAACTCTTAAAGCTGTATTAATATCAACAAATTTCACTTTAAGACAAAAAAATAGAAATAAAAATAACTACTACCTAAAGATTAAACACTCAATTAATCAGGGTACCATGCATTTATTGGCCATTTCCCTGTGTGCAACTGGTGGTTCATATGCCTTTGCCTATTTTTTCTTGTGTTGTTTTTCTCTTAATTGTAGAAATTATTTTTTATGTTTTAAATATTAATCATTTGTAGTTAAATGCATTGCAAGTCTTTTCTCCCAGTATGTAATTGTCTTTGCAAACATTTGTATTGTATTTAGGGATTGGTTCAGTTTTCTCTCTGAACTAAACTTGAATGCAGCACTATGAACCTTGCCAAAATGAAATGGGATCCAAATGAGTTGAGTGATCCAAGACTTTCAGTGATGCCATGATTAACAAATGCATCATCTCCGGTTGATTGTTGGTAAAGTATCCAGTGAAGCAAATGAGCAGAGAACCAAAGTGGCTACTGTGTTTAACTGTTGTGGTTCCAGTGATGATGACCAAAACCACTCTGGAGTGAGATGGCTGCTCCTCAGTGCATTGAAATGCTTTCAGAAAGGAAATGATATCTTTAAATTCTCAAATGATGTCAATTGCAGTCAAGTCACATTCAGAGAACCAGAGAAATTCAATGGTGGATCTAAACATCATCTCTTATTTCCTGAAGTTCTGTGATAATCTCCCTGAAAAACCAGAAACAAATTTAATTGTATGGGTTATAAATCCACAGTCTCTTCAAGTCTCTTCTATGAAGGTCAGGGCATTGATGGGGAAGGAGTGGACTCTGAGACTTGAAGTAGGAGAATTGGGAAGTCTTGGATGATGTTAAGAAGGTTGAACATTTGAACACTCTGAACTTTCTTTCCTAATGGAAATAGCCCTCCCTCCTGTTTCGAGGAGATTAGCTTTCTCTTCCTAAGGATTGTAATAATATTTCCTAGTGTAGTTGCATACAAGGAATGCCTCTTCTCAAGATTCATCCCAACCATCTGGTGTCAATTCTCAGCATGTTCCAAGGGGATACACTTAAAGTGACCTGGGAGGAAAGCGCTTGTATTCCAAAATGAATTGCAAAATGTTTATGAATAGATATGGCCAAATTTATTGATATGGGTGCATCTATCAAAGAATCTGAATATAATGTATTTAATGTGTCAGGTGAGAGGGGCTCTAACATCTTACCTGGTTTGTTGAGTAAAAATTTGTCTCTAGTAACTCAGTAAGGTTGAGATACCAGACCTTTCTTGATGTAAAACAGAGAAAAGAATTCAAGGACTTAGGGAAATAGGCAAGTTGAAATGGTTTTGTCATGTGCAACCAGTTCTTCCCTCATTGTTTTCTCTGTGAAAGCCCAAAATACTCCCTTCATTCAGTCACTGGGAACTTACATAAGTGAGAGAAACATCCATATGCTTAAAATGTGAGAATGTCTTCAACAGGCCAGATATTGTGTTGGGATATGCCATCATTAAGTTGGGCTCTTCATGAAGATAAATGCAACATTTAATGGTCAGACTAAGTGGAGATATTAGTGTAATGTACATCAGAAGTTTTGACCTACAGAAATCCTTAGCAGGAGCTAATCAATCTCATATGCAGCTTTGCAAAGCATTACTTGATCTAGAACAAAACAAATTCCAGTTAGTGGACCAAATTCATGATCTGAGTCAACATAACAGAGAATCGCGTCCTCTCCCCTAATTCCAGACCTAAGTCAGTTCACAGACCAAAAGCCTCTTTACTGAAGGAGAGTTTGGGCTCCCATTTAACACTGCCACAGGCATCTGCCCTTTTCTTCCTCCAAGCTTGTCAAAAGAGATCTGAGGCCGATTACCACAATGAATGTACTTTGGAGAAAATGAGGGATCTAAACTCTTGGGAACTGACACCAGTGTTTAGGGGCTCAAAATACCAATGTGAGGTTTATAATAGTCAAGTAATTAATGGAGTAATGTACCAAACTTGAGTCACCAAGTGCCCAATAGATCCACAGACTCATCCTGTGAATATTTCTCTACTTCCTGAATGTGTACTTAGAATGGGCACATTTGGCATCCAGCAGAACCCCTGCAATGGCCTTCTGATCCAGGAAGTGATGGTTATAATGGTAGGAAGGGTACATGGAAGCCTCTGAACTTGTCCTCTCTGTCGGGATATTGAACTGAAAATCCACTGTGTTTATGCTGGGAATTGCTGAAGTGAGTGCCACTATGAAAGGCTCAAAAGATATAGAGTGATGATGCTGTTCACATTCCCATTTATCTTCTCCTATTGGCCTGTGCAGAATGTGGTGGGTCTTTGAAAATAATTGCATTATTTGAAACTTTATCAGATGGTAACTCCAATTCCAGCTACTGTTCGAGGTACGGAACATTTTTCCTAAGAAATTGTGACCAACCATTATTTTGAAGAATCTGTTACAGGATGGAGTGGAATCAACATGAGATAGGAGTGAGTCTGAGACATGCAAAGCTGGGACTAAAGTGGACAATTTAGGTACTCTGTCAAGATCACAATAACATCTATTTTATTAAGTGAATAGCACCCCTATGGAAAATTGTATTTTCTATGATTTTTACAAGTGAAGCTGAGGGATTCTGTGCAGAAATCCTATGCAAAAGTCTCCTGTCCCCTTTCCTCCTTTCTCTCTCTCTTTTTAACTTTTTAAAATTTGAATGTAGTTGACACACAATATTGCATTAGTTTCAGCTGTACAGGTAGTGATTGGACAAGTTTATATGTTTACAAGTTTATATGCTTACCCCAAGTGTAATTACCACTTATCACTATACAATGCTATTGACTGTATTCCTGACAACCCCTTCATGCATTTTGCCATCCCCCACCTTCTCCCCTCTGATAACCATCAGTTTGTTCTCTGTATTTATAGGTCTGATTCTGATTTTTTGTTTGCTTGTTTTATTTGCTTTTTTAGATTGTATGGTATTTGTCTTTCTCAGTCTGACTTATTTCACTTAGCATAATACTTTCTAGATCCACCCATGTTGTTGCAAATGGCATGACCTCATCCTTTTTATGGCTATGTAATATTCCTTTGTAGATAAATACCACATCTTTATCCTTTCATCTATCAAAGACTCTTAGGTTGCTTCTATATCGTGTCTACCGTAAATAATGCTGCAATAAACAGTGGTGCATGTATCTGTTCAAATCAGTAGGGGTTTTGGGGGGAAGTAAATACCCAGTGGTGGAATTACTGGGTCACATGGTATTTCTAATTTTTTTAAAAGGTTTTATTTATTTATTCACAAGGATACAGAGGGAGGCGGGGACATAGGCAGAGGGAGAAGGAGGCTCCCTGAGGGGAACCTGATGCAGGACTCAATCTCAGGCCCCCGAGATCATGCCCTGAGCCAAAGGCAGATGCTTAACCACTGAGGCACCCAGGTGCCCCTATTTTTTAATTTTTAAAGTAACTTCCATACTGTTTTCCATAGTAGCTATACCAATTTACATTCCCATCAACAATGTATGAGGGTTCCTTTTTCTAACACACGTTATTTCTTGTCTTTTTGATTCTAGCCTTTATGGCAGGTATAATGTGATATGTCATTGTGGTTTTTGTTTGCATTGCTTACATTTTGTTGAGGATTAGTGATATTAAGCATCAGCTCTTTTTAGTGCTTTTATGTGCCATGACTTTAGTGTTCTTTGGTTTCCAGGAGTTGGATTTGTGGCGGGTTTTTTGTGTCACTGCCTTAAGATTACTGAGGCTTACATTGTCTGAATGAATATCCAGAAGTTTCTGGGAATTTATATTTCCTGGGTATGTCCATTTACCATTGACTGACATGTTATAGGCATATGAATGCCCTAGTTTCTTGACATAAGTCTTAGCTTACATGTCATTGTTCCCCATGGCTTCAAGTTGAAGGTACTTTAGGCAGGAGTTGGTCTGAGGCTAAATCCTTGCTGGGATGTTACACTTTTACTCTGCCCTCCATATTCCTACTCCCTTGGGAATACTTTTCCCTGGGTATACTTTCTTAATAAGTTTCTTGTGTATGAATCCTTATCTCACCATCTGCTTTTGGGGGAAAAACCTAAGATATTGTCAATGACCTGTTAGAAAATATAATGGAAAAAATAATTCCATTCATAATAAACCACGGAGAAAATGTAAAATACTTATAAATAACAATATGAATTAAATTATAAAATGTTGGTGAGCAATATGAAAAGGGAGAGACAGGCTGTGTAGTTTTGGGGGAAGATTAAATATATATATTATTTTTCTAAATTTATATAAAAAATTAAAGTCATCCTAAAGTTATTCTAAAACCATAAGTAAGAATTAACATGTAATGATTTCTATTCACCATATTGAGATTATCATGTCAAATTTTTATTAAAATTATTATATCAATTTTACTTCTGGTAAATATTGCAATATTTTGAAAACATACTTAGCATGGTTAAAGGTATTATTTATATTTTCTTTTCTTTTTTCTTTTTTTTTTTTTTAATTCATGAGAGACACACAGAGAGAGAGGCAGAGACACAGGCAGAAGGAGAAGTAGGCTCCATACAGGGAGCCCAATGTGGGACTTGATCCCAGGTCTCCAGAATCATACCCTGGGCTGAAGGCAGCACTAAACTGCTGAGCCACCCAGGCTGCCCTAAAGGTATTATTTATAAAAGGAAAAATAAGATAACTTTAGAGAAAATGCCTCACCAAGAAAAATATCAAGAGAAGGATGAGCTCTAATTATTTAATAATAGCAATGAGCTCTAATTATTTAATAATAACAATAACAGCAAATTCTCATTTAGTATTTTATACATGTATGTTTGTAGTGTACACATATATCTGTACATATATGTATAATCATTTAATCCTCACAACCTCTCTGTGAATTAAGTACAGAAATAGAAAGAAATCTGTGCAGAGATGGGTTAAGTAACTTGTTCAAATTCTTATAGGTAGGAATTGGTAGAGCTGGAATTTAAACCTAGTTATTTTTGATCCAGATTCCATGTTCTTAACCATTCTCCTTTTTAAAAAAGATTTATGTATTTATTTTGAGATGAAGAGAGAGAGCAAGCAGGGAAGGGGAAGGGCAGAGAAAAAGAACCTTTTAAGCAGACTCTGCACTGAGTCAGGAGCCTGAAGTGGAAAGTGGGGCTCAGTCCCACAATCCATGAGGTTGTGACCTAAGGGGAAACCAAGAGTTAGATGCTTAACTGACTGAGCCAGTCAGGCACCCCTTAACTACTTTTCTTTGCATGCATATAAGTAACAATATATTGCCAAAGAGAACAAAAAAATTAAGACCAATTACAAACAGGCCATCTTGTCACTTGGAAAATGCATATCTACCAAAAGAGGTGATTCAAAATTGTTTTGAGCAATGACAATTATGGAAAATATTGTGTATCTGCTCAAAGTGGTTATCTCGAGTAATAGCACTCAATGGATGTAGGAATGAAGCTCAATCAGATTATAGTTCCTGTGTTTATTAAAACCATCTGTCTCAGGATCATGCGCCAGTTATCTCCATGTCTTCAACAGCCATCCCTGTGTGATTGGTCCTCAATCTGCATCTTAAAAACTGAAATGACAGTTTTTCTTTCCCTTCTTCATCTTCTACAGTGTTTACTGGCACTGAATAAAGATTTATGGATTTATTCAGATTTGTTCAAGACATTATAGATATCTCGCTGAAAAATTCTCTGCTAGTTTCATCTATAAAGAAACAAAATTACCATAAGATTTTTTATATGACTCATTGTGACTGCAGGTAGTTGAATGACCTACAAATTGATCATGGACATTTGACCTTTAGCTAACATTTAGACCATCAATTGAAGAAATGAAACAGGTGTTGGTCCCAAGGCCAGGTCAGATTTAGTTATAAAAGTTTACCTCCTTTTTTGGATAACCTTTTCAATCACAGTTCCCAAAGGCAACACTGAAAAAAAAAAAAAAAAAAAAAAAAAACAAGAGATATGTACCATGATTCTAATCCAATGACATTTTTCTTTTAAAAGTACTTTGATATCAGGAGTTACTTATGTTTTGGTCTTTATTACTTCCTTTAATATTACATTTTGTCCTAAATGTTAAAAAGTTAAATCATCCTTAAATGTATGAATTCATTTGGAAAATAATGGGAACAATAATAATTTCAATTTTATCAATTGACTATAAAAATTGTACCTATTAGCACATATTTCATTCCTTGTGTGTGTGTGTATTGCAGTCATTCAAGTCTGCTGAGATTGAGTTTTTAAATATCAATACATTTTTTTCTTCCAGCTAATTAATAAAAAGTAACTTGGCAGTTAATTGCTGATTTTTCTATCCTTTCTGTTATAATTTTTGAGTAGGAAGACCAGAGACCATCCTATATCTGCTCTTGTATTTTGGTCATCTTAATTTTAAAACCAAATTCACTGTAAAGTGAGAAGAGATGGGGTTAAAATACAGCAACAAAAATAAATATGTTTTTCATTTGGTACAGTGAGAGGATTACCAATGAGGGTGATGATTGTGTATCTCTACTGATGAGAAATGACCGACTGCTGAAGAGGGAACATTCTGGCAGGAAACAGAAAGCAGACACATAATTCACAAACCAGACAGTGAGAGAGAAGTCTCAGAATAAAAATAAGCACAAACATATGTACCGATGGCAGAGTGCAGCCCTGGAGGCTGTCGCCCCTGTGGGAAGGGCAGTGGCATTGAGGCTCTGAGCACATTTCATCTGCAGATAGTAAAGAGCAGCATTAAAAGGGGAAGAATGTTTGGCTGTAGAAAAGTAATGGAATTGTTTTCAGGGAGAAAAATTAAGGGAGGCAATTTAAAAGAGAGAAATATAGCTTCTGTTTCTCCTCATGCATACTTTATAAAATTTGGAGTTAGTTTGGCATTTGCAGTGAATAAACTATAGAGAGGTTACCTAACTCTGTGCTTATGTACAGCATTAGACCACTAAGGAAACTGAGGCCCTAAGAAGCTGAATGACTTTCCAAGATCCTGAAACTTGATGGTGGCAAAGCTGAGGCTAATGCTAGCACTTTTCAGATATAAGATTGTGTACAAGGGTTTGCACTTTGGATACTAATGTTTCACCTTCACTTTTTGATACAAATTGGAAATGTTTTAATTACAGAATGGGTTTATCATAATTACTTTGATTTTTCTTAATTCAGTTCAGCTAGGAATATTTATTGCATACCTAATATATGTAAGCACTACATTAGAAAACACAAAGTTGAAAGAGACACTCTCCCAAATTGAAAAAGAGCTTATAAATTATTAAGAGAATCTGAATTGAAGTACATCCAAAATGCCAATACCTCATTTCTGTATGTGCCTACTAGTGAGATTTACCTAGGACACTTATTAACAATACAGATTACTGTGTCTCTGCTTTGAAGATTCAGATTCTTAGGTCTGGGATGGAGGCTCTTTTAATAATTTAGTGAATATTTCAGATGATTCTTCTGTGAACAGAAAAATTGGGGAATCCATAGTTCCCAAGCTTGTTTGCCCATTGGAATCATGTAGAAAACTTCAAAAATTAAAAATTCCTCTGATTCTCCCTCAGAGGAATTGTTATTTGGCTAATTGTTCTGAGATGTAACCTGGGACTTGGATTTTTTTAAAAGATCCTCCAATAAACAAAAAAATTGGGGGAACTACTTCTCTATGCTATTGGGATGTGGTATTCAAGGAAGATGTCATGAAGGAAATGCCATTCAACTAATATCTATTGAAAACCTACCATTAATAAGCATTTTTATGTATTATATCTTTTAATTTTTAAAACAAGTCTACGAAGTTAATAAGATTATTATCTGTATTTTATGGGCAAAAAACCCTGAAGTCTAGAAAACATTTTTAAATTTATAAAGTTTGTAAGTGGCTGAACAGGTTATTTAAGTCTAGATTTGTCTAAATCGGGAGCCTGAGCCTTTGTCACTTTGCCAGACTGACTTTCAGATGCAGCTTGAAGGATGGAAAGGTTTGTAACTGACAGAAATTGGAATGGATTGGAATAGAAGGCATTCCAAGGGGAGGCACTAATATTAGCAGAGGAAGAAGTGTGATAAGTCAAGTTGGAAAGTTTGTCTCCAGATAATGAAGAACCTTGAATTCACTGACTGCCTGGCTGATCATCAGGAGACTGGTTGATTGATTCATTCATTTAACATATTGTTATTTTATAATGACATTACAAGTGTTACATATTAAAATTTTAGAAAACAGTTTTGGATTTATAAGTTCAACATTCACCTGAACTTATTTTTTTTAAAGATTTTTATTTATTTGTTCATGAGAGACACAGAGAAAGAGACAGAGACATAGGTAGAGGGACAAGCAGGCTCACTATGGGGAGCCTGACGTGGGACTCAATCCTAGGATCCCAGGATCATGCCCTGAGCTGAAGGCAGACACTCAACCACTAAGCCACCTAAGTGCCCCTCACCTGGACTTTTGAGGTTGAAATTGTTTCAATTTTTTTCTGTTATCATATTACGGCAACTTACAATTAACGCTTTGAGGACCATGCCATCATTGCAGGCAGTGTTGAAGAGTGCTGAAAATTCTCTTTTGCTGGGACTTTAAGATAGAGAAGCAGGAGTAGGAATAAATAAATTCTGGCATTCTTATACAAAACGATGTCATATCAAAGTTAAAATGAAAGAGCTAGAGCCATAATATCAATCTGCATCAATCTTAAAAATAACATTGAGGGGGAAAACACGGCTTGTGAAATAAAAATTTTTAAGACACAAAAAGTATTATATTTTCATTTCTCTATGCATATATACTAAATTTTGAGAAAATACATGGAAATGTTAAATACCAAATTCAGAGTAGTAATACCATGGGAGATTGTATATTCCAGGAATGGCCACGATCATGTCTTTCATCCCACATGTTTTTGTAATGTATCCTTGTCATTTCTTTCATTTAGTGTTAGATCTATGCCCCTTCAACATGAACCTGGGTGGAACTTTGTGACTATACTAGCCAAGAGAGTACAGAAATGACTTTATATGTCTTGTGAAGGTAGATGCATAAGTGCAATGCATTTTTGCCCTGTAGACTGGGGATACTTGCTCTTTCTACCCATGCTCTCATGCTGCTGTAGAGAGAAGCCCAACAGTTACTTGGAGAGATTTCATGTATCATAGAGTCCCAGCTAAGATCTCAGCTGAAAGAAAGCCAGCATCAACCACCAGACATGAGTGAATAGGCTTCAAATGATTCCAGCCTCCAGTCATCAACTTACTTCCAGGCTTCAAGTCTTCCCAGCTGAGGCTCCTGATACTGTGGAACAAAGACAGGCATTCCCACGGAAAAATCCCAATTTTTGACACACAGAATCCATTAATATAATAAAATGGTTATTGTTTTGTTTCAAGACCAAAGATGTATGACTAAAAAAAATACATGTATAATGTTTGTCCTTTCTGGAAAGTGGGACCCCAGAGGTTTTTAGACTAGACAAATGGTGTTAGCATCTATCCCCATGGAAAATGCTTCCTATGTGTAATTATTTTGGGACCAGAATCCTCCTTTTTCAATACAATTAGAGTTCTCCTGATGCTCGAAGAGAAAATGTAGTTGGGTGTTGATGGTCTAAAAACATGTAATCTCTCTGTTCACAAGAAGGGTTGTGTCATAGAATCTGTAGACAATGGAGAATGTTTGGGAACTAAAAGAAGGGGATTTTAGAAGCTCTGAATCTTGAATCTTTGGAGGAGAAGAATTTTCTGGACACAGAATTATAGTGTCTCTGTTTATTATGGATTTGCTGTCCTTTTCATCAGTCATATTCACATGCACAGTCATGGCACATATTGTATCAATGTCAGTAAACATACACTAAACTATATAATAAACAGTCACATAACCCCATAAAATTGTTTTGCCAGTTACCTCTTCCATCTAAAGGAATGAAATGTCAGTGGTATGATGACTTTAATGTCCGGTATCACATTTAGAACTTAGGAATTTGCATGTGCATTCAATTATTATTTATTCATAAAACATTTTTAAGTATAACGTAACATGCAGTGCACTACACAGTGAAGATACAGAATGAACATCCTGTTTCTAGTTCTCAATGATCTTACAATCTAGTGGGAAAGATAACCAAATACAGTGGTCATATAGATATACAACTGATATATGTTAAAATCATGTATTACATTAAATAGTAAACATAATTGTGCACACATTAAGGAACTCCTGATTCAGCAAGAATAATATATTTGAATTCAACAGTTTTTTTTTGAAACAAGAATATGCTAAATAGATGAATGGTTTAGATTAAACACTCCAAATTTAAATTCAAATCTATGTGGGAAACTCCATTTATGATAAAAGTAGAATTACAGTCTAGTAAAGAAATACTGGCTTATTTACCACATGTTCTTGACATACTTGTCTATTAAATTTTGTTATTTAAAAATTTTTTTTTGTCACCACTACACCCAATGTGGGGCTTGAACTCATGACCCTGAGATCAAGAATCGCGTGCTCTTCTGACTGAGGCAGACAGAAAATTTTATAAAAAATGTTAAAATTTTATAAAAAATTAAAATTTTATAAAAAATGTTAGAAAACTATTTTGGATAACATTTTAAAAACCCTATAGGAGAAGAGAACAAGATAAATGCAGAAATGATAATGGAAAGACTGTTGAATATTTGATTCAATAAAGCGTCTTTAAGACAAAGATAACATAGGAAAATATTTGTAACTTGAACAAAAAAAGAAAGGTTTAATATCAGTGATACACAGAAAGTTCCTACTATTGAAAATAACACATCACATTTGGACATTATGTTCAAGACATAGTTTCTGGGCACAGAGAATACAATGAAGAGAAAAATAGATACGATTCTACCTCTTAGGGAGTGTGTATCTAGTTTATAAATTTAACACTGATCAAAAAATATATAAATATGTAGTAAATAGTGGAAATGAGCTTTGCTCCAAGGCATTCTGACTCCAGGGCATGCATGCCTAGTCCAAAGCTGATAACAGCAAGGCTGGCAAGAATGTGAGTCTGGCATGTTCTCATACTGATGGTGTATGTGAGTTTGAATATTTTTTAAAGAAAAGTTAGCCGTCAGTACTTATTAAAATCAAAAGTACGCAGAGATGTCAGTATTTTGGCTCAGCAATACATTTAGAAATTTCTACTAATGTACTATAAACATCTCTTGGTAGGGATCTATTTTTAAGGACACTTAATGTAGCATTAGTAGTTAGAGCAAAAGACTAGAACCATTCTGAATATCTGGTAACATGGCAACCACTGAATAAATTATGAAATATATTTATTTTGAAATATTATGTGGTTATTAAAAATGGATAATTACATCTAGCCATTTTGTTTGACTAAGCCAAGCTGGGGCAGCAAAACATATAAATAGGCAAACTACAGAAAAAAGAAACACAATAGGGTAATAAAGACATGTGAAAAGATGCTCAAACTCATTAATGAGTAGGGGGAAAAAGAAGTTAGACTTTTCCCTCTAAAATTGGAAAAATTATAAAGTTTGATAATATCTTCCAAAGGTAAGTATGAAGAGATATAGATATTACTGGTTGGGACATAAATGATTTTTTTTTGCAGTATGTATCAACATTAACATCTTCATATATGTATCAATATATGTATCTCCATATCCACCAATTTCACTTTTAGGTTGTTAACCTTCAAAATTACACATACATATATAGGCATGTATGCTACTGTTATTTGCAGCATAGTTTATAATATTTAAAATTTAGAATACCTTAAACGTTCCCCAGCAGGAGAATGGGATAATATATTATATTTTCATTTCAGGAAAACAACTCTGGAAGAGTTATATAGAGATAAAATTGAAATTGGAGAAATGGATGACAGGACAAGACTAATGGATAAATGTATCTATTAGGCATTATTGTGTTAACCCTAGTGACCTCATTATGAAAGACATTGAGAACAGAAAGAACCAATAATTTTCTAAAGTAAAGCAAAGAGGAATTAAACATTGATTTGAATAGAAAGGTGGTGAAAAAAGAGGAAAGAAAATAATATACCTGAGCTTCCTAATATATGGAATGAAGGGTAAAACTTTTCATAATTTCAGAAATAGTTGAATTTGAGTATGAAACTCTCACATACAAAGATTGGTGAAATACCTACTAGAAATGATATATAATGAATGTGTGAATTATGCAGTCTACGTAATGGATAAGCTACAAATTAATCTACGCTTTACCATCTTATATAAAATATTGGGTAAGTTAAGAATATGCATGAAGGAAGTCAAATTACCTGTCAATGTAAGCAAACTTGAAAGGTTGACTTTTTAGAACTTTGTCCAGCATCCAGCAGCTATGTTGAGGACCTACAAAGATGAGGAAAGCTATAACAAAACAACTGTTTTGTCAAGTCCATCAGTATCACTCTTAGAGTTTGATTCAATGTTCTAAAGGGAAGAAGAAGAGCAAACACAAAAGAGGCTATTTTTATAATGCTGGAGAGATTTTAAATATAGTGAACTTGGCCTACATTAAATGGATTTATTATTTACAAAGAACTGGACATAGTTTGGTCATTCTAAGGATAAGTGTTAGATTTGTAGTTTGTTTTGAAATTAAGCAAAAATAATTAAATTTAAATGTTCTCTTAATAAAGCACAGTGAGCATAGTTATAATAAAACTTCTTCAGAAAAGACAATATTTGTGCATTACTTGGAACCTAGTTGAGTTCAATTTTTTGAATAGCTTAATCTATGTTCAACTTAACTTCCTGCATTTTATTTATCTGAGGCTTTGCAAAGATATAGTAGGTATCTTTCACACAGTAAATTTCGCTGTGGATTTCAAGAGGGTTGCCACAAATCAATCGCCCACAAAAATCTCTCAGGCTGGTCCATAATGTCAAATGTAACAAACTCTGTAATTGAGTCTTTATCCAGCACAAAAATGAGATGGCTTCTGATCTAGTATTACACCAATAAAAAGCATGTCACTGGTTAGTAAGAACAGTTAAATCAGATCAAGTACATGACCCACAAGAGTGAGAGCGTGCATTCACATACCAGCTTTATGAAGCCAAAGTCCAGGCAACATGTTCACCATGTTGTCATAAATACCTCCAAGCTGGAGTTGATGTGGAGTGATATTTCCGTCTTGAAAGTGTTGTAATATACTTTGATACAAGGTAATGTATCAGGATACATGCAAATTTTTTAAATGTTAAAAAGATTCTGATAAATTACTGGGATATTCAAATCTCACCAGGTAAAACAGAAAGGCTGTGAGAAATAAGAAGGAAAGAAACCATAACAGAGCTGAAGAAAATGACAAAACTCTAAGACAAGTGGTACTATTACTTTAGGATGTCTTGCCACTTTGAGTCGAAAATATCCTATTTCCTCCCACCTTTTAAATGTATAACTGCGAAAGCCATAATGCTTAAAATGGCTTTATTATAAATTTTCCCATTACCTGATGACTATAGTCATATTAGATTGCTAGAAGTAGATGCAACGTTGTATACTTTTTTCACAGATGAAAAAAGAATTCTAGTCAGATTGCTTCACCTTCCATAGAGAACTCTCTAAAACAATGTCTTAATTCATTCTCAAAACTTCACAACCAAATTGTATGTAGTTGAGGCATCGTGGCTCCTCTAAAGATGAAGAAACTGGCATCCAGAAAAAGTAAGTGCCTTTCTGAAATCACACAGGAATTTAGCTCTTCAAATTGTTTCTTCCAGGAGATGCATTTATATAACCTGAAGAAAGAAAATCTGTCTCTTAAAATGATTGTATTAGTTTTCTAGGGCTGCCATAAAAAAGTACAACAACCTGGGTGGCTTAAACAACAGATATTAATTGTCTCACTGTTCAGTAGGCCAAAAGTCCAAAAATGAGAGGTTTGGGGGATTAGTTCCTTCTGAGGGCTGCGAAGGAAGGATCTGTTCTAGGCCCCTATCCTTGGCTTGTCAATGGCTACCTTCATATTCACATGGTGTTCATCCTATATCTTCTCATTTTCTTCTCTCTATGCATATCTATGTCCAACTCTCCTTTAATGAAAATACTAATATGAAAGTCATATTGGATTGGAACCCACACTAATGATCTCATTTTAACTTGATTACGTTTGTAAAGAGTCTGTTTCCAAATAAGATTACATTCTAAGGGGCTGAGGACCTCAGTTGAAATTAGGATTTCAATATACAAATTTTGGCAAGATGCAATTCAACCCTTGAAATGACCTTTGGCCTCATAATCCAAGGATGTAATATTATTGGTCTCCTCATTGCTAGCAAGTCAGTGCTGAGATTGAAGGTGGAGTGTCTGCCTTGCTCACCTTCCTTTTAGGATCCATGCTTACCTAAAGAAGTCAAACCTCAGCAATTATTTGGTACCACATGAACCTGCTCCTCTTGACCATGGTTAATTGTTCCACTGTGGGGAGATAATTGAGCTGAGATAATCAGATTCTCTTGGGAATTCTGAATTGGTGGCCCAAGAGCTGCTGGCCCATCTGCATTAGATTATTGAATTGGAGATACATATTTTTAGGATCTTTTTACTTTCTGGGCTTTCTGGACAACCAACCCTCTCCTTGGCTGTTGGTATTCTCCTTAGGATTGTATGGAACTCTATTATACTTCCAATAAACTCTTCTCTTTTCCTTTCCTCTCTCCTCCCCTCTTTTCCCTGCTCTCTTTCTTTCTCTCTTCTTTCCTTCTTTCCTTCCATCCCTCCCTCTCTCCCTCTTTCTTGCTTGCTTCTTTCTTCTTTCTTCTTTCCTTCTTTTGTTGTTTTTGTGTGTATGTGTCTTTTGAACAAATTTAGAGTAATTTCTCTCTCTCTCAACCACAAATTTGTTTAGAAAGGGCTAAATTTGTGGTTATCAAATTTGTTCTTAATGAACATTTCTTTTTGAATCCTAATAGACAGTACAAATAAACGGAGTCCACTCTGATAGGAAGAAAGTGGTGTCCTGACAAGTACCCACCCTCCAATTTTTGCCTTACTCCTTACCACCACTTCCACTGCAATCATCCTGCCATTGAAGGTCTCTCTGAAACCCTGGTTTTTTTTAAAAACTATGATTTAAAAATCCATGGCAGTAACTCCCCTCCTACCTCATTTTTAATGTCTTTCTCTATAATCAAAAATTCACTGTTTTTTTATTAGAAAGCAATTGAATTTGAGACAGTGATTTTCTTTTCTTTTTTAAAATTTATTTATTCACAAAAGACACAGAGAAAGAGAGGTAGACGTAGGCAGAAGGAAAAGCAGACTCCCCATAGGGAGCCTGATGTAGGACTCGATACCAGGACCCCAGGATCACGCCCTGAGTCAAAGGCAGACGCTTAACCACTGAGCCCCCCAGGTGTCCTGAGAATATGATTTTCTATCTATGAATAGCCATTATAAAAAATATACCTAAAAAGAAATCAGGGAAAGCCAACAAGTTTCAGATAGATGAGAACATACCTTGAGGTGAATTGTACTTAGAAATCCAAAAGCATAGTTTCTTTCACACGCCTTTTATTTTTTAAATGTTATGTATTTATTTATTTGAGAGAGAGTAAGAGGAAGGAGCAGAGGGAGAGAGAGAAGCAGACTCCTCATTGAGTAGAGGGCCAACTTGGCTGGATTCCAGGACCCTGGGATCATAACCTAAGCCAAAAGCAGATGCTTAACCAACTAAATCACCCAGGTGCCCCTCCTCCACACCCCTTGAGGGACAAAAACTTTCATATTTCTGACTGTACTCCTTGTTTTCTCAAATGTCCAGAAGCTATTTATCATTTTCAGCAATGTAGAGTTTGATAAATGAAGGAAAGTAGATTCTAATTACAAATAATTGATCACTTGTATGAGAGGAACATTTTTTAATATGTGAAAGAAACTTATCAATTGAGCAAGATATGTGAATAATTTTAATATCTTTATCTTATTTTTGTGAAGAGCAATTTATTGTAGGCTATAAAGAAATACTTAGGACATGCAGGAGATATAAAGAAAAATAACATGATCTCATTAACAGGGTTTTAATTCTAAAATATCAAATATTTGTATTGAATAAGGATCCTTTTCTTCCTCAATTAAATGTGCATGTGAGGTTGTGTGTGGAAGTGAAATTGGTGTCTGAATGTGGTATGGAGAAAGTATATTAAATGAGACATAATTGGCATTTCAGAAGAGCTAATTATCTGCAGATGATCCTGACTTGCTCCAGGGCCCTTTTTTTTCAATATGAATGTGTCATATAGTGCCATCTTTAATAAAAGATAAATAAATAATAGGAATCAGAAGGGCAGGAATCCGGAGCCCTGAACTTTGGACCATCTAAATGAACTTACTGTGCCTTAGATTCCTTGTCTGTAAAATAAAGAATGTAAACTATAATGTATATTCTACTGATTTTAGAAAGTGCATGTTGCAAACCAAATTCTGATCAGTGATGTCACACTGCACAATTCCAGGTGGCACCCCTCACATAGAATACACAGGAGCCCAGATTTGATGAGTCAATATTTTAATTAATTCTATCTTGTTCTCATTGCAATTAATTAGTATCATGGCCAGATTTTACTAAGCATACCGAGTTTAATTTATAGACACATAAATCACTGACAAAGTCCTTTGGCATTTCAATGTAAGAGATGGTAAGCTTTCTCAATAGATCTTTTGATAGCATTTCCATTTTGAAAAATGGATTAGCCAAGAATTATAACTAAAATAAAGAAGAGCCTGTGAAATGAGGAAAATCACATTAAAACTATAATCCATTTTCTAGACTAGGAAGTCTTTGTTTTTATTTTTGATCAAGTCTCTTTCTAAAGGTGAATAAATAAGGAGCAAATGTGAAACTAAGTGAAACATTCTTCAGACCTTCTCATAAATGGTGTCTTGCTTGCTAAATCTTGTTTTAAAAGTCATTCTTTCTTGATCAATGTGTGACAATCACCAGTTATGTCTAGTCATATAACTAGTTTAGTTTATCTCATAGAATTTATCTCAATCCTATGTTTTTTGGCTATGCATTTACTTATCTGTATCTCCACTAAAATAAGCTTCATGATTATGAAGACATTGCCCATCTTGCTCATCATTGTATCCCCAATGTTTAAAATAGGTTCTGGAACACAGATGGTGTGCAATTGAGATTTTTTGAATAAGTAAGTGAGAATAATTCTCTGTCTGAAGAAACAAGTAGTAGGGGTCCCCAAGTGGCTCAGTTGGTTAAGGGTCTGCATTCAGCTCAGGTCATGATCCTGGGGTCTTGGGATCAAGCTCTATATCAGGCTTCCTGCTCAGCTGGGAGCCTGCTTCTCTCTCTCCCTCTGCCCCACCCCCCAGCTCATGTTCTCTTCCTCTCATGCTGTCTCTCTCTCTTTCATAAATAAATAAATAAATAAATAAATAAATAAATAAACAAACCTTTAAAAGAGAAAGAAAGAAGTAGTAGAGCATAGTGATTAATGGCAAGTTTACCAGACATCAACAACCTGTTTTCAAATCCAAGCAGGATCAGCTACATAATTTGTGGAGCCCAATACAAAATTAAAATTAAGAGTACCTTCTTCAAGTTATATAAGGAATTTGACACAGCAACTGTAGAACATTAAATCAAACTTGGGCCCTTCTAAATATAGGATCCTTCAAAGCAACTACGCAGGTTGCATGGATGCCCATGAAGTTGATCCTGAGTAACCTTGGGCAAGATGCTTGAACTTCCAGTACCTTTTTACTTGTATCTATTATATTTCTTTTTAAGATTGTTGTGACAATTAAATGAATTAATATATCGAAAACTCCTAGAACTATGTGGTTCATAATAGATACTGTATGTGTTAATGTTTCTCATAATAAATATATATTGTTGATGTATAATGAAATAATGTTATTATTGTTATCATTCTTTTCTGCTGTATTCCTAGAGCAATGAATAAATAACAAGGAACTAATAAATTGTGTTGAATAAGAAAAAAGAAAGAAAGAAAATCCATGTTGTCAAATTGAACCATTTGCAAGTATAAGACGTGGCGTACAGAGAGGCATAAATGGAACTTGCAGAGTTTTTATAAATGTTATTTATTTATTTAATTTTTAAAATGTTATTTATTTTGATTAAATTGCCAGTAGATATCAATGCAAACTAAGTACTTTTTAAACTCAGAACATCGGCCACGGGACAGCCCCCAGGCACATAGACTGGCCACAGCCAGCCTGGCCCGCCTGGGCCAAATAAATAAATAAATAAATAAATAAAATAAAATAAACTCAGAACATCATAAAATAAAAAAGGAATTAATTGAGGATTAAATCTATAATTTTGGAATAAAACTTTATTCAGTTAATTTTAGTATACAAATACATACATGGGCACATAGTTTATAATGACATTAGGTAACATGTGATAAGGTTTTCTTATTAATTTCTACTAATTTCCTAGTAAAGAACGGGTGATCCATTCTGTCAGATGCAATTAAAAGAAATATCTGTTTTCATCTATTCTCCTCTTGGCATTTCTTTTATTATCTTGCCCTTTCCATGTCCTAAAGCCATTTTTTAAAGTCTTATCTTGAATAAAGGGCCTTCATTTTAAAAAATTATTACATATAGCAAAATTCCATGATGACAACATATAGACTTATCAAATATAACATTTTATCATATTTGCTTTAGATTAAGAAGTACAGATTCAATAAATCCAGCCATTCAATCATTTTAATTTTTTTTAGCTTCTACTATATGCCAAGTGCTGTTCTTGCCACAAGAGGTACAAGAGAACAATGAAGCAATGTCCCTACTCCTGGGAATTTACATTCTAATGAGCATGAGGTAAACCGAAACACCAATAGAAAATATACATATTATATACAAAGCACATGGTATGTCAGTAGTTGAGACATACTGTGGAGAAATTTATGCAGGGAAAGGAAAGAAGATAAGAGAAAAGGCAATTTTAGATAAAGGTGGTCAAGGAAAGCGACTCTGATCTGATGGCTTGAAACAGTTCTCCATGAGGCACGAGGACAACCCTTGTGGAAAGGTGTACCTAGAAGATTGAAGGAGAAGCCTCCAGGACTGCAGAAATGGAAATGCTGTTATTATTACTATGTGACTATACATAAAAAAAAATGTATATAGTATATTTTTAAACTCTATATCATGTATATCATACTAGATAGATTATGTTGCATTTTCTCAACATTACATTATACAAGATTTATCCAGGTTATATGCATTATTTCACTTATTTAAACTATGGTATATTATGCCATTGAACTAATAATACATTATATTAATAATATTAATAATAATATCAATACCTTATGGTAGATGCTTATGCAGCCCCCTTTATAATAAAATGCATTTGTTCTATTTTAATTTTTTAAAAAGATTTTATTTATTTATTCATGAGATATACACAGAGAGAGCCAGAGACATAGGCAGAGGGAGAAGCAGGCTCCCTGCAGGGGAGCCTGATGCGGGACTTGATTTCAGGATCCCGGGATCACAACTTGAACTAAAGGCAGATGCTCAACCCCTAAGCCACACAGGTGCCCAAAAATGCTTTTAGATATTAATGTATACATATTTCTGTGCACAGCTTCTGAAGTTTCCGTAGGCATTGTATCTGAAAAATAAACTATTGGTTTGAAGGATAGACATCTTTAGCCAGACATAATTGAATCGCTTTTGTATGTGTTCTATCAATTTACTTTTCCATTAGCCTCTATGAAAATTCATAACTATCCATATCACCATCAATGTGATTTTAATTTAGTCAGATATTTCTTTTGACGAATTGGAAATCATACTCATTGTGTTTTACTCTAAATTCTTCTGATTTCTATTGAGTTGGGCATTCTTGCATATGTTCATGAATATTCTATTGTCCTCTTGTGTAAATTCCCTGTTCATATCCTTCACTGTTTTTTTATTTGATTATTTATAGTTTTATTATTAATTTAGAAGAGCTTTTTCTCTTTCTTTCTCACTGGATGTTAATTCTTGATTGGTTAGGTGTATTAACAAATGAATCCCTGAGTCCGGTTTCTCTTGTTTGTTACGTGGCTTAAACAATAAGGAAAACTTATTTTTCTATGCAGCACAAATTACAGAGTAGGTGTCTTAAAGGTTGGTCAGTTCAATGGCTTCAGTAATCATCAAGAATACAGTTTCTTTCGATCTTCAGGTCAGCCATGCTTAACATTTCTCTTTCACCCTTTGGTTTTTTGTTCCTGTCCTTGTCACTGGGTGGCTGCCATATAGGCATCACATCAAGACATGGAAAAAGCTACTAGAAAAAGTGCCTGTGTGATCTTTTAAAAGTAAGCAAATCTTTCTGAGGAACACCCATCACATTCATGCAGCATTGGTTAAGGAGTTACTCCAAACCAATCATAAGCAAAGAGAATGCTAAAAATCAATAACTGACTAGCCCTTTCACACTCCTGAACTGGGAATGGTGTCCCCTTCTTTGAGAGATAAGCCTCTGAACCCCATCAGACTTCTTTTAGCAAGGAATATGAGAATAGATGTCTAGTTTGTCTACAATGCAAAGTGAATGCTATGGTTATGATAATAGTTTGTAGCTATTGTAAATGGAATCTCTGGCTACCTGCATTTTCTTTTTTTTTTTTTTTTTAAGATTTTATTTATGTATTTATTCATGAGAGACAGAAAGAGAGAGAGAGAGAGAGAGGCAGAGACACAGGCGTGAGGGAGGAGCAGGCCCCATGTGGGGATCCTGATGTGGGACTTGATCTTGGGTCCCCAGGATCACGCCCTGGGCTGAAGGCAGTGCTAAACTGCTGAGCCACCCAGGCCGCCCTGGCTACCTGCATTTTCTAAATGTTTATTACTGATTTACAGTGATGCCAATAATTATATGATTTTTTTTGTTAGCAACCTTGCTGAATTCCCTTAATAGCTCAAATAACATAACAGTAGGTTTGCTTGGAATTTTAATGAATATTGTCATATATTAAGGACAATTGTATTTTCTTTTTCATTGCTTATTCCTTCTTATTTCTTTTCCTTCTTGTATTGGCTAGGACTTCTGATATAATGGTAAATAATAGTAGAGATAGAATCTTTGTCTTGGGAGGAGGAGCAAGATGGCGGAAGAGCACGGTCTCCAAATCACCTGTCTCCACCAAACTACCTAGAAAACCTTCAAATTATCCTGAAAATCTATGAATTCGGCCTGAGATTTAAAGAGAGACCAGCTGGAATGCTACAGTGAGAAGAGTTCGCGCATCTATCAAGGTAGGAAGACGGGGAAAAAGAAGTAAAGGAACAAAGGCCTCCAAGGGGGAGGGGCCCGCGAGGAGCCGGGCTGAGGCCGGGGCGAGTGTCCCCAGGACAGGAGAGCCCCGTCCCGGAGACGCAGGAGCTGCACCGACCTTCCCGGGTGGAAAGGGGCTCGCGGGGAGGTGGAGCAGGACCCAGGAGGGCGGGGATGCCCTCGGGCTCCCCGGGACAGTAACAGAGCAACTGCGCGCCCAGGAGATGCGCCGAGCTCCCTAAGGGCTGCAGCGCGCACGGCGGGACCCGGAGCGGCTGAAGGGGCTCGGGGGCGGCTCCGCGGAGGGGGCTGCGGGGCCCCGGGAGCAGCTCGGAGGGGCTCGGGCAGAGGAAGAGGCTCCGTGGAGGGGGCTGCGCGGTTCCAGGAGCAGCTCGGAGGGGCTCGGGCGGCGGCTCCGTGGAGGGGGCTGCGCGGCCCGGGAGCGCGAATCCACCAGCGCAGGCTCCGGAGCACAGGGCGCCGGGACACAGCCCAGGATCCGGCCTCCCCCAGGACAGGCAGAGGCCGGGAGGGCCCAGGACAGCAAGGACGCTCCTGCCCCAGCTGAGCAGATCAGCGGCCCCGCCCCGGAGCCTCCAGGCCCTGCAGACGGAGTTCCTGCCGGAGCTGAATCCAGGTTTCCAGAGCTGCCCCGCCACTGGGGCTGTTCCTCCTGCGGCCTCACGGGGTAAACAACCCCCACCGAGCCCTGCACCAGGCAGGGGCACAGCAGCTCCCCCAACTGCTAACACCTGAAAATCAGCACAACAGGCCCCTCCCCCAGAACACCAGCTAGACTGACAACTTCCAGGAGAAGCCAAGGACTTAAAGAACACAGAATCAGAAGATACTCCCCGGTGGTTCTTTTTTTGTTTGTTTGTTTTTGTTTTTGTTTTTGTTTTTGTTTTGTTTTGCTTTTTGATTTGTTTCCTTCCCCCACCCCCTTTTTTTCTCCTTTCTTTTTCTTTCTCTTTTTCTTCTTTTTTTTTTTTTTTTTCGTTTTTTTTTCTTTTTCTTCCCTTTTTTTTTCTCTTTCTCTTTTCTTTCCTTCTTTCTCTCCTCTCTTTTTCTCTTTTTCCCAATACAACTTGCTTTTGGCCACTCTGCACTGAGCAAAATGACTAGAAGGAAAACCTCACCTCAAAAGAAAGAATCAGAAACAGTCCTCTCTCCCACAGAGTTACAAAATCTGGATTACAATTCAATGTCAGAAAGCCAATTCAGAAGCACTATTATACAGCTACTGGTGGCTCTAGAAAAAAGTATAAAGGACTCAAGAGACTTCATGACTGCAGAATTTAGAGCTAATCAGGCAGAAATTAAAAACCAATTGAATGAGATGCAATCCAAACTAGAAGTCCTAACGACGAGGGTTAACGAGGTGGAAGAACGAGTGAGTGACCTAGAAGACAAGTTGACAGCAAAGAGGGAAACTGAGGAAAAAAGAGACAAACAATTAAAAGACCATGAAGATAGATTAAGGGAAATAAACGACAGCCTGAGGAAGAAAAACCTACGTTTAATTGGGGTTCCCGAGGGCGCCGAAAGGGACAGAGGGCCAGAATATGTATTTGAACAAATTCTAGCTGAAAACTTTCCTAATCTGGGAAGGGAAACAAGCATTCAGATCCAGGAAATAGAGAGATCCCCCCCCTAAAATCAATAAAAACCGTTCAACACCTCGACATTTAATTGTGAAGCTTGCAAATTCCAAAGATAAGGAGAAGATCCTTAAAGCAGCAAGAGACAAGAAATCCCTGACTTTTATGGGGAGGAGTATTAGGGTAACAGCAGACCTCTCCACAGAGACCTGGCAGGCCAGAAAGGGCTGGCAGGATATATTCAGGGTCCTAAATGAAAAGAACATGCAACCAAGAATACTTTATCCAGCAAGGCTCTCATTCAAAATGGAAGGAGAGATAAAGAGCTTCCAAGACAGGCAGCAACTAAAAGAATATGTGACCTCCAAACCAGCTCTGCAAGAAATTTTAAGGGGGCCTCTTAAAATTCCCCTTTAAGAAGAAGTTCAGTGGAACAGTCCACAAAAACAAAGACTGAATAGATATCATGATGACACTAAACTCATATCTCTCAATAGTAACTCTGAATGTGAACGGGCTTAATGACCCCATCAAAAGGCGCAGGGTTTCAGACTGGATAAAAAAGCAGGACCCATCTATTTGCTGTCTACAAGAGACTCATTTTAGACAGAAGGACACCTACAGCCTGAAAATAAAAGGTTGGAGAACCATTTACCATTCGAATGGTCCTCAAAAGAAAGCAGGGGTAGCCATCCTTATATCAGATAAACTAAAATTTACCCCAAAGACTGTAGTGAGAGATGAAGAGGGACACTATATCATACTTAAAGGATCTATTCAACAAGAGGACTTAACAATCCTCAATATATATGCTCCGAATGTGGGAGCTGCCAAATATATAAATCAATTATTAACCAAAGTGAAGAAATACTTAGATAATAATACACTTATACTTGGTGACTTCAATCTAGCTCTTTCTATACTCGATAGGTCTTCTAAGCAAAACATCTCCAAAGAAACGAGAGCTTTAAATGATACACTGGACCAGATGGATTTCACAGATATCTACAGAACTTTACATCCAAACTCAACTGAATACACATTCTTCTCAAGCGCACATGGAACTTTCTCCAGAATAGACCACATATTGGGTCACAAATCGGGTCTGAACCGATACCAAAAGATTGGGATTGTCCCCTGCATATTCTCGGACCATAATGCCTTGAAATTAGAACTAAATCACAACAAGAAGTTTGGAAGGACCTCAAACACATGGAGGTTAAGGACCATCCTGCTAAAAGATAAAAGGGTCAACCAGGAAATTAAGGAAGAATTAAAAAGATTCATGGAAACTAATGAGAATGAAGATACAACCGTTCAAAATCTTTGGGATGCAGCAAAAGCAGTCCTAAGGGGGAAATACATCGCAATACAAGCATCCATTCAAAAACTGGAAAGAACTCAAATACAAAAGCTAACCTTACACATAAAGGAGCTAGAGAAAAAACAGCAAATAGATCCTACACCCAAGAGAAGAAGGGAGCTAATAAAGATTCGAGCAGAACTCAACGAAATCGAGACCAGAAGAACTGTGGAACAGATCAACAGAACCAGGAGTTGGTTCTTTGAAAGAATTAATAAGATAGATAAACCATTAGCCAGCCTTATTAAAAAGAAGAGAGAGAAGACTCAAATTAATAAAATCATGAATGAGAAAGGAGAGATCACTACCAACACCAATGAAATACAAACGATTTTAAAAACATATTATGAACAGCTATACGCCAATAAATTAGGCAATCTAGAAGAAATGGACGCATTCCTGGAAAGCCACAAACTACCAAAACTGGAACAGGAAGAAATAGAAAACCTGAACAGGCCAATAACCAGGGAGGAAATTGAAGCAGTCATCAAAAACCTCCCAAGACACAAGAGTCCAGGGCCAGATGGCTTCCCAGGAGATTTTATCAAACGTTTAAAGAAGAAATCATACCTATTCTCCTAAAGCTGTTTGGAAAGATAGAAAGAGATGGAGTACTTCCAAATTCGTTCTATGAAGCCAGCATCACCTTAATTCCAAAGCCAGACAAAGACCCCGCCAAAAAGGAGAATTACAGACCAATATCCCTGATGAACATGGATGCAAAAATTCTCAACAAGATACTGGCCAATAGGATCCAACAGTACATTAAGAAAATTATTCACCATGACCAAGTAGGATTTATCCCTGGGACACAAGGCTGGTTCAACACCCGTAAAACAATCAATGTGATTCATCATATCAGCAAGAGAAAAACCAAGAACCATATGATCCTCTCATTGGATGCAGAGAAAGCATTTGACAAAATACAGCATCCATTCCTGATCAAAACTCTTCAGAGTGTAGGGATAGAGGGAACATTCCTCGACATCTTAAAAGCCATCTATGAAAAGCCCACAGCAAATATCATTCTCAATGGGGAAGCACTGGGAGCCTTTCCCCTAAGATCAGGAACAAGACAGGGATGTCCACTCTCACCACTGCTATTCAACATAGTACTGGAAGTCCTAGCCTCAGCAATCAGACAACAAAAAGACATTAAAGGCATTCAGATTGGCAAAGAAGAAGTCAAACTCTCCCTCTTCGCCGATGACATGATACTCTACATAGAAAACCCAAAAGTCTCCACCCCAAGATTGCTAGAACTCATACAGCAATTCGGTAGCGTGGCAGGATACAAAATCAATGCCCAGAAGTCAGTGGCATTTCTATACACTAACAATGAGACTGAAGAAAGAGAAATTAAGGAGTCAATCCCATTTACAATTGCACCCAAAAGCATAAGATACCTAGGAATAAACCTCACCAAAGATGTAAAGGATCTATACCCTCAAAACTATAGAACACTTCTGAAAGAAATTGAGGAAGACACAAAGAGATGGAAAAATATTCCATGCTCATGGATTGGCAGAATTAATATTGTGAAAATGTCAATGTTACCCAGGGCAATATACACGTTTAATGCAATCCCTATCAAAATACCATGGACTTTCTTCAGAGAGTTAGAACAAATTATTTTAAGATTTGTGTGGAATCAGAAAAGACCCCGAATAGCCAGGGGAATTTTAAAAAAGAAAACCATATCTGGGGGCATCACAATGCCAGATTTCAGGTTGTACTACAAAGCTGTGGTCATCAAGACAGTGTGGTACTGGCACAAAAACAGACACATAGATCAGTGGAACAGAATAGAGAACCCAGAAGTGGACCCTGAACTTTATGGTCAACTAATATTCGATAAAGGAGGAAAGACTATCCATTGGAAGAAAGACAGTCTCTTCAATAAATGGTGCTGGGAAAATTGGACATCCACATGCAGAAGAATGAAACTAGACCACTCTCTTTCACCATACACAAAGATAAACTCAAAATGGATGAAAGATCTAAATGTGAGACAAGATTCCATCAAAATCCTAGAGAAGAACACAGGCAACACCCTTTTTGAACTCGGCCATAGTAACTTCTTGCAAGATACATCCACGAAGGCAAAAGAAACAAAAGCAAAAATGAACTATTGGGACTTCATCAAGATAAGAAGCTTTTTCACAGCAAAGGATACAGTCAACAAAACTAAAGACAACCTACAGAATGGGAGAAGATATTTGCAAATGACATATCAGATAAAGGGCTAGTTTCCAAGATCTATAAAGAACTTATTAAACTCAACACCAAAGAAACAAACAATCCAATCATGAAATGGGCAAAAGACATGAACAGAAATCTCACAGAAGAAGACATAGACATGGCCAACATGCACATGAGAAAATGCTCTGCATCACTTGCCATCAGGGAAATACAAATCAAAACTACAATGAGATACCACCTCACACCAGTGAGAATGGGGAAAATTAACAAGGCAGGAAACAACAAATGTTGGAGAGGATGCGGAGAAAAGGGAACCCTCTTACACTGTTGGTGGGAATGTGAACTGGTGCAGCCACTGTGGAAAACTGTGTGGAGGTTCCTCAAACAGTTAAAAATATACCTGCCCTACGACCCAGCAATTGCACTGTTGGGGATTTACCCCAAAGATACAAATGCAATGAAACGCTGGGACACCTGCACCCCGATGTTTCTAGCAGCAATGGCCACGATAGCCAAACTGTGGAAGGAGCCTCGGTGTCCAACGAAAGATAAATGGATAAAGAAGATGTGGTTTATGTATACAATGGAATATTACTCAGCTATTAGAAATGACAAATACCCACCATTTGCTTCAACGTGGATGGAACTGGAGGGTATTATGCTGAGTGAAGTAAGTCAGTCGGAGAAGGACAAACATTATATGTTCTCATTCATTTGGGGAATATAAATAATAGTGAAAGGGAAAATAAGGGAAGGGAGAAGAAATGTGTGGGAAATATCAGAAAAGGAGACAGAACATAAAGACTGCTAACTCTGGGAAACGAACTAGGGGTGGTAGAAGGGGAGGAGGGCGGGGGGTGGGAGTGAATGGGTGACGGGCACTGGGTGTTATTCTGTATGTTAGTAAATTGAACACCAATAAAAAAAAAAAAAGGAATCTTTGTCTTGATTCTAATTTTTACAGTAACTATTTTTCTGAATAGCCTCATATACTAGAACTATCTGTGCATTTGGATATTTCTAAGGGAGGTATCCAGCCCCAAAGATATCAAATTTGTAACAGTTATGCATGATAGAAATGAATTATGTTGTGAGGGCTTGAGATTCCCATTGAAAGAAGTTTCCAAGTAACGGCTTGCCAACTTCTTGTTAAGTATAGTAACAATAAATCAACATTATCTAAAAAATAGGACCCTGGATTATACCCAAACCATTAGATATTCCCTTGACACCCTCCCCGCCCATATGAGTAAGCAGGGATCCATTTCTTGACACATTCATCCATTTTCTTCACACAACAAACTTAAAAAAAAAAAAAAAGACTAACTCTAGGATAGGCTTAGGGAACTCATACTATAAAAAAATTTAGAACTTGTCTCTGCCCTCTTAGAAACTAGATTTATGTCAAAGAAAAATATATACATATATTAATTAGTTACAGAATTACATAGTAAGAGCTACAAAGAGCTATACAAAATGCTAGGAAATGAATGCTGAAAAATTCACCTACATGTAAAATTTAAGAAAAAAGAGGTTGCAGTTCTATAGATGGGTACATTATAGAGAGTATGCAGTGGAAGTGCACAATAGCAGCAGAGTCAAATGTCACAAAATTGGGCAGACATGGAAAATGACATTCATATTCTTTAGTGAAAGCTCAGGTTCTCTTAGTCCATTCAGGTTCTGAGGAAGGCTTCTGTTTGTCTTGTTAAATCCAACAGCTATTGCTGTATTTTACTGTTGTTTGGTTACTGTGGTTGCTTAGCCACGTTCAAGTTCCCAAGTTGGTTGATGCTTCTGGGACAATGTCTGGGGAAAAGGAAACAAGACTAGTAGGTGGGGGAAGACCGGGGCGAAGGGATGTGTATGCGTGAGAAGAGATATTATATTCTTCTTCCTTTTGGATCCTGGTACATGGGAGTTTGTCACAAACTGCTAATAGCCTTGAGACCTAATGCTTCAGTGGTAGAGTGTGTCCTTGCCAGTGTCAAGTAAGAAAAGTGGTGGAACTGAAATAAAGCAAAAGTATTAACTTGGGATCTCAGAATTGTAACTTGGGGAGCACAGATTTGAGTAGAACCCCAAATTGTGTCCTCTAGGGAACAAAAGTCAAGGGTTTTAAAAAACAAAAAAAGAATGCTTGTGTGTGTTGTTTACAAAGAATTTTAGATGTTGGTGGCAGAAAACTAAACTTGGCTGAATATATATAACTGGCTACTAAGGCTATCACCAAGCAGTTTCTTACTGCAGCAAAGTTGCAGGTGTTCAGGGAGAGTCTTTGGAATAGTTGCAGTGTGGCCCAGTTCAAAATTCATGGTTTCATCTGGTTAGGACGTGACCCCCCACCCTGTTCCATTTTTAAACTCTTGACCATAAGTGACTCCTTTCCATTTCACCTTTCATACTAAGTAACTGGTAAAGAAGTCCCCTTACTAGTCTACTCTAGCCTAAAACATTAACTCCAATTTGAAATTCTTTCATTCTGACAGCAAAAAAAAAAAAAAAAAAAAAAAAAAAATCAGCTTTGAATCCTGATGAAGTGTAATGCAACCACCAGTGATCCAGTCTCTTACAAAATACACAGTATTCACAATGTGCCCCCATTCACAATTCCCCACAAAGAGGAGAAGAGATCAACCTTGTATTTATAATTGAAACCCAGTAAGGGCTGCTCTGTGAGGGTTTTTCATCTTGTGAATCCAAGTCCATCTGGACGAAAAGATAAAACTTAACATAGATCATACGAATGGCACACACAGATTACATTCCAGAATTGTCATTAAAAGGCTTTTACCAAGTTAGAGATCCTCAGTGTCATCCAAAGGTTGACGCTACCCTGTGACTTCTTGAAGAATTAAATTACAATCTGAGAATTTCAATAAACCAACGTTCAATTAGTACCATTGTTTGTTTTTCCTTAGTCTTGTCAAAAGGAAGATTAATGTGAAGGTTTTTTTCCTGCGCTCAATATAGCTTCCCATATAGAAATGTGGTAGCTGGATCAAAATTCCATTTAGATGTGGAGAAACTCACTAGTGTGTGATGAACTTTCACCTTTCCTCCAGTTTCCCTTGCCTTTATTTTTTTTTTCCCCCGAGTAAGTAACCACTTACAGTGTTTAAACCTCCCCGTTCACCCTCCCTCTCTCCTGTGATGCTGAATACTATAATCCTGGGTCTCACTGCATAGGTGGAAACAAAAAGAGTTTGCAAAGGTGTAAGTTAAGAGAAAACACCTGTAGGGTCATTTCATAAATGGAATCACTAAGAAGCAGTGCTTCTTGCTGGGAAATAGCACAGAACCTTTAAATCACAGAAATTAGAGACAGGAGACCCGTCAGGTCACCTTGTCCACCTCCTATAGCAGCTTTATGTGTTTTGTGTGAAATGACATGAACAGTGAAGCATTTCTAGCAGCCCTGGGGAGACCCCACTCTTCGGTAATGCATCTTCCTGTTGAGAAAATGTCACTGAGAGCAGTTCAGCTTTTCTTTTGCCTAATATCACATTGTTCTGGTTTGCTATAGCCTTTAAAAATGCAATCGCACTTACTTTTGCTCCTCCATCTTTAAAACCTACAGCCTTGTAATGCTACATTATTACTGTCTTCCTTTGTAATTACTTCAGCCAAGCTATACAAATTTGCCTCTTAAATACTAACTTAAAAATCAGTCCCCATTGCTAAATCTGTTGCTTTTCTGAAGGATTATTCATTGCACTCCTATTCACTTGGATTCAGGAACTGTTTCTCATAGTTTCATGGTAAATGTGTGTTTATAGAATCCAGAAGTTTTGCTCAATTTTTATTGAAATGAAGATGATGTTCAAGCCAGTGACTGGACCTCACATTTCCATTAAGATTCAGAGAAATTTGCTGCCAGCAACTAAAGTCATGATTTATTTTTCTCCAAGACATCATCAAATTTAGTATCCCACAGATTTTAATACTTCTTAGTTTATCAGGCTATCCAGGCATGTATCTGAATAAACATTGTCATTTAATACCTCTTGCTCTGGGCAAGACCCAAGGATAGCTATGTGACTGACACTTTCTCGAACGAATTATTCCTTCTATAAGTATTTTTAAATGTCATATATTACACTACCTTCTATAAGATAAAACTTCACATTCTGCAGTTACAAAGCCCCCACTTCTCCTAGTTTAGAAAATGGAGACATAATCTCCACTCAAGGTGTTTGGGTGGATAAAAAGTCAGTTGACCTTCATTCTTTGCCCATCTCATTGCATGTTTTGCCCATCTCATTGCATGTTAGTTTTCAGCTGATCTCCATTTGGAGATTAATTGAGGTGCCCAAAATGTGGGCATTATGATGGCTCAAACTTAAAACTCTTCCAACCCTGAGAAGGATGATGTTGAGAGAAAGAGTTACTTATCTGGAGTTAACTTCTGGAGACTTGACTGACAGCAGGAGCTGGATTCTTGCCCATACATGACAGTTGAGTAGTGATAACAAACATATGACTTCTTTCAGAGGGGATCAGAATATTTTTGGACCAATAAAACAAAGACTCCAATGAACTGGTCTCAAAAGGAAAGAGGGAGAGGGGAGGGATTGCCAGAACAGGGGAAGGGAGAGAAGATCAAGGGAGAGAGGGCTGGTAGATCTAGAGAGATAGGGAAGGAGACAAAGAATTAGTGTGTTGGATTCTTACTATGCAAATACATGCTTGATATACATTATCTTATTTACTCATTACTGAAACAATTTCCAGGTAGGTAAGTAGAAAACAGGTCTGTCTAACTCTCTGGCTCATACCCTTCCAATTTCCCAGTGCTGCACTATTTTTCAATGACGTGAGATTAATGAGACAATAATGTTGGTAAAGTGTTCCAATTTCCTTTGAGAAAAAAAGCCATAAAATTTTATTGTTATTGTTACTCTTATTATTGAAGTCAGTGAATGCTTTACTAGTGCCATTGATGTACCTAAAATTACTCTCATTTATTTCATTTAGAGGAATAAAGTCTAAAAATAAGAACAAGCATATTTATTGGGATTTAGATCCAGCCAGTTATCTAGTTCAACTGAAACTTTTGCCAATCAGGATCCTAAGGACTAAATCTGTGACTATGATCATAGAGGGTCTTAGGGGAAGTTGAAAACTATAACCCAGTAGATGCTCTTTCTAATGCTGCCTCTCCCAAGAAGTAGGAAAGGAGGTGAAGGGTGAGTAATATTCCATTGTGTATATATATCCCATCTTCTCTATCCATTCATCTGTTGAAGGACATTGTGGCTCCTTCCACAGTTTGGCTATTGTGGACATTGCTGCTATGGACATAGGGGTGCAGGTGTCCTAGTGTTTCACTACATCTGTATCTTTGGGGCAAAATCCCAGTAGTGCAATCGCTGGGTCATAGGGTAGCTCTATTTTTAACTTCTTGAGGAACCTCCATACTGTTTTCCAGAGTGGCTGTACCAGTTCACATTCCCACCAACAGTGCAAGAGGGTTCCCCTTTCTCCACATCCTCTCCAACATTTGTTATTTCCTATCTTGTTAGTTTTCGCCATTTTCACTGGTGTGCTTTTGATCTGTATTTTCCTGATGGCAAGTGATGTGGAGCATTTTTTCATGTGCTTGTTGGCCATGTCTATGTCTTCTTTAGAGACAAATACCTACCATTTGCTTCAATGTGGGTGAAACTGGAGTTATGCTGAGTGAAATAAGTCAATCAGAGAAGGACAATCATATGGTTTCACTCATACATGGAATATAAGAAATAGTGAAAGGGACTATAAGGGAAAGGAAAGGAACTGAGTGGGAAAAATTAGAGAGGGAGACAAACCATGAGAGACTCCTGACTCTGGGAAACAAACAAACGGTTGCGGAAGGGGAGGTGGGTGGGGGATGGGGTATCTGGGTGACAGGCACTGAGGAGGGCACTTGATGGGATGAGCACTGGGTGTTATAACATATGTTGGCAAATTGAATTAAATTTTAAAAATAAAAAAAATACCCCAATAGGGACAATAAAAAAAAGAAAGAAAGAGGGTAAATTCAGGTGAAAGTCCCCAAAACATTCAGTCTTCTAACTCTAATTGTTAAAGAATGAATGCAGTAATACATCCTCTCCGTGTTTGTAGAAATAACAAGGGGCTCAATTCAGATAATTGACTTTGCCAAGAGGGCATTTTTCCCCTTTTCTATGAAAAAGAGTTAATTGTACTAGTTATGAAAAACAAAATTATGTAAAGGACAGGAAGGCATTGTAAAGGGACGTGGTGTTAGGCACACATTCAATTGCGCACTAGAACACTGGCAGGGCTATTTTACTTTTGCCATTTTTAAAAGTCTCTATCCTAGGAAATAATTCAGTTTTCTTCCAAAAAGTTGCATATCTGCACAATAATCACCAGCTAGACCTGTAATTTAAGACTAATGAGAATTTGATCCGAGTTTTTAGTGTGGCTCTTATGTATAGTCATCATTTGCCTAGCTTGGGGTTTCTTATGTTCAGATTTTTCAACATTCTCTCTCTCTCTCTCTCTCTCCTCCTCTCTCCCTCTCTCTCTCCCTCTCATTTATTTGTATTTGTATTTTTATTTTTTAAAAAGATTTTATTTAGTTATTCATGTGAGACACACACGGAGAGAAAGGCAGAGACACAGGCAGAGGGAGAAGCAGGCTCCATGCAGGGAGCCTGACGTGGGACTCGATCCAGGAACCCCAGGATCACGCCCTGGGCGGAAGGCAGGCGCTAAACCACTGAGCCACCCAGGGATCCCCTGTTTTTTATTTTTTTTTAAAGGTTTTATTTATTTATTCATGAGAGACACAGAGAGAGAGGCAGAGACTTAGGCAGAGGGAGAAGCAGGCTCCTTGCAGGGACTCCAGAATCACGCCCTGAGCCAAAGGCAGACGCTCAACCACTGAGCCACCCAGGCGTCCCTCTCTCTAGTTTAATTAGAAGAACTCTGTACTTTGATCCTGGGTCCTAACTGGACCTTAAACCACAAGGAATGGCCATGTGATCACCCTCTTGTTTTCAGAAAAGTCCTTTCTTTTCCTTTCAGAAAAGTCCTTTCCTTTCAGAAAACAAGTCCTTCCCCCACCCCCGCCCATCAAAAAGTCCCATAATTACTTAGCAGTACTTGAGATTTAATCTAGGTCCCCTTCCACTGTGTCATTCCTTCATTTCATTGATGATAAGTTTGGACAAACAAACCTTTTATTTTGCCTTGAATTGATCTCATCTTTTCCCTAAAAGAACAATATAAAAAGGAGATAGGAAATTCTCTACTGGCTGTGGCTAAGGCTAGGGAAGGTGGAAAACACCATAGCCTTGCCTATTCCTTTCTGAGTCCTTGTACATGCTACAACTGTTGCATTGCAAAACTAAGCCTATGCATTGCATTGAGGCCAGCAACTATTATGTAGCCATACATATATTCGGGAATGAAAAACTCATCGGTTAATATAGATTCCACCATAGCGTATTATTCTTCATTGTAATCTTTAAGGCATTTCTCTATCAGCATCTTCCAAACTTCTCTTTTCCTTTCTCAATCTTGCTACAGAAAGTGCCCAGCTCTGAGAACTGGGGGAAAAGGAAGAGGGGACATAGAGGTAATGGCAGGGAAGAGAGGAAGAGAGATTCCAGCCAAGGAGTTGTCAGCATGTGTGGAAAGCCTACATCGGTAGGGTTTCTTGGGGCTAAAAATTAGTTTATTGGACTCACAATACCTGCCTGTTATTTTTTGGTACTTCCTCACACGAAAAAATTTGTCCCTATCATTACCTCCTTCTTCTCCATACTCCACCTTCCCAGGAATCTTGTTTTCTTTAACCAACTCCTTTCCAAATTGAAAGAAAAAGAAAGGAAATCTTTTTGTTTTATATTTTGAGCAGCTTATTACTTTTACATAAGGGAGCATTTTAATTTCCCAGGCTAAAACTAGTACAGCATTTAAGAAATAGTAGATGCTAAAAATATCCATTGAGTGGATTGATTGGATTTGGTGATGAGCTTAATAGTCATTTTTTTAAGTATCTACAACTGATCAGGCTTTGTGGAATTGGGTGACAACCCTGTGATTAAAAAACTGACTGTAGTCTAATAGAAGAGATGAAGAGGTAAATAGACTTGGATGTCAGAAGCACTTGGCCTATTTATCAAACATTTATTTCAGGATGGCAGGAGCATTGAGGGACGTGGCAGGAGACAGTACAGGGAGGGACCAGAGTGTGAAAAGTCTTGTATGTTATACTAGGGAGTTTGGGTTTTATTCTCTGGGTACTAGGTAACAAGTGGAGAGGCCTTCAACTGAGAAGTAACATGATCCTTCTTTTTCTTTTGAAGAAAGGAAACCTAAAAATGATATGTAAGGGTCATGGCAGACAGTCTAGCGAGCCTTTTCAATAGCCCAAGTGAGATATGATGAGGGCTCCCGGAGGCAGTGGAGATGGGGGACAGAGGTTCTTTATGCACTAGACTTTGATGACTGGGAGGGGCGTTGTATAGGACTGAGGTTGCTCTGGTGGTAAGTCACTAAATTATTGTGAGAACACAGGATGCAGGTGGGATTTATATTCAACGTGCCTTTCATGGATTGTCTTTCATGTAGCAGGAGCTGCCTAGGAACCTGATATAAGATGACTGAGAAATAGTTCCTACTATAAGGGATCTCAGTGTTTAGTGAGCAGGGACATAGGATTAAAAAGTGAATTATGTTGTGGTAAATGTAATAATGACTAGTAATGGCCAAACTTTAGAGTGACTACTATGTGCTAGACATTTGTGTTAGTCCCTTCAGGCCATTATAATAAAATACCATAGACCTGGGTAGGTCTAACAACAGAAATTTATTTCACACAGTTCTGGAGGCTGGCAAGTCCAAGATAAAAACACTGGTAGATTCCATATTTGGTGAGGTCATGCTTTCTGGTTTGCAGATAGTTGTCTTCTCATTGTATCTTCACATGGTGGAGAGGAGAGAGAGAGAGAGAGAGAGAGAGAAAGTATGCTCTCTAATGTCTTCTTAAAAAGGCATTAATTCCATTCATGAAGTATCCACCCTCATGATCTAATTATCTCCCAGATGCCCATATCCTAATACTATCACTTTGGGGATTTTAGATTTCAACATGTGAATGTTGAAGAACACAAACATTCAATCCATCACAATAGTCTTCTAAATATTTTATATGAACAACTTCTTACACCTTTATAACAATCTTAAAAAGATTAAACAATCTTAAAAAGGTGTCATAATTATCCCCAAGTGAAGCACAGAGAGGTTAGACAACTTGTCCAAAGTCATAAACTGGTAGTGCTAGAGCCAATATGTAATCCTAAGAAGTGTGGCCCCAGACTCCATGTTATTGAACATAAAATATACTTCCTCTCTGATGGAGGTACATGCAGGAGACTGTGTGTGAATACAGGTGTGTTAAGAATTTTGTTTTGGTTGTGCAATATTAAAGGTTTTTTCCCCCAGGAGACAATTGAAAATTTGAATTTGAAGCTGGAAAATAGACAAAAGCTGAAAACATAATTAAAATTTGCATAAAATTAAAGCAGTGGGAGTGTTTCTCCAGGGGAGAATATTTGGTGCAAGATTAGAAGGCCCTGCTCTGGAAGCCCTAACACACAGTGAATGTACAAAGGATAGGCCAACAAATGAAATGGCCACAGAATTATTAGACATTGGAAAGAATGGAATACAAATATCAGGATAGAGTTTCTAGAAAGACAGAGTAAGGGGATCCCTGGGTGGCGCAGCGGTTTGGCGCCTGCCTTTGGCCCAGGGCGCGATCCTGGAGACCCGGGATCGAATCCCACGTCGGGCTCCCGGTGCACGGAGCCTGCTTCTCCCTCTGCCTATGTCTCTGCCTCTCTCTCTTTCTCTCTCTGTGACTATCATAAATAAAAAAAAAAAGACAGAGTAAGGGTGAACAATGTCAAGTGCTATGGGCAAGTTATATAGGACTGAAATTTAACAATTGGTTCAATGTAGCAATTGGAAGATTAGTGATGGTTTTGGTAAGAACAACTGTCTGATAGTGAAAATAGCTATACTATAAGAGGTTGAAAACAAAGGTCATGCAAAGAGTGATTGATAATTTATTTAAGAAGGTAGTTTATCAAAAAAAGAAATTTCTAGTCTAGTAATGCATTCAATCATCAGACATAATTTGAGAAACAGTTTTAAGAAGGGGCAGAACAGAGCATTGCGACTACTTTCTTCCAGAGGAACAAATTAGCTTGTGGATTGAGGGTGTTCAATCACGGTGGCCATTATTTGTACTTCACCTGTGTCAGATGGGAACTTAGCAATGTATCTATCCGTACTACACTTTTATTCATTAACTCATTCATTTACTTATTCAGGAAACATTAGAAAACGCTTGCTAAGTGTCGCACATGCAGACTACATGGAAATGTAAGTGCTGGTATGGGGGATGAAAGAGGAAAAGAGTGTCATGAGGGAAGGCTGACATGGGAAACCAACCAGGCATAGGGATCAACATTATAAGGCCAGAGAGAGCAAAAGGACATTGCCTATTCATTAAATTGTGTCAAGAGCAGTGAGGATAGAATTTATGAGGGTTGGAGAGACACAGTGTTATTATTGGCAGAAGGTAGGAAAGGCAAAATCATGGCTTGACAAAAAGGAGCTAGACTGGATCAGATTTTATTTTAAAAACCTTTAAAACTGTCTATCCACATGACGACATTTTAAGATCAGTACTCGTAATACTAAGATTGCGTCTTATGTTTCTCTCTCTCAAAATATTTATAACCATCATATTTATGAATATGGGATATCTATTTCATACAAAGTCATTTTATTAGCAAGGTTTAGTGTTTTCAAGTTGGTATTTCAATATTTTATATCACGTATTTTTTTTTTGTAACAGTTGCCCATTGTGTATGAAGAAGCATTGTTTCCTGTACAATGATGCTGATAGAGATGATTCAAGGAATAACGGATTTCTCCTTGGATCTTGATCCAGGTTGTGTGATAGAGCCACCTGTGAAACAAATGTACTAATGCATTGGAGAAACAGCTTAAACTAGTGTGACTATGGCCAGGGAGGAGAGTTTTAAAAAATGGAGGGGAAAAAAAAATGCCATAAAGAGGAAAAGTGGAATGAATGGATGTCAGGGAAAGGCTAGAAAAAGAAGATGGAGAGGAGGCCAACAGGAAGTTCTGGAAGATGAAATGCAGAATGAGAACCTCTGTTATAATTGGCTTCAAAAATGGGAAAAATTAGAGAGGGTGACAAAACATGAGAAACTCTGAACTCTGGGAAACGAACAGGGGTAGTAGAAGGGGAGGTGGGCGGGGGGGGTGGGGTGACTGAGTGATGGCCACTGAGGGGGGCACTTGACGGGATGAGCACTGGGTGTTATACTATATGTTGGCAAATCGAACTCCATATGTATATGTATATATAAACAAAAACAAAAAATGACATATTTGAATAAACATGAAGTACTTATTTTGTTTCTGGTTTTCCTATTGTGGCAAATGGTATGTGAAGTGTTAATTTGTTGTAGATTAAAACTTGAGACACCAAACAACATTGTTTTACTTGCCTGTAATAACCCTTGCCCCCTAAAGACCGACTGGTGTTCATCATCTGCTCTTGGACAAATAGCGTAAAGCAGCATAAAACCAACAGAATTTTCAGCTTCTAATGTAAAGTGTATGTATTTATGTGATTGAGATATGACAGTTCCCTGCTAAATACAGAGGACAAGAGAGACAGATATGTTGTTTAATTGGGGGGGGGTCATCTTAGAAGCTGCCTACCACAGCACCCAACTCCATTCGAAGATGAGAAGGAAGGTGTTTCAAAGTGTAATCCAAGCTTCATGAGAACCCCTCACACAGCATGTGCCCTAGTGATTTGGGAGACATGGAGGATGGGTACTTGACTTTGGGGCTGGTTAGCTTATTAGTAACTAAGAAAAGAGGCCACACTGGGGCCAGCCTCAACTGTACCAATGGTGGAATAATGTAAGGGGAAGACACCTTGAGAGGACCCCCCATTCAAGAGGGCTTTCCATCAGCAATAAGGGGAACACCCCAGAAAGAGTTTATGGGTGGATTTCCAGATGTAGAAGCCAAAGGGGAAGGTGCTTCACCTTGTAAGCTGCCAGTCAGTGGAAAAAAGGCATTTCAACTCCATGAAATTGTAACCAGAGGTACCGACTGAGGATAGGTATTTCTGAGAAATCCATGGAAACACCTAGGAGAGAAAAGCCGGAAGACCAAATTAAAATTTTACCAGTCTCTTAGGATGTTTTCTGATCCCTAACCTCTCCGCCCAACCCCAATTTACACATTCTGAAGAGGCCAGAAACTAGAGGCAATAGGAGAGAAATAGTAAATCAGTGCATTCCACCTAAGACAGACTCAAGCTAGAGAGTTAAGGTGTCTTTAATTGGAAGAAAGTGGAGAGTTTTAATACTGGATGTTGCTGGTAGTGTTAATATTTATGTATTATTCAATTGCCAGTATTAAAGGGAATAATTAGAGAAAACAAAATTGCTTTGCTTGGTATCCTAACACATTTACCTCATCTAAAAAGTCAGCATTGTCTTATTATATCATTCTCTTTTTAGATCTATTATTATGTCTGAAAGCTAAAAAGAGTGGTACAATGATAAGATTCTTCAAATTATAAAAACAGAGATTGGAGTTTGATATCAGATCTTTTTATTAGATACAATGCCTCTCTGAGCCTTAATTTCCTTATATATGTAAACAAATCAATTTCCCTGTTTTTTTCACTGAATCTTAAAAATTCCTAGTCTTTAGATTATGTTTTATTTTAATATACCAAAACCTATTAGAAAAAAAAATACTCTCCGTGATGCTATTTTAGACCATAAGAATCTACAGTGTAGTTATCAGGTCTCATTTTCTATTCTCACCCTCTGGTTCTTGAATATATGCGCTTCATCCATGAATCTACTATATTTGTCTTTTGTGAGATTGGACCATATTTCTTCAATGTGCCCTATTTCTGCAATCTGCATCTTTTATTTCTTTGAGCTTGTTCCTAATTTTTTAAAATCTATAGCAACCTAGCCATTTACCAGGGACAACAATTTTATATATATAATCTGACTGATCTCTAATTCCTGGCATCCATTTCTTCTCTACCCCCATCTCTCCTTCTCTCTCTATCCTTCCTGACTCTTGACCCATTCAATATTCAACATTACCTCAAAAGGAAAATGAAAGTATCACTTGAAAAGATTCATTTCCAAAAAAATGAAAATAAAAAATAAAAAAAGAAAAAAAATTCTTCAATTTCCCTCAATCTCTTCCTTTTTTTTTTTTTTTTTTAAGATTTTATTTATTTATTCAGCAGAGACACAGGCAGAGGGAGGAGCAGGCTCCATGCAGGGAGTCCGATGTGGGATTCGAGGATCACTGAGCCAAAGGCAGATGCTCAAGCACTAAGCCACCCCGACAATCCCTTCAATCTCTTCCTTACCTACTTCCCTTCACCAAATTGTCCTCGTTCTCCTTCAAAGTGATTTTGCAATCTACTTTTTCACCTAACCGTGCTAGTTCTTTATATCTTAACTAAATTATTACCATAAATTGGAATGTACATTCTCATCTCTAGGTTTTCACACTCAGATGTGTATAGCTCTGACATTTCTGAAATATGTGTCCAGTCCTGTCATTTTCTGTTTTAAAACTTTCATATTTCTCCGCATTATATATAGGATAGTCTCTAACTTCCTACTTAGCATGACATTTGAGGCTGTTTGTAACATGACCACAACTTGCCTTAGCAATTTCATCTCTTATCTTTTTCTACACCCTGGTCAGACATGCCATGCCATGCATGTCCACATCTGTTGGCTTCTACATATGCTATTCCTTCCACCCAGATCTCAGATTGCCTTTTCTTTTCTTATCCAGTTATCAAATTCCTCTTCCTCACCTTCTGCGCAAATATCAAATATCAAATACCCTCCTCTGTGAAGCTTTTCATATAATGTTAAGTAAAGTTAATCACCCACCTCTGTGCTTCAGTATACCTTCCAACTCCCCAATTCCCTTTGGTTGGCAGTCTTTGTGTTTTGTCAGACATCATCAGGGACTGAGGACTGAAAGTAAGTTTGTTTGTCCTTTTAGACACCTATGGGTAAAGAAAATGCTCTGGTTTAATTAAAATAGCTAATATATTTTTAGGGTTTACTATACATGAGGCACTGAAGACATTACTTACATTTTCTTATTTTATTCCAACAACCGTACACTGTGATTTCCTGAAGGAAGACACTTGGTTTATTCATTGTAGGCTCCTTGGTGTCTGGAACAGTGTGTGGTCCCTACAGATACTGAAGAGTTCTGCTGACTGATGGAATGAATTAGCAAATGAACAAACAGCTCTATGAGGAATGGATGATCACAACTCCCATGGGACAAATGAGGGACACAAAGCAAGCGCAGTTAAGTGAGTTGATTGTTACACATAAAATATGTTGTAGTTGAAAGCGTGTCTACTAATACCATAGTCAATGGTTTTTAAACATTTATGTGATAGTGTTCTATTTAGTTGGGCTGGGCAATGGGAGTTATTTTAGAAGCAACCTTTGGAAAGGAGACAGCACGGAAACCAGTCCCTACATAAAGCAAAACGATAATAACAACTACAAGCAACCATCATACAACCAACCACAGTACTTTCATCAGAAATGAGATTTAAGTACTGCAAGGATATTCGAGTGAATTTAATTAAGGCATGTAGAAATTGCAAATGAGAAGAATAAGTGGGATTTTAGATACCTCCCATCACAAAGGGAAGGTGCTTTATAACCCAAAGCATGTGGATCAGGATGTGTGTCAAATAAGGGCGGTGCTTTATAATCGAAACAGACATGTTCTTTCCATTGCAGCAAAAGAAAAATATTTAATTATATGTTAGATATATACAGTAAATACATGAAAGGACATATTTAATGATGTATCCAAATGTTTTACTCCTTCATATCCCTCAAATATTAACAAGTGGGCTGGAATTGGTAAAGGATTGCTTTAAAATGTTATCATCAAAAGGTAGAGCCTGGGCAGCCCTCTGTGCTTCAGTATGCCCTCCAACTCCCCAATTCTCTTTGGTTGGTAGTCTTTGTGTTTTGTCAGACATCATCAGGGACTGAGGACTTTTAAACTAAGTTTGCTTATCCTTTTAGACACCTATGGGTAAAGAAAATGCTCTGGTTTAATTAAAATAGCTAATGTATTTTTAGGGTTTACTATGCATGAGGCACTGAAGACATTACTTACATTTTTCTTATTTAATTCCAACAACCATACACTGTGATTTCCTGAAGGAAGACAATTGGTTTATACATTGTAGGCTCCCTGGTGTCTGGAACAGTGCATGGTCCCTACAGATACTGAAGAGTTCTGCTGACTGATGGAATGTTCGAGTGAATCTAATTAATTCAGCCCGGGTTGCTCAGTGGTTTAGCGCCGCCTTTGGCCCAGAGCCTGATCCTGGAGACCCAGGATCGAGTCCCATGTCCGGCTCCCGGCACGGAGCCAGCTTCTCCCTCTGCCTGTGTCTCTGCCTCTCTCTGCATCTTTCTGTGTCTCTCATGAATAAACAAATAAAATCTTTAAAAAAAAGATAGAGCCCACCTCACATTATTAAAGATATTTAAATTTTCAGAGTTGAGTGCCACAGAAAGCAATTTCTTTTAGATTAATGGTAAAGTGGATCTCGGTGAAAAGTTATGATAATCAAGAGATAAAATTGCTTTGATACTGAAACTGCCAACAATTTTTTAGAGGGGCCAGTTTGGTCATTCTTCTTTAGCTCATGTGTGCCCCAATAGCATAGTGGAATAATTGAGAACACATCTGCAGAAGACCCAGAGCTGCATTATTAGTTCAAATAACAGCTCAGTCACTCAATAGCTATAATATCTAGGGCAAGTTACTTAACCTCCTTGTACCTCAGTTTACTCATTTGTGTAAGGGTAATGGAACCTCATAAGGTTGTTGTGAGGATTCAATAAATTAGAATGCTAAGGACTCAGAACCCTCTCTGTCATATGAAACCAGTCAATAAGTTTAGCTGTTGTTGTGAAGGGAGGAAATTCCTAGCCTCAGCAATCAGACAACAAAAAGACATTAAAGGCATTCAAATTGGCAAAGAAGAAGTCAAACTCTCCCTCTTCGCCGATGACATGATACTCTACATAGAAAACCCAAAAGCCTCCACCCCAAGATTGCTAGAACTCATACAGCAATTCGGTAGCGTGGCAGGATACAAAATCAATGCCCAGAAATCAATGGCATTTCTATACACTAACAATGAGACTGAAGAAAGAGAAATTAAGGAGTCAATCCCATTTACAATTGCACCCAAAAGCATAAGATACCCAGGAATAAACCTCACCAAAGAGGTAAAGGATCTATACCCTCAAAACTATAGAACACTTCTGAAAGAAATTGAGGAAGACACAAAGAGATGGAAAAATATTCCATGCTCATGGATTGGCAGAATTAATATTGTGAAAATGTCAATGTTACCCAGGGCAATTTACACGTTTAATGCAATCCCTATCAAAATACCATGGACTTTCTTCAGAGAGTTAGAACAAATTATTTTAAGATTTGTGTGGAATCAGAAAAGACCCCGAATAGCCAGGGGAATTTTAAAAAAGAAAACCATATCTGGGGGCATCACAATGCCAGATTTCAGGTTGTACTACAAAGCTGTGGTCATCAAGACAGTGTGGTACTGGCACAAAAACAGACACATAGATCAATGGAACAGAATAGAGAACCCAGAAGTGGACCCTGAACTTTATGGTCAACTAATATTCGATAAAGGAGGAAAGACTATCCATTGGAAGAAAGACAGTCTCTTCAATAAATGGTGCTGGGAAAATTGGACATCCACATGCAGAAGAATGAAACTAGACCACTCTCTTTCACCAGACACAAAGATAAACTCAAAATGGATGAAAGATCTAAATGTGAGACAAGATTCCATCAAAATCCTAGAGGAGAACACAGGCAACACCCTGTTTGAACTCAGCCACAGTAACTTCTTGCAAGATACATCCACGAAGGCAAAAGAAAAAAAGCAAAAATGAACTATTGGGACTTCATCAAGATAAGAAGCTTTTGCACAGCAAAGGATACAGTCAACAAAACTAAAAGACAACCTACAGAATGGGAGAAGATATTTGCAAATGACCTATCAGATAAAGGGCTAGTTTCCAAGATCTATAAAGAACTTCTTAAACTCAACACCAAAGAAACAAACAATCCAATCATGAAATGGGCAAAAGACATGTAGAGAAATCTCACAGAGGAAGACATAGACATGGCCAACATGCACATGAGAAAATGCTCTGCATCACTTGCCATCAGGGAAATACAAATCAAAACCACAATGAGATCCCACCTCACACCAGTGAGAATTGGGAAAATTAACAAAGCAGGAAACCACAAATGTTGGAGAGGATGTGGAGAAAGGGGAACCCTCCTGCACTGTTGGTGGGACTGTGAACTGGTGCAGCCACTCTGGAAAACTGTGTGGAGGTTCCTCAAAGAGTTAAAAATAGACCTGCCCTATGACCCAGCAATTGCACCGTTGGGGATTTACCCCAATGATTCAGATGCAATGAAACGCCGGGACACCTGCACTCCGATGTTTCTAGCAGCAGTGTCCACAATAGCCAAACTGTGGAAGGAGCCTCGGTGTCCATCGAAAGATGAGTGGATAAAGAAGATGTGGTTTATGTATACAATGGAATATTCCTCAGCCATTAGAAACGACAATTACCCACCATTTGCTTCAACGTGGATGGAACTGGAGGGTATTATGCTGAGTGAAGTAAGTCAATCGGAGAAGGACAAACATTATATGTTCTCATTCATTTGGGGAATATAAATAATAGTGAAAGGGAATATAAGGGAAGGGAGAAGAAATGTGTGGGGAATATCAGAAAGGGAGACAGAACATAAAGACTCCTAACTCTGGGAAACGAACTAGGGGTGGTGGAAGGGGAGGAGGGCGGGGGGGTGGGGGTGAGTGGGTGATGGGCACTGAGGGGGACACTTGACGGGATGAGCACTGGGTGTTATTCTGTATGTTGGTAAATGTAAATTGAACTCCAATAAAAATTATTTTATTAAAAAAAAAGGGAGGAAATTCAAACAGGAAAAAAAGAGCAAATTGCTCTCATGACAATCCAAATCTCAGGGCCTGCTTTTACTTATTCAGATTTGTTTAAGTATTAATAAGTGAGAAAATCTACAAGGAGATACCATGAAAGGCAGTGGGCATGCAGAACAGAATACAAAATGGGCCTTGTCTTCAAATGACAAACTATATAGATTCAACAACCTCTAATAACGTCAATGCTCAAAGCCAATGGATTTGGAATTGTTTATAAAACTTCCATGCAATTCTATCTGCTGACATGAAAATAGCATGCCATTAATTTTGACAGTATTCTAATCTCTTTCCTCTCCAATTCATAGCAGTTAATGCAATGGAAAGAACATACACTTACTACCTGCTATGCATTGTTCCTTATTTAATTCATGTCTCCAGATTGAGGGCATTCATCCAGGCCTCTGAATAATGACTCCAAAGGTATCTACAAAATATTTTTATACTAAAGTCAGAAGTTCTTTTACTTCAGAGCAAAAGATAGTTGTTGCTGCAAACGTCTAGCAAAGCAAGCTGGTAAGCAGACCATGTAGTCTATGCAGTGCCACCAATCTTGCAATTTAAACTTGGAAAGATCAATGTGTATCATGCATTCCCATTTGGACCTTCTATAATTTACTGTTTTACATTTGTGAGAAGAGTCCTACCTGGCAAAAAATACCACTATGACTATGTCATCGATAGTGTTGAGTCAGATTGGGCTGTTTGGTAAAAGCTCTTAGAACCTGTCAAAACAGTGGCTTTCTCTCACTTGAGAATACAGGAGTAGAATTTGGTACCTCAAGTCCAAGTCATAGGGTTTCACTGGTGTGATGTGTTCTTCTATGACAGGCCAGATCCTGAGGGCATTTTGCTTGAGAATAAACAAGAAATTTGGAACTATAAGGCTGGCCAGGGACCTATTTTTCACAGGATACAGCAGCTACATGGCCCACATCATACTTAAAATCTTGTTTGTTAAATCTGCTTTTTGCCTGTATGTTATTTTCTACTCTACAACAGGAGCATCGTATTGTTATGGTATCTTAAGACAGTGTAATTGTATGTAGTATAATTGTGCATTTCTGTGATTTTTAAACTTGGTTTCTTTGTAGAATAAGGGCATAGGGAAGCACAATACACTAAGGACATGTGAAATTCTCCTTCACCCTCAAAAATAAGATAATCACACATCAGGTCTCCATAAAGATTCATTCAGCAGAACAGGAGAGGTCTCACATTTCGCCTTTAGCCACCGCTTGAGAATATGCTAAAAGCTTTTTCCCAGACTGTCATTTCTACAAATGCCAGGCTTACAGACATGCCATGCTCCAGAAATTCACTTTAACTTGCATAAAACTAAGAGCTTGTCACATGCTAAGTCATTGGAACTATTTTGTACTCAATTCTGCAGTAAAGAAAACAGCACATTGTCCCCAAGCCTCTTTTATTTTCCTCTCCACATCCCACCATCAAAACACACTGTTTTATAGTACTCAAAAAACGTTTTGAGTATTTTATGTCCCTGATGATACATCATTTTTAGTCATTTTATTCTTGTTATTAGAGACTTTTTCTGTGTTGCTTCTTAATAACAGCTTCTTAATAGATATATGTCTGTCTCACTCCTGAGAAAGCATGAAATTCTTGTATTAATATTTATTTTGCAAAAGAAAGCAAGATGTCAAGGAAAGACTATGGCAGCATTACATGTAGCTAATGTGCAGAATCTTATATATGTGCCATTGGCTTCCATGTGGGTTTGATATTTCTCTTCCTATGAACCCTGGGGAACACAGGCTTAAAGTTTAGATATATCTTCTTTATTCCTAGAGATGAAGATTAAATAAGGAATGATATTGACTCTATTTGTATTCTTAAGAATTTCAAGACTTTATGCCCTTTGAGTGAACATAGTCACTGGAGGAAGAGATACTCCTGAGCTATAGGCATTTATGCAAGTGATTTTATTTGCTACAAAGCAAGAGATGGCCCATATTTCCTTGGCATTGAGTCTCAATTCCTGCTTTGAATCTCTTTGGTATCTTTAGTGACTACCGAAGGACCATCTGCTAGCACATTGTCTATAATCACAGTGTGGCTTTTAGGAAAGAGTAAACAAATGGGACAGACATTGGTGGTAGAGGGCATCACAGACCTTAGACATGTTAAGAAGCCACTTTGATGAAGGATTTTGGCTTGACGAATGAATTTTCTAATCCAATATACTGAATCTATAGTGAGTGCTGCAAAGGTTCAAAGGTAGAGAAGACATTATTTCAGGGGCAGTAAAGATGGCAGCAGTGACTTCGTTTAGTATCAACAGATCTTTTGAGTGTCTGGTTCCACCGTGACAGTGGTGGCTGCCATATTGTTACTGGCATTCTCACCAGACGGTTCTGAGGCCTGATTTTGGTGGTGCTTCTGGCCATTCAGTTTTCTCTAGTTCTTTCAACCCAGGCCTGGAACTTCACCCATCTCATGGATTCTGGAGGCCAGCCCATATGCTTAGAACACATTCATTTTGTGCTACAGGAATATTATAACAATTTGGAGGGGTTCTACTCAAATAATTTGTGGTGAAGGGCCAGGTTTTTTTTATTCCAAATCTGTTAAGTTATTCCCAATCTTTGTGCTAAGTTAAAGGGAAAAACATCTATAACTAGAGAAATGGAATAAGGAAATTGAATTCATAATTAAACACTTTTCAAAAAACAAAACAATAGGTCCAGAGGTCTCACCAGTTTTTTCTACTAAACATTTAAAGAAGAAATTATAACAAATGATATTCCTTACAATCTCTTGCAGAAAATAGAAGCAGAAGGAACATTTCCTAGCTCATTCTATGAGGCCAGCATTACACGTAATAAAGATTCTCTGCTTAGACTACTGAAACTTCTTGTAGGCCTATTTGTGCACTTCTTTGTAAAATCCAGTTTTAGTAAGCATTCTGCTAAGTCAGTTTAGCGAGAACTCCCATCCTCAATATCAGCTCTCCCTCCATAGTGGATCAGGTTCCTCATCCTCCAACATCCTCTAGGTGATGTCTAGTCAACTTGACCTGTCTAAAAATGTCTAAAGAATAAAAAGTATATCATTTGACAAGAATAGTTTGACAAAATCTAATACCCATTTATGATAAAATTGTCAGCAAACTAGGAATAGAAGAGGAACTTTCTCAAATTGATAAAGGAAATCAATAAAAAAAACAGAGCAAATATCACATTCAATGGTGAGAGACTAGACCTTTGCATCTAAGATCCGGAACAAAGCAAGGATGTCTTTCACCTCTCCTATTCGACATTGTACTGGAAGTCCTACCTAATGCAATAAGTCAAGAATAAGAAGTAAAATGTATACATATTGGAAAGGGAGAAATAAAACTTTCTTTAATTACAGATGAATATATGTAAAACTCTTAGAACTAATAAGCAATTATAGTGAGGTTGTAAGATATCAAATAAATATGTAAAATCCAATTGTTTCTCAATATACCAGCAATGAACATTTGGAATTTAAAATAGAATAAGATTACCAAACCATGAAAAAATATTTAGGCACAAGTCTAACATTTATGCACAATTGCTGTATGTGGAAAACTACAAGACATTAATGAAAGAAGTGAAAGACTAAATCAATGGAAAGATATTCTATGCTCTTGGGGTAGAAGATTCAGTATTGTTAAGATGTTACTTTCTCTTAACTTGACACATAGATTCGATTCAACTCTTTTTTCTTTCTTTCCTTCTTTCTTTCTTTCCTTCCTTCCTTCCTTCCTTCCTTCCTTCCTTCCTTCCTTCCTTCCTTCCTTCTTTTTCTTTTGGAGAGAGAAGAGGAAGACAGAGAGGGAAAGGGAGAGAGAGAGAATCTTAAGCTGGCCCCATGCTCAATATAAGCCTCATGAGGCAGGGCTCAATCTCACAACCCTGTGATCATGACTGATCCAAAATCAAGCGATGGATGCTTAACTGACTGAGCCACCCTGGTGCCCCTAGATTCAATTCAATTCTAGTTAAAATCCCATCATAGTTATTTTTAGATATCAACAAAATGATTTAAAAATGCATCTAGAAAGTCAAGAGACCTTGAATAGCAGATGTAATACACGAAAAGGAAAACAAAATTGGAAGAGGACTTGCACTAATCAATTTCAAGACTTACTCTGACCTTACAATAAATTGGTTTTTGATAAGAGTGCAAAGATAGGTCAATGGAGAATGGCTAGCCTTTTCAATAAATGGTGCTGGATCAATTGACCATCCATATGTAATTATATATGCCTTCATTATGTGGCCATTAGAGCGACTTTGGCTTATACCCATTTATTGAAGCTTTTGTTCTACCAAATGGATCCATGCAAGCATGTGATCGATTGATCGATAGAGCAGACCTGAAGTTATCATGACATTGTGGCTTTATTTCTATCTGACAAATTGTGTTTTTATCCACAGATTTTAATGTGCTTTGATGCATCCTTATACTAAACCTGTGAGGTGAAATGCATGTCATCACGGTCTCCCTGTTCTTGTTTTTAGTGGTGTAATTGCTTTTCTTTCCCACAAGAGTTTAAAAGAGAATAGGAGAGAATGAAATGAGCCCATCTTTAGATCATCACCTTGTTCTGGTAGTGATCCAGGTGGCATCAGATTTATTTTCATTTAGAGATAACCAAACACGGTGAGGACATACACATTGTTGTCCTTTTTTTGGATCTGACCCAGATACTTCCTTTTCTTCCTGTTTGTAAGCCCCAGTGGTCAGGAGGACCTATTATTGACCCAACATGCACTGTTACACAGTTGCCAAGAGTGGCCTGATGAGGAGACATATTTTCCACATGTTTTTGACAGAACATGGTAGTACAGAATGTGTGAGTCTTCCTGCTCTAAAAACAAAATTCCTTTTTTATGATTCTCTCTTTTTTTCTCTTTGTGTTGAATGACTTTTCACTATTTTGACTGGTCTTGCTATCTTTCCCCTTTTCCAAGTCACATTTTGACTTAGAGCTTCCTCCACTGGAGAGTGAGCCATTGCTGTGTGACAGAAACAAAGACTCTGAAACCAGCCCAGATATTTTCCTTTGAGAGAGGAAGTCCTCAAAGACGTTGTGTTGCTACAGATCCTGTTTCTTAAAACTACTTCATTAGGGGCAGCCTGGGTGGCTCGGCGGTTTAACACCGCCTTTGGCCCAGGGTGTGATCCTGGAGTCCTGGGATCGAGTCCCCACGTCGGGCTCCATGCATGGAGCATGCTTTTCCCTCTGCCTCTCTCTGTGTCTCTCATGAATAAATAAATAAAATCTTTTTTTTTAAACCCTACTTATTAGAGAAGAAGATCCAATTTTCCATTTGGGAATGTATACCCCTCAGACCATTTCAAATGAATTATAATTTTTTTATTGAGGTACAATCGACATATAATATTCTATTAGCTTCAGGTGTACAACATTAAGATTTTGATGTTTGTGCACATTACAAACGTCATCATCACAATAAGTCTAGTTACCATCCACCACCATACATGGTTGAAATTTTTTTTTAGGTGACAAAAACCTTTAAGATGTACTCTCTTAGCAGCTTTCCTATAGACAATAAGTATTATTACCTATAGTCACCATATTGTACATTACATCTCCATGATTTATTTATTTTATAACTGTAGGTTTGTACCTTTTGACCCTCTTCACTCATTTTACTCACTTCCCACCCACTCTCTCCTTTGGCAACCACCAGTCTGTTTTCTACATTTATGAACTTGGCTTTTTTGTTTATTTGGTTGGTTGGTTGGTTGGTTGGTTGGTTGGTTTGATTTGGTTTGGTTTGGTTTCTGATTATATTGGTCACAGGTATATATTATTGTGATATGGAGGTTATTCACCTTGAAGAGCAACATCATGGTCATGTCTACAGTTGTTTCAGCTCATCATACATGGAAACAGAGGAAGAAGTAACTACACAATCAAATTCAGTGCAATGCCCATAATGCTGTCCTCCTACCTCATGCCTTTGAAGCTCCCTCCATTTGACAGTGGAGGGAACCTGACAGTTTACTCAATAGAACTTTAACCTAAGACTTTTACCCTTGTTATGAGTTATTTCTATTATGTGTGAATGTGGGATCTGAAAATAAGCTTTTTTTTTAATTTTTTATTTATTTATGATAGTCACACACAGAGAGAGAGAGAGAGAGGCAGAGGGAGAAGCAGGCTCCATGCACCGGGAGCCTGACGTGGGGGGATTCGATCCCAGGTCTCCAGGATCGCGCCCTGGGCCAAAGGCAGGTGCTAACTGCTGCGCCACCCAGGGATCCCTGAAAATAAGCTTTAAAGGGTAAAGGAAAGAAGGTGTAGGAAGGCTCAAGGGCCTGAGGTAGGTAGAGGTAGCAGTGCTAGAAGTGAGGGAGGTAATGAAAAGAATGCTGGAGACCTAAATACCTTTTGTTTATTTTAAAACATGTGATTTGGTTTGGACACCTGGGTGGCTCAGCAATTGATTGTCTGCCTTTGGCCCAGGTCGTGATCCTGGGGTACTGGAACTGAGTCTCACATAAGGCTTCCAACAGGGAGCCTGCTTCTCCCTCTGCCTATGTCTCTGCATCTCTCTCTGTGTCTCATGAATAAATAAATAAAATCTTTAAAAATAAATAAAACATTATGTGAGTTTATACTTTTCCTGAAATTGTCTTGTTACCTGGCAAACCTTTATCCCTTCTCACATACACCATAAAAAGTCTCGAGGCTATAACAGCAAGATCAGTTTCTAAAAACACAGATTATTTCTTTAAAAGGAAGGGGGAAAAAAGACCATTTCAGTTGTAAGTGGTTTGAAAATCTTAAATGTATTCAAAACTACCAATAATCAAACCTGAGTATAACCTTCAACTTTAGCTGTCATCAGTTTTGGTGTATTTGGGGCTACTTCAGTGATCTGATATGATTATTCATTATTTTCTCTTTATTCTCTTGGATGCAAAGAGCATCTTAGCCCTTTGCCCCCCTCTGACCTTAGTTCCCTCCACAAATAAAACTACATCTGGAAAGTGAATTTCTCTAAAAGAAAGAGTTGTCATCACTGCTACAGTCACATAAATAGTAAAATGAAAAATTTAATCAATTGTCTATTTAACTCAGTCAAGTGCACCTTGACCTTAAAATTATTAGAGTAATGACCATGAAAAAAAAAATGACCATGGTTCTTCTCCAAGAAGAGATAAATTCTAGGCCTATTATAAAACTGTCATGCTCATTATTCAGATTTACTATTTCTTGCCAAAACATTTTAGTTCTGGGTTTAAAAAACACACCGAACCATGTGATAAATTAAACTTGGTGATTTAAAAATGGAAATGTTTCTATGATAGTTTGCCTAACAGAAAGATAAAATTTGGTTAATGTGAGAGAAATGTCCACGGTCATGTTTTTGGAAGCACCTACTTAGCTGGTGTTTTTTTCTTCTTTTTGGATCTACCAAAAAGTAACTTCAAGAGAGTGTTCTAAGAGAGTTTGCTTCTGTGTATTTGTCTTAGGAACACTATTACTTTCAAAAGCTGATTGTCTTATAAATATTAAACTAAACTGTTTACTGATTTTTGAAAATTTTTAGAAAGGATTCAAAATGATTTACAAAACTTCAGTTTTAGTAATTGTAAAAAATGGTAAGGCCAAGATTATCCCCCTTTGCTGCCACCTGTTGTTCTACCAAAGGAATGACCCACTTCTAATATTTTTCCTTTTACATAAATTGCTCATCAAAATCATTATTTCTAAAATTAAGATCAGATTATCTTTATGATACTTTTTTTCTGTGGGGAACCTTTTTTGTCTCTAACAGTTGGGAAAACAGGTTTTCAAGTACTCACGCATGACCATATAGAGAATTAGATTTTCCTCCTGGCACATGCAGTAGACATTTGAGAAGGATGAATACACAAAAACAAAGAAAGCCTCTGATTCCTAAACAAGCTCATAATACCCAAAAGAGCTTGTAAACTAATCTTTGTAAAGTGAAAGCATTTAACTTAATGACAGCACTCCTAGCCCTGGAAGCAAAATTTAAATTCAAGATTCCTCCTACCCTGCAAGTGCTGTGTAGTGGGCACCCTGTTCTGATACGACACTGTATGTCAGTTATACTTTACTAATAAATGTAAGAAAAAAAATACTGGAAGTACAGACATGAACGTAACATGGTTCCAGACTTTGAGAATTTCAGAATTTAAAAGAGAAGACAAATTACTTTGAAAGGAAGTCCCTTGTTCGTATTGATACAGACTGTATTGGGAGGGAAATTGATTTATCAGGAAATCCAGATAAGAGACTATGGCAGCAGTCCTGCTATGGGCTAACGTCAGTGAAAAGGAGAGTGCTGGGGCCCTGGGTGGCTCGGTGGTTGAGCATCTGCCTTTGGCTCAGGTCATGATCCTAGGGTCCTGGGATCAAGTCCCGCATCAGGCTCCCTGTGGGGAGCCTGCTTCTCCCTCTATCTATGTCTCTGTCTCTCCCTTTGTATCTCTCATGAATAAATAAATAAAATCTTTAAAAAAATAAAGGAGAGTGCAGCTGATGGGAATAGAGAAGACACAGTGAAAGAGATAATGTGAAGATTGAGACTTCGTGACTCAAAGAATTGGGAGAAAAGAAAAGAGACTGTTCCAAGTTCAGAGTGAGAGAGGCTGGAAGAGGGTGTTGGTTGGCAGAAATAAGAGATTCTTTAGCTGTATTTCACTTACCAGGAGGTCCATACAACTACTGCTGCTCTCTGAAATGTGAACCCAAACAGGCCACAATAATAAATAGAAATCATATGACAAACAGTTGAGCAGCTCCAAAATAGCATGACAAAGGTATCTCAACTTAAGCTCTTATATATTCTGTCTATATTAGGTTATTTTTGTCTCTAGCTAAGATGATACTAACTTCTCTTTTAACTATGTTAAAATTTTAATGCATGATAGATGAGAAACAGGAAATTAGGACAGGGAACAGGGTCGGTGAAATAATTTCTGGAGGCAGACACACCGCAGATGTAAGAGTCTGACAGGTTTCTAAATAGCTTAGACTTCAAGTTTTTAAAATTTCACCTGACTCCATGTTTTAATATCATTCTTTTGTCTTTCTCAGAATCTTTTGGCATTCACCTTGGCCTCAGACTGACACTTTAATCAGGAGAGTTCAGTTTGTAAATATCCTGATGTGAATAGCAAGGAGTCTCCTGGGAAGGATCCTGGGTGGACCCTGCTTCCAACTCAGGGTAGTAGCCCATTGCATGACAGCCAATTGTGTTTTAACAGCACTAACAGCATCAAAAGTTATGCATTTATATAGCACTATGTAGGTGCCAAGCCCTGTTCTAAGTACTTTACATACATTAATGTATTGAATCTTCCCCATTACCCTGTGAAGTGTTTTATCCTATGTCTATTGTATAGATAAGAAATGGAGCAAAGAGATCATTCAGTTAATGAGCAATGGAACTATGATGCACATCCAGAAAATCTGGGGCTGAGCCTGTACTCTTCCTGCTCACTATACAGCCAGGGAACAGCCTTTCCAAAAGGAGCAGAATTATTTTGGTTTCAAAGTATTCAAAGCTTGCAAGCAGTAGTCATGTAAAGCTAAAGGTATTATGTTGGGGCTGGTGCTTTGCGTTTTAAGCCATCCTCCTTCATTTATGGTAGAAACATCCTACACCATGAGCTATTTTCTCACAGTTGAATTTACAGGTGTATATAATAATTGTATCAATTCAGCTAATTAATCTCTCTCCTAGGAAATGGACTATACATCTCTAAACTGGTACAATGTGTTATCCTTGCCAGATGACTTTTCTCATAATTTTCAGGCATAATAAGGTGTTTTATTGAGCACTCTCTGCTCCCCAATTTCTGATTAACTTGTTACATTACTTGTGATGGATTTCTCACACATATCCCAAATAATTTTTTAACATATCCTAAATATTAAATTATTCTCCATATATATGGAGTATGATATAATAGGAATATAATTGACATGAAATGAATAAAAATCATAACATAATAGTATACACCATAAGTAAATTCATTTTTCCTTTTTGTCCCTGCTAGATTATATACATTACAAAACTGATAATGGCTAGTTTTAAAGACAAAACAATAACTGGATTTATTTTAAAAGTAATCATTAATTCTTCGACTTCTACTTATCTGAAGTATTGAGTATTAATAGCCCAGTCTGTGAAAGACAAGGAGAAAAGACTGAAAATAAAAATGCAAAAATGAAAACAAAAACACAAAATCTAGCCAAACCAATATCAAAAAAGGTAAAACCTCCCAATATATTCATCCCAACATTAGTGTTATATCTTCTCAATTAAAATTGTATATGACTTAAATCAGAGGGAGAAAAAAGAAATACATACGCACATGCATGCACATAAATACCCATACTTGCATATCAGGAATATCCTTGATAGATTGTTTAATAAAAAGAACAAGTCACTAAGTAGTATGTGCAGAATGATTCTAATTCAGTAGAAATAAGCAAACCATTATGTATGTTCATATGCTTGTATGTATTCACATTTGTTTAAGCAAGAGTAAAGATGAGAAAAAATACATCCGGGGCTGTTAACATTTGTTATCACAAGGAGTGGCATTGGAGAAAAGGAATAGAGACATGGAACAGGGGCAATCATTAGCTTTTTCTTTGTATATCTTTGTTTTACGTTGTTTTATTTGCTACAGCGAGAATATTTTGCTTTTCAAAAAGAAAAAAATATATATAATATAAAGGAAGGTTTTAAATGGGAAAATATCACATAGAAACAAACACACAGCCTAATAGGTATGTCTTTTCATACTTTCTTCTCTTCCTAGAAGCTGATGAGCACATAGGTAGGATTTATTTTATATAAAAACTGAATCATACTATATAATTTAACTTCAACTTGATTTTTCCACTGAACAATGCAACGTGTGCATCTGTCTCACTAGGAGGACAGACATAGCTCAAACACAGTCTTTCAAATAGTCACATAATATTCTGTAGTTCTTCCACCGATAAACATATGGTAGGTTTATACTACTGAAGTCAATGCTGCAATGCAGCTCCTATATACATGCATTTATTTCTGTGGGATAAATCCCAAAGTGGCTTCCCAGGCTTAAGTCATAGTATTTTTAATTTTAATCAATTTTGCCAGATTAATTCCCAAAGATTGTAACAATTAATATTCTACCAACACTGGAGGTTATTATTATTTATTATTATTATTTTAATTGTAGGCTGATTTAATGTCTTAAAAGTGGTATCTCACTGTAGCTATAATTTGCATATTTCTGACTCCTTGTGTGATTAAACATCTTTTTATTTGCTCATTTTCCATTTTAATTCCTCTTTTGTAAATAGTTTGTTGCATTGCTTTAGTTATTCTATTTGATTACTTGTCTTTTTCTTGAATAAGATTAGGAATAAATTAAGTAAAATATATTTCCTCATTCTTGCAAATTTTTTTCTAAATCATTGGTATTTAACTTCATGTCATTTTCTTTTTTTAAAAAAAGATTTTATTTAAATATTCATAAGAGAGAGAGGTAGAGACATAGGCAGAGGGAGAAGGCTCCCTGTAAGGAGCCTGATGTGGGGCTTAATCCCAGGACCCTGGGATCACTACCTCAGCCAAAGGTGGACGCTCACCCACTGAGCCACCCAGGGGCCCCTTTATGTCATTTTCTAACAGGTGAAGTGATTTGATTTTGATGCCCAGGTTTGTTCTTTGACTATTTTGAGGATTCTGAAGTCTTTGACTTCGGAGAAGATGGCTCACATGCTACATTTGCATAAAAATTTTCCTGGATTTGATTGTAATATTTCAGTTTAAAAGCCATTTAAGTCATTTATTCATTTGCAAATAAAGACAATTCAGCTTGCTCTTGCATATTGATAGTAATTATTTCTATTTACTGTGTTGAAGCTTTGTCTTGGAAGTCTAAAATAATTTTGAATTAGCAATAAAGAATATATTCTTTCTCTTTTCTTATGATCTAATGGAAATGATTACAATATTTCACTATGTATAGTATTTGCTCTTGATTTTGGACAGCCTTTAACATATTTAAGCATTTTATTTTTTAAAGAGTTTTTAATGAGTTTGCCTTTTATCATATGCTTTCAGCATCTATTGCTATAATCATATTTTTTTCCCTCTTTAATTAATGGTGCAGTGAATTACATTTACAGAATTTCTACTCTTAAACCACACCAATGATTTTAGTAGAAAACTCAGTTATGAATCTCTTAATATGCTAGTGGATTTGATTAGCTTTTATTTAGTGTCATGAGCTATTATTCATTAGTAAAATTGGCCTACAGTTTTTGGTTTTGCATTATTTTTGTCAAATTGTGGTATCAAGATTTTCCCAACTTTATAAAATGAATTAGAGGAATTTTTATTCATTTTCAAATCCTGTAATATTTTAAATAACATAGTAATGACAAGATCTTTAAACATCAGGTAGAAACCAGCTTTTAAGTCCAGACTTGTTGCCTTTTAAATTAGTAGATATTTGATTGATTTTTTTGTATGGTTTTGGTCTACTGAGATTTTTTCCTTTGTCAATTTGGGAGTATAGCCTCATTTCCTCTGTGCTTCCCCATGCCCTCTACAACAGTCACTAACTATATGTGACTATTTAAATTGAATAAAATTGAAAAAAACTTAGTTTTCCAACTTTATAAGCACTTTTGAGGTGTTCCACAGCCACATGTAGCTAGTGGCGACCACGTGGATAGTGCAGAGAGGTTTTCATTGCTGCATTAGTGTTAGGCAGTGCTACTGTAGCGACTGCAATAGGTTGCTATGAAGTCAGGCGTTCTACTGTAATTCTTTTAATTGCTGCCTTACCTACAGTTATATTTCTCAATATTGCTTTCCTAAGATTGTTTATTTCCTTATTCAAGTTGTTTATCAATTTAGTCTCCAAAGGACTAGATTTTGCTTTTATTATTCTTTTAATATTTCGTTTCCTACTATAATTATTTCTCACTACTTATAATATTTATTAGGATTCATTCCTTATTACTTTATTTTCCTTCCATTTTCTTAGATTAAACCATTCAATTATTTTTCAACATTTTTTCACATTTACTTTGGTCATGTAACATTGGTTTTATCTCTTAAATTTTACTTAACTTACTATTTTTTCACTACTTTTTATCTTTTGCTCTTGCTTTTCCTTTTTTTACTTTTGTCTTGGCAAGTTTCTCTGTTCCCTTTTATCCTGATTAATTGTAGACTTTGATTCCAATTTAATGATCTTCCAGTCTTTTAACATTCAAAATTATAAACATATTTTTCTCATACTTTAGGAGTGATAAATAATAACCATACTCTCTTCTTAGGTATTTTACTTGCTGTTTTTTTTCTATACTTCACACAGACATAAAACCTTTAGAAAATATTTTGTTTCCTACTTTCTTCCATCCTTGTTTTAAATCTTAAGTTAAAATGATTCAGAATTTTTAGTCTCAGGTTATTGTGAAACTGTCTCTTAAATTATGTCTTTTCCAGTAACTCTTTTTTTTCTCAGTCTTCTTGAGAAATAATTGAGATATATAACTATATAAGCTTAAGGTGTCCAGCATGATAGTTTGTTTGATAATTCTTTTTAAAGACATTTTACAAAATCCTGATCATTCTGCCATCATCAGTTGAGACCTAACACTTATTGAAAGGTAATTTGAGAAGTTCTTTTTTCTTCCTTTTGTAATTTTCTTTCTGAAAGTTTTAAGATTTTTATGTCTCCTTGCAAACAGAAATATTGTCAGAATCTGTCTAGATGTCAGTGTGTGTGTGTTTCTTTGTGTGTGTGTTCATTAATACTGCCTATGGCACGATAAACTAGCTCTGAATAGTTTACAATTCAGGGTAGCTTCCTTTCTTTTTTATTTTTATTTTTTTTTAATTTATTTATTTTTGAGAGAGAGAAAGAACACAAGAGGGGGTAGGTACAAAGTGAGAGGGAGAGACAGATCTCAAGCAGACTCTGTGCTGTGTGCAGAGCCAGATGTGGGGCTCGATCCCTGAGATCACAACCTGAGCCTAAACCAAGAGTTAGAGGCTTAACCAACTGAGCCACCCAGATGCCCAAGGGTATATTTCTCTTTTAAAAGAGCTTTGTCTAATAATTTATTTCCCATCTCTACTCCACTGTCCTTTGGGCCCTCCTATTATATTAGATCTTCTGGGTCTGTTCTGTATAGCTCATGTCCTCTCATTCATAAATTCCAGCTCTGTGGAACTCATTCTTTTGGTAATATGTCTCTTTTAATCCTTGAGAACCCTAAATGGCTAATTAGCGTGCATCTTTCTATTTTGTTTTATTTTTTTAAAATTTAACTTTTTAAAAAGCAGAAACCGTATTCATCAGTTCTAGAATTTTTTTAATTTCTTTTATTTCTTTTTATAAGATTTTTTAAAAATTGGAGTTCAATTTGCCAACATATAGCATATCATCCAGTGCTCATCCCGTCAAGTGCCCCCCTCAGTGCCTGTCACCCAGTCACCTCAACCCCTTGCCCACCTCCCCTTCCATACCCCTTATTCATTTCCCAGAGTTCGGTGTCTCTCATTTTCTGTCTCCCTCTCTGATATTTTCACTCATTTTCTCTCCTTTCCCCTTTATTCCCTTTCACTATTTTTTTATTCCCCAAACATGCAGCCAAGAATACTCTATCCAGCAAGGCTCTCATTCAGAATAGAAGGAGAGATAAAGAGCTTCCAAGATAGGCAGAAACTGAGAGAAATTTTTTTAGAGCTTTAATTCTATCTCCTGAGGATTCTCATTATGTTTTGTCTGAAGATTTTTTCATCCCTTGTATTAGTTCTATTTCCGTGGAAGCTACCAGTTTTTGTTTTTTTCAACATGATTTTCCTTCCTTAGGTGAATGAGTGCCTTATAGAAATTTTATTTCTTGTTATTGTTTACTTGTAGATGCCTTTCCCCTTAGTGTTGTGGGTCAGGCTGCTGGCATCTTTATAGGGAAGGAAAATGGAGCTGTTTCTTTCTTGGGGCAAGGGATATGAATGTTGTGCCTCTGCTGTCCCTGGGAGGGGTCTGACCCAGCCTCAGGGCATGCATGCTCCAATTCTTTTCTTCCCAATGGCTGGCCCAAAGGCTCTGTCACTTTGGCATAATGTTCCTCCAATTTGCTGTTGTCCATGGGTTGGGGTTTACAAAGACCCACAGGCAGCAAGTGGTCAGAAACATCCTTCTGAAACCCTGAAGAATCCTGCCAGCATGTCACTATGAAATTCTGGAGAGGGAGCTAGAGAGAAAAGAAGCCAATTATAGAAGTGTTTTGAAATGTGGATTCTATTTGGAAAACAGATAACCTGCAATGTTGAGTAAAAATATTTAACTGTAAGTGTTGTCATAAAGATTTAGCTCCAAGTCATAAAGATTTCAAAATTTTTGGAACACATAAAAGTATTTTTTTCTTATACTCTAAGCAATTCAACCCTCAACTTGTAAAAACTTTGTTTCCTGATATACAAAATAAGTCTGACAAATTCTTTTTAAAAAAGGGTTAGGAAGTACTTTCTATGATTATGTAAGAACATTCATAATTTCAATTATTTGCTAGGCCCTCATGCAGATCTACATTGGATGCAGAACATCTATCTACCATTTGTAACCCCAGAATAAGTCATTTAACATCAACAAAGCTCAGTGTTTCTCATCTAAAATATACATAGTATGAATAGAATATTTGACAATTAACTGAGCTGACCCATGACCTATGTAACATATTCTGGCAAAACAACCTCAGAAATTTTTGCCACAGCTAATTTTTTTTAAATATTTTATTTATTCACGAGACACACACAGAGAGAGGCAGAGACATAGGCAGAGGGAGAAGCAGGCTCCCTGCAGAGAGCCTAATGCGAGACTTGATCCCATACCCGGAATCATGACTGAGCCGAAGGCAGATGCTCAACCGCTGAGCTACCCAGGCATCCCTGCCACAGCTAAATTAAAAACCACAAGTTCGGGATCCCTGGGTGGCGCAGCGGTTTGGCGCCTGCCTTTGGCCCAGGGCGCGATCCTGGAGACCCGGGATCGAATCCCACATCAGGCTCCCTGCATGGAGCCTGCTTCTCCCTCTGCCTATGTCTCTGCCTCTCTCTCTCTCTCTCTGTGACTATCATGAATAAATAAATAAAATCTTTAAAAAAAAAAAATAAAAAAATAAAAACCACAAGTTCCCATGGTCCTTTGAAGTTTTGTTTTGTGAATAATGAAAACCTAGGATGCTAAATTTGTGAATACTAAGAGTCCATGCAATACTGTTGGTCTTATTTTTTTAAGAGTGTGCAGAATGAGAGAGAGAGAGAGAAAAAAAAATTCTTACGCAGGCTCCATGCCCAGTGTGGAGCCCGACATGGGGCTCAATCTCCCTATCCTGAGATCACAACCTGAGAGATCAAGAGTTAGATGCTTAACCATCTGAGCACCAGGTGCCCCCATGTTGGTCTTATTTTGAATTTTCAGCCTCTGTATGTGAAGCATATGTGTGCATAAATATGCATACAGCAGACCATGTGAGAATGTGATACTAAGCATCAGATCTTATCAATAGGACTTTCCATAAGGTCAGTGTTGAACCATGAAAACATTATAGAAACCCTACAGAGTAAAGACTCAGATTTAGGGAGCACCAATTCAAATTTTCTCCTGTAGAAAAAACACTATCAGATGGAGGCTACCAGAGGGAGATAGAAGCAAGGGTAAAGTTTAAAGAAATTACTGATTGGTATCTATAAAGCCAGAATGTTTTCCATCAGATTTTTTTTTCTGAGATTCCCTTTCTATTAGCAGTTGCTCTCTGCCTTTGGATGATTTATTGGAACTACTTAAATTTCCTACTAGCTGTCACAGCTGAGCAGACTAATAGGCCTTTGGGAGGTTAACCATGTCCCATTACATTTATTGCTTTTGTATCCAATTAGAATAGATCTGGAACAGTTATTTGCATAGATTGCAGCAGGTGACAATCAAGTACCTAAAGAGGTGTGTGTGGGGGGGGTGCGGGGGTGGGGGGAATGAGTGAGGTGAAAGTTTGGACCTCTGTTGAATATCTTGCCAGAGATTTAGAAAACAATCTGCTTCACCCCTTACTGACCTTTACAAGCACATATTTTGATTTTTTCACAAAGAGCGCGAGTGATGCTCATTGCTCATCTCTGCATTACTGCCTTTTCAATGGAAGGCTGAGGCCTTCCTTTACTGGCCGTTAGCTTTTCTATCCTGTGGTGAATAAATGCTGCTGTGAAGCCTGCGACTCTTTGAAGTTCTAGCCACATCATATATTATCTGCTCAGCAGTAGCATCAAGAAATATGCCTTTCTCAGATCTCGCCTCCTAATGATATGCTGTGGCACACCCGGAGAAGTCACGACCCAGCCTCTGACCTCTGCAGCTGACACAGGTGGGTTTTCTCATCTCTGCATTGCTGCCTTTTGGGAAAAAAAAGAGGGGAGGAGGAAGGTTTGTTTGCTTTGTGAGAATCCATATTTTTGAAAAATCAATTTTATTAACAGCTTCCCATTATTACATTCATCAGCACACCAAGTCTATCCATCGTACCCAACCATTTAGAATCGGGGTGCTTTGTGTATTTGGTCTGCCTCCCTCACACACCACGCCTCACATACACTCCTATTTCTGAGAAATTAGATCTTTGTCCGTTGCCTGGCAACTTAATTTTATCCCGAAAGAAGCTCAAGTAATTGGACCAGGATATTTCTCAGCGGGGCTGCATTTATGTTTCTAAATATTACATGTTCATTGCCAATTCCTCTATACGTTGCCTGCACAACTATGCTGGATAAAATGGAGAGATTTGGTGTGGAAGAGAATATCCCTTTGTTATTTTCTTACGTGTGGCTATCTTACTAACTCACTTCTTTACCCTGGGACTCTTTCAGTCCCTGAATACCACCAATTAATCAGCAATTGTGTGTTGAACCTTCTTCAAGTCCTTCTAACAAAATATGACATAAGATTACCATTGTTTGGTAAATAAATAAGTATTGTGTATGTGGATTTTAGCCAGTACTGATTTATGTGGAAGTCAGTGCTGACAGCTTCTTGGTTTATAATTTTATTTATCTCTTCCTTTGATTCTGTCGGCAAAGCCTCATGACAATCAGCTGAAAAGTTATTTTTGTTAATTACTTTGTTTACACAGGATTAAAATACTAGTTGACTTGTTTCGTCACAGTTAAAGGTTGTAAATTTAATCAAGAATTTGGTGTTGTGGCAGTAGCAATGAACAATGAAGTTAACTGTTATGATTAAGGTGAAACATTTAAAAATAAATGTGTAGATCTATCCGGTTTGCTATAATGACTGAAAGGAAAGATGATGGCATTTTCTTGAAACTCATGAAAAAATTATATCATCCTTTTTTACAGTGAAGACAGCTTAGGATGTCAGACATTGCAATAGAAGGCAGTGACATTGTAGTTCGATCCTGGATTTCACTCCCTGCTCTGTCATGAGGCTGTGTGACTGCAGATTTTTAAAGAAACTATTTTGGTTTTCACTGTATAATCAGTTTAAAGAAAATCTATTTTATTAGACCTCCGTTTTTATTTATACATATTGATTTATTGAGTCCATCTTTTATGATTAATAATTTAAAATCAAAAGGATTTTGTATCTAGGAAGGAGAAGAACAGTTATGAGTTATAAGGTGGAGTGCATGTGCTCCTATGAGCAGATGGATCTGGAAGTGATGTCTGTATCTCACTATGAGTTGCCTGGACAATATGCACGCCAGGAGGGGGGGGTTGGGGGAGTTCCCTCCTCCAGGCTGGAAAAGCTGCATCTGAACTGAGCTCCCCACAGAATTGGAGGAAAGACTATTTCCCATGGACTCCAAGTTCTTCTATTGCTGGACAGATGGCTTTTCAAGCCAACTTCTCTGGCTATGAATCCTAGACTATGTGGGGCTTAATTCTTTGGTGATCCACTGTTTATCCTGTAAGAAGGAAGAACAACAAAAAAGAGGGATTCTCTTACTCAAGACATACCATGTCTCCGGCAGTGGGTCCCACTCCCCTCTCTGTGGGTTGATAGAAGAAGAGAGCCTGAGGCTTTCATTCAGGACCTTGGCATATAATCTTCCCTAATACAGCTCATTATTTAATCCATACCATGTGACATACTGGGATTCATTTTCTTGCCCAACAGTTGTCTTCCATCTATTTCCTTCCTCTCTTACCCTCCCCACCCTTTCCATTCTGTGTTTAGCCCTTGGGCAGTTAAGGAAGTTTGTGTTACTGGAGAAGAACAAAATTTCCAGTCGTTGCAGGAGATTTTGTAACCAGGAATCCAAACTGGTTAATTTCTGTGTTGCTGTAGACTATCAAGGTCAGATTTTTAAAATCTTTCTCCCCATCTTCCTCTTCCAAACTCACTTTTCCTTTTCTCCATAGAGACAATTGACAAAAAGTACTTTAAAAAAATATGCTCTGGCAGAAATATATGAGACATATTTTCCTCTATACTTTCTCCTTATCATCAGCTAAAAATCCTAGAAATTATATATAAAAGAAACAGAAAATTATTAAAAGTGGAGAGAAAAAAAGCAGACCAGCTAGAAATTCCAGGACCTGAGAAATGGCATGATGGGAGTTTCCTGGGTTTTCTTTTTGCCATATATATCCTGAACTGGGTGCTGGAGAAGTCAACAACCCATTTACACTAACAAGAACAAACAGAAAAAAAACACCAGGGGGAAAAAAATCTTTCTTTTTTTAAGCTAAAGGACCAGGGAAAAGGCAAAAAAAAAAATAATAATAATAATTAAAAAAATTAAACCATAGTTACATTGTTCCAACCAAAGTCCACACAAAGATTTATGGCCTTACTTCAACTTACAGCAGCAAAGACTGAGTGCGGAGCCTAGACTTCTCCCCTCGCTCTGGGGAACAAGGCAGTCCCTTTGCCAGGTTGGTACCAAAAAATATCAGTAGGAAGCTATAATTTCATTCCTACCTGGCAGTAAAGAGTTCTCCTGATCCCAGTGTTGGTGGAGATTCTGGACTTCCATTCCCGCATGGCAGTGATGAGACATCCTTTTCTCTACTTGCTGCGATGATGTCAGAGGAAATCTTGAAAAAAATCGGGATTTCACCAATGTCCAATGATTATGAAGTCACATGACACAACATCCGTGAAGACAACATAGGGAGGAGTAACAAGCCTCCCTACCTCTCCTACCTCCGAGGTGGTAACTGTGGAGGCCTAGTGGGTGATGTGGGTCCAATAAGTGAATGATCAAGAAAGAATTCTTGAGATGTTTTTAGTATAAAAATGTGTTTTTATTATAGCACGGGGACAGGGCTCATGGGCAGAAAAAGCTGCCCTGAGATGGAGGAGAAATAAATTGATTTTATACTATTTTGTTACTGGTGGTTATGGATAGTGTAAGGCTCCAGGGAATTTGTGCATGTTAAAAGTAAGGTCTCCAAGACCTTGGAGGGCTAGCTATTGTCAAGATAATGTTACCCTTTATTACCTAGTAAAACATTAGTCATGAGACCCTTTAGGAATGTTATGTCCTCTTTACCTCAGATGTGCATCACTGAGCCACATGTTATAAGATGATGGATTTTCTTTTGCCTTTTTTCTCATTATCAGTGAGGAATCTGAATTTTCACCCCTGCCCAGCAGTAACAATGTACCCCTCTCCCTCCCCCAGGTGTCACTGGAGGCCAAGTGGGGAGCTTGGAGCTCCTCTTCCTTCTAGCAGTCATGCCAAAGGCCCCTGTTTTCTCATTGCGGTGTCAGGAAAGGTCTACTAAAACAGCAGACTTAAATAAGATTCAGAGCCTTATAACACACTACTTTAAATGTGTGGGATTTTTGAAAATCAGTCATTATACCAAGAATCAGGACTATCTCAATTTGAAGAAGAAAAATCCATCAAGATATGCCAACATCAAGATAAAATAGATATTGTTATCAGACAAGGGTTTAAAATCAGCCATCATATGTAAACTTATCAAAAAATTATGAAAATTCTTGAAATCAATGAAAAGCAAGTCTCAGCAAACAAATGGGATATATGAAGAACCAAATGGAAATTTCAGGGCTTAGAAATATGATAACCAATGACCATCCCAAAACAAACCAAACACTAGCCGCTGGACTCAACAGCAAAATGAAGAGAAGCAGAGGAAAAAATCAGTTAAATTGAAGTTAGAACAATAGAAATCACCCAATAGCAAAAGAGAAAGAAAATAGAGTGAAACAAATCTTTCTGTGGTTATTTTTATCAGTTTCTGAATTAATATTAGGAATGAATATATTCAGCAACTAACAGAATCCCCCCTCCTGAGTAACCAGTGAGGGCTCTTTTAAAAAAAAAAATATATTTTATTTAGATTCAATTTAGTTGACATATATTGTATTACTATTTCAGGGGTAGAATTTAATGATTCATCAGTTTCATGTAACACCCAGTTCTCACTATATCAAGTGCCCTTCTTAATGCCTATCCCTCCATTACCCCATCCCCCCACCCAGCTCCCCTCCAGCATTGTCACTTTGTTAAGAGTCTCTTGTGGTGTGTCTTTCTTTCTGTTTTTATCTTATTTTTCCTTCCTTTCCCCTATGTTCATCTGTTTTATTCTTAAATTGCACACATGAGTGAAATGTATGGCAATTGACTTTCTCTGATTGACTTATTTTGCTTAGCACAATACTCTCTAGTTCCGTCCACATCGTTGCAAATGGCAGGATTTCTTTTTTCTCTTCTCTCTTTTTTTTTGATGGCTGAGTCATAGTCTGTGTCCATTCATCTGTGGATGGACCTCAAGGCTCTTTCCATAGTTTGGTATTGTGAATATTCCTGGTATAAACATTGGGGTGCAGGTGCCCCTTCAAATCACTCTTTTTGTGTATTGGACAACTACCTAGAAGCGCAATTGCTGGGTCATGGGGTAGTTCTACTTTTAACTTTGTGAGAAACCTCCATACTAGTTTCCAAGTGGCTGTACCAGGTTGCATTCTGCCAACAAACAGTGTAAGAGGGTTCCACTTTCTTTGAATCCTCACCGACATCTCTTGTTTCCTGATTTGTTAATTTTAGCCATTCTGACCCAGGTGAGGTGGTATCTCATTGTAGTTTTGATTTGTATTTCCCTGATGCCGAATGATATTGAGCATTTTTTCATGTTGCCATGTCTGTTGGCCATATGTATGTCTTTGGAGAAAAGTCTGTTCATGTCTTCTGCCCATTTTTTTTTTACTGGATTCTTTGTTTCTTTGGGAGCTGGGTTTGATAAATTCTTTATAGATTTTGGATACTAGCCCTTTATCTGATATGTCATTTGTGAACATCTTCTTTCATTCTGCCATTCTGTAGTTTGTCTTTTATTTGTTGTTTCCTTTGCTCTGCAAAAGCTTTTTATCCTGATGAAGTCCCAATAATTCATTTTTGCTTTTGTTTCCATTGTCTTTGGAGACATGTCTAGCAAGAAGTTGCTGTGGCTGAGGTCAAAGAGGTTGCTACCTGTGTTCTCCTCTAGGATTTTGACAGATTCCTGTCTCACATTTAGGTCTTTCATCAATTTTGAGTTTATTTTCACGTATGGTGTAAGAAAGTGGTCCAGTTTTATTCTTCGACATGTGGCTGACCAATTTTCCCAACACCATTTGTTAAAAAGATTCTTTTTTCCATTGGATATTCTTTCCTACTTTGTTGAAGATTAGTTGGCCACAGAATTGAGGGCCTATTTCTGGGTTCTCTATTCTGTTCCATTTATCTATGTGTCTGTTTTGGTACCAGTACTTATTCTGACTTACTGATTACAATTTTGTAATACAGCTTGAAGTTTGGGATTGTGATGCTTTCAGCTTTATTGCTTTTTCAACATTCCTTTCAACATTTCAACATTCAGAGTCTTTCCTGGTTCCATACAAATTTTAGGATTGTTTGTTCCAGGTCTGTGAAAAATGCTGGTGTAATTATTAAGGCAGGGATTGCGTTGGATGTGTAGATTGTTTTGGGTAACATATACATTTTAATAAAATTTGTTCTTACAATCCATAAGCATGGAATGTTGTTCCATTTCTTTGTGTCTTCCTCAGTTTCTTTTTAAGTGTTCTGTAGTTTTCTGAGTAGAGATCTTTTAATTCTTTGGTTAGGTTTATTCCCAAGTATTTTATAGTTTTTGGTGCAGTTGTAAATGAGATCGATTCCTTGATTTATCTTTCTGCTGCTTCATTGTTAGTGTATAGGAGTATAACTGACTTCTGTGCATTGATTTTATAGTCTGCCACTTTGCTGAATTCCTGTATGAGTTCTAGTAATTTTTTGGTGGACTTTTTGGGTTTTCTACATAGAGAATCATGTCATTTGCAAAGAGTGATAGTTTGACTTCTTTCTTTCCTGTGTGGATGCCTTTTATTTCTTTTGTTGTCTGATTGCTGAGGCTAGGACTTCCAGTACTATACTGAACAACAGTGGTGAGAATGAACATCCTTGTCGTATTTCTGACCTTAGGGGAAAAGCTCTCTGTTTTCCCCCTTGAGGATAATATTTGCTTTGGGGCTTTCATGTATGGCTTTCTTGATGTTGAGGTATGTTACCTCTATTCCTACATGGTGGAGGGTTTTTATCAAGAAAGGATGTTGGGGATCCCTGGGTGGCGCAGCGGTTTGGCGCCTGCCTTTGGCCCAGGGCGCGATCCTGGAGACCCGGGATCGAATCCCACATCGGGCTCCCGGTGCATGGAGCCTGCTTCTCCCTCTGCCTGTGTCTCTGCCTCTCTCTCTCTCTCTCTGTGACTATCATAAATAAATAAAAATTAAAATAATAATAATAAATAAAGATTAAAAAAAAAGAAAGGATGTTGTATTTTGTCAAATGCTTTTATTGCATCTATTGAAAGGATCATAGTATTCTTATCCTCTCTTTTATTAATGTGATATATCACATTGACTGATATATGGATGCTGAATGACCCCTGCAGCCTAAGAATAAATCCCACTTGGTCATGGTAAATAATCCTTTTGATATACTGTTGGATTGTATTAGCTAGTAACTTGGTGAGAATTTTTGCACCCATGTTCATCAGGGGTATTAGTCTATAATTCTTCTTTGTGATGAGGTCTTTGCCTGGTTTTGGGATCAAGGTAATGTTGGCCTCATAGCCCAAGATCAAGGCACAGCTGACCTGCTGCGTGGTGAGAGCTCTCTTCAACATGTTGACCTTCTTGCTGTGCCCTCACGTGGTGAAGAGATAAATCATCTCTCTCATCTCTTATTTTAAGAGCACTAATCCCATTCACAAGGGCTCTACTTTCATCACCTAACCATCTCCCAAAGGTCCCACCTCCTCGGACTTTGGAAGTTTTCTTTCCATTTCTATTTTTTGAAATAGTTTCAGAAGAATAGGTATTAATTTTTCTTTAAATGTTTGGTAGAGGGACACCTGGATGGCTCAGTGGCTGAGCATCTGCTTTCAGCTCCGGGGTGTGATTCTGGAGTTCCGGGATCGAGTCCCACATCGGGCTCCCTGCATGGAGCCTGCTTCTCCCTCTGTCTGTGTCTCTGCCTCTCTCTCTGTGTCTCTCATGCATAAATAAATAAAATCTTTAAAAAATAAAATAAATGTTTGGTAGAATTTCCCGGGAAGCCATCCTGCCCTGGACTCTTGTTTCTTGGGAGATATTTTTATTACTGCTTCAATTTCTTTGCTGGTTATGGTTTCTTTGTGCTGGCTATAGTTTTCTGTTCAGGTTTTCTATTTCTTCTTGCTTCAGTTTTGGTAGTTTATATGTTTCTAGAATTATGCCCATTTCTTCCAGATTGCCTAATTTGTTGGCATATAATTGCTCATATATTCTCTTATGATTGTATTTCTACAGTGCTGGTTGTGACCTCTTTTCCTTCATTCCTGATATTATTTGGGTCCTTTCTCTTTCTTTTTGATAAGTCTGGCTAGGGGTTTATCAATCTTATTAATTCTTTTAAGGAACTAGCTCCTAGTTTCATTAATGAGTTCTACTGTTGTGTTTTTTAAAATTATTATTTCTATATCATTGATTTCTGCTCTAATCTTTATTTCTTCTCTGGGTTTATTTGCTATTCTTTTCCAATCTCCTTTAGGTATAAGGTTAGATTGTGTATCTGAGACTTTTCTTGCTCTTGAGGAAGTATATATAGCTATATACTTCCCTCTTAGGACCGCCTTTGCTGCATCGCAAAGGTTTTGAACAGTCATGTTTTCATTTTCATTTTTTTGCATTCAGTTTTAAAATTCTACTTTAATTTCCTGGTTGACCCTTTCATTCTTTAATAGAATGTTCTTTAACCTCCATGTATTTGTGGTCCTTCCAATTTTCTTCTTGTGGTTGACTTCAAGTGTCATAGTACTGTGGTCAGAAATATACATGGTATGACCTCAATCTTTTTTGTACCAGTTAAGACTTGATTTGTGACCCAGTATGTGACTTTTTCTGGGGAATGTTCCATGGGCACTCAAGAAGTATGTATATTCTGCTGCTTAGGATGAAAGTCCCCAAGTATATCTGTTAAGTCCATTTGGTCTGAGGTGTCATTCAAAATCCTTGTTTCCTTGTTCATCTTCTGCTTAGATGATTTCACTATTGCTGTGAGTGGAGTGTTAAAGTCCCTTACTACTGTTGTATTATTATCAGTGAGTTTCTTTAATTTTGTTATTGATTATTCTATATAATTGGCTGCTCCCAAGTTAGGGGCATAAATATTTATAATTGTTAGATCTTGTTGGGTAGATTCCTTTATTGTGATATAGTGCCCTTCTTCATCTCTTATTGGAGTCCTTGGTTTAAAATCTAGTTTGTTATAAGGATGGCTACTCCAGCTATTTTTTGTTGTCCATTAGTATAATAGATGGTTCTCTACCCCCTCACTTTCATTCTGGCATTTCATGATGGGTCTAAAATGAGTCTTTTGTAAGCAGCATATTGATGGGTCTTATTATTATTATTTTTTTTACCCATTCTGACACTTATTGTCTGTTGATTGGAGCACTTAGCCATTTACATTCAGAGTAATTACTGAAAGATATGAACTCATTGACATTGTAAAGTGCGATTGTAAAGTCGTTGTTCCTATAGTTTGTCTCTGTTCCTTTCTGGTCCTAGTTATTTCTGGGCTCTTTCTCCATTCAGAGAATCCCCATTAATATTTCTTGTAGGGCTGGTTTCTGTTCACAAAGTTCTTTAGTTTTTGTTTGTCCTGGGAACTCTCTATCTTTCTTTATATTTTGAATGATAGCCTTGCTGGATTAAGTATTCTTGGATGCAATTTTTCCCATTTAGCACATTGAATATATCATGCCAGTCCTTTCTGGCCTGCCAGGTCTCTGCAGACAGGTCTGCTGCCAGTCTTATGTGTCTACCCTTGTTGGTTAAGGACCTCTTGTCCTGAGTGCTTTCAGAATTTTCTCTTTATCTTTGTAACTTGGAAGCTTACCTATAATATCTTGAGGTGTTGATCTATTTTTGTTAATTTTGAGGGGGGTTCTCTGTGCCTCCTGGATTTGAGTGCCCATTTACTTCCCTAGATTAGGGAAGTTCTCAGCTATAAATTGTTCAAATAAACCTTTTACTTTTCCCTACCTCCTCATCTTCTGAGATTTCTATAATATAAATATTATTTCACTTTATGGAATTGTTGAGTTCCCTCAGTCTACCTTCCTGATCAAATAGGGTGTTTTCCCCCCTCTTCTTTTCAGCTTCTTTATTTTCCATCACTTTATCTTGTATAGCACTGATTCACTCATACTTCATCCATCTTCATTTTTATGGCCTCCACTTGGGGTCTGCATCTCGGTTATAGCATTTTTAATTTTGGTCTGACCAGATTTTAGTTCTTTTATCTTCACAGTAAGAGATTCTCTAGTGTCTTCTATGCTTTTTTCAAGCCCAGCTACTATTCTTGTAATTGTTTTAAATTCTAGTTCAGACTAGAATTTAATTTAATTTAATCAATCTGCATTGATTAAATCTCTGGTTTTTTTACCCCACTGTTCTTTCTTTTGGAGTGAATTCCTCCATCTCGCCATTTTGGATGGAAAAAAACAAAGAAAGAAAACAGAAATAAGAATAAGAAAAAATAAAAATGGAAAAATGAAAAAAAAAAAGAAAAAATAATATAAGATAAAATAAAATACATACAGGAAGCTAGATCTTAGATGTGCTTTGGTCTTGTTATGAGTAGGTTGTTAGAAAAAAAGGAGAAAGAAAGAAAAGAAGAAGAGAAACAAAATTTAAAAATATATAAAATATAAAAAAAATTAAAAATGCTCTTTCTGTATCCAGAAAACAAAACAAGAAAAAAAAAAAAGAGACAAAAACAAAGATGAAAACAAACAAAAACAGAAACAAGTAACAAAGAACTCCAGAGGACACTAGATGGTCTCCCCTAAAGTTGAAGCTTTGTGGCACTCTATGATCAGCCAACTTGGTGTGGGCAAAGAGTTTGTGCTGGTCTTCTGAAGGAGGGACCTGCTGCTGTGTTTCTCAGCTGGAACTGCCCTAGTGGAGATGCACCTGCAGGGCATGGGCTGAGGGTGGGAGGCCAGGGTGGCAGGGCTTGGTATAGTGGCTCTGTTCAGTTTACTAAGGTGGATCAAGCTGTTGTGTACAGGGAGATAATGGTTTTGCCCTCTCATCTCTGGAGTGAGAAAGGCATGCCATCCTTTTTAGGGAGCCCTCACAGGTGAGTAAACGATGACCCCTCTTGTGTCCCTGGTTGCATGAGCTACCCCTCTTCACCCTATGTCATAGCTGTCCACCTGCCAAATGGCATAGCACTCCCGTGTTTTATCTCAGATAGTGTTTCAAAATGCCACACTTCAGGGGCCCCTAAAGAGCAGACCCTCGGGGAGGGTTTCCCCACATTGTGGCCAGTGCTGGCTCCTCGCAAAAGGCAGTGTGGCGCAAATGCACAATGGTTCAGAGTTTATGGGGAATGGCAACACTCAGCGGCTTCCAGCAAAGCCAAGGTTTGCTGCCCTCAGGCAGCCTTTGGTCCTCTATTGTGGGCCAGTCCTTTGCTCCAGGGGAGGCCGTGTGACCCCCTTCCCAAGGCACTTCAAGCAGGGGAACCGCTTCTCCCGGTGTGACCCTGGGGAGCCTCTGGTCTCCAGCTTCTGGGGCTCAGCTCTGCTCCCCCAGTGGGCACCACCTAGCTCCTCAGGCAAGAACCTGGCTGAGGCGCCAACCAGCCAACCTCCAATACCTCAGGATTTGCGCTGCCCTGTCTACAGGAAAACTGGTGGTAATGTAACCATTTCCCCCCTCACTTCAGTGGTTTTGAGCAATAGTTTTCTTGTGCATTTTCCTGCGTGTTTTCACTCTTCCTTCTCATTCTCTTTTTTTTCCTTGCCTTTTCTCTCTCTCCTCCTTCTTTCTCTCTACTCCCTCTTCAGTCAGGGCTCGCTCCCCTGGGGAGTGCCCGTTGCTCTTTTCTCCCGTGGATAAACTACAGGGACACCTGGGTGGCTGAGTGGTTGAAGGTCTGCCTTGGGCTCAGGCTCAGGGGGTGATCCCGGGGTCGGGAGATCGAGTCCCCCATCAGGCTCCTGGCAAGATCCTGCTTCTCCCTCTGCCTGTGTCTTTCATGAATAAATAAAACAAACAAATAATAATAATAATAAAAACCCTCTCTGCAGTTCCTGCCTTCCGCTGATCCTTTATAGCTGTGTAGCTTCCTTCTCCAAGACTTCTAATCAATTTTGTGGGTAATCAGGATGATCCTATCTTTATCTAGCTGTGTTCCAGTGAGGAGGCAAGTCGCTCCACTCCTCTGCCATCTTTCCTGGGATTTTCTTAATTGTACTTGTCAGTTGAAGCAAAAATTATAAGATCATCTGATGTGGTTTGCAATACATATACTGCAGTTATTTAAGACGCTTTTCAATGGTGGAGGGCATAAGGATGTAAACGAAAATAAATTTTCTAAATTTACTCATACTGGTAAAATGTCAGTGCTGATAATACTGTGGCCAAATGGCTGGCAAGGATGTCAGGAAACTGAATCTCTCATGTATTCTTTATGGAAATGTAAAATGAGGAGATGAAATGGTAAAATGAGGGAGATCTTTGTGGTATCGAAATAGGCGTTTTGATTGTGGTGGTTGTACAAACTGTCACAAGTATTAAATAGCATAGAGTTACATACACATTGTCCTAGCGTCAGTTTCCTGGGTTTGATGTTGTGCGACAAGTATTGAGAGAAAACTGGGTGAAGGATACTTGGGACTCCTTGTACTATCTTTGCAACTTCTTGGGAATCTGAAATTATTTTAAAATCAAAAGTTAGAAAATAAACTTGAAAAAGTGAATAAGTAAAAATGTCATGATCTTTTGTTGGAAGATCATATATTATATTTTGGACATAAAATGAGTAGTTAAAACCTAAATAACACTACATCTGGCCACCTTTCTTTCCACTCACACTATATTATATGCTGCACATGGTGGCAGTGATGAGAATACCAGAGGAGGTAAATTGAGTCCTTGTCCCAGCTAATGGAAATTGGAGAAGGTGACACGAAGAAGCAAATAAGCAAGTAGAACACCAAGTAAGAGCCTCAGGATAACTATGAAATACTAGGGATCCCTGGGTGGCTTAGCAGTTGAGGCTTTGGCTCAGGGCGTGATCCTGGAGTCCCACATCAGGCTCCCCGCAGGGAGCCTGCTTCTCCCTCTGCCTGTGTCTCTGCCTCTCTTTGTGTGTCTCATGAATAAAAAAATAAAGTCTTAAAACATTTTTAAAAATAAAAAAACTATGAAATAATCTTTAAGTCATTCTCCTACAAACTCACCTCAATTCATTAAAAAACAAACAAAACCCCCCCATATCCCTCAGTATTGAAAGTAACTAAATCTTTCTCTTCCCTTAATTAAGTTAACCTCTACAGAGTTATTTTTATGTGCTTGGTAGTATACTCAATATCTCACACTTATAACCTCGTTCATTTTTTGCGTATCTATAAAGGAAGTACTATTACTGAGGTACAGAAGAGGCAAGAAATTCTCTGAGTGGTTGCACTCACACAGTTGAAGGGGTGGGGGTTTGAGTTAGGATTTGAAACCAGGTGATCTGACTCCTGAAAACATGTTCTTAATCGTTGTCCTAAATTTCATGATATATTCGGGTAGCACTCCTTATTTCATCTGTTTGTGAGGGTACATGGATGGCTTTGAATCTCACTTGGTCCTCAGGCTTTACATTTTGTGCTAGTTAACAGGGATACATTTATTATACAACTATCTCTAACTGGAAGGTGCTTCAGATGCCATCTACTTAAATCCCTTTTGTCTACCCTATTAGAGGACATTAGGCAGTCAATACAGCTATGTAATTGCTTTTCAGTGACACTTTAAAGAGTTAGGTTTATTGTAGAGGAGGAGTGTGGCAACTGAGTACCCCACTGTCATGAATCACTCAGGGTCAGAATTAGGCTGCACTAGATATCAAAGAATATCTCTCAATTTAGGGCAGTGCCATCCATAATTGCTATTTGCAGCTTATATCCCAAACTGAGGCAGCAAATTGTACTGATCCTATTCCATGTGGTATAATATCAAACATGACTGAGTCCTTCTCTCTGCTCTTACCTGTTTATTTTTCTCCCAACAGAGTCATTATGAAGAACAATTTTGCACCCTTGGGCTGAGGAAAAAGAACAATAATGGGCTATTTCTGCTGGATTCATTATCTCCCTACGGAAATTCAGCACGTCTAGCCTCGTTCCTATATCACTCTATGTTCCTTTTTTAAGTCTTCTTTCCCAAGTTTCCTCTCTTGAGTGGGAGAGAGGAATGAATGTCAGGCAAAAAGGGAGTCAGAGTGAAGAAGATGTAATAGCTTACAGACAGAGATGCAGAGGTGAAACAAAAGGAAGAGAAAAAGAAGGGGAGAGGAAAAACATCTTTGAGAGATTCGGAGCCATGGTGCCGCAACATAAATCTCCAGTGAGTCAAATGTAGTAAAGGCATTTACACTCATGAAGAATCTCACTTCTTTCTGAAAAGGGAAATGAAGAGCAAGAGCTCCTAGAGGCATCATGGTCAGGAAGATGGGAATAATGACCTAGGTTGCTCCTTTTATCTGCTTTTCAGTTTTACTCAGGCTTACAATAATGCCTGCATAACCAATCTTGACTTCAAGAAAACTGTGCATTTCTAAAGTTAAGTAAAGGAAACACCCACAAGTACTCTTCAAAAGTGAAATAATAGAAGCAAAGAAGAAAGGAAAGATGAGAAGGAAAAAAAGAGGAACAAGCCAATCATTAGTTAGAATACCTGTCTTCTTTTAAAATATTGGTAAGTCATGAAAATAATTTTATTGTTCTTAGAAATATACTCTGTCTATTCTAAGAAATTGTTCTTAGAAATATACTCTGTCTCATGTTATGACTCAGGAATGAGAATATTTTATTATACATTATCAGTTTTCAGGAAAAAGAATCTGGAGTATACCAAACAAAAATTAGCTAGTTTTGTTTGCTTTTGGAGAGAGTAATACTCACATGTAATTTATTCATCTTAAAATTATCAGTCATTAGGACATTAAACAATTATGAAATAAAACATGAAAACTTAATTTCCTTTTGCTTTTAAATTTATCACAGTAACCCCCAGTGGTTAAGCGTATGAGCTCATAGTTATACAGAGCTGTGTTCCCTGTGATGAATGGCCAGTTACTTCCTTCTCTGTGCCTTTACTGTTTATCTATAAATTGGGAATAATGACAGACTCTGTCTCAAAGGGCTTTTGTGAGGGTTAAATCACTAGAGCGAGTTTAGCAGAGCATCTAAATATTGTAAACCCTCAACATGCACTGGCATCATTATTACTATTTTAAAGGAAATGCAGAAAGTTGAATTACGGGCATCAAAAGTAAGATCAACAAGCAAACCATCATAATACAAAATCACTTAAAATCATAAAATCACTTTTAGAAACCGCAAATAATGAAAACTATTTTAGCAAGACCTAAAATATTCTTTCTTCTAAAAGATTTATTTATTTTAGAGAGAGAGCGCATTTGAACACGAGTGGGAGAAGGGAGTGATTACTGGATCTCAAGTGGACTCTGAGCTAAGCTCAGAGCCTGACAAAGGGTTCCATCTCACGACCCTGAGATCATGACCTGAGCTGAAACCAAGAGTTGGACACTCAACCAACTGAGCCCCCTCAAATCCTCAATATTACTTATTTCTAAATGTGAAAATTTTAGGAGCCTCAGAGGAGTTGTAATGAAGTCCTGATAAAACCAAGCAGTGGACTTTGGTTGGTCTCCATCATTGACTGAATAAAATGCTTCCTGAAATTTACCAGATAAAAAATGAATCTGAGCCTAGCTTCATGCTAGGCGAGCTAAGTTAACTTAGAATTGAGTTTATGGAAAACAAATTGAATAATTGATAGACTCAATAATTTATAAGGCACCACACCAGATCTTTGCAGGGATTTGCTTAATTTCCCACAGCTGAAGTTTTTGGAGAATGATTCTCAGAAAAGAAGACAAATTTGGTCAAGCTGTGCATAAAGAATATATTTTAGTTTAGTCTGAGTTTTTTATTGTTATTCAGTCTAGTCCCATGTACATGCTTATGGTATGTAGTCTAAGTTGTAATAACAGCAGACATATGCTTCTCATCTACATCAGTTAGAATTCAACCAGAGAAACAGAACCATTAGAAGATACATATGGAGAAAGTTTTTACAGTAAGTTAGCTTATGGGGAAAGTCTAGACAATACCAGGGCCCACTGGGCAAGCCACTAAGAGAAACAGACTGGGATTCTCGGCATAGCCTGAAGCCATTGTCCCTGAGCAGAATTTCTTCTCTCAGGAAAACCTCAGGCCTGCTTTTAAAATCCTTTCAACTGATTGGATCAGGTCCAGCCAGATTATCTAGAATAATCTCCCTTAATTAATTATAGACTGTAATTACATCTACAAAATACCTCCACATCAACACCTAGATTTGTTTTTGAATACCTGGGGCTGAAGTCTAGTTAAGTTGACACATCAAAAACACTACCGCTTTAGGGTGCCTGGGAGGCTCAATTGGTTAAGCAACTGACTTGATTTCAGCTCAGGTCATGATCTCAGGGTCGTGAGATTGAACCTTGTGCCGGGCTCCACAGTGGGCATGGAGCTTATTTAAGATTCTCTCTCTACCCCATTACTTTGGCGCCCCCCCCCAAGTAAAACAAACCAAAAACAAAACTTCCTTACATATATATGCCTCTCCTTAATTGATACTTAAGATCCAAATAAAGCCAATAACAAAGTCATACTTCTACCTAACAGGATATGACTATTCTACTTAAAAATGGAAAGATACTTAACCATTTTTTTTTTTCTCAGAAGAGAATATAAAGTCCTGGGTGATACTGACTCTTATCCCTTGCCATCCTTTAACTTCCTAGTATATAAAATTAACTAGTAGTAATACATCTCCTGTTGGATGATGAGTTAATAAGAGAAAGAAGAAACAAAAATTTTTGGTTAATATGTATGCAAGCTTATTAAAAATAAAAGAAGGAATACTTAAAGCTTTAAAATCCTTATTTCCACAACTGGTCTGGTGATTATAGTTAGTATTTATAACTACCTTTTTCCACTATCCATTCCGTATTCCCTTTGCCCTCAGTAAGCATCTCAGTTGGTCATGGTTTTTTGTCTGCTGGGGGTGACCTAAACTTTCATATCTGAAGTTTCAGGCCATTAACAGACCTGCCTGAAATGGGTTATAGTTTTTCATTTAATCACAGGACATAAGAGTACTAAGAAATATAAGGGATCTCCGGTATTCAAGACATCCCCTTCCTTACTTCCAGTTAGCAACCCAATTTCTCTCAAAAATCAAAGATCAATAACCAGAGAACATCTTGAGGAATCCAAAGTAGATGGTTAGCACTCCCAGCATTCACTACAGTGTAATTATTATCGTGTCTCTTGACTGAAGTATTTCTCTTTGTTTTTTTTTTTTTTTTAAAGATTCTTTTTTAAAAATTTTTATTTATTTATGATAGTCACACAGAGAGAGAGAGAGAGGCAGAGACACAGGCAGAGGGAGAAGCAGGCTCCATGCACCGGGAGCCCGACATGGGATTCGATCCCGGGTCTCCAGGATTGCGCCCTAGGCCAAAGGCAGGCGCCAAACCGCTGCGCCACCCAGGGATCCCAAGTATTTCTCTTTGAAACTAAGATCTCCAGACCATCAGAGCTTATAGTTGAGGGGAGAAGAAGGAAAAATTTTGCTGGTGGATCACTAGGGGTAATAATGAGTGGAGTTACTCCCATTTCTATCCTTTAATTTCTGGACTTATGACTCTGGGTATGGGAGAGACAGCACCATATATACTGGACACTAATTCAGGGCATACACACCCTCCTGGAGAACCTTGCCCCAGCCTTGCAAGATACTGCTGTCCAACTGGCACTGTAACTGAATCTTTATAACACCATTCCACCATTCCATCAGGCCAGCTACTTCAAGATGGTGGGGAGCACATCAAGGCTAGTGAATTCAATGAGCATGAGTCATCGCCACATTTAAATGTTGTGAAGTAAGCTGCTTAATGAAAAGCAGTGCCATGTGGAATGCTATGAGAGTGGATAAGACATTCTATAAGTCCACAGATGACAGTTTGGGTTTTGCATGCAGAGAAGACAAATCTATGTTCAAGGTAAGTGTCTATATCAGTAAAAGTAAAGCACCTTCCATGATGAAAGCAGTCCACTGTAATCAACCTGCTATCAGGTAAATGGTTGATCATCTTGGGGAATGGTTGCATATTGGGGATATAGCATTGGCCTCTGCAGAGTACCCTCTGAAGGCAGAATGGGTACTCAGGACTGGAGGTAGCCAGGCTGATTCTGGTGAATGGAAGTCCGTGTTGGTGAGCCCATGCATAATCTCCATTCTTGCCACTGAGGACACTGGGCAGTGATAGTGATGACTGAGAAAGAAAAAGGTAACTGCTATCCATGCAATGGTTCATTCCGTATGCTTGATTATTTAAATTTTTCTCTGCTAAGGTTATCCTTTGGTGAGTATTCACATGAGACGCAAATATCTTCATCTGTTTTGCCCATTCGTAGAGGTCCATCCACATACCTCTTCCTTAGATCTCCTTATTAATTTTTCCAATATGTTCCTTCCAAGTCCTGCTGGTTTCAGCCTATTAAAATATATAAATTCATACCTCTAGCCATTTTCCCTTCCAAAGAAAATAAACCACCAGGTGAAGGTGAAGGTGAATCTTCACTGAGAAGATTTTCCTTCAATAGTGCCTTTCACTAATGTACCTGAAAAGTGAAACTCACTCCCATATTGACCAGGAGTTAATAAGGTTCAATTTGTTTGGTCTATGTGAATGGATTAGAGAAGATTCACTCCAATTAATCTAAACAATGCCCTACAAGTACCTTTACTCCCTATACCTTATGCAGAAGTCTTCATTAGCCCTTCCCAAACCTGACAGCTTGCTCGCCTTTCCCTCCTTCTAGATTTTCTCTCATGATCATCAGCAACAAAATTCCATTTGGTTATCAAATCTGGACACTCAGGGATAATCTATAAGCCCGTCCTCTCCTTTAACCATATTGTCCTGCAAAACCCACCCTGTGTTACTCATTTGAACAATTACCATTTTTTTAGCCTAAATTTGCATCCACACACTTCTACTGTCTTTCACCACTGCTTCAATTTAGTTTATAATCTCAATGTTTTTCTCCCCAGAACTATTGTAATGTCCTTTTAATTGGGTCCCAGCTTAGTTTTGCTTTTCGCTAATCTATCATCCAGTGGCTGTCAAAGTGATCCTGAGTTACTTACACTGTGTTACTCCATATTTTAACTGCTTCAGTGAATTCTTATATTAAAAAACAAAACAAAAACAAACTTCTTGGAATAACATGCAAATCTGAACTCATCTGAAGACTGACTTGCAGAGTTTACATGAAGAAAATGAAAAACAAAACAAAACTAAAATGGCTCAATTACAAATCAGCCTTTATCATCTCCTTCAGTTTCATATTCTGGTGTTCTTTCTTTATTTTTAAAACTGGTACTCACTTTAAATCAGTCTACAGTAGGATCCTGATGTATAGGGTCATTCATGTTTCCATACATTTAAATGTGCTATTTCTATTACACAATATATCTTTTCTTCCACGTCCTGAGGTGATACCATATTATTCTTCAGTCTCAGGTGAATTATCAGTTCCATTATAAGTTATAAAGTTTTTTCCCAATCACTCCTAGCAGATTTTATCACATCTTCCTATAGAAAATAATGGGGTTGATTTTATTATTGTACCTAACTTTTTGTTTGTATATATATTTTTATTGGAGTTCAATTTGTCAACATATAGCATAACACCCAGTGCTCAACCTGTCAAGTGCCCCCTTCAGTACCCGTCATCCAGTCACCCTAACGCCCCACCCACCTCTTTCTACCACCCCTTGTTCATTTCCCAAAGTTAGGAGTCTCTCATGTTCTGTCTCCCTCTCTGATATTTCCCACTCACTTTCTCTCCTTTCCCCTTTATTCCCTTTCACTATTCTTATATTCCCCAAATTAATGAGACCATATAATGTTTGTCCTTCTCCAATTGACTCACTTCACTCAGCATAATACCCTCACCTTTTTCATAATTTTATATTTCATGGCTGTTGCTACTACACTGAAGTGAAATGGTTCTTTTTATTATATCCTGTAAGCCTAACACAGTGCCTGACTTATATGTGCTCCATAAATGTTTGGTGAGTGAAGGAATAATTGAATGAATGAATGAATGAATGAAGTCAGAATAGCAATAAATACGAAGTTCAAGAAACTGATAATAGGGTCACAGTCATGGTTAATGAAGACAATATATAAATATATCTGTTTCTTTTCAAAAAAAATTAGAAGAAAGTAGCATTATAATTCCAGGGGAACTTAGATATAAAGCAAAGTGTCAAATTAGTGGCTGCCTCTAAACACTTCAATTTCTTGGTCTAATCATGTGATTATTTTTATTTTTCCATTTTTAACATCTTTTTAGATGTAATATCTGATATTGCTGATAGGTGGATAATGAAACATAATCATAAAATGTATACTTCCAAACCCACCACACAACATTAGAACTACAGCACTATTAAATTATTTTTCAAAATATATTTTTTAAACTTGGGAAGCATAAAGCTATTGTAGGATATGCATGGTATTGCATTCCCCCCACACTTTAAAGATAGATGTGCCCATGTCACTCATTTTGACCAGTAAAATGTGAATAAAAGTGAATCATGATTCCTCATGGTTCTTTTTACCCACTGTGATGCTCATAGAAACATCTGTATATTGAGATGGATCCTCTGTCAACCCAGGTCCACAAATGACTACCATGAGCAAATACTTCTTTCTGACCCCCTTTGTACATGTAGTGAGAGAGTAACAAATAAATTCTCATTTAAGTAATGAAATTTGGGGATGTTTTTGTTGCTATGTTTAACCTAACCTATCCTGAGTAATTTGTAATATGTGGACATAATGAAGATTTTTTAAAATCTATGTGATATTAAAAACACCCCATCCATGTTGTTAAAAGTTTTGCAAAAGAATTATTTCAGTAGTCTTCTGTTGATGTGGCATTATTTTTAAGAAGTTCTCAATTGAAAATGAGTGAAAATATCAGTGAGGGTGACAAAACATGAGAGACACCTAACTCTGGGAAATGAACAAGGGGTAGTGGAAAGGGAGGTGGGTGGGAGGTGGGGGTGACTGGGTGATTGGCACTGAGGGGGGCACTTGGCAGGATGAGCACTGGGTGTTATGCTAAATGTTGGCAAATTGAACTCCAATAAAAAAATTTTTAAAAAAAGAAGTTCTCAAAAAAAGTTGAAAAATAAAAAAGTTCTCTAATTGTGGGATATTTAGATGTTTTCACATTTTGATATTTATGTTATTCTCCTACAAACTCCTTTAAACGTAAGTCTATGTATCACCATTTATTTAAGATAAAGGAAAAGAAATAGAATAGGTTGAAGCTTTGACACAGTTTGCTATTTTTTCCAGGAAAAATACTTGTAAATTTAAAATTTCTCCATGTGTGCCTGAGCATACATATAGTCTCTTGTTTTTATAACATGTAAATTTGAATTACTAGTAATAGTAAATATCTTTTCCATATACATAGTGATTCTATTTTTATAAATTTGATAATTCACACACAATCTATTTTTCTTTTGGATTTATAAAACTAATATATTAAACATTTTCTGTCATATATTTTTAAGATTTTATTTATTTGAGAGAGAGAGAGAGCATGAGTGAAGGGAGAGGGACAGAGGGAGGAGCAGACCCCCCCATCCCAGCTGACCAGGGAGACTGTTGCAGGGCTCCATCCCAGGACCCGGGATTATGACCTGAGCTGAAGGCAGGCACTTAATTCACTCAGCCACCCTGGTATCTAGTTTTAAGAAGTGAAGTGAATGTATTTTTCCCCCAAGTAGTTAACTAATTTCTACTTACACAAAAACTATAATGTTACACAGTATATTTTGAAATATTTCCTGGTTACATGTGCATATATGTGTGTATATATAATAAATTCATATATATGTATTCACACACCCACATATATATATATATATATACATATATATATATATTTTTTTTTTTAGATGATAAATGTTATAGATATCTCCTGGTTAACCTTATCTTTTAAGCATCCTTTCAGCTTTCTTTCTATGGGCTTTATGTTCTATGGGCTTTATGTTTTATTGCAATAGATAGAATGTCCAAAAATGTTTTTTTAAAAAAAGTAGCAATGTCAGACATCATATTCTGGTACCTGATTTAAAAGAAAAATTCACTTTTTAACCAGATAGTTTTTAGGACCTGGTAGTGTTTTGAGGACCTGTGTTTGAGAGTCTAGCAGATGTGCCCCCTTTTTGTGATGGGAATTAAAGTAGTGAACAAGAAAGACTCCTTCTTCTGTAAAGCATCATTTCTACTTAGGGAAAGATAATCAACAAGTTGACAAAGGAACTGACAAGATAATTGCAGCCAGTGATTGGAGGCGTGAAGAAATGTAAGGAGCCTGGCACCGAGAGGTAGAGCATGCCCCACCGAGGAGCAGTACTGTTGTTTCAGTGGTCAAGAAAGGGCTTCCTGAAGAGGCAGCTTCTTTGAGGGGATAAGAAAAAATGCTGGTCAGCAATTATCTGGAAGAACAAGAATGAAGGAACAGTAAATTCAGCAGCCCTGAGGCTCATGGGATCAGAAAAGCAAGAGGATGATGGCTGTGTCTGTAATTTAACGGATAAGGGGTGCCATAGAAGAAGAGGTGGAAAGTTTGGCTGAAGTAGGCTTGTGTAAGCTTCTTAGGACAAGAAAAATATTTTAATTTTGTTTAGAGCAGAAGTCAAGTTCTTTGATGTTGTTTACTTTTTAAAAAAACAAAGTCACTCTGGCTGTTGGATGAAAAATGGATAAAGAAGGATAAGAGGGAAGCCAGGAAGTCACTTACCCATCTGTTGGAATGCCTTGTACAAGACGATGGTACTCTGGACAAGCAAGCTAGTGATGGGCGCGGAAAACAGGTGGGATTCTTGGCAGATTTTGAAGATAGAGCTGTCACGACATACTGATTGTTTTGCTATCGGGGTCAGAGAAAAAGAAAAGTCAAGGACAATTGCTATTGGTTGACTCCTAGATGGATAAATGGATAACATACTGAGGCGGGGAATATTTGGGAAAGGATAGATCTGGTGCAGTGGAGGGTAGCTGTGAAGAGTTTTGGCTCTTTTGAGGTTAAGAATCTACTTGATATCCTAGAATAGTATGGAGTACACACTTGTGTACAGAATTCTGGACTTCAGGGGAATATTTGGAAATGGAGATAGAAGTACTTTTACTGCCTTTTGTGTCTTACCAGTAAGAGTGAGGATAGTTTATAGCTAAGTTATTAAGTTATTATTATATTTGCAGAAAAAAATTGTTTTGGACCATTTTTTTTCATTATACTACTGAATATGAACATAAAATAAAAACTATAAATAAAATTATTTCTACATTTCTGATCTGTAGAATTTTCTTGAGAAAATAATTCCACTGGTTTAATTATAAGTATGAAATGAATGCACAAGCACAAAGCCATATGTCAAGTAACAAATAATAGAAAATTAGTCAATCAAAATATGTGAGAGAGCTAAATTTCTAGTTCTTAAGTAAAATACAGCATTATTCAAATTAGTGAACTAACATAACCTTCACTGCTAATGATATATTGAATGTAAAGTTTTTGCTCAAAATTCTCTAGTACTTAAAAAAGTGTTTTTAACTAATTTTTAAAAAACATTTCCTAAGAAATTGTCCTGTTAATTTCCCTCTCTTTTATTAAATAACTCTAGCAAAAAAGTATTAATCCTTAATGATGCCACATTTTGTCTTATCACCTTTTAGGAAATTCTCAGTAACTAAGCTGTTAAGAATATTACTCTATTATTATTTTTAAATGTGAGATATTTTGAACATATATATGTGTAGAAGATATATAATAGATCCTTTGGCATCCACTACGTGGGTTGAAAAATCTGTTAATATATTTGTCTCAGATCTTTTTCAACCTAAGAAATAAAACTTTACCAGTACAATCTGTTTATATTTATATATAACACATGATAGTGATACTTTTAAAAAATATGATTATTTAATTATCCCAGGACAGTGTATGTCTGCTACAAGTCAAATTTCTATATATTTATGCATCTGCTTCAGTACTTTATCCTTCTCCCATTAGTCAATTTGTTTATTCCTTTAAGAATATCATTCTCTTTAAAATATTAAAGCATTACATTCACTCTAGGACAAGTATTCCTTCATTCTTTTTCTTCTTCAAAATAATCTTGTCTGTCCTAGGTCTTTAACAGTTCCATATGAACTTTAGAACCAGCTTCAGTTCCATTTTGATTTAAATTAAAATATTTAAAGAATAATTTGGGGAAATCGTCACTTTTTTGGTGGCAATTTACTTATTATTCACTAATAAAACATATCTCCATTTATTTTATGTTTTTAAGTGTCTTTAAAGATCTTTCACATTTCTGTTGGACTTCCTTGGGAGTTTTATATTCTGTTCTTATTGAGGCATGTGCTTTCTATTGTATTTACTACATTTTTACCTGTTTTTAAAAAAGATTTATTTATTTTAGAGAGAGAGAGTGAGAGTGTGGGTGGGGGAGAGGTAGAGGGAGAAGGAGAGAGTAACTCAAGCAGACTCTGTGCTGAGCCTGACACAGGGCTCGATTTCATGACCCTGAGATTATGACCTGAGCCAAAATTAAAAGTTGAATGTTTAATCAACTGCAGCACCCAGGTGTCCCTCATTTTTACTTGTTTTGACTTTTGTATATTGGCATTGGGTCCAGCAACATTGCTGAACTCTCCTAGGTTAATAGTTCATCTGCAAAGTCACTTGGATTTTCTATGTATACAATCATAGGATCTCTAAATAATGAAAAAGTTGCCTCTTTCTTTTCAAACCTTATCTAATATGCTCTATATTCTTGCTTTATGCATTGGCCACAATTTGTAAAGCGCAACTTAAAAAAATGACAGGGTTGGAATGAGCTTACTAACAAGAAGCCTAAAAGGAGAGAAGGAAAGACTTGAGGACAAAACTTTAGACAATGCCTATTTTAGGGAGTCCAAGGATAAGCCAGAGAAGATAAAAAATGCTCAGGGTAGAAAAGAAATATGGACATTACAGTGTCCCAGAACTAGAAGATTTTCAAGAAGAAAGCTGCTGTAAGCAGTATCAAAAGTTGTAAAAAAGCCATCATTTCTGAGAAAAGTCCACTGGATTTTGTAATCTGTGGTGGTCATTGAGAAACTGATTTCAGAAGAATGTATAGGGTGAAGTTAGCTTCTAATAGGCGAAGTACTGAAAACAGGGATGACCTAAGGTGGGGAAAAACGATACTTTCAAACTGTTCTGTGGAAAAGAAAGAAATGAAATGAAGCAGTAGCTTAAGGGGTTATGTGGTTGAAGAGAAATTTTCTGGCTTTAAAAAACAGTGAGGACAGAATTTATTGTAGGCAGAAAGGAAAAAGCTATTGGTGATAGAATGACGGAAGAGCAGGATCAGGTTCCAAAAGAAGATTAAGATGGAATAAAAATATAAGACAAGGAGTCAAGTCTGAAAATAAAGGAAGGATAACTTATCTCCCAAATGGTGGTATGAGAGCAGAAAGGGAGAGTAAAAATAAAGAAACGTTAAGAAGAATTAAAGAAACACATTTGAAAGGTGCAAGAATGATTTCTGGGATTACTGTGAGTAACTGAAAGAACTATTTTCAAGACCATTCTCTAACCTAACTCCATGATCTCATGCTCAAAAGAGGCTACAACAAAAAGCAAAACAAAACAAAACAAAACAACAAAACAAAAACAAACAAGAAAACTCAACCAATTGCAGCCACTCTTTTGGAGGTAAAGGTGACAATGACTCAACACTGGAGACTTAGTGGCAGCATTCACAGCTTTGACTTTGTGGACCTGTAGCTTGATATGGAATTCCCTCCCTACTGTCTCCCTCGTTCCCACCAACCAAAGACCTTAACAAACAGGAGCCAGCATGATAGATTGGATTGTGGCTTGCTTTGGTGTTCTCAGGGCCAGGCTATCTGTGGGGAAGGATGAGGATTTGCCAGAAGGTTGCAGTGGATTTAAACAAAGATTCTTCTAGGTCAGCATCCAAGGTCCAAAGGCAAACCAATACCAGGCTATCTATTTTAAGGAGTCGGGTAGAGCAGGAAGGGAGGTATTCCACAAGGAATTCCCGGCATTGCTGGAACCTAGCCAAGGCATTTTAGAAGACATCTATCTATCAACTTTTTGAATCTGCAAGGTGGAGCTGTTAGGAGAAGATAACTTTCTCCAACATCTCAGATCAAGGCCATTTCTGTGTTTGAAAGGTCCCAGGAGCTTGACAGCAGGAAGTGCTGGATAGAAGATGGCACAAGGTATAACCACCTGAGGGATTCCTAAATGTAGTGGAAAAAGAATATGAGAGGGCCATAGGCCACATAAGGGAGTAGGAATAGATGGAGAAGAGTGTTATTATGTTTCCTGTTTAACTCCAGGAAGCTGTGTCTTGGTGAAATATGGTTACATTTCAACAGGGATTGGAAAATGCAAGCTTAGAAGGTAGACTTGACCAGGATTTGTTACACTAGGAGGAAATAGGCAAATGTTAACTAGTGGAGGAAATTGAACTAATTGGGCCTGGGGCAGGTGTGGTATTAGGAGACTATTGTTTTTTCTACATGTCTTTTTTTAAATTTATTTTTTATTGGTGTTCAATTTGCCAACATATAGAATAACACCCAGTGCTCATCCCATCAAGTGCCCCCTTCAGTGCCCATCACCCAGTCACCCCCACCCCCCGCCCACCTCCCCTTCCACCACCCCTAGTTCATTTCCCAGAGTTAGGAGTCTCTCATGTTCTGTCTCTCTTTCTGATATTTCCCACTAGGAGACTATTTTGTTTCTGAAAATCTAACTTATTGGCTAATTTGGAAAGTAAGGGAATTATTCTTTTTTTTTTCTTTTTTTTTTTTTACATTATATTAAGACAGGGTTTAGCTTATTCATTGTGGTTAATAATTATTACTGAACAATCAGGGAAGTCATTTGATTTGAATTTTCAAATATACTGACTAAACATTGGCCTTGAATTATTGCTTTTATCTGTAGAGTCACTCTATATGGCCTGAACTATAAGGCATGCCCCCAGACAATATCAGTTTTCAATGTAGATAGTTGAATGCATTGGCTTTGGAATCAGCCAGATTTGATTTGAATACTAGCTTTGGAAGGTATTAGCTGTGTAACTTTAAGTGAGTCTACTTAACTTTTTGGAACTTTAATTTCCTCTTTGATCAATGTCTTCTAATAGTCACCTATGAAATAATGCTAAATGAGACAATGTATATAAAGTAGTTGAGGCACTGTAGAGATTGAATTTTTTTAAAAAATCATTTACTTATTTGAGAGAGAGAGAGAGAGAGAGAGAGCGCACCAGTTGGGGGAGGTGAAAAGGGAGAGGGAGAAGCAGGCTCCTTGCTGAGCTGGGAGCCTGACTTGTGCCTTAGGGCTGGATCCCAGGACCCTGGGATCATGACCTGAGTCTAAAGCAGATGCTTAACCAACTGAGCCACCCAGGCACCCCTAGATATTCAATTATTATTTATTAATAATTCAATTATATTGAATTATTAATTCAATTATTTATAAAAATAACATTTTTATTAATATTATTAGTACTACTGAATACTACTCTTACGAAAGTGTTTAAAATATACATCACTTTTAAGTTAAATATGAAGAATGTCAAAGACTACACCATCTATGCTACATTGATTAATTGATCATATGCTCACTCTATGTTTTGAATTGTTCTCATTTTAGAACTAATTCAAACTGGAATTGAATTGAAATCTTGGTATCATAAATTAGGCAACATATCCAAGCCTCTGAAGAGACTACAGCAGATTGCACAGCTCATCCCATCTTGCCATTATGATACTGTAAGGAGAAGTATTAATGTGAGGTGTTGTATTAGAGACAGTAGTGCTCACCAACACTCCCATCTGGTTCTCGGCAATCTTGCAGTGAATCAAGCCCATGTCAGTAACTCTGGCGCATGTCCTGTAGTGAGAACTGATTTCTGCATTAGAGTGTGGAAAAGCAGTTTGCAAAGTTCTATTTGTCTCTGTCCTTATCACAGTGACCAGAAACATTCTGGAGAGCTTTAGATCAACCTGGATGCCTCAATGACTGTGTGGCATGAGTTTCCCTGCAGACTCATGTTGCATACATCGCAAGACTAAGAAAGATCGTCTATAGTATGAAGCCACTGAGATTTTGAGAGTGATCTGTTGGTGCAGCATACCTGGCTGATCCTATATACATTTTATACATATATATTTTTTGCATGCAAAGATGCTTTTTATCTAATATTTAAAAATTAATAGTCTCGAAATACAGTATACACACATTATTTTATTTACCTGCTTATCTCATGCTTTATATATATTATAATGGATTATATAATAATTTATATATAAATATACATGTAGTTATATATTTTATATATTTTTTTCTGTGTATGCAAATTTATCATATATTTCTGCATAATTGCATCATTATATGAATTAATTTTTAACATATGTAAATTATTATAGATATAGATACAAGATGTGTGTGTATAATGAGTGAGATAAGGAGCCACATAAAATAATCTGGGGTGCTGTATACTTTGAGACCATACATTTTTTTTTTTTTTTTTTTTTATTATTATTTTTTTTTATTGGTGTTCAATTTACTAACATACAGAATAACACCCAGTGCCCGTCACCCATTCACTCCCACCCCCCGCCCTCCTCCCCTTCCACCACCCCTAGTTCGTTTCCCAGAGTTAGCAGTCTTTATGTTCTGTCTCCCTTTCTGATATTTCCCACACATTTCTTCTCCCTTCCCTTATTTTCCCTTTCACTATTATTTATATTCCCCAAATGAATGAGAACATATAATGTTTGTCCTTCTCCGACTGACTTACTTCACTCAGCATAATACCCTCCAGTTCCATCCACGTTGAAGCAAATGGTGGGTATTTGTCATTTCTAATAGCTGAGTAATATTCCATTGTATACATAAACCACATCTTCTTTATCCATTCATCTTTCGTTGGACACCGAGGCTCCTTCCACAGTTTGGCTATCGTGGCCATTGCTGCTAGAAACATCGGGGTGCAGGTGTCCCAGCGTTTCATTGCATTTGTATCTTTGGGGTAAATCCCCAACAGTGCAATTGCTGGGTCGTAGGGCAGGTATATTTTTAACTGTTTGAGGAACCTCCACACAGTTTTCCACAGTGGCTGCACCAGTTCACATTCCCACCAACAGTGTAAGAGGGTTCCCTTTTCTCCACATCCTCTCCAACATTTGTTGTTTCTTGCCTTGTTAATTTTCCCCATTCTCACTGGTGTGAGGTGGTATCTCATTGTGGTTTTGATTTGTATTTCCCTGATGGCAAGTGATGCAGAGCATTTTCTCATGTGCATATTGGCCATGAGACCATACATTTTTAATGAATAGAAAGATAGTATCTTGTATACAAAAACATTTTTGTAAATTTATTCATTCAAAAACATTTATTGAGGACCTATTATTGTCTGATTGGGGAAACCATAGATAGGAACATAAAAATCAATGCTGTTATGGAGCTTATATTTTGAGAGAGGACACAGACAATGTAATTTTATTTTATTTTATTTTTTAAGATTTTATTTATTTATTCATAGAGCTGCAGAGAGAGAGAGAGAGAGAGAGGCAGAGACACAGGCAGAGGGAGAAGCAGGCTCCATGCAGGGATCCTGATGTGGGACTCCATCAAGGGTCTCCAGATCACGCCCTGGGCTGCAGGCGGCGTTAAACCGCTGCGCCACCGGGGCTGCCCGACAATGTAATTTTAAAGCAAATTATATACTAGTTAGAATTTAATTGGAAATTACGTTGCATTTTGAAGATGGCCAGGAAGAAGCCTGAGGATGAGTAAGGGTAATAGTGAGTGCTAGGGGATTGAGCGGTGTCCTGTTACTCTAAATAGGGTGGACAAGACAGGATCACTATGATGATGACACTTGAGAGAAGCCCAGAGGGAGGAGAAGGAGGTGAAGAAGAAGCAAAAAGAGACTTGAAGGATGATACTCATCAATGGAAGTGGTAAGAGATAGCTGGAATCTGGAAACACTCTGAAGGTAGAAATGGCATATAAGATCAGGAAACTCAGGATGCCTGGGTGGCTCAGTGTTGAGTGTCTGCCTTTGGCTCAGGTTGTGATCCCAGGGTCCTGGGATCAAGTCCCACATCGGGCTCCCCATGGGGAGCCTGCTTCTCCCTCTGCCGATGTTTCTGCCTCTGGTGTGTGTCTCTCATGAATAAATAAATAAAATATTAAAAAAAATAAGATCAGGAAACTGAAAAAGATCACCCAGGGAGTGGGATTAGATAGATGGGAGAAGTTTAAGGACAGCAAGAAGATGTCCTGAAAAGGAGGAGCCACAAAGGAAGCTAAGAAGGAGGAGCTGTTAGGTAGGAGGAAAGTGCAAGTGGATGGTGAGCTTGAAGCCAAGTGAAGAAAATATTTCCAGGAAAAAGGACTGGTTTGCTATGTCACATGCCTTGGAGAAGTCAAATACAATGGTATTAAAAATCAGCCATTGCATTTAACATCATGAGAATTGGTGGCCATGACAAAAACAGTTTTAGGGGTAGAAAGTGCTAGATACAGCATGGACACAGTTCTCTGAGGGAAAGCAGACGTGGGCCATAGCAGTTTGAGAAAGTAGGACAAAGAGATTTATTTTGTTTTGTTTTAAAGACAAAATAAGTATCCTGCAAGTACACTGATGAAAATGTTCCAGTAGAGAGGATGAGATTAAGAACAATATAGGGGAAAAGGCAGAGACTGTCTGGAGACATGTTCCTGGGCAGGCAGGAGGGGTGGGTTCTGGTGTTCCAGTGAAGAGAGAGATAAACGTTTGGAGCACAGACAGGTGATCTGTACTAAGAAGGAAGGGACAGTATATGGGTGCATAAACGTATATTCTGAAGGAGAAACTCCTCCTTGATTGGGACATTCCACGTTCTAGAAGTATTCATACCAGTGTTCTTTTTAGTATGAGCTTTAGCAGTATTTGAAAATATAATTTGATTTATATAAATCAACAAAAAGGTGAATTTTAGATATACTGAAATTAACTACCATAACTAAGTAATCTTAAAAACACGTTGTGGAATTTTAGAGCTTGATATTGGAGTGTTGTCTTCTTTTGAGAAAAAAAATTCAACGGGATAGCATTACTAATATTTTCTTGCATGACTAGCCATTAAACACTGGAAAAGCAGTTCTAGCTAAGTGTTTGCTATATAAATCAGGGTTTCACAAACTACAGCCTGCTGGTCAAGTAGGCTTGCCATCTGTTTATGTAAATAAGAGTTTATTTTAACACAGCCATGTCCATTTATTTACTGATATTTGTGGGTGCTTTCATACTACAAAAGCAAAAGAGTGTGATAGGGACCTTATTGCCACAAAGCCAGAAATATTAAGTATTGGTCCTTTACAAAATAAATCTGCAGACCCATGATTAAAAACTGTTGGCTCAATTGAGGCTGGTCCTTGAAATTTTGGATGAAAATAATACATTTCTACAAAAATACAATTTTTAACTAAAAATAACTGTCATCAAATGTTTCTTATAACAAAACATTAAAATGATGTTATTGTAAACATCTTTTATTTTTTCGTACAATTAAATTTTTTAACTTAATGATTGCAGCATTCTGTTTGTTTCTGATGGTACTAATGGTAGCAGCGGAGTATGTGTGTGTGTGTTTACTTAAAACATTTTTTTGTTTTGTTTTGCTTTGTTTTGGTGATTTGGCACTGAGATGCCATAGCTGGAAGGAAAAGCCCTGGGTACAAAATGAAAATGTTATCCAGATGGTGTTGTAGCAAGGACAAATAGCACATTATTCTTTCTTTAGTTTTATTTTAAAAATTTTTAATAGATTTAGTTTTTTAGAGCAGTTTCAGGTTTACAGCAAAATTGAGTGGAAGAAACAGATCACCTCCTATAACCCTTGTCCCTACACATGCGCAACCTCACCCACTATCAGGTACACTAGTTACAATCGATGAACCTACATTCGCATATCATTATGTTGATAGTTTACAAGAGGTTACACTCTTGATGATGTACGTTCTCTGGGTTTCAGCTAATGTATAATGTCATGTTTCCACCATTATAAAATCATAAAGAATAGTTCACTGCCCTAAAATTCCTCATTGCTCTGCTTATTCATCCCTCCTTTCCCACATCTCCTGACAAACACGTCTTTTTATGTCAATAAGACATCTTAGTTGCTCCCAAGTTTTGAAATTATTAATAAAGCTTCTATAAAAATCTATGTATAGATGTAAGTTCTCAACTGCTTTGGGCAAATATCAATGAGAGTTATTGGGTAATAAGTGTATGTTTAACTTTGTCAGACTGCCAAACCATCTTCCAAAGTGGGTGTACTGTTTTGCATTCCCACCATCAATGAATGAAAATTCCTGTTGCTACTCATCCTTGTCAGCATTCGGTTTTGTCAGTGTTTCAGATTTAAGCCATTCTTTTTTTTAATATTTGTTTATTTATTTATTATTTATGATAGACATAGAGAGAGAGAGAGAGAGGCAGAGACACAGGAGGAGGGAGAAGCAGGCTCCATGCCAGGAGCCTGACGCGGGACTCGATCCCGGGACTCCAGGATCGTGCTCTGGGCCAAAGGCAGGCACTAAACCACTGAGCCACCCAGGGATCCCCAGATTTAAGCCATTCTTAAAGGTGTGTAGTGGTATTTTATTGTTGCTTTAGCTTATAATTTTCTTTTTATTAAAAAAGATTTTATTCATTTATTTGATGGAGAGAGCATGAGAGAGAGAGTACACACAAGCAGGAGGAGGGGCAGAGGGGAAGGGAGAAGCAGACTCTCCACTGAACAGGGAGCCCCATGTGGGACTAGATCCCAGGACCCCGGGATCATGACCTGAGCCAAAGGCAGACGCTTAACTGACATAGCCACCCAGGTGCCCCTTAGCTTGTAATTTTCTAATGACATATGATATTGGACATCTTTTCATACTTATTTGGCTTTTGTATATTTTCTCTAGTAAGGTGTTTGTTCAGGTCTTTTGTCCACGTTTTAATCAGACTGTTCACTTTCTTATTGTTGAGTGTTGAGTTTTTTGTGTGTTTTAGATAATAGTCTTTTATAAGATGAGTCTTTTGCAAATATTTTCTCTCAGTCTGCAGCTTGTCTTCTCACTTTCTTGACATTGTCTTTCACAGAACAGAATTTTTTAATTTTAATGGAATCCAGCTCATCAATTCTTTCTTTCATGGATTATGCTTTTAGTTCTTTATCTAAAAAAGTTATCACTACACTCAAGGTCATCGAGATATTTTTCTTATGTTATTTTCTAGGAGTTTTATAACTTTGTATTTTAATTTAGGTCTAACATCTATTTTGACTTAATTTTGGTGAGAAATGTAAGCTCTATGTCTAGATTAATTTTTTTAAATTATTTATTTATTTATTCATGAGAGACATACAGAGAGAGGCAGGACACAGGCAGAGGGAGAAGCAGGCTCTCCTTTGGGAGCCTGATATGGGGCTGGATCCCCAGACCCCAGATCCAGGATCATGCCCTGAGCTGAGGCAGATGCTCAACCTCTGAGTCACCTAGGTGCCCCTAGATCCACTTTCTTGTATGTGGGTATCTAGTTGTTTCGGAACTGTTTATTGAAGACCATCTTTCCTCCATTGTATTGCATTGCTCCTTTTTCAAAGATCAACAGACTATATTTATGTGGGTCCCTTTCTGGGCTATTCTGTTCCATTGAACATTTCTGATAATATCATAGTGTCTTGATAGTATACATTTATAGTATAGTAAGTATTGAGGTTGGGTAGTATCAGTTGCCCAACTTTATTCTTTAATATTGAATTGGCTATTCTGAGAATTTTGCCTCTCCATATAAATTTTAGAATCAGTTTGTCAGTATCAACAAAATAACTTGCTGGTATTTGGATTCGGATTGTGTCGAATGTATAGATCAAGTTGAAAGGAATGACATGACCACTTTAAGTTTTTCTACTTATGAACATGGAATATCTTTCTATCTATTTAGTTCTTTGATTTCTTTCATCAGAATTTTGTAGGTTTCTTCATATAGATCTTGTACATATTTTTGTTAGATTTATAACTAAGTATTTCATTTTTTGGTGCTAATGTAAATAGTAATGTGTTTAATTTCAAATTCTCTTTGTTCATTGCTGTTATATAAAAAAATGATTAACTTGGGAAGTCCCGGTGGCCCACCAGTTTAACGCTGCCTTCAGCCTGGGGTGTGATCCTGGAGACCTGGGATCAAGTCCCGCATCGGGCTCCCTGCATGGAACTTGCTTATCCCTCTGCCTGTGTCTCTGCCTCTCTCTCTCTCTCTCTGTATCTGTCATGAATAAATAAATTAAATCTTAAAAAAAAAAAGAAAATGATTAACTCTTGTGATTGAACCTGTGTCCGGGAAACTTTCCTAAAATCACTTATTAGCTCCCGGAGTCCTTTCCTTTCTAATCTGTATACCTTTTATTTCATTTTCTTCTTTTATTATAAGAGCAAAGACTGACTGATTAGCAGTATTAGCTTCTGAATCCTAGGAAAAAGTGTATTTTGGCCCTAGTTATTCTTTGATATACTTTTGAAGGTCCAGCCATTCCATCTTAGAGGGAAAAGTCAGCCAGGAATCTGGGGCTAAGAAGATTCTTTTTGTCATAACAGGTTAGCCTAATTGGCCTCCAGAAAATGAAAGTTAGGCCACACACCAAAGTAGAAGGGATTTGTGTCTAAAGGAAGAATTTGGAAGAAGGTAATCTCCAGTGAATCATCGGCTATGGCATCAGCTATGGAAAATGGGATTCTTCAGGCTCAGAACCATCATACTTGTTTTAGAAAAACTAAACAAAACTGAGGAATTAGGCAATAAAGAAGTCAGTAAAGGATTAGTTTTTACTGTTTCCCATTTGCCAGACACACCAACAGTATGAATTTTAATGTTATTCTTTTATGTTATTTTACTTATTTTGACAAACTAAAAACCATTTAAAATTTGCCAGTTATTCTGGTAGGTTGTGTAATTAATCATGTAGTATGCTAAAGATCTAATGTCAGGCATGTAGGACAATATTCTGGTTTCTTAATAGACCTGTGGAAGAATATGCCAAAGAATGTCAAAATCATCTTCCTAAAGTCCATTCTCAAAAATTGGGTAGAATCCAGTTTCTCTCAGAAGCCATTTAAGGTCATTATTCATATATTTTTACTCAAATCCATTTTTAAAGTTTTCTATAAGATTTATTCTCCTCGATCCATTTTGAATTAAATTATATTCTCTGACAATGCTGCCTTTTGAAGATAACAAGCTCCCCAAATGTATACATTGGTTGAAGCAGACCCACATCTTTATTACTCAGATTTCAGCAATAACTCTTAATTAATTATTTAAAAGTTTGGTAAAGCAGTCTGTGTTCACTTTACCCAAGTCATTCAGAGTGTTATATATTTAGATGGTTTCCTCTTCTTCTTCTTTGATATTTAAGGATTTCAACAATATAGGGAAATAGAAACACACTTACTAATATTGAGTAAGATGTAAAATAGTTCATCTTCATTGGAGGGGGTCAATTTAGCATTATTTTCTGAAATTTAACATGTACACCTCATCCATTGACCCAGAGCTTGAACCCCCTAATCAGTTATCTTACATAAATATTCATACATGTGTGCACCAAGAGACATAAGTACAAAAAAAATACTCATTCTAACAATCTTGTTAAAGATAAGTGGCTGTGTTCTACAGATGTACATGTTAAATTTCAGTAGGTAATGCTAAACTGACTCCCCCCAAAATACTAATTCAAAAGGATACATGCATCCCGATGTTTACAGCAGCATTGAATACAAAAACCAAATTATGGAAGCAGCCTAAGTGTCCATTGACTGATGAACGGATAAAGAAGGTGTGGTATATGTATACAGTGGAATATTAGGCTTAAAAACAAATGAAATCTTGCCATTTGCTATGACATGGATGGAGCTAGAGAGTATAATGCTAAGTGAAATAAGTCAGTCAGAGAAAGACAAATACTGTATGGTTTCACTCATATGTGGAATTTAAGAAACAAAAGAACAAAGGGAAAGAGAGAAAGAGAGGAGCAAACTGAATGATAGACTTTTTTTTTTTTTTTTTGAATGATAGACTCTTGACTATAAAGAACAATGTGATGGTTACCAGAGGGGCAGGGATTGTGGTGATGGGTTAAATAGGTGATAGGTATTAAGGAGGGCACTTGTGATGAGCACCAGGTGTTGTATGGAAGTGCTGAATCACTATATTGTACACCTGAAACTAATATTAAATTATATGTTAACTAACTGGAATTTAAATAAAATCTTAAAAATAATGTTAGGTAAAAAACAAGACAACCTATATAAGAATATATAAAATATATACATATAAAAATATATATATAAGAATATATAAAATATAAAACAACATTTATATATATATATATGATTTATGAAATCCTTGGGGACTGGGGCTGGGAGTCAGGGAGACATTTTATGTTTTAAAGTCTTATGTTTTAACTTTTTCCATATGCATGTATTACAAGAAACTATATTTCATTAAATCTCTGACACTGGTACTCCTTGATTCTACCAGAGAATATCAACAGAAGATTTCTAATTTTTTAATCAATGACATCAGGACTGCAATCTTCCCAACTGCACTTACTAGGCTCCATTGGTTGTCTGGTGTATCTGAGGTATTTTAATTGAAAATAAATTGTTGAAACACTCATATAAATTGTCAATAACACCATGAAATTATAAATTGAAACTATATCAAGCAATTCTTAGAACAGTATGTCACAAATAGTTACAAAAAATAGCCTTATAATTTAAGTAATGTAAATGTACAACCATCAACAAAATGAAAAGGCCTTTCTGTAAATGACAGATCTTCTAAGCACAACATCTCCAAAGAAACAAGAGCTTTAAATGATACACTGAACCAGATAGATTTCACAGATATTTACAGAACTTTACATCCAAATGCAACTGAATACACATTCTTCTCAAGTGCACATGGAACTTTCTCCAGAATAGACCACATACTAGGTCACAAATCAGGTCTTAACTGATACCAAAAGATTGGGATTGTCCCCTGCGTACTTTCGGACCATAATGCTTTGAAACTAGAACTCAGTCACAAGAAGAAATTTCGAAGAAACTCAAACACGTGGAGGTTAAAGACCATCCTGCTAAAAGATGAAAGGGTCAACCAGGAAATTAGAGAAGAATTAAAAAGATTCATGGAAACTAATGAGAATGAAGATATAACCATTCAAAATCTTTGGGATACAAAAAAGCAGTCCTAAGAGGGATATACATCTCAATACAAGCAACCCTCAAAAAAACTGGAAAAAACTCAAATACAAAAGCTAACCTTGCACTGGAGGTTAGGAACTGGAGAAAGGAACAGCAAATAAAACCCACACTCAGCTGAAGAGAGTTAATAAAGATTCAAGCAGAACTCAATGAAATAGAAACCAGAAGAAATGTGGAACAGATCAACAAAACTAGGAGTTGGTTCTCTGAAAGAATAAGATAGATAAACTACTAGCGGGCCTTATTAAAAACAAAAGAGAAAAGACTCAAATTAATAAAATCACAAACTAAAAAGGAAAGATCACCACCAATACCAAGGAAATACAAACGATTTTAAAAACCTATTATGAGCAGCTATACGCCAATAAATTAGTCAATCTAGAAGAAATGGATGCATTTCTGGAAAACCACAAACTACCAAAACTGGAACAGGAAGAAATAGAAAACCTGAACAGGCCAATAACCTAGGAGGAAATTGAAGCAGTCATCAGAAACCTCCCAAGACACAAACCCCAGGGCCAGATGGCTTCCCAGAAGAATGCTATCAAATATTTAAAGAAGAAACCATACCTATTCTACTAAACCTGTTTGGAAAGATAGGAAGAGATGGAGTACTTCCAAACTTGTTCTATGAGGCCAGCATCACTTTGATTCCAAAACCAGACAAAGACCCCACCAAAAAGGAGAATTATAGACCAGTATCCCTGATGAACACAGATACGTAAATTCTCAACAAGATACTAGCCAATAAGATCCCACAGTACATTAAGAAGATTATTCACCACAACCAAGTGGGATTTATCCCTGGGATGCAAGGCTGGTTCAACACTCATAAAGCAATCAAAGTGATAGATCATATCAACAAGAGAAAAAACAAGAACCATATGATCCTCTCAATAGATGCAGAGAAAGCATTTGACAAAATACAGCATCCATTCCTGACCAAAACTCTTCAGAGTGTAGGGATAGAGGGAACATTCTTCAGCATCTTAAAAGCTATCTATGAAAAGCCCACACCATATATTATTCTCAATGGGGAAACACTGGGAGCCTTTCCCCTAAGATCAGGAACACGACAGGATGTCCACTCTCACCACCACTATTCAACATAGTACTAGAAGTCCTAGCCTCAGCAATCAAGCAACAAAAAATAAATAAATGAATAAAAGGTATTCAAATCGGCAAAGAAGAAGTCAAACTCTCCCTCTTTGCAGATCACATGATACTGTACATAGAAAACCCAAAAGACCCCACTCCAAGATTGTTAGAACTCATACAGCAATTCGGCAGTGTGGCAGGACACAAAATCAGTGCCCAGAAATCAGTGGCATTTCTATACACTAACAATGAGACTGAAGAAAGAGAAATTAAGGAGTCAATCCCATTTACAATTGCACCCAAAAGCATAAGATACCTAGGAATAAACCTAACCAAAGAGGTAAAGGATCTATACCCTAAAAACTATAGATCACTTCTGAAAGAAATTGAGGAAGACACAAAGAGATGGAAAAATATTCCATGCTCATGGATTGGAAGAATTAATATTGTGAAAATGTCAATGTTACCCAGGACGATTTACACATTTAAAACAATCCCTATAAAAATACCATGGACTTTCTTCAGACAGTTGGAACAAATCATCTTAAGATTTGTGTGGAATCAGAAAACACCCTGAATAGCCAGGGGAATATTAAAAAAGAAAACCATATCTGGGGGCATCACAATGCCAGATTTCAGGTTGTACGACAAAGCTGTGATCATCAAGACAGTGTGGTACTGGCACAAAAACAGACACATAGATCAATGGAACAGAATAGAGAACCCAGAAGTGGACCCTGAACTTTATGGTCAACTAATATTCGATAAAGGAGGAAAGACTATCCTCTGGAAAAAAGACAGTCTCTTCAATAAATGGTGCTGGGAAAATTGGACATCCACATGCAGAAGAATGAAACTAGGCCATCCTCTTACACCAGACACAAAGATAAACTCAAAATGGATGAAAGATCTAAATGTGAAACAAGAAGCCATCAAAATCCTAGAGGAGAGCATAGGCAACACCCTTTTTTATCTTGGCCACAGCAACTTCTTGCAAGATACATCTATGAAGGCAAGGGGAACAAAAGCAAAAATGAATTATGGGGACTTCATCAAGATAAAAAGCTTCTGCACAGCAAAAGAAACAATCAACAGAACTAAAAGACAACCTACAGGATGGAAGAAGATATTTGTAAATGACCTATCAGATAAAGGGTTAGTATCCAAGATCTATAAAGAACTTATTAAACTCAACAGCAAAGAAACAAATAATCCAATCATGAAATGGGCAAAAGACATGAACAGACATTTCACCAAAGAAGATATACACATGGCCAACAAGCACATGAGAAAATGCTCCACATCACTGGCCATCAGGGAAATACAAATCAAAACCACAATGAGATACCACCTCACACCAGTGAGAATGGGGAAAATTAACAAGACAGGAAACAACAAATGTTGGAGAGGATGTGGAGAAAGGGGAACCCTCTTGCATCGTTGGTGGGAATGTGAACTGGTACAGTCACACAAACAGGAAACTGTGTGGAGGTTCCTCAAAGAGTTAAAAATAGAACTGCTGTAAAATGAAAAGGTGTGAATCTGAGAAAATTTTTGCAAATCATATATTTGATAAACGATTAATATCCAGCATATAAAATAACTCATATCACTGAATAGTCAAAAAAAATCTGAATAAGAAATGGGAGAAGATTTGAATAGACATTTTCCCAAAGACATGCAGATAGTCAACAGATATATGAAAAGATCCTCAACATTATGAAGCATCAGGGAAATACAAACCAAAACCACATTGAGATATTACCTCACATCAGTTAGAAGGGCTACTATCAGAAAGACAAGAAAAAACAAGTTGGTGAGGATGTGCAGAGAAGAGAACCCTTGTGCACTGTTAGTGGGAATGCATACTGGTGTAACCATCATGAAAAACAGTATGGAAGTTCCTCAAACCATGAAACATAGACCTACAGAGTTCTTGGTGGCTTCGTATTTGAGCATTTGCCTTCAGCTCAGGGCATGATCCTGGGTCAGGGTATCAAGTCCCACATTGGGCTTCTGCAAGGAGCATACTTCTCCCTCTATGTCTCTGCCTCTCTCACTATGTCTCTTGAATAAATAAATAAAATCTTTAAAAAAATAAAAATAGAACTACCATATGATCCAGCAATTTCATTTCTGGGAATTTATCTGAGGAAAACAAAAACACTAATTTGAAAAGAGATTTGCATCTCCATGTTCATTGCAGCATTATTTATAACAGCCAAGGCATGGGAAAAACCTAAGTTTTCACTGATAGATGAGTGGATAAAGTAAATGCATTGTGTATACACACACACACACACACATATATATAAATATACACACATATATACACATATATATAAATATAAAGTAAATGCATATATATATAAAGTAAATACATATATATATATATATATATATATATATATATATATATATATATATGATGGAATAGAATTCAGCCATAAAAGAGATGACATCTTGCCATTTGTAACAGCATGGATGGCTCTTGAGGCATTATGCTAAATGGAATAACTCAGACAGAAAAAGACAGATATCAACTGATTTTGCTTATATGTAAACTCTACCAAAACCAAACAAAACCAAGCTTATGTTACAAAGAACAGATTGGTGGTTGTCTGAGGTGAGAGGGATGGGTGATGGCAAAATAAGTAAAAGGGGTCGAAAGGTACAAATTTTTTCATTATAAAGTGAATGTCATAGGGTATAATGTACAGCATGGTGACTGTAACTAATAATATATTGCATGTTTGAAAGATGCTAAGAGAATAAATCTTAAAAGTTCACATAAGAAAAAAAGTTGTGTTGAATGTTACCTAGACTTATTGTGGTGATCATTTCATACTGTATGCAAATATCAAATCATTATGTCGTACACTTGAAGCTAACATACAATATTATATGTCAATTATACTTCAATAAAAAATAGTCGTTTATTTGTTTTAAATCCAATAGTTTATAAAGTTCAACTTAATTTCCTGTGGACCAGTAAGTATCTTGAAGATATTTTTATTTTAAAGAATAACTTAGTCATATTATACACTGTAGATTTTCTGTTGGATTACATACACTTTCTCTGTCTTGAATTATTTTCTTAAATAGTTTAAATGCTATCAGACTACCTTTTACAGCTTATTATTATGATTGCAGTAATATATGGCCAAACTGTGTCCTGTCAGTCTCCTGTTACCTAATGAAAAAAAAAAAAAAGATTTGATTCACAGAAACCAAACCTAACGTTATATATGTATTGCATTTCATTTGCATTGTTATTTTTTGTCCAGGAATTAGTACAAATTGACACTCGATTCCTTTCATGGACATTTCATTCCAGTTCAACAGATGCAGAATCGCCTTTTGGCATAACAGCAAGATGCAAAGTACCTGCATCTTACTCATGTCTCGATCAAGAGATTGAAGTGAAATCATAGCACTTGGGGTTGGCATGAGCTTTCATTTCCTCTTCTTCCACAGATAAGGAAAAGAAACCCTGAGAGATCAGACCAGAATGTAGTCTTCTTGACCTCCACTCTACACTCACCTACCGTGTGGTTTTGCAGAATGTCCTTGGTCTGCCAGTAGAAAGATCAAGCTTATCAGATACTCTTATCAGGCCTGTGCACATCAACAGTGAGAGCTGCAGACAATTTGCTAGGCTACTGGGAGTTATCATGAGGTCAGTATTTAGATATAAATATAAAAGATACCCAAACCAGCCCCATCCACAATCTCACCTAAGATCTGCAAAGCCACCTTTAAATATGCAGCCTGGGGCACAGTCTTGGGGAGAGCAGGCATCTTTTGGCTCCAGCCAACACAAAACCAAACACACAGGAAACTATAAAGTGACTCCACTCGCTGTGCAAATCTAGTTGCCAGGAATGAGCAAACAATTCTAAGTGGAAAACAAACCAGAAACCCTCACATTTAATCACTGAGGTTTAACATCCTTGGCAACAAAAAAATAAAATTAAAGGGATATCATTCTTGACACATACACTCAAAGAATGAAAGGAAGAAATTATTTCAGAGTGGTGGAATTGGATTAATTTTTTCCCTTTGTAATTGTCTGTGTAATGTAAATGCTAAATCTATACATAATTCATAAACACTGCCTTTATAATTTACTATTGTTGTCACCACTTCTGTGGATTCTACTGTTGAATATTCTCCTCTTGGCTTCCCAAAATTTCTCAGTTGCTTTGCCTCCTTCTGAGCTATTATAATCTCCCTTGTGCTGCATTGTGTATTTGCATTCACAGCTGTACTTTCTCTTAGATATCAGGGCTTTAAACTCTCAGGAAATGTAGGGCTCAGGGTCAATAAGCTGAATGATCCCTGGGTGCCCTCACTTTCTAATTTGATGGACCTCCTGTGTTTATGAATTTTGCTGACATGGTATTTTGAACAGTAAGTCTAGCTGCACTTCCCGCCTTGACCTCTCATGTTTCTCTGCACTCTTTATTTGATGGGCTCTGGTCTGTCCTCACTCCATCCCAACACTAGTGTTCCTTTTGTATCATAACGGCACTGCAAGTTTGCTATCCTACACCACTAAAAAGGAATCTTCATCTTGATATGTGATTTGAAGCAGGAAAGAATCGCTTTAAGCAAAAAGTGAATTTAAGTTGTCTATCCCTTAGGAAGCAACAGTCTCTTTTCTCCACATTCCCTTCCAGGGTCACTATTTTAGCCCTCACTATAACAGGGTATCAGGAATTAAGGTCAGGAAAAGCAGGCTGAAATTGGAAATCTGTTTCTAAGATATTTCAGTGTCTTTTCTGATTCTTAAAGTTATCAGTGTATGAAATTTGTTAAATGGGGTTCATTATTAAAAAGAAAAAATCCTAAAAAAAAAGAAAAATCCTCTAATATCCTGCTGTCTAAAGATAACTGCAATTCCTCTTTTCATACATGTCTTTCCATACTTTTTACATGTATGTGTGCGTATGAGATTTGTTTTACATACTTGAGACTATAGTGGCAATACTTTGAAAAAGTAATTGTCTAATTCTTTTTGATAGTTGTGAAATATAAGATTGATTGATTTGTCTTCCTTTGGCCTTTTTAATGTAGGGTTTTGTTTCCGGTGAAACTCTTTAGGTTCTCATTTTTTCCCTCAAAATTTTAAAATATCCCTGGTGAGTGACATCTGTTGCAATTGATTTATCTTTATTTATTTTTCAAGTCAATTTTAAAAGTGTCAGTATTAGCTAGTATTTTATCTAGAACCGCAATCTGCTTGTTTCAGGAAAGGAGTAGAATAAACGAATTATATTTATTGAGGACTGTGTGTCAGATGTGTTCCTGTAGACAAATTACATTTTATTCTGTCAACAGTTAAGCTATTGTGTGGGTATTTTTTATCTTTCATGAGGCATCTGACTCTGGAGAGTGGTTGCTTTTGCTACAAAGGAGTGGAGCCTGATTCCAATCTCAAGTTTGACCCTGGAGCCTGAGTTCCTTTTCTTACCATATTGCCTCCATACACTGTCTTCTTAATAGTATATGAGTAAGGCAATCATGGCACTATTGACCTCAATAAAATTTGAAGAGTTACACCAGGCCATCAGCTACTTTCAGATGATCCTGCTGGTTCTCATGAACCCTCAAACATTGAAGGATACCACCTGTTCAAATATTTATAGAATCTCTTTTGTTAGATTTGAAGTAGTCCATAAAATGTTATACAAAATCTTTTTATCATTTGCTTCTTCCTCTATACCCGTTTCCCTCATGCCTCAATCTATCCTTGACAGTATCTATCTCTTAGGCAGATACCTAAGAGAAAGATTTACCATCTCATCCACTGCTTACATCCAGAGAAAGAAAAGAGGATATTTCTAAAATCTTCCAGAATCATGTGTACTCTTTATAAAAACAAACAAAAGTAAGTATTATTCCTAAGGGATTTGTTAATTCAGTTTCACAATTCTTAGCATGAAAAATTGCAGGAAGAAAAAGTACACATGGTGCAGTTAAATTTAAAAAGGTAAAAAATTAAAAAATATAACCTTTAGTCAGTTAAAATATTTTTTTAAAGAAATTAAACCATCTTTTTTCTTCCATAATTCTTGCTGATGAAATTTAGAAGATTAAGGAAACTAGCTATTAAAAGTATACTAAATATGTTTTTACAAATGAGTCTATAATCATTGGTATTTAGACAAGATTGGGTGCACTCAGGGTGGTATGGTTGTAGACTGATACTGATACTTAGAATGGGAAGGAGTTTAAATAGGAATTACTAACTTTGCAAGGATGATTACATTATTTGCCCCAGGTCACATGTATTGTGTGTTATAATTATGATTAAATTTGATAATTTAATAGTTATACTTCCTACAACTAAAAAATCATTTAGTTAAAAATGACACAAAATATTATCACCCTCATTTTTATTTTGTGTAAAGCTTTTATTGAAGCATAATAAATATAGAGAAAAATGTGTAGATTGCAACTGCACAGATCAATTAATTTTCATAAAATATGCACACAAGGTTAGTGCCCCCAAAGACCCCTTTGTTAGTCCTTCCAGTGACCACTCTTCTGATCTCTAATAGCAAAATTTAGTTTTTTATTTTGAGGCTATAGAGAATAGTTTAATTAAGTTCTATTTAGTTATCACCCAGATCTGTCACATATTGATACTTTGCCTTATTAAAATGCTTTTGAAAAATACTTTAAAGTTTATCTTTTAAATTTTTATACAGTAATTTTTTTGCTATCTAGTTCTGAGCTTTGATAACTGCATAGCATCTCATCCCATGTCAAGATACAGAACATTTCCACCATGCCAAAAAATTCCCTCACACTGTTCTCCCTTTGTAGACAACCGTCTCCTCCAGTCCTAACTGCTGACAACTGATTTATTCTCCATCCTTAAAATTTTCCTTTTTTAAAATGTTAAATTAATGAAATTGTACACTATGTATCCTTTTGAATCATAATACATCCATGTTGCAGTATGTATCAGTGGTCCATTTAGTTTTATTGATGCATAGCATTTCATTGTATAGATGTACAACAGCTTATCCATTTACCATTTATAGGTCATTTAAGTCCTTTCCAGCTTCTGGAGATGACGAATAATATTGCCACAAATATCTTTTGTGTAAGTATATGTTTTTATCCCTCTTGAGGGATTTCTAGGTCATATGATAAGTGTATCTTTAACATTGTAAAACACTGCCAAAATATTTTCCAAAGAGATTGTACCATTTTGCATTCCCACAGCAAATGTGTGAGAATTGCTTTGCAATTTCAGTTGCTTTGCATCCTTGACCACACATTACTTTTCTGTTGTTCAATTTTAGGTATTCTAATCGGTGTGTAATGGTATCTCATTATGTTTTAATTTGCATTTAATTTATGATTATGATGTTGAGTATCTTTTCATGTGCTTAATATGTTAAGGAAGTACTCTTGTATTCCTAATTTGATGAGTGGGCTTTTTTTTTTGTCTAATCAGGAATGGACATTGAATTTTTTTACATGCCTTTTCTGAATCTATTGGGTTTTTTTTCTGTTTTAGTACATTCACACAGTCAATTTTATTGCTTAATTTTTGAATGTTCAAACAACTTTGCATCCTGGGATAAATTCCACTTAGTTGTGATATATTATCTCTTTTACTATATGGCTGGATATGTTTTTCTACTATTTTATTGCAGTGTCTTTATGTGTATTCATGGAAAACATTTCTCTGCAGTACCCTTTTATTGTGATGTTTGTTTACAAGATGCTGGGTGCTCAGATGTGGTGATGGGTGAGCTACGGTCTTTTCTCTCAAGTAGTTTGTCCTTCGGTCAGTTTCCTGAAAAAACTGGTTCATGGGTTACATTTGTGTGCACTTAATTTACCAGACCTTTAAAATATGTCTCATTTGGTTAACGTCTAGGGCATTTCATTTTTCTCAAATAAAATTAGCAATTTAAATTAATGAGAAACAAAACCTTTTAAACTACTGGATAGGATGCTGTATCATACGTTAGTTGTGTTTTAATACAACAATACACTGGACTGAATTTCTTAAGTTAGTCTAGGCAATGCTATGGTAATAAACTCCAGAATTGTAGTGGCTTTTCTGAACAAAACTCTAATTTATTGTGCAGAAAAATGTTGATTGAACTCATTGACACTCACAAGAGACTATCTTCTCTGTGGTTATTCAGCAATCTAGACTGCTGTTATCTTTCTGGATCATCTCAACATGAAGTCTCCATAGTGATTCAGTCAAGGTGGGAATGGAGTTAAGGAAATAACTGTATCAGGCAGGAATCCATTATTTGAGGGTTGTGGAATAGAGGACTTACACAGGAATGAGTCCTATATATGGAAGACTATGGGAGGAACTGGGGATGTAAGTGTCTGAAAAGTAGACTTGGAAAATCAGAGAAATGTCGCACACACACACACACACAAAATCCAACCTTAAGCCCTGGCATGTATGGACAGACAAGTTGCAGCTTGTCAGGGAATTTGCAAGCCAGGGCCATCTAGCTGTAAGGAGCTGCTAGTGAAACATGTGAAGGCTGCTGCCTCTGCACCAGAGAGTAGACCTGGGTTTGCCATCACTCTCAGCCATCAGGAAGAGAGATGGACATGGAGGGTGAAGATTAAGGGCAAGCTGAAAACTATTAGTCCTTTTTCATCAGTCTTTCACTAATGACAAAATCCTTCAAAATCCTTTACTTCTGGCTTCTAAAGCTTGTGTGAATTTCTCTTTGGGCCAACTCTCACTCAGAAGCATACCGCAAAAAAGGGAATTCTTTAAACATAGTTCCAGCTGAGTTAAGTGAACCTATGTCATTGCAAACCTTTGCTCTCACTTCCCAGTTCTTATATGACATGGCCTGGAATAGACACACATTATTTCTGCTCATAGCCCATTGGGCAGAACCAGTCATGTGACCACACTAACTGCAAGGGGCTGGGAAATGTGGGAAAACACATGCACATTCATTTAGGGATCATTAAATGTCCCTGACACACCTACTATGTCGGGAGGAAGCACTATAGATGTCAGTGTATACAACAACTTGCATAAGTCACCAACTTGACCTCTAACAAAATATTTTGTTTGGGTACATTTATTTGTCTTATTAAAAATACATTGGGATGCTTAGGTCGCTCAGTTGGTTAAACTCCAACTCTTGATTTCTGCTCAGGTCATGATCTTAGGGTCATGAGATCTAGCCCCACAACAAAGTCCCTGCTGGGTGTGAAGCCTGCTTAAGATTCTCTCTTTCCCTCTTCCCCTACCTCTCCTCCTAACACTTGTGCTCTCTCTCTCCCTCTCTAAAAAACAAACAAAACAAGAGAAACTTATACATTAGAACTATTGACATTGTAAGCCAGGATTTTATCTGAAAGGGTGAAAATTCTGTTGTTTTGTTTTGTTTTGTTTTGTTTTGTTTTGTTTTGTTTCAGAGAAAGTCTCTCTATGGAGAAATCATCAGTTCCTTGACACCTCTCTTGTTTTCTTTCTTAGGTCTAAGTACCAGTAAAATAGTTCCTAGTATTGTGCTTTCCTAATTGCTGCACTCAGAAACCCTTGGAGTGTAGTTTCAACTGTATTTTCTTTGGTGGGTGGAGAGCAGGAAAGAGAAATAAGAAAATGGAAAATTAAAGAAACCTTGCAAATTAGAAAACTAATAGAGCGTTTCTGTATGTAATCTTGCGGCAAATTTGATGTTACCTAGAGTGGAACCATGAACATTTAGAGAAGGTATATATTTTTACTGCATCTTAGAAATGCAAAATTTTGTCATTTTGTATGGTATGAGTCATTCTGGACATTATGAAGAGTGCAATATATTTGTCAGCATATGACTTCAGTTTAAGACTGTTACACAATAACAATAACAGGCAGCCAACACAAAGCTATTGCAGTTATGCAATTTCCAGGTAAAAGGAAGAAAGAATTAAAGTTATTTTTTATTAAAAAAAAAGACTTGCTACCAAAGAAAACTAAAGGCAAAGAAAACATTTACAAATCAGTTGAGCTGGGATCCCTGGGTGGCGCAGCAGTTTAGCGCCTGCCTTTGGCCCAGGGCGCGATCCTGGAGACCCGGGATCGAATCCCACGTCAGGCTCCCGGTGCATGGAGCCTGCTTCTCCCTCTGCCTGTGTCTCTGCCTCTCTCTCTCTCTCTGTGACTATCATAAATAAATAAAAAATAAAAAAAAAAAAAAATTAAAAAAAAAAAAAAAACAAATCAGTTGAGCTAGCCCAAATTAACATAATACAAATTAGTATAGGACCTTATCCACTCAAAATTAAAATTAAACATAATTAAAACACAAAGTAGATGTTTCTTCTGAGAATTAATCTTTTGATGTATAAAATACCTAAAGATATAGCAGCATCATGTAGAAGTTAAATTCTTGCTGAAACCCTCAGATCTAGCACAGCATTAACCAGCTGACCATCAAGTTATTTTTCTAAGAGACCCGGGCTAGAAGTCAGGAGTTCTTGCACTTAGCCCTGACTCTGACCAGCTGTTCTCTCGAAAAGGTCCCTTAAAAGCTGTGAACCTTAGTTTTTCGCCAGCAAACTTAGATATTTTAATGATATATCTTTTATTTATTTATTTATTTATTTTAATTTTTTATTTATTTATGATAGGCACACAGTGAGAGAGAGAGAGAGAGAGAGAGAGGCAGAGACATAGGCAGAGGGAGAAGCAGGCTCCATGCACCGGAAGCCCGATGTGGGATTCGATCCCGGGTCTCCAGGATCGCGCCCTGGGCCAAAGGCAGGCGCTAAACCGCTGCGCCACCCAGGGATCCCATGATATATCTTTTAAAGGAACATCCCAATGGAAACATAATTTGAACCACATACACAATTACAAATTTTCTAGTAGCATTTTAAAAAGCAAAAAGAAACAGATGGAAACATTTAATAATATATTTTACTTAACCCAATACATCCAAAATAGTATTACTTCAGCATGTAATCAATATATAAAATTAGTAGTGACATCTTTTACAACCTTTTTCTTTACAATCTGGTATGTGCATTATGCTTACAGAAGGTCTATTTCTGAAGGTTCACTTTCATTAGAAATACTTGCTCTATGTTTAGATAAAATTAAATTAAACTTGAAAAAGTAAATTCACATACCTACATTGTTCCAAACATATAAAATGTTCCAATGATAAATAAAATGTCAAATTTTAAAATAAAATAAAAGTTCCAATTCTTTAGTTGCAGTGATTATATTTCAAGTGTTCAGTATTTCTATGGACCTTCTGACTATTGGACAATGAAATTTTAAAATCTCTGGTAACAGCACTTAAGACCCAGTACCGTCTTGCCTGGGTATTTTGGGTGCATTAAAACACTGATTTGTAGATAAGGACCACACGCAAGGTGTTTGCTCACTATGTTGGCCCCCGGAGGCTACAAGAACTTGGATTTCTGGCTTAGCTCAGGGTCTGAGGTTAGCACAGTCTCTACTCTCTCTTCTGGCCCCAGCTCTGGCCCTTCAGTCCCATTTACATTTATTCCTCTGCCCCACTTTTTGATCCTAACCTGAAGCTGAGCTCTAAGCCCCCCAGGAGAGAGAAATGAGGAGCCCTCTGTGTCCATCTCATTAAAACTCAAAATATTTACCAATAAAGAGAATTTGTCTTGTCTCCCCAACTAAGCTGGGGTGGGTTTGTTGATGATTTCTCTGGCAATAGAGGTCCCAAGGGACCTTTTTTGACTGACCCTATTGAAAGTGAAGGTGTAACCAGAAAATCAGGCCTAGTTTTTTGCCCTGGTTCTGCATTTATCAGCACAGAGTTACTGAGCACCTGTTCTGTAGCTCTTCTGTGCTGAGCACTGCTGGTACAACATCCAGTTGGGGCCCACACAGAGCTCATAGTCCAGTAGAGGAGACAGACATTAATAAAATAGATGACAGACATTAATAAAATATTCTTTTCAATAAATGTATAGTTTTAATAATTGCAAAAAAAGAATAAAATCTTGCTACCTCTACTTCTATCTTTGTGAAGCTCTTATGGGGTTGGAGCTCCTTTAAAAAAATCAACCTCTCATTTCAGGGGGATACTGATTATCAAAGGAGTTATAGCTCCCTGTGACATCTTTCTGCACTGAGATTCTGTTTCTTGTAGATATAAAGTTCATAAGCTCTCTTGCTGATAATTCAGTTTGGTGAGTTTAGTAAAAATTATTAGATAGGAAAAAAACCCCAAGACTTTCCAGTCTGTGTTTGACAGCTATTTAAACAAGTAATTGTTTTTCTTACTACTTTACTATGAAATTTACTAAATAAGATGTGTACAAAGATATTCATAGCACCGCTGCATAAAATAGCAAAGGAAAAACATAAATGTCTACCAAGCAGAGAAAAGGTACATAAGATGTAGTATCTACATATATTGGTTTATCATACATAATCAAAAACAATGGATTCAATTTGCATAAAGAGATATGGATCAAATAGTATGTTCCAAAACAAAATTGTGTGAAAGACTTTAGGAGACAAAATGAAAAGCAGGAGTGAAAATGCATATGCCAGGGGCTCCTGGGTGACTCAGTCAGTTGAGCGACTGACTCTTGATTTCGGCTCAGCTCATGATTTCAGGCTCATGGGATTGAGCCTCATGTATGGATCCACACTCAGCAGGGAATCTGCCTGAGATTCTACTCTCCCCCTCCTGCCCCTCCCTCCGCTTGCACTCACCTTTTCTCTCTCTCTAATATAAATAAATAAATAAATCTTGAAAAGAAAATGCATATGCCAGACAATACTGTAGGTCATTTGAGGACACACACACACACACACACACAATTGTTTGGACAATGGATTGGAAAGATATATTTATGATGCAAGAGAATGGGTGCTTACAGAAACCGATTGGATTGGACTGGGGGTAAGGACACAAACAAAGGGGGGTGACTACAAGAAATACTATATTGTTCTACAAAACATGAGAAGGTAAGATTGTGGGCTACCTGGGTGGCTCAGTGGTTGAGTGTCTGCCGTGGGCTTAGGTCATGATCCCAGGATCCTGGGATAGTGTCCCACATCAGGCTCTCTGTGGGAGCCTGCTTCTGCTTATGTCTCTGCCTCTCTCTGTGTTTCTCATGAAGAAATAAACAAAATCTTTTTTTTTTTTTAAAGAAGATTGTAGTGTAAAACAAGAAAGAAGATTGCATCAAATTCTGTGCACTTGATGTCTTCATATAAAATTTAGAATAGATAATAAAAGTTCTCTAATAGAAATGTTATATATTCACAATCCTTCAAGGAGTTAATACACTCATAGTAAGAGAGATAGATATCCAAGAAATTATAAGTGAAAATTATGACAGAGCTTACAAATGTCTCTGGTGGTTAAAACAACAGTGTGTCTGTTGAGATTATTTTCCTTATATGTGGAGCATAGGAAAAAATAGGAAATAAACATAGTATCACATATCTATTTCTGACATTTTTAAAAAACACATTTAGACATCATGCCCATTTCATTGTCCTATATATTGCTAATAATAACAGGAAAAATGATGCGGAGAAACCTAACATTTTGTGAAGACCTAATATGCCAAATGGATTGTCTACCAATTATTTTATGTATTATATTTTATCTTTTCAGTGACTCTCTGAGGTAGATACTATTCTCATTTTATGCATAAGAAAACTGAAGCTTGGGGAGTGAGAACCTTGAGCAGTGTCACCAGCTTGTCTGTTTTGGAGCAAGATTTATGGAAAAGTGTCACTGCAAAGCCTGTGTCTCTCCCACCAAGCTATGATAATACAATACCAAAATTAATATCTCTGCCTCTGAACAAGAAGTGTAGAGAATCCTTTCCTATTAATGGCTGTGAGGTACTAAAGAGAAAATTCTGATCAAAAGAAAACTAGGGATATTCTAGAATTCCTCTTCTTTGCCCTTTTCTGCAACCTAAAACTTTTCAAGAATGCTTCTTTGATGCCTGTCACATCAGTCCCCTCCTCCATGTCAGCCTCAAGGTCAGCCACAACATGAGTTCATTTCTTCATCACTTACTGCCTTGATCATTTGTTTATCTTCCTAAATGGTTTCCTTCCTTTTGGTGAAGACGTCCTTAATTCCATATTCAAAAATATGTGGGAAATATCAGAAAGGGAGACAGAACATAGACTCCTAACTCTGGGAAACAAACTAGGGGTGGTGGAAGGGGAGGAGGGCGGGGGATGGGGGGTGAATGGGTGACGGGCACTGAGGGGGGCACTTGACGGGATGAGCACTGGGTGTTATTCTGTATGTTGATAAATTGAACACCAATAAAAAATAAATTTATTAAAAAAAAAACAAAAGTGCTGCTAGACTGATCTATTTGAAATATGTACATCACTATGTTGTTCCTCTGCTTAACTCTTTGGGGAATTTCCTTTCAAAACAAAATTCAAATTCTGTAATCAAAGAGAAGAGGCTGCCTAACACAGAAACCTGCCTCTATTCTCTTTTCTTTATTCCTACAATGGTTATTCCTGCAAAAAGCTGTCTGGTAATTCAGCTTTTGCTCTTTCAGGGAAATTTCAGTAACATCTCCAGGAAACCTTCTCTGCCTCCCCTTGGGACTGTAGGTATTAGGTCCCTTTCCTCTAAGCTTCCCACTGCCTTATCCATGTCCTTTTTCATGCTGTGTTGTAATTATTTTATTTATTGGTCTGTCTCTCCCATTGTCTAAGTTCTTATGTTTTTCATTGTTATTCTCAGGAATTAGCACAGTGCCATAGTAAAGGCTAAGTCAATGTTTCTTGAATGGTGAAGTTAATTTAATGGAGCATCACCTAAATGTAAACTGGGTGTTTCTCACCTGTCTCTGTCAAGGTTCTTTCTCTTGAATCCAATACTCTACCTCCTTCCAACATATATTTGGCTTCAGGAAGACTCTTACCATATAAGTCTCACTTTCTTCTTTTCTCTTTTGCTCAGTCTTATATAGTGTTGTGGTTGGTAGTTTGCAGGGCAGGGATGGTAAGGAGAGAATGGGATGATGATTGAGGATGCCAGTGATAGTTCTGATGTCTGTTGAAAATTCCTAATGGAAGAGTAGCACCCAGTTATTTTTATAATATGAGATACTTCTGCATCATTTTCTTTAGCTTTGGGCTCAGTCATCAATCCTTGTGCAGTGGGAAAAATTCTACTCTATATGCTATTATGCTACAATCCTGTATACAGCTGTAGCCACATTCTGTTCTTAAATGAAAACTTACCTATCTTGCACCCCATATACCATGCCTAGGGACTGTGTCTTTAAGCCTGTTCTGCAAGTCCAGGTCTACCCTAGAATATCCTTGCCTCCCAATCTGGGCAAGATTTCATCTTGATATGCTACAAATTATAAACCAAATGGAAATTTAATACTGTCAACACACAAATAATGTAGGATGAGTAAAGAGCAGAGGCAAACTAGTAATATATTAGAACAGGCTAAGGAATACAGGTGTGGCTATATTTGTCAGTTTTCCCAGGAGTTATTGATACTAGTAGGTATACTGGCTTATGACTTTCTTCATTCCAATATTTACTCATTTTCCCTTTGACTTGGGCTAGCATTTTGATTGATTGAGGTTCTTTGTCTTGTGAAGGGTCCAATGCTTCATTCCCGAAGAATCTGTTCCTTTAGTGATCCTTCATGAATAAAATTGCAAGTCTTTGATCAAACTGTTCTCCTTGGGATCCCTGGATGGCGCAGTGGTTTGGTGCCTGCCTTTGGCCCAGGGCGCGATCCTGGAGACCCGGGATCGAATCCCACATCGGGCTCCCAGTGCATGGAGCCTGCTTCTCCCTCTGCCTATGTCTCTGCCTCTCTCTCTTTCTCTCTCTGTGACTATCATAAAAAAAAAAACAAAAAAAAAAACTGTTCTCCTAATTAAGACAATGGAAGAAGTATGCTGGGGACCAAAGATTTTCTTTTATGCTTTCCTATTCCATCCTTGAAGGTCAAATTCAGTTGTCCCAGACAATACGATTTATGCTAGTTCTCTTAAACATATATTATACATGGCTAGGTGGTATCTCAGGTTTCAATTAGGTGAAACCAAAACAGAATCAGATATTCTGTAGGAATTATTCCTCCGTTGGATTCTTAAATCTCCATAACAAAGAAAACCACTCCAATATAATAAAGACCATAGACTTTTAAAAAGCCTATAACTAACATAGTCAATGGTGAAAGATTGAAAGCTTTTCTCTAAGATCAGGAACAAGACAAAGATATTCACTTTCACCACTTCTACTCAACATAATACTAGAAGTCCTACCCAGAGCAATCACTCAAGACAAAAAAATGAAAGGCACTTCCTTTATTTTAGAAAAGAAGAAGTGAAATTATCTCTACTCTCAGATGACATGATCTTATAAGTACAAAATAGCATCAAAAATACTTAGAAATAAATTTAACCAGGGGGCAAAAGGTTTATACTCCAAAAACTACAAGATGTTGCTGAAAGAAATTAAGGAAGACATCAATAAATGGAAACACATCTTGTGTTCATGGATTGGAAGATTTAATATTGTCATAATGGCAATAGTATTCAAAGCAATCTTCAGATTCAATGTAATTTTTATCAAAATACTAGTGATGTTTTTTGCAGGAACAGAAAAATCCATCCTAGAATGCATATGGAATCTCAAGAGACCTCAGAGAGCCAAACTGGTCTTGAAAAACAGGAATAAAGCTGGAAGTCTCATACACCCCGATTTTAAAACTTACTATAAAGTTACCAAAATTAAAACAGTATGTTACAGGCATAAAGGCAGAATATAGGGGAGTAGGATAAAATAAAGAATCAAGAAATAAATCCTACCACATATAGTAAAATAATTTTTAATAAGGATATCAAGACCATTCAATGGGGGAAAGGACAGTCTCCAGTGAATGGTGTTGGGAAAACTGGATATTCACATGTGAAATAACAAAGCTGAATCCTTACCATACACCATATTGAAAGTTAGCTCAAAATTGATTAAAGACCTCACCATAGGAATTAAAATTATAAAAGTCTTAGAAGAAAAAAGAGGACAAAATTTCATGACATTGGATTTGGCAATGATTTCCTGTATATGATATCAGAAATGTAAACAACACCACCACCACCAACCACAAAAATAGATAAATTGGGCTATATCAAAATTTTAAAATTTGAAGGACAGTATCAACAAAGTGAAAAGTGCAACCCATAGAATGAGAGAAAATATTTGCAAATTATAAATCTGATAGGGGATTAATATCCACAATATATAAAGAAATCTTACAACCTCAACAATTTGAAACAAAATAAAAATGTCTGATCAGAAATGGGCAAAAAGCTTGAATAGACATTTTTCAAAATAAAGATATACAAATGGCCAAAATGCACATGAGAAGATGGTTAGCATCATTGATTATTAGGGAAATGTAAATCAAAACCACAATGAGATACCACTCCACATTTATTAGGATACTGTTATCTAACAACAAAAAAAGAAAACCTAGATAATAGCAAGTGTAGGTGAGGAGAAGTTTCACCCTTGCACACCCCCAGTGGGAGTGTAAACTGGTGCAGATTGTATGGGAAACAGTGATACTGTTCCAATGAGATCTCACCTCACACCTATCAGAATGGCTAAAATCAACAGGACAAGAAACAACAGATGTTGGTGAGAATGTGGAGAAAGGAGAATCCTCCTACACTGTTGGTGGGATTGCGGGTTCTCAAGGTGGCAGCCACTTTGGAAAACAGTATGGAGGTACCTCTAAAAGTTAAAAATAGAACTACCCTATGACCCAGCAATCACACTACTAGGTATTTACCCAAAGAATACAGAAGTACTAATTCAAAGGGATGCAGGCACCCCGATGTTTATAGCAACACTATCTACAACAGCCAAATGATGGAAATAGCCCAAGTGTCCATCGACTGATGAATGGATAAAGAAGATATGGTATATGCATACAATGGAATAATAGCCATAAAAAAAGAATGAAATCTTGCCATTGTGGATGGAGCTGGAGTATATTATGCTAAGTGAAATAAGTCAGAGAAAAAGCCCACATGATTTCACTCACATGTGGAATTTAAGAAACAAAAGAGCAAAGGTAAAAAGAGAGGGAGAGGCAAACTGAGTGACAGACTCTTAACTATACAGAACAAATTGATAGTTACCAGAGGGAAATGGGTAGGGGGATGGGTGAAATAGGTGATGGGGATTAAGGAGTGCACTTGTTATAATAAGCACTGGATGTTATGTTAACTAACTGGAATTTAAATAAAAACTTTAAAAAATGCAAATAGAGCAATTCCAGTCCTGGGCATACATCCAAAAGGATCAACAGTGGAGACTCAAAGGGATATTTGTACACTCATGTTCATAGTGGTATTATTTAAACTAGCCAAAAGATAGAAGCAACTCACATCCATCTACAAATGAGTGGATAAGCAAAATGTAGCATATACATACTCTGGAATATTATTCAGTCCTAAAAAGGAAGGAATTGTGACTTATATTGCCAACATGGATGAACCTTGAAGACATGGGCAAATTGTATGCTTTTACCTGTATGAGGTGGTAACTATGATAGTCATATTAATAGAAACACAAAATAGAATGGTGGTTTTCAGGGGTTGAGAGGAGGGTAAAATATAGAGTTTGTGTTTAATGGGCAGAGAAAGGTGAAAGAGTTCTAGAGATGAGTGGTGATGGTAATTGCACAATGTGAATATATTAATGCCACTGAATTGTACACTTAAAAATGATTAAAATGCTGAGTTTTCTGCTATGTATATTTTATCACAATAAAGTATAAGAAGATAAAATCTTTATAATAGTAGAACTTAGAGTCTTAGTTATAGGAAACGATTAAGCATCATCAAGTGTAATTATGAACATATGATAGATCCTGGCTACTAGAAGAGAATATATCCTGCAGAAGGTTGACTTCCAGTATGCTGTGGTTGAATTTTCAATCACTATTTTACCTATTATCTAAACATAGTGCTTTCAGATAATGGGGTTGTAAGATAAAATCAGGAAATCCCACAGGCATCTTTCCATTGCTTTACTTATTTCAGTGTTATTACATTAAGATGCATAAAGCATAGTGGTAAGTTTGAACAAGGTGGTGCTATTCCATGCATTACAAATAGAGAACGCTAATCAAAATCAGATTGGTTAAAGTGTTTATTCTGGAAAGGACAAATTACTGCCCAACCCTCATCTAAGAAGCTTGATTTAATCTACTTTACAACACCAGCTGACATGTCCACTGAAGGCGGATGCCGCCTGGGGAACCTGAGATTGTTGGCTGCTATTAACAAATTCAACCCTCAGTGGAGGCAGCAGCCAGACCAAATTTGGGAAGAATTTTGTCCCTCATAGTTTATATTTAAGCTCTATGGAACACATGTTGAAAACCTCTGAAAAAATAGAAAGAGCCCTGGAGTAGGAATCATCAGTAGTAAGCACAATTCTGCTGCTGAAAGTAATTAGGACCATCAGAAAATCACTTATTCTCTCTCAGTTGAGTTTTCTGGTCTGTAAATTGAGGTTATTTGTGCCCAATTTGAAAAGGCCATGATCTATTACTGATCCACTCAAACATGTTAGGAACCTCAAAATGATTCATGGAATAAGGGTAGTGAGTTAGGCTGAACTATAGTTTGTTGTAAGAATAGGCACAAATCAATACAAAATATTTTTAACTCTTTGGAAGAAAGACACATTGGCATAGAAACATTTAACTTTTAAATCAATGGATGCTGGTGATGACTATGACTCTGTTTTGATTAAGGGGCTTGAATACCTGTATATAAGCGGGTTTTATGTAGTTATGCTATGTATTTGTCTTTTTTTAAAGATTTTTTATTTATTCATGAGAGACACACAGAGAGAGGCAGAGGGAGAAATGGGCTTCCCGTGGGGAGCCTGATGTGGTACTCAATCCCAGGACCTTGGGATCACGACCCAAGCTAAAGGCTCAACCACTAAGCCACCCAGATGCTCTTACATATTTGATTTTCCTATCACACATAAATAATGTTTTCTTCCTTTTTGGTGCAGTGGTTGAACAAACCACAGAGAGAAGAATGAGAATTTACTCTTCCCTTCTGTCCAAATGGGCTCCAGTATGTAATACATCTCCATCGATGATGCTCCTGGACTGGCCCTTCAGTAAAAAGCTTCCAACTGTCTACTCTTCTGATCCTGATCCTGTCAATTCTGCCCTTTACTCAAAGTTCCATAGTTACTTCCCACTGTTACCTGCCCATGTTTGTGGGCAAGTCCCACGCATTCCCACATCTAAATAACACTTTCAGAAAAGCCAGACTGGCTTAGAGTCTTAGCTCCACATGCAGCACAGGAGAAGTAGGGAGACTCTCTATGCACTTTGTTTACCAGAACTTTCTTTCCATTCTTGAGATGGCTACAGAACAACAGCATTTCTTCTGTACACTTTCTATAATACCAACAGTATCTATGTTGATAGGAGAGAATGTAGCACCAAGAAAATTTCTTTTTTTCCTCCTGTACAAATAGTTCCAAGTAATGGTGAATGACAGCATTGGTATTATATCCAACAAAATTTGCAATTAAAAGGCTTAGTTTTAAGCATACTGACTTTGTTAGTTTCAAGACTTTGGGAAACTATTTGTTGGCTTCTATTTCTTCTTCTTCTTTTTTTTTTTAATGGGGAATTAATTTGTTATGATGATTAGAAATAATGCTTTTAAGTTCCTAGGACAGTGCCTGGACCTGGATAGGTATCCTATAGATCTTAGTTCCTTTTATTCCATAGGTAATAGAAGGCACCCTACTTTGAGTTTGTATTTTGCTAATTATCTTTTTCCTTAAAACATTATTTTAATACATAGGGTACATTGAAGTCTGATATTTACGTATCTGCTACATAGTTGGGCATGTTGTTCTTTGCACCAACCTAAAGCTCCGCTTTATATCATAGACACTGTTATTTTGCAGTTGGTATGAAACATTTTGAACAAATAACAACAGTGAGCTGTTGGCTGCTCTTTGAGGGTATTAGCGTTTTTATTTAAAAAAAAAAAGGCTTGATCTTACTCTCTCCTTTTCATCCAGTGCAGATCATGTCTGGAAGCTGAATTTCATTAAATCAGTGTTTCTACCCAGGGACCATCTAAAACAGTCCATGTGCGGGGGCCACACCCTGGGAGATTCTGATTCAGTGGCCCCGGGTGGGGTTTCCAAATACATAACTTGGAAATACTCCAGAAGGGATTATGATGAGGATCTCTGATTAACAAGAGCCAAATTAAATCAGAGCAGAAAAAGAGCATGGGCTATTACAAAGCTCAGCAGGTTTCTCAGTATCATTCTCGATTTTTGGACTCTTGTACACAGTTTCATAGAGATGAGAATAGAATTTTAATTGAGGTTATATTTCCATGGGAACAAGAAACCCAGTGCTCCTTCATATTCCCAGTCATATCTGTAAAAAGGTATCCTATTGTTCACTCCAAACTGCTGCAATGCAGCAAACACTACTAAAATTAATTTGCTGCTTTACATCGCCTATCATAGGATATGGCTTTCATATTTGTAATTGTAGAGAATGATGTATCTCTGCAAGATTTTCCATTTCCATGGGTTATCCTCACAGACAAAGAATTTTAGAGCTGATGTCCACCATTCTGATTTTACAAGTAAGGAAATTGAAAACTATGGTGAATAATGATTTTGCCTACAGTCACACAGCTGGGTGAAAACTTTTTTTGCTTTTTTTAGTATGCTGTATGTAACTAGCTCTTGTTTTTCTTGTTGGGTAGAGAACTGAATATATTTTATAAAAAGTAGCAAAAAGAAAAATTAATTGTCAAAGCACAATAGAGCTGTCTGCAAACTTCAAAGAATCCGAGATATTTATTATACTCCACAGTTCATAATACTTTGTTTCCTTTATTTTCTACATATCCTCTAATTAAACTAAAACCTATTGTCATCTTGTGAAGTTTAAAGCATAATATAATACTGCTCTGTTTCCTCTAGTCATAGAGAAGAACAACACCTTATCAATCACAATTCACTCACAAGAGAGTAGGAAGAGAAACTTGAATTTTTAAAAAATCATTCTGTTTGTGACCAATATGTGAAACCTGTAAAACACACATAAAGTAATAAGTGGAATGCTTGGTTTTTGGAATCCAATTTACTTTTGTCTTTCACAGACATTCTCACAAAATGCTTGTTGGAGAATGAGTTGTAAACAAAACAGATACAGATGTTAATATCTTCTTTCTTTGTTTAGTTTTTACTTAATTTTGTGTATATTGGAAAAAGAGTTCATATTCTATGTATTGATATAAAAAAAACCCAATATAACAAACACCTGTGAAACTATAACCATCATAAGAAGTAGAAAATTACCATTATCTTTGAAACTCCTTCTCTGTCCTACACTTTATTCTATTCTCTCTCCTTTCTCAGAAATAACAAATATACCAAATTTGGGCCTTATCATCCTTATCATTCTCTTTATTTTCTTAATAATTTTACCAAGCATGTGCATATTTTTAAATATAATAAGAACCTTACCATATATGTTCTTCTATTGCTTACTTTAATAATTCAAAATATATTCCTCATTTCCTATCACCTTTTTGCAGAGTCCTGTTTCATTCATTTTCACTTCTAAAGGCATTACTTTAAATTTATAACTTATTTATTTTTTCTATTAAGCATTTACTTTATTTCATTTCTTACTATTATATGTGGTGCTTTTCTAGTCATTCTTGTCCATGCTCGATGTGCACGTGCAAGATTTCTTTAGGGTGTATTTACGTAGGAGTGGAAACACTGGATCCTTGGGACATGTGCACTTAACCTTAATAGATATTACGGGTTTGTTTTTCAAAAAAATTATCGTAATTAACATACCTTGCAAATCTGATGAGAGTTCTTATTGTTCCACGGTAGGTGGGAATGACAACTTATCATATTGCAGCTTTGATTTGCATATCCATGATTCTAATGAGACTAAATATATTATCAAATGTTTTTTTGTCATTCCTGCTTCCACCTTTTGCAGATTCCTACTCAATTCTTTTGTCCACTTTTTTTACACTGGGGTGTTTTTCTTTTTAAAAAGTAATTTATTAGAGTTCTAATTTTATGTATTTTAATTTCTTGTCAGTGGCAAATATATTCTAATATATCTATTGATTTTCAATTTTGGGAATGAGTAAAACAGTTTTTAGTTTTATTATAGTTGTATTTGTCAATATTTTGCCAAATCCCTCTTGGGTCTTACCATAAAGGTGGTTTCTTAAATTTTCTTCTAAAATTGTTATAGCCAGTAGGCTATATCACACTGCTATCTTCCACACATCAGTTGAATACATATGGGTTTGCTTTTTCTGAATACTCCATTTTTTCCTAAATGTATAAGCAACTGTTCCAACAGTATTTACTGAAATATTTGTTATTCCTTTACTGAATTTCTATGATCAGTTCTACTATAAATTAAATATTCATCAGAGGTGGGGGATTCTAGCTGAAGACAGGCCAGGTGATCAGACATCAGATGGAGGATGAGGAATCTGATCAGATTTTGAAGGGAGTTTTGGCTAAACTCACTTGCAGAGTTCTTGGTAAAGTTGGATTTTACAAGTAAGTACACAGATGAACCTACGAAAGGTTCAAGAGCCTGAGTAAAGTTTGATCAAGCAAAGAATCTTTATGTTCTTGCCTTCTGATCTTGTTGCCCATGTTTTTTCTGCATCTCATTCACAATGTTTTTTGGGATTTGGTGTATTTTGTGTGTGGGTATATTTCTGTTTTGTGTCCTTGGAATTTCTTGCCTCAGCATTCTTTGAGAGCCCTCTTGCAAGTTTCCTTACTAATGATTGAGGTTAGTGGGGAATGGGTTTATTTCTAGTTCACCGTTAAACTGACATGTTCTAACTTTTTAGTGAGATCTCTGGTTAGCTTTCTGATCTTGGGCTGGCCTTGGGCTTTGTTTTCCATCTGATTACTTCAAAATTCTGTGAAAAAGTTAAGACCAATTCATAGGAGTACACTGCAGGCCACAGGGCTAAATACAACTTCTCCATGATTCCTAGTTTCTAGTCAGCCCATGTATGAAATTACATTTTTAAAAAAATCTGAGCTTTCATTTTTAGTTGTTTTCAATGAAACAGGAAGTCTCTGAAAAACTGAAATCACTAATTTATTTATAAAAAAGGAAAATATCTGGATACTTTCAGAGAAATAAATGGAAAGTGGAACTTTGAAAAGGATATTTTGTTACTAAGACTTAGGCTTCAAGTAGTTGTCAAGAACATCTTAATATTATAGGGTTGATTTAAAAACAAGAACTAATATTTTGAGATAAATTTGGTAAGGAAGAATTATAAGTATTTATGCTAACACAGAACAGCTATGGAATACTCATTGACTGGTTTTTCTCATCAAAACTACTCCACATCCAAAAAAAAAAAAAAACTACTCCACATCCCAAATGACTATCATATTTTGAAGCAGAATATTATGTAAAATGAGTATATGAGAAAGGGCTAAAGATGTCCCTTGAATTTCATGGGCATTTCTTAAACATGTATGGATTACTTGATTGATTTAGACTTATAGACTTCTGGGATCTATAATAAGGGGCCTTAGAGAAATATGACTCCACTCTATGATTGTACAGAAGAGTGAACCAGGCACCAGGGAAGTTAAATAAATTGCCCAAAGTTATACAGCAGTTTAAAGACAGAGCGAAAGCCTGAGTCTACGTCTTCTACTTCTTAATTTGTCACTTGAAAGAATTACTCTACGATCCTATCATCATGAGGTGGAAAATTCTGGGTGATCTAGATGTTTGGTAGGAAAACTTTCTGTTAATATCCTCTCTGAAACTGTGAGATGTGCATACATCTCAATTGCCATGTAAGGGAGAAAGCATAATTATTTATCTTTAAGTTTGCTTCTAGATCTCAAACCAGATAGTAAGTAGTAGCTATGTCTTTAACTGAATATACTGTTAGTTCTGTTTTCAGATATGACTGAATTTTCCCAAAATCCACAAAGGAAGTTGTGAATCAGAGCATAAAAAGAATCAATAGGGTGAGTCTTTGGGGATTAAACATGCAGAGAGGGGATCCCTGGGTAGCGCAGTGGTTTAGCGCCTGCCTTTGGCCCAGGGCGCGATCCTGGAGACCCGGGATCGAATCCCACATCGGGCTCCCGGTGCATGGAGCCTGCTTCTTCCTCTGCCTATGTCTCTGCCTCTCTCTCTCTCTGTGTGTGACTATCATAAATAAATAAAAATTTAAAAAAAAAAATAAATAAATAAATAAACATGCAGAGATTTTGGAAGCAGATTATTTATTCATTATTTATTCATTGCAAGTCCATTAACTAAAAAGCAGATGTGGAGACAATATGATGACTAAGTTCATGGTGACTTATGAGGATAAACTTTATTCTTTCACGCTACCATGGATCTGATGCCAGGAGGGGACTTTCGAGACAGAGGAGTGAGTCATCAAGGCAGTTCAAAGCTTCCTGAAAAAGTCAGAATATTGTAATGCTGTCATTTATTTGGGACTTATTATGGAACTATTGCCATATTGTCATTATTTTATTTTTATTTTTTCAGTGATAATGACTTTAATACTTTCTAAGGGGTACTGACACAGAACTGGAGGCATATGCAAGTCAAGCACAGCCTTCTTGCTTGGTTCCTCTTATACTTGTAGGATTCCTCTTTTGATACTGGGATTGAGCATATTTACCCTACATCAATCTGGCTCTGGCAGAGTCGCTGTCAAATGTTGGACTGCTTTTTCTGCAATCATTTTACTGACAGGTTCATAGAACTGTCTATATTTCAAGAGTCTGAGCATGATGTGCATTTTTAGAGTCAACAAATTTTTACTGATTTACTGTTTGTGCTTTCATATATTCTACCTTATTTTAATTTAATTTAATTTTTAAAAGTTTTTATTTAAATTCCAGTTAGTTAACATACAGTATATTAGTTGTGATCCAACATTTCCATACAACACCCGATGCTCATCACAGCAAGTGCATTCCTTATTCTAAAATCTTATAAGCACTGCCTCAATTTAAAAATAAAGGCATGCTAAATTTTCTCAAGTTCACAGAGCCAGTAAGGGGCAGAAATGGGATTTGAATGTGAGGATTTTAGTTCCAAATTGTATCTCTAACAATGTGTCAAGCTACTTTTAAAAATGAGATGCCAGTAGGACCAATTATTGGCTTATTTTTTACTCAATTTATTTACTAAAAACAAAAACAATTTTGCCCATTGCTCTCACCCTACCCCTGCCCCTTTGTCCAGCAACCACCAATTTTTTCTTTGTATCCATGAGTTTATTTTTTACTTTTTTTTTTAGATTCCACATATAAGTGAGCTCATATGATATTTGTATTTTGATTTCTTTTGATTCATTTCACTTAGCATAATGCCCTAGAAGCCCATCCATGTTGTTGCAAATGGCAAGATTTCATTATTTTTATGGCTGAATAATATATAAACATATCATCACGATTTATTATCCATTTGCCCACTGATGGATACTTAGGTTGTTATCATACCTTGACTATTATAAATAATGCTACAATGAACACAGGAATGCATGTATCTTTTCAAATTAGTGTTTTTATTTTTCTTCAAATAAATACCCAGAAGTGGAATTGATGGATCATATGGTATTTCTTCTATTTGTAATGTTTGAGGAACCTCCATACTGTTTTCTATAGGGACTGTACCACTTTACATTCCTACCAATTCCTTCACAAAGACTCAGGAGAGTGCCTGTGTGGCACCCTAGTGGTGGTAGCCTGACAAGAATCTTCTTTCTGATTACCATGGTCCTGAGTCCTGTGGGACCCACGTATGCAAATCCCATTGGTCACTAGGGTCAGGCAATTAAGGAGCATCCCCTGGGCATCAAATGCAAAAACTGGGGTACTAGACATAAAAATCAGGGGAACCGATTTGTGTGAAGGTCCTCTACAGGAGACACTGGCAGCCTGCAGTGTGGCAGAAGGTAAGCTCAAAGACATCACCAGCCCTCTGAGGTCTCTGGAAAGGATTATAGTCAGGCCCAATGCATGTTTAATAGGAAGCCTACCACTGAAGCCACAATCTTGATGGCTAGTTAACAGGCCTCCTTTATAGAAAAACTGAGCTCCTAAGGCTATTGCTTCTTGCTATGCCTTGGAGGTGGTTATTAAGAAAAGTTTCTCCATTGGTTACAGTTCTGTGGGCTCCATGAGCATAAGCCACACCAGCCAGAGCCAGGCCATGTGTAGAAGTGACACACAGAGTTGCTCCTCTGACAGCAACTGCAGAAACTGGAATGCCAGACAAGGGTATGAGCTTCTTTCTGGGTGGTACTGGTTTTTGCAGTCCCTTGGGACAGGGAGTGCAAGCCCCTCTGGCCTCCAGAGACAGGCCAATCAAGCGCTGTCCCCTAGGCGGCAGCACAAAGATCTGCGCGCAGATGCCTGTAAAGGCTCCCTTCCAGGGAGGCACTGGTGCTCTGGAGCATGGCAAAAGGAGCACGTGATCATGGCATCAGTGTCTCCCTCTCACAGAGTGTTCCAGCAGGCTCCTAGGTGTGTGAATTGCGTTAGATGCCTGACTCTCAGATCCACCCTTTAATATAAGCAGGTGAGCCTCCTTCACTTTAAGTTTGGGTGCCATTCACTGGCTCAGAGCTGGGCTTCGTGTAGGATGAGTTCAAGTGTGCAGGCCCTTGAAGAGCTGTTTCTTGGATCTCTAGTCTTGGGGTCTCAGGATGCAAGCCCCAGTGATTTTGGAGGTTTCTCATGTGCATGTCTTAAAAGTTGGGGTGTTTGATGTGGGATTTGAATCCTTGGTTCTTGGAGAGAAGCTCAGTTCCCTCCTGGTCATGGGTCGTCATGTTGGGGGTGGGGTGGAGTTAATGATGAGACTGTGTCCCATCCTCTCCTTGCTGCTTCAACCTGGTTTTCTTCTAGTTTGTTCTATGTGTAGTTGTCAGTCAGGGTTCAGATGTTTTAAAGAGGAAATTGTTTCATGTGTGACTGTAGACTCTGTGCCCATGGGAGGAGGCAAGTTTGGGATCTTACTAAGTGGCGGTCTTAAACTAGAACCAAATTATGATGTATTGTGACATTTTAGTCTCATCTTTCAGAAATTTTGTAAACAAATTCTCTTCAGAATGACAGACCAGTTCACATGACGATGCTGATGCCAAATACCAACCATCCTGATTGATGGAAAGAAGGAAATTAATTGAATATTTGTGGGATAAAGCAACATTTATATCATTATTTCAAATGCCCATAATGTTATTTCTCTCTCTTCTTTTCCAACAAAAAGCACACAATTCACTTTTCACATAAATATGGAGTTTCCCCCACTAGTTTTTTATCGTCCTTTTTGGACACCCTCGCATGAAGGAAATGCCTAAATCAAGACATAGATATAAATTAAGGTTATCCTAGAGAAACCACGATGTATGACCTGAGCATCAAGGGATTTTTGCCTTTTCCTGAGCTGGGTTACAACTTTTAGTCTCTAATTCTGCTGGGATTCTCAGTTAACTTTCATGCTTCCATCCTCTCCAATGTAAATGAAAGCTCCTTAAGGTCAGTTATTAGGTTTTATAAATCTTAGCATATATTTTCTAATTCTTTGAATACATGGTTCATGGCATTTGTAAGGGTACGAATATACATTCGTTACTGGGTTATCTATGAATGATAGTTTACTACATACCATGTAATGTATAAGTTAAATTCTTGAAGAAGAATTTTGGCCAAATAATCAAAAAAAGGGGGATGCCTAGGTAGCTCAGTCAGTTAAGCATCTGCTTCTTGATTTTGGCCAGGTCTGTATCTCAGGGTCATGAGATGGAGCCCAGCATCAGGCTGTGTGCTGGGTGTGGAGCCTGCTTAAGATTCTTTCTTTCTCCCTCTGTGCCTCCCACTCCCCACAGTAAACCCAAAAAAATTCAAGTAAAGAAATCAAGGTTAATGTGTAGTTTATAAGGGAATAAACCATGAAGCTTCAACAAATAACCTCATGCAACAAATAACACATTCCTTGAAACTAGATTTACCTAAAATTAACATCATTTTTTAGTCATGCTGGACCAAAAAGACATTTCCAAAAGTGAGAAATTTGTTTCAAAGTGATAAAATATGAGGGTCAGAGATGAATCACATTTACCCACATGTGTAAACCATACTGAAATACTCCATTTAGTTGTATTCAGAATATTAAACTGAGGCATAAAAAAAATCTTTTATTACCGAAAGCTATTGAGTATGATGAGTGCAAATTAAAGAAAGCTGGATCTCCAGAACTAATCCTGATTACTCTTTTTCTCATATGAGTTTCTAACAAATGGAAAGGAAGGTGAAAAGGGAAGAAAAAAGAAGAGGGGCAAATGGAGAAAGTTGATTTTGTTTTTTAACCAGTAGGTGTGCAGCAGCTCCAGGGCCGAATCACTTACTCACATTTTCTCTATTTTAGCAAAATAGATAATCTTTGCACACATGTGTATGATTTTCTTTTTCTTGGAATTTTTATTTAAATTTTAGTTAGTTAACATATAGTGCAATATTTGTTTCTGGAGTAGAATTCAGTGATTTATCACTTACATATAACATCCAGTGCTCAACACGACCCATGCCCTCCTTAATACCTGATGTAGGGAAGATGTTAGGGTTCGAAGCCAATGGCCAAAAAAACAATCCTTGAGATGTCTTTGGTGCCAAAAGGTGTTTTTATTAAATCACAGAGACAGGACCTGTGGGCAGAAAGCTGCTCTGGGGTTGTGAGGGGTGAGATTATGTACCTTTAAATTAAGAAGGGATTAGGGATAGCCTAAGTCTCTAAGGAATTTTGGAAATAAGGTTTCTAGGACCTTGAGAGGGCTAGCTATTGTTGGGAAGGTCATTTATTACCATCTAATAAAACCTCAATCATGAGGCCCTTCAGATGTATATCGGTGGGTCACATACTTGGGGGATGATTGCCAACATGTATCCTAGGGGTGGGGTAGAGATAAAGGAAGTTTCCAAAGGACTTTTTATATGTTAAAGTTGACTTATTGGGCTAAAATTGGTTTTTGTTCTTAGCAAAGTGTCAACATGGAGGCAGTTGAACCACTAGGGGAATGTCACTCTGCCTGGTTCAAGGACTTCTCAGTGGGCTGTAGATAGTAAGGAAATTTAATTTAATTTAATATTTTTTCTTCCATTTTTGTTTCCCACATCAATACCCATCACCCGTGTAGACCATCCCCCACCTCTATCAACCCTGTTTGTTCACTATCTTTAAGTGTTTCTTATGGTTTGTTTCTCTCTCTCTCTCTGTCTCTCTTCCCCCATCCTCAGTATATTCATCTGTATTCTTAAATTCCACATATTGGCCAAATCACATGGTATTTGTCATTCTCTGAATGACTTATTTCTAGCTCCATCTACATCATTGTGAATGGCAAATTCCATTCTTTTTGATGGCTGAGTAATATTCCATTATATATATATATATATATATGTATATATATATATATATATATATCACATCTTTATCCATTAATTAACTGATGGACTTTGGGGCTGTTTCCATGGCTTGGATATTGTTGATAATGTCTGTGCATGATTTTCTTTCTTCAATCTGTGCCATAACTGCAGTGTTTATTTCAGCTGTGTCCCCTGGAAGAGAAAGTATATAAATTAAGTAAGGATTTCAAAAGGTATATTTCATTTGATCCATTTAAAATTATTTCTTTGCTTCCACAGAATGAGAGTTACTATTCAAAAGGAGAGGAACTTTATATTCAAAAAGAGAAGAACATTATAACTTTAAGGTTATTCATTAAGGAATATTCATTAAAGAGCAGACAGTATCTGACTTATTTTCCAAGTAATATAGCTATTTCTACATGGCACTAAACAACCTTTTGAAAAAAGGGAGAAAAATTAGCCAACTATCCTTTCTCTCTACAAATGCAATAAACCAAAGAGTGTATTTTTGTTTCCTAAAGGATTTATTTTTTGTTGGATTGTGTGATTGGTTAGTCAGTGTAGCAAAAGTTTAAATTCTTACTGGTATACCTTGCTTCTCTGAAATTACAAATTTCTTCTCTTATGGAAGATTTTCCATTAATGACAATTTAATGACAATTTAATTTGTCACAGACAAATCTGTGACAGAGCAATCTAAAAATAATACTTAATAAGATGGTGCGTTCACTTGAGAGTTTAAAAAGGTATACAAATTGAATATTTCATAATTTGCTTACTATAATGTCAACAACTACACTGACCAATCCTATTTATTTGTTTATGTCCTTATGGCATAGCACAGTATTTGGCCCATAGTAAATGATTAATCTGTCTTTGTTGATATTAAGACTTTTTCAAAAATATTTATTTATAGTACAGATATTAGACCTTAAAGAACTACTGGAATATTTTATTATGAGCCAATTTATTGGTTGAAGATATAGGCAGGAGTTTGGTAGGGAAAGCTACCCTCCTGAGGATTCTAATTAACATAGCAATTATTTATATATTTATATAAATATATACACATTGTCTATATGTATATAAATAATGTCTATATATATAGACTTTTAATATATATATAAATAATAAAATTATGTATATCTATCTATCTATCTATCTATCTATCTATCTATCTATATATATATATAGAGAGAGAGACATACCTCAGAAATATTATGGGTTTGGTTCCAGACTACTGCAATAAATAGAGATCACTAAATTTTTTGATTTTCTAGAGCATGCAAAAGTTATATTTAGGCTCTACAGTAGTCTATTAAGTGTGTAATAGCAGTATGTCCTAAAAAACAATGTACGTACTTTAATTGAAAAATACTTTATTCCTAAAGAATGCTATTATCCAAGCTTCTAGTGAGTTGTAATCTTTTTGTTAGTGGAGGGTCTTGCCTTGATATTGATGATCACTGACTCATTAGGGTGATGGTTGATGAAGGTTGGGTTGTGGCAATTTCTTAAAATAAGACAACAGTGAAGGGTGCTGCATCAATTGACTCTTCCTTGCACAAATAATTTTTCTTCAGCAATGCTATTTCATAGCATTTTACCTCCAGTACAACTTCCTTCAAAATTGAAGTCAAAAAAAAAAAAAAAAAACAAAAAAAAAACAAAAACAAAAAAAAAAATTGAAGTCAGTCTTCTCAGACTCTGCTGCTGCTCTATCAAATAGGCTTATGTAATATTTTGAATCCTTTATTGTCATTTCAACAGTGGTCATAGCATCTTTACCAGGAGTAGATTCCATATCAAGAAACCACTTTCTTTGCTCACCCACAAGAAGTAACTCATCATCTGTTAAAGTGTTACCATGAGGCTATAGCAATTTAGTCACACATAATTCTAGTTCTTTTGCTTTTCCCACCATATCTACAGTTACTTCTACTGATGTCTTAAGCCTCTCAAAGTCATCCATGAGGGTTGGAACCAGCTTCTTCCACACTCCTATTGATGTTGATATTTGGACCTCTTCCCATGAGTCACGAATGTACATAAAGACACCTACAAGGGTGAAACTTTTCCAGGTTTTCAATTTATTTTCCCCAGATCCATAAAAAGAATCAGTATCTATGTCAACTATACTTTATGAGATGTATTTCTTAAATAAAAGACTTGAAAGTCAAAGTGAGTCCTTGACTTATGGGCTGCAGAATGGATGCTGTGTTAGCAGGCACAAAAACAATATTCATCTTGTATATCTCCATTAGACCTCTTGGGTAACCAGGTACATTGTCAATGAACAGTCATATTTTGAAAGAAATTGTTTTGCTGAGAAGTAGTTCTCGAGTGGGCTTAAAATATTCAGTAAAGCATGTTATAAATAGGTATACTGTCATATAGGCTTTGTTGTTTCACTTATTGAGCATAGACAGAGTAGAATAGCATGATTCTGAAGGGCCCTAGGATTTTCCGAAGGTCAATGAGCACTGGCTTCAGCTTAGTCATCAGCCATCAGTCCCTAAGAATAATCAGCCTGTGGAGCCAGACATTGATTTCTTCTATCTAACTATGAAAGTCCTAGATGGCATCTCCTTCCAATAGAAGGCCATTTCATTTCCACTGAAAATCTGTTGTTTAGTATAGCCACCCTAATTATCTTAGCTGAATCATCTGGAAAACTCACTTGGTGCAGCTTATATCAGCACTTGCTGCTTCACCTTGCACTTTGACGTTATGGAGACTATTTCTTTTCTTAAATCTTATGAACTAGCTTCAGCCAACTTCAAACTTTTCTTCTGCAGCTTCCTCACCTCTCTCAGCCTTCAAAGAGTTAAAGAGAGTTAGGGCCTTGCTCTGCATTAGGCTTTGGTTTAAAAGAATGCTGTGGCTGGTTTGATCTTATTCTCCAGATCACTCAAACTTTCTCCACATTAGTAATAAGGCTATTTTGCTTTCTTATCATTCCTGTATTCACCGGAGTAGCACTTTTAATTTTTTCCAAGAACATTTCCTTTACATTCACAACTTGCTTAACTGTTTGGCACAACAGGCTTAGCTTTTAGGCTGTCTCAGCTTTCAACATGCCTTCCTCACTAAAATTAATAATTTCTAGCTTTTGATTTAAAGTGAGAGACTTGAGACTCTTCCTTTCACTTGCACATGCAGAGGCCATTGTAGGGTTATTAATTGTTCCAATTTTAATATTGTGTGTCCCAGGGAGCATGGAGGCCCCAGGAAAGGGAAAGAGGAGGGAGAATGGCTGGTTGGTGGTGCACTGAAAACACACACATTTATCAAGTTCACTGTTTCATATGGGCATGAATTATGGTGCCCCGAAACAATTACATTAGTAATGTTGAAGATCACTGATCATAGATCACCATAACAAATATAACAATAATGAAAAAAAGTTTGAAATACTTCAGGAATTACCAAAATGTGACACAGAGACACCAAGTAAGTGAATGTTCTTGGAAAAATGGCACTGATAGACTTGCTTGATACAGGGTTGCCACAGATCTTTAATTTGCAAAAAACACAGTATCTGTGATGCACAATAAAGTGAAGAGCAATAAAATGAAGTATACCTGTAAACTAAGAATTGACAACAAAATGATAAATTGCTGAAAGGTTTTGTGTTCAAAGTAAACTTTGGGAATTTTGACTAATAAAATGTTTTAAGTTGTTTGTAAAGCTACAAATTGCCAATTATGCTTATTTTTTAGAGGACTTTTCCCCAAAAAACAATTATCTGTGTTAGTTGTTAAAAGTGTTTTGAACTTTTAGGCATGAATTAAGTAGTTGATATTCAGGTAAGAAAAATGCTCCAGCAGGTTTAACTCAGTTATCGTATAGGCTTCTCTTCATCTTTGAATTCCCGACTTAGATCTTAAACGATGAATAAACCTATTTTAAAGGGTGACTTCACAAAATTAAAAAATCTTAAAGGAAGTAAGTGTAACATTTAACATTGTAATCATTATGAGGATGGCTTTCCATGTCTTCCTCTGCCCCCAACCAGGAAAAACCATACCATAATAGAAAACCATCAAATCACAAAGAAAGAGATCAAGAGAGAAAGAAATGAATTACAAAGCAATGAGAAAACATTTAACAAATGATCAGTAGTACATTCATAATGTCAATAATAACTTGAAACAGAAATGTACTAAATTGTTAAATCAAAAGACAAAGGGGGCACCTTGGTGGTGCAGTCACTTAAGCCTCTGACTTTTGATTTCAGTTTAGGTTATGATCCTGGGGTCTTGAGATTGAGTCCTGTTTTGGGCTCTACACTGAGTATGGAGCCTGCTTGGGATTCTCCCTCTGTCCCTTTACCCCTACCTGCCCCCCAACTCTCTAAATAAGAATAAGTAAGTAAATAAGTAAATAAATAGTAAAAAAAAAAAAAAAAGATATAGAGTGTCTAAATGTGTTTAAAAAATAAGACCAAGTATATGTTGCTTATAAGAGACTCATTTCAGCTTTAAAGAAAACACATAGACTGAAAGTGAAAAGATTGGAAAAGGTATTCTATCCAAATGGAAGCCAAAAAAAGTAAGGATAGTTATATCAGACAAATAGACTTTAAGCCAACTGTAACGAGGCAAAAAAAAAAATCATTATATTATGATAAAGGGGTCAATTCATCAAGAATATATAACAATATAAATATTTATGCACTCAACATAGAAGCACCTAAATATATAAAGTAAATATTAACAGACCTGAATGGAGAAATACCAATAGAATAATGGGGGGGGGGGGGATTTCAGTATCCATTGTCAATAATGGATAAATCATCTGGTTGGAAATCAATAAGAAAGCATTGGGCTTAGACTACATGTTAGACCAGGTGGACCTGACAGATATAGACAGAATATTCCATTCAACAGAAGCATAATACACATTTTTTCTCAAGGACATAGGAAATATTCATCAGGGTACATCATATGTTGGTCCACAAAACAAGTCTTAATAATTTTAAAAGATTGAAATCACATCAAGCGTCTTTTCTACGCACAATGGTATGAAACTAGGAATCAGTTACAGAAAGAAAACTGGAAGATTCATGAATATGTAGAGATTAAACAACATACTGCTAATCAAGAAATGGGTCAAAGTCAAAGAGAAATATAAAAATATCTTGAGACAAATGAAAATGGAAACACAATATATCAAAACTCATGAGACACAGCAAAAGCAGTTCTAAGAGGAAAATTTATAGTGATAAATGCCTCTATGAAGAAAAAAGTTCTCAAATAAACAACCTTTATATCTCAAACAACTAGATAAAGAGCAAACAAAGCCCAAAGTTAACAAAAGGAAGGAAATAACAAGGATAAGAGCAGAAAGAGATAGAGAATAAAAAGACAATAGAAAATATCCATGAAACTAAGAGCTTTTTTTTCCTAAATAAACAAAATAGACAAACCCTTAGGTAGACTTACCAAGAAAAAAAGACAGATGACTCAAGTAAGGAAAAATAAAAGAGGAGACATTATAACTGATACTACAGAAATACAAAGGATCATGAGGCTATCATGAAAATTATGTCAACAAATTGGCACAATCTAGAAGAAATGAATAATTTCCTAGAAACATACAACCTACCAACACTGAATCATGAAGAAACAGAAAATGCGAACAGACAAATTACTAGTAAGGAGATTAAATGAGTAATCAAAAACCTCCCAACAAACTAAAGTCTGGGACCTGAGGGTTTCACTGGTGAATTCTACCAATATTTAAAGAAGAACTATAATATCAATCATTCTCAAACTCCTCAAAAAAAATAAATAAAAAAGGAGGGAACACTTCCAAACTTATTTTATGAGATCTTTACATATTAAAAACAAAATAAAACACTGACAATATGACTGAAATATAATCTCCCAATGGACTACATTCAAAAAAGTAGCATTCACATTTGCAACCACATGAATGAAGCTAGAGAACATAATGCTAAGCAAAATAAGTCAAAGAAAGATAAATATCATATATTTTCAATTATACGTAGACTTTAAGAAACAAATGAGCAAAGTAAAAACAGAGGGAAGGAGAGAAAGAGAAAGAGAGAGAGAGAGAGAGATTGATTGAGGGAGGGGAAAACCAAGAAACAAACTATAGAAAACAGACTGATGGTTACCACAGGAGAGATGGGTGAGGGGATGGGGGAAATAGGTGAAGGGAATGAAAGAGTACATTAATTTTGATGACTACTGAGTATTATATGAAATTGCTGAACCACTATCTTGTACACCTGGAACTAATATAACACTATATGTTAAGTACAGTGGAATCAAAATAAAACACACACACACACACAAAGAAATGCAATTGTGTAATGTATAGAATTGTTGAATCACTATGTTGTACACCTGAAATTAATATAATATTTTATGTCAACCAAACTTCAACTTAAAAAAAGAGATCAGTCAACTTTTACCCAGAAAAAAAAAACAAACCACATATACTATAGTAGGGAAGAACCCCTACTCTCTTGAAAGATGACCTAGAAGAATCTAGAAGATGATCAGAAGAGAGGTGACACATGATAATACAGGCAGAGCAACAAACTGCCAACCAAAAGGTTTAACTGACTCTAGAGTTAAAATTGCAACTGACATGCTATCACTTGCTCAACAAAAAAAAAAATAGAGAAAAGAATGGATTTATGAGTTCATGCATGTATAAACTTCAGACACACAGACACACACACACACACACACAGAATATCTCTGAAAGGATATGGAAGAAAATAACCCTGATTACTTCCTGTGAAATAAACTGGTGGCTCCCAAGCTAAAAAGCCCCCACAAACTAGCATTCATTTATATTCTGGTATGTTGTTTATCTTCTTGGTTTAAATTCTATTTAAAATTAAAAAAACACAAATGATGCAACACATTAATTGATTTTAGAATTTACTCCTCCATTCTTCCCTGTATTTATATATATTTATATATGTATAGATATATATGTATATAATTTTTTTATGTATATAATTTTTAAACCACTTTATTGAGGTATAATTGACATACAAAAATTTCACGTATTTAATGTATACAACTTGATGACTTTGGATATAACTATACATTTATGAAACCATCACCACAATTTATGCCACAAATGTATCCATCACCTCTAAATGTATCCATTCTTCTCACCTTTCTTATTTATTATTCTTTTCTGTGATAGACACATTTAATGTAAGATCTACCCTCTTTGCAAATTTTTAAGTATGCACTACAATATTGTTAACTCTAGGCACTATTTTGTACAATAGATCTCTAAGACTATTCATTTTGTATAACTGAAACTGTGCCTTTGACCATCATCTCCCCATATTCTGAGCCCCACCCCCCTGCTCCCATCTCAGGCTACCGCTGTTCTAGTATCTCCTTCTATGAGTAGACTATTTTGGATTTTTCATAAAGTAATATCATGTTGACCACTCATTTCAGTCATATGAGGTTTTATTTAAAAAAAAAAAAACCTGATTCTAGGTGTCTGTCCCTAGAGATAATGATGTATTTCACCTGGGGAGCAAGGTAAGACATCCAGTCCTCAGATGATTCTAACTGTTGGCAAAATGGAAATACTGCTTTAGAAAAATGTACAGAGGTGCATTTCTTTGCCTAAAAGATTACGAATTTGGAAGCTAAATGATTTTCTTGACGCTTGTTTTTATATATTTACATCTGCCTAAGGTAAGGTAATTATGAGTATGAGTAGTATTTAACTAATTCGTACATTTCTCCATATAATATAAACTACATTAAGAAGTCACACTTTTGCATTAATCAAAGAAAATAAGAATATATAAATACTCGAGGAAAAAGCAGAAATGCAGACTTGCATAAAAAGAGAATGGATTTAATATCATTAGATGTACTGAGGAACTCTTCCTCTGGCATGTTTACAACTACTCATTAGTTGACAGCATTGTTGGCTCTAATAATCTTTAATAGCTAGGAAATGTTCACTTATAAACGCCTCAGTTATTTTATTTGCATGAGTTCCTTTTATTTTAAAATCCACCAAGATGAACCATTCACACGCTGTCATTAGTGACTTGAGAATGTAGAGAATTTCCATTATTTTAAATGTATATACTGAAAATATCTGAGCCAAAAAATGATAAAATCCTCATCTGATTATAAAAGTCATATAGAAATCTAAAGGACCTAACATAGCCTGAATAATTCTTTTTTTTTTTTGAAACACAACGTATGTTTTATTTTTTATTTTTTTAAGTGTTTTATTTATTTATTTTTTTTAAAGGAACACATTTGGGAGACTAGTACCAACTTATTTCAGGACTTAGAAGAAAGCTACTACTACAGTCAAGAGTAATATTGGCATAATGATAGGTAAATATATCTATAGAATAGAATTGAGAGTCCAGAAACATACTCATATGTATATGATTAGTTGATTTTTTACAGAGTTACAAAGGGATATAGTGGAAAAAGGATTGCATTTTTAACAAACAGTGCCAGGTAAATTATTTATATACAAAAACAAACCAAAACCAAATGACATGATCTATACCAGGTACACCACACAAAAATTTACTCAAAATGGACTACAGACTTAAATATAAAATCTAAGAACATAAAACTTCTAAAAAAAAAGCACAAGAGAAAACCTTTGTGACTTTGGGTTAGGCAGAGACTTCTTAGCTATGACACCAAAAGTATAAGCCATAAATAAAAAAAATAATAAAATTGCATTTTGTCAAAATTAAGAACTTCTCCTTTTCAAAAGACATTGTTAAGATGAAAAGACAAGCTATAAACTAGGAGAACATATTTGCAAATCACATATCTAAGAACTTATATGTATGTAGAATATATTTTTAAAAATCTCAAAACTCAGTAGGACAACAAAAACTCAATATACAAAGAATAAAAGATTTAAATAGATACTTCCTCAGAGAAGATACACAAATCTCAAATAAACATAAGAAAGAAAGCTCAATATCATTAGCCATTAGGGAAATGAAAAACAAAACCACAATGAGATCCTACTGTATACCTATCAGAAGGTTTAAAATGTAAAAGACGGACCATCCCCAGTGCAGACTAGGATGTGGAGCAACTGGAAATCTCATGCATTGCTGTTAGGGATGTAAAATGATACAGCCATTTTGGAAAACACTTCAGTAGACTCATAATGTTAGTTATACACTTACCATAAGACCCAGCCATCTCATTTCTAGGTATTTATACAAGCTTAATGAAATTCTGTGCTCTCACAAAAATCTGTGCACAAATATTTATAGTGGTTTTATTTATAATTGCTCCAAATTGGGAACCACCCAAATGTCCTTCAGCTGAAGAATGCATAAACAAATCTGGTACATCCATACAAAGGAATAAAATTACTACTCAGTATAATGTATGAACTACACACAGCATGGATGATTCTTATGTGCATTTTACTAAGTGAAAGAATCCAGAATCAAAAGGCTACATTCTGTGGTTTCATTTTTATGATATTCGAAAAGGCAAAACTATAAGGAGATAAGATAGATCAGTTGTTGCAAGGGACTAGGGACTGGTGGAGGTCCTGACAACAGAGGGTCATAGGGGAGTTTTTTGGAGTGAAGGAATTGTTCTCTGTTTTGATTTTGACAATGGTTACATGATGGTGTGTTTTTGTCAAAAACTGCTGAATTATGCATTATGAAACAGGGTAAATTTTACTGTATATAAATTATACCTTAATTTTTTTAAGTGTCAGAATAAAGAACAAAAAAGTCTGTGTATGATGACCGGTTGCTTCCCTCATGAATGTAATTCTTAATATTCATAAAAATTACCCCACATTGATTCAACTCTTATTGAATTCCAACTCAGCACTCAGTAATGCCCTGGATAGCAGCTTTGCCCTGTGCCGACTCATTTGTACTTGAACATCTAATCCCTGTATTCTGGCTTCACTTGAGACACTTTGAGGATAAAGTGAAGGGTGTGTCTTATTTGACGTGGAGAAATCCAACGGCCAAAGCAAGGACAAGCAATGTTCCATCACTGTGGGAGTGACTTACGTCACATATAAAGAAGTTCCCCACCGATGAGTAGTAGGAGACACTAGAATGGTTGCAAAGGAAACTATAAGCACTTTTCCAGAACCTTAAGGAAAGAATATGGGCATCTGATTCTTATGAATTTGCTCACGCATCACATACTTCCTGAATATCTCCAGAGCACAAGGCACAGGCAAGGCTTCAGGCGCACATATACAAAAACTGAGTAAAATTCTGTCCTCCATAGGGGCACCTGAGTGGCTCAATCAGTTAAGTGTCTGACTCTTGATCTCAACTCAGGTCTTGATCTGAGTTGTGGGTCCAAACCCCATATTGAGTGTAGAGGTTACTTAAAGAAATAAAAGAGATCTGTCTTCCATAAAAAGAAGGAAGCTATGATATACAATTATGAAAATAAATCCACATGTAGCTAGCTCGAATTTTAACTTTAGAAGTGCTAAGTCAACATAGTCATCATTTGCAGACATTTATCTCTCCCAACAGAATAAAATGTTGCAAGTATTTTAAAATAAGTATGTATTTAGGAAGTAAAGATGTAGCATGATTCAAAACATTAGTGACTCAGGCCTGTGAGATATGAAGTGCTGCTCTAAGAGTCAGGCCAACAAACTGATTAGATCTGGAAATACATATTTAGTCTTTTTCATGAGACCATCGATTTCTTTTAACTGTCCTAATTAGGGAATATATAGTAATTAATACAAATTAGCTTAGAGTTACAGTTACTTTTAAGTTACAGCTTACCAGTTACAGTAGAGTTACTGCCTACTTTCCTATAAATTATGTATAGGAAAATTCATATACTGACTTACAAACATAAGAATTTGAGATTAAAATGCTCTGTGATATGCAGTGTTTCATAACAAAGCTAGTTTATTTAATACATTCTTTTGGAAACTTTTTAACATCTTGTTGAAATTACACATTACATAAACATAAATCATTTGGATAAGTCAATTAATGTAGAATATAAAGCAAACAAGACTCCTAAACTCCTGTTTATGGGCATGCTTTTCTGTGTTTATGACTATAATTCACAAAGTACAAATCTGAATAGCCATCCCTTTGGGAATCTGGAAATGTTCTAGCATCTGCTATAAAGAATGTAGTATCCATGTTTACTGCAAAGGTGTGAGCGGAGTTCTAACATGGAAAGCAACCCTGACAATCTAGTCTCATTCAACATATACCTCAATGGCTGCCAGTGGGGACACCATTGCTATTCTCCTTCCTCTTTTCCCCTTGAGCACTCAGGCTTCTGTTGATGACCAGGAGGCACAGAGTGATTTATTGAGTAACATTAAGGTCCTCAATCTGTGGCTAACAAATAGCTGTAGAGGTCAGGGTTCGTGGAAGGATAGGGTAGACGAGGTGGGCAAAAGAGGAGGGGAATTATGTGGCAGGCACGATTCTAAGGTGATTTGATGCTTTGTTTAATTATCACAATAAGCCAGAGAAATAGGTGATAATATCTTTAAGTCATATGCGCGCAGCCAGATTTAGGTGAATCTCTATGGTGTTATTTTTTTAAAGATTTTTTTTTTATTTATTTGACACAGAGAGAGAGAACACAAGTAAGGGGAGAAGGCAGAGGTAGAAGCAGGCTTCCTGCTGAGCAGGGAGTTTGATGCGGGCCTGGATGGGCCCAATCCCGGGACACAGCTGGGCCAAAGGCAGACGCTTAATGAGCCACCCAGGCACCCCCTCTATGGTGTTATTTAAAGGATGTCTGCAGGTACCAGGAAGACCTGCTCCTTACTGCCCCTCTAAGTCTTTTCATCTGCTTTTCTTAAATTCCTGAGACTCTGATTACCTCCATCAGGTTCAGGCAGTATTCTGTAGTGTTGCCCACTTAGGAGAAGGCATATATATTAGTGTGACCTAAGGTGCTTGGTAAAGATACAATTAACTGTGCCCCACTTGTGTTTGCCAATTGCTAGGACTGAGAATGTGGGAGTGAGAAATTGCTTTCCCTTAATCATAAATGATCTGTATTTTTGGTAACATTTTATTCATGTGCTTTTAAATAATAATGAGTGACAATAATAGGAATATATTAAGAATCATTTTTCTGTCATACGGTTATCCTAAAAATTTCAGTGGTTTTCTGTGAAAAAAGATCAATAAATGCATGGTTATTTTTCTTTATTAATATATTGTTACAAGATTATATATCTCAATAGCATGCAGAAATATTCTGTACTTGGTATAAACTTTGGGAAAGGAAACATTAAAATGTGGGAATATTAATATGAAATGAATATATGAGAATCATTAAAAATAGATAATACCACAAATATTAAATATTTTAAAATTGCTTTAAAATGAAATTTTAAAACATACAAAGCATTCATTGCCATGATAATCTTTTTTGTTGTTTTTCCTTGACAGATATTCTGGATATAGAAAATGTTCTTTCATTTTCGTGGAATTGTTAAGAAAGCATGCAAAGCCTTCTTCAATTTGGGCACATTAGGGTATATATGCTTTATATAAGCTATTTTCTGTTCTTTCTCTTTTTTTTAAAGATTTTATTTATTTATTTTACAGAGAGCGTACAAGTAGAGTGGCAGGCAGAGGGAGAGGGAGAAGCAGACTCCCTACTGAGCAGGGAGACTGATGCGGGACTCTATCCCAGGGCCCTGGGGTCAGGACCTGAGCAGAAGGCAGATGCTTAACCGACTGAGTCACCCATATGAAACTATTTTCTTCTTATACCAGGAAAATACTTTGTCTGCTCGAACTGATTGTATTTGTTTGTTTCTGGTTGAAATTTGTATTAATTCCATTAATCTGTATTCACTTGTAACATATATTCAAATACAAGAAAATGCTAGGGAATATTATTGAGTAGTATTCAAATGACAAAATATCTGGATCTCCCAAGCAAGATTTATAGGAGTACAGTGAATTATGTATCAGAAAGGACTAATTTTGTTTCTAAAACTTATTTCTTGAGATATCCTTCATAAAAGTATATTACACATAAACATTAATAGTTATATTAATTGCAAGAATGACTCACTGTTAACAGCAGACAGGACCATGAATGCACATTCTAAATATGGCAATAGGTCTAAGCAATACTGGCTGATGGGATTCTAACTACTAGCTGGTTCCCTCCTACTTTCTCCAGTCTTGGTTTTTGTGGGAAACAAAGGCAGAAGAAAAATTATTAAATTTCCTTACTACCAACAGCCCTTTGACAAATCCTTGAAACAGGTAGGGTGACATTCCTCTAGGAATTCAGCTGCCTCGATGTTAATATTTTGCTAAGGGCAAAAGGCAACCTTAGCCCAACCTCCAGGATCCTTAAGTCTACTTTAACATATAAAAATTCCTTTGGAAATTTCTTTTATCTCTACCCTGCCTCTCCTTGCCCCAAGATAGATGTAGGCAATCATCTTCCAAGCATATGACCCACCAAAGAGTCTCATAACTGAGTTTTTAATAAACAGTAATAAATGACTTATTCCTACCAATAGTTAACCCCCTCAGAATCTGGGAAACCTTGTTTCCAAAATACCTGGGAGGTTTACGCTATCCCTAACTTCCTCCCAACCTGAAAGTATATAATGAGCCACTCCTCATGACCCTGGTGCACCTCTTTCTGCCCACAGGTCCTGTCCCTGTGCTTTAATAAAACCACCTTTTTGCACCAAAGATGGTCTCAAGAATTCTTACTTGGTCATCTACTTCGAACCCTAATATCTTTCCTACATCACTGGTTCCTAAAATTGTTGACCTTGGCTTTCTGCTCTGAATGTCAGTGTTTTCTGCTTTTGCTTGAGTCAGTCAATTTCTTTAAGCCAGGATAGACTCTACATCTATTGTTAAGCTTTAAGTCTTGCAAAAGAATTATAATACCTTTTTGTGTATTCCTGATTTTTTTTTAAATAATTTTTCTCTGAATTGGGGAAAACACTTACATTTCCTGAGAAACACCAGGAAGGAATTCTCACATGGAAACACTATGCCTCACATCAGAGATTTCAACAGATTGAGGCAAGACCTGCGAGTCCTCAGTTTTTTAAAGATTTTATTTATTTATTCATGAGAGACACGCACAGAGAGGCAGAGACATAGGCAGAGGGAGAAACAGGCTCCCTGTGGGTAGCCTGATATGGGACTGAATCCTAGGACCCCAGGATCATGCCTTGAGCCAAGGCAGATGCTCAACCACTGAGCCACCCAGGCACCTCGAGAGTCCTCATTTTTAATAAAATTCCCAATCACCAAAGTTTATAAACTACTAGATTGTCTTTTACAGGTGTTTTTCATTAAAGTATAAATATCTCCAGGCGGGGTAGTAAAATAAATCATTATAAATCACTACCACCTTAATGAGAATATGTTGCCTCATAGCTCTACTTTAAGGCAGAAAGCTGAAAGATTCTGAAGGAAGTGGGTTTCTAACAGAGGTTTTGGAGAAGAAAGGGTAATTATGAGACCAGGTGTAGGTGAGCATTTCTTTGGAGCATTCTGACCACCTATGGAGAGAAGAAAGCGAAGTAAATAAAAGCGAAGAAGTAGAGAGGAAGCTTATCTGAAACAGTAATTTTAGAAGATTAATTTAAGCTACCTCATCATTTAGCCCAGGCGTTTTCTACTAAAACCGAGAGCTTAGAAAAGGAAGGAAGTTAAAGGTATGGGATTGTGATCGCCTCCTGGCAGGTGGGGACATCAGGGAGTTCCAGTGGGAATAGAGCTCTAGCAGTCTGAGTTATCAGACAAACAGTTTGGTGGGAGGAGTATAACGTGATGTGGTCATCAGCCTCAAAGTGAGGATTCTAAGTTAGGGGTCTGTATTGGACCTGTAGCTACTTAAAGGAAAGCAAGGTAGGCTTTTTAGTGAAAAGATAACAGAGAGGTGCGCCTGGGTGGCTCAGTTGGTTAAGTGTCTGCCTTTGGCTCGTGTCATGATCCCAGGGTTCTGGGATGGAGTCCTGCATCAGGCTCCCAGCTCAGAGGAGTCTCCTTCTCCTTCTTCCCCTCTCCCTGCTCACTTTTGTGTGCTCTCTCATTCTATCTCTCAAATAAATAAATAAAATCTTAAAAAAAAAAAAAAAAGAAGAAGAAAAGAAAAGAAAAGGCACTGGAAAATCCAGAGAAAGCTGCTGTTGTGTTAGGCACATTGAGTCAGAACAGCATGATGCTTTGAATCCGGAAGATCCTGTTAGAAGGTGTTTCAAATTCTTTTTTGCTGCAAATGCATCTGTGCACAGGTATTCCCAATAATACCAGGAAATTACTTATTCTGAACAAGGGCTAACAATGACAAAATGGGTTGTATTCTGTAGGATTTGGTAATTTAGCCCTGACACCAAAGTGTAGCCCATGGATCAGCAGCATCAGCATCACCTGGGAGCTTGTTACACAGCTTGTTCATAGTAAGTCCTATCCCAGGCCCGTTGTATCAAAATCTGCATTTTAACTGAATATCCAGGTGATTGCATGTCATTAACGTTTGAGAAGCCCTGGAGTAGGACAAGAAGTCTCAACCGCAACATGTTTCAGAATTAGCTGGAAGGTGAATTCAAGCAGAGAGTGTTTGATCCCATCTCTAGGGTTTCTGATCCAATTAATATAGGATAAAGCCCAAGAATTTGCATTTCTAACAGGCCTTCTAGAAGTTGATGCTAATGTTGCTGGTTCAGGTGTGAAATTTTAGGAACCACTACTTTAAGTAATATCAACTCTGTTATATAGCCTCTAGTTTCCATATTTGTCTTAATTTTTTTTTTCTTAAGAAAAAAAATAGCTTGTTCAGTTGCCTGGTTCTCCTATTTTATTTCATGCTGTATAATATGTCGGCTGTAACGGTCACTAACTGTTGGTAATGTTTCTTTCAGTTTATAGCTGCGATTTTGTTATAACATTAAAACAAGCCTCAGGATGGATGCGTCATCTACAGACACTTCTTATATGGAAATCTCATCAATCCTAGGTGATTCTTTAACCACTGAGTTCTATGCCTGATTTTATATGACTCTCTTAGCTGTAGCTGATTGGACTAGGGTAGGTCTGGAGGTTCATGGACATTCAAGCTATATTTTGGAAAGCAGCTACTGGAAGCATATTGTAAAGAAATCTCTGTCCAAATAATAAAGATGGTGAATAATTGTACTTATTTTTTCCACTTGGAAATTTAAATTGGCTGTATAAGGAGAGAATTTTACAGGTTTCAGAAGGACAAGTCAAAAGATACATTGAGAATTCACTGTTTGCAGGGCCAAAGAGGCAATAAGTGTTCTTCTAAGAGCAGAATTTATGAGGAAAAGACCAGGCAAGGGCTAGGCTAGGGATAGAGTTTTGGAGACTTGGTTCATATTTACAAACCTCAAGTACTGAGATATAGAGGTGAATGTCAATGATACTTACCTAAATATGTACACAAATATGAACTCTATTCTCTGTTTAGGATTGAATTTGAGAATTGCTCTGTCTGTCCTGATCTTTTATTGATGATTTGGCAAATCTCACTATAGTAGGGACAGATTCTTAACATTATATAATTACTCAGCTAATAAATATAGCTGGGGCTTTGATGAAGATAACATTCTTGTGGTTATTAGTGGTCTTAGTCAAATATTTACAAAGCCCTCTACTTTCTGGCTCCCTCTTAAGTGTGCAGTAGATTAGTCAGGATTCTAGGAGGAAAAAGATGACACAAACAATAATTGAGAAATGTTTAATAAAAATATTACTGTTAGAGTTTACAGAAAGCAATAAATGACAAGACAGAAGGCTAGAGCTAACAACGGGAGAGATCTGTTATCCCCAGGGCTGGAGGGACAAGGGGAGGGAATGGTTACCTGGTTTCAGAATCTGAAGAGGGTAGCTGAATGGAGAGGGCTACCTGCCTGGAAATTGGGAACTCAGTGGGTGAACACAGTTTATCCACAGTGACCCCAGAGGGAGGGACATACGGGAACAAATAATGCAACTCATTCTCTTGCCTTCCAGTTACTTGCTGGTACCTTCCAGTGTTTGAACCCATTTGGAAGTTCTAGGACAAGAAAGCAGCCTTCTGCATGTATAGAAGTGTACAGAATACATCTAGAGAAATGAGATACTTAGCAAAGATGTAGTAGAGTAGATAGTTCTCCACAATGACTCCTGAGAAAAAGTAATATATATCACTTCTGGGACAGAGCATTTAACTATTGGTGCAAGACCCTTCAGAGCTCAAGAGTTATTTCAGACTGTGACTCCTTTGTCAGTCTGAGTTGTTGGGTAATGACACCCAGAACAGAGCTTCCAGTTAACTCTTGATGGGCATACACTATGAATGGGCATAAAATATGATGTGCATATAATATGAATAAAAAATGAACCATCTAAAGTCACTAGGATTGTGGAATTATCTGTTATCACAGCATAACCTATATTACTAATACAGATGTTGTTACCAGTAACTGGTGTATTGTTATAACCAAATAACTACAAAGTCTGTCATTACTTAGGAGACATAATGTAAAATAAGGGAACTACTATTTGAAGCTGGAAGGATGGTAATTCATATTATTTAGTGGTTAAATATATGGTAAAACCATAATCTACATTCATCTGCCAGGCAGATAATATACCAAATGAAGTTGTAACTTTAGGGAATAAAGTTGTAACAGAAAAGTGAATGGATATGTGGGGTTATAGTAATATTATATTGATATTTGACAGAGAAGGATGACAAGAAAGAGGGAGAAGAGAGAGAAATCAGGTAAAGAGAGATACTGAGAAAAATGAGAAAGAAGAAAAGAAGTAACCAACTTGCAAGAAGTAATTAAAGAAAATAGTTAAGAATTGTAGCCACAGAGTCTTGTAAGAGGCAGCTAATTCTCATCCAAAACTGGTGAAAAGTAAAACTGAGACAACTTTGACAAATAAAGACCAATTAGAATTCATTCTGTGGCAAGTTTCAAACTTAAAATATGGCTGCCACCCTCATTGTAAAGTCTCTGAATGGATTAAAAAAATCTTACAGCAATGGTCCAAATTAGGCTATAGTATCCAGGAGGCATAGTCATTTGAACAAAATGACTGAGAGAAAAGAGATTAAGCATGTGATTCTCCCAAAATCTGAAAGGATCAAGTATCTTGTAATTAAGGCAGGAGAAAAAAGAGGGTTGGAGGGATAAAATATCAAAGAAAGAATAAATCTAAGAAAGGATGACTTAAAAATGATGGTACATATGGAGCTGACTTAAATAGGGAAAAAGTCTACGAAGTTTTAAAAGAGTTATATTGCTAAATAAGCCATAAGCTTTGACTAAAAATTCTGTGACAATTGTGCGACTGTTGTTATCTTGTCCTTGTATCACCATTGGATATTGGGTTGATGTTTGTAGATAACTTTTGAGTTCATTGATCTTCAGCTCAAGAGGAGCTAGACACACTTGATGTGAAAGAGATGCTGAGTTTGCATTTGATGCCAAGCCTGGATGGGTTGTGGAATTGATTCCCTGCAGGGAGAGGATAAATATTTCTTTTCTGAAGGAGGGAGAGGAGTTGAGTATTTGGTACAGTATGTTTGACTGTATTATTCATTAGTGCTATTTGGCAAAAGTTTTTTTGTTTCTTTTCCTTCTAGGAATTCATTAACTTCTCAGAACTGGTCATCCTGACCGTGTAACTGGATGCAGCCATGTGAATAGTTTTGGCCAGTGAGCTGTGAGGAGGAGATGAGGCATGAAAATTTCTGGCTGACACAAAATTCTCCAAAGCTCTTTACCTATGTCACTGGGACCAGCAATTTTCCAGAGAAATGGGCCTTGCAATTTGGATCCAGAGTAAGAACAATTCAGAACAAAGAACCACCTTGATTCACAATAGACAGGTAATATGAATGAGAAATTTTCTTATAGTATTTTAAGCCTCTTAGATTTGGGAAACAATCTGGCACAGAAGCATAACATTTTTCCTGACTGATATAAAAATAGTTGATTCTTGTGGGGAGGTAAGATTGAAGTAGAATATCCTTTCTGAAAAGAACTGCTTTTTCTCACCATATATTTAAGGTTGAACAAGGAATTTACAGATTATGACTCTTTGTAGATTATATAAATCTTGTTTCAGATAATAACACGATAGAGTTAAAATTAGCTGTTTTCATTCCTAGGTGAGTGTGGGATGGAGATGGTTATATAATTTTGTGAACAGAGTTGTTTATAAAATTGACCTTATAAAGCTGCTTACAGCTGACAATAGCTCTTATATTTCATGTTTATATTGTAAGTCAGTATATCACTAGGTGAAATACTGTTTATTTGCATCTGAAATTTCTTTTAAAGATGCTTCCTATATCAAGGTATAGTACGATCAACATGGACACTTACCTGAGCATCCACACTGAGTGAATATGATCTGGGCTGTTTGCGGAATTCTTTCACAGTAGCTCTATCCAGGAGATGTTCATCCACAGAGAGACAAAATAAAAGGGTGTCTCAAGGTTAGAACATTCATCCTCCTTAGCTAGAGTACAGATAAAGTAGATTTCTCTCCTATATGAGTGCTCTCTGAAAGCATTACTATTGCTTCATCTCTGTTCATGAGAACTTTAAAAGACAAATTCTAGAAAGAAGTTGTCTTTCTTTACATTGGCTTCTTTAAGGCTCAAAGACTTGGAATTCAGGACAGAATGAAAAGCATTTCAAATACCGTATCTACTGGCATTGGAGGAAAAAAAGGTTTTATTCCCCCATGAATTGTCATAGAAGGAAATGAAACTTGCTAAAAACATATCTGCTATAAAACTATAACAGAAAAAGAAAAAAGAGTACTATTTTTCTGAACTTTATCATTGTAATCTTTCTATGAATTCTATTAAACTGAGATCCCTGCAGAAATGACATAATTGGCCAATATATTTGTGGTGTAGGTTGCATACATTTATAGAAATTATTATGGTTAGTGCTGTGAAATGATTTAGTTGTTGCCTTTCACTTACTTTCTTCTTTCAATGTAACTAAGCACACAACAAACTCTTTAAAACCTGTGCAACAAGGGGAAATGAGTATAATATGACTGGGAATTTTGAAATAAAAATTTGTAAGAGATCAGCACTGGTTTATCCAAACATTTATCATATTAGTGCTTTCTGGTGTAACAATTAGAGGTATTAAAAGTTCTAATATTACTTGATAGACATTTGCATGTTTGGAATAGTAAATATGGTAAAATGTTGCAAGTTACTGCCTCATATTCATTAGTATTAAATATTTGTGAGGGGCAATTATCTTGAATTTCTAATAGAGAACAATAAGTACAAGTATTTTTATTCTAACACACATTTTACAGCATTGGGCACTTATGGTTTCATAGTTTCAGTAGGTTAAAATAATACTAATTGAAAACAAAATAGGTAGAAGTATTAAATACATCTATATATACTGAACTAAAGGAAGATCTATAATCTTAGGAAAAATTTAAAATAAAAGTTCAAATTAATGGACATAGTATGATCTGATTCTCATAAAAGTAATGTAATCTATATATATCATGTATCATACATTATATGTATATGTTATATATTATATACAAATCTGTATAGCTATAGATGATACATGTTCGTACATATAGGGACCAAAGTAGTGGTTATCCAAGTGTGTCTGCAGATTCTTAACCTTTTTTTTTAACATCCCCCTATAGTTTTACTTGTCACTGAAAGCATGTAATACTTTGTAATTCAAAAAAGTAATAAAGAAAATATAAACAATTATAAAACAGAGAACAAGTGAAAGGATCAAGTATGCCTTGGTATGTTTGTGTTTGATAAGGTGTGCCTGCTTTCTTCCCTTTTATTCGTACTAAGTATAATTAAAATCATTACCTGTGATATCAACCCAAATATAATTCTCTGAATTACAGTTTTAATTCATTATTATTCAAAACAAATTTACTAAAGTTCCATGCCTATTTTGGCATTTAAATAATTTAATGTTTAAAATAAGTTTAAAAATGCCCAGTTATACAGATAATATATTATCTTTGCCCCATTAAACTTTGCTAATTTTTTTTAAAATTTAACTTAGCCTTTCTGTAAACCATGAACAATTTTCATTTTTGCCCTTTAGAAGAACAATTTGTGTTATGAATATTTTGGAAAGTGGTTCAGCTGTTTAGATAACAATAATAGATTTTCCTCAGTAATTTTGCTTTTTGGAGTTTAATCATGCTCTAAAGCACACTTAATTTGTGGATTAGAGCTTTTTGAACAACACAATTACCAATACAATTACAGAGTCCTGTGGAAATTATTTGCAAGGCAAAGAACAAGGGGGTCAATACAAATGTTCCAGGCAGTATCAGTGAAGCAGATGCGATGGATATATGATCAGTAGCCAAAAGCCTATTCTTAAATAGAACTTGTTCGTGTGTTTTTTAAAAAGATTTTATTTTTTTATTCATGAGAGACATAGAGAGAGAAAGGCAGAGACTTAAACAGAGAGAGAAGCAGGCTCCATGCAGGGAGCCCAACGTGGGACTCGATCCTGGGACTCCAGGATCATGCCCTGAGCTAAAGGCAGACGCTCAACCGCTGAGCCACCCAGGTGTCCATGTTTGTGTATTTTTGTATTCATTTATTTGCAAAATCTTTGTTGAACACCTACTGTGTTTCATGCACTGACTATATGCTAGACCATAGCTTTATAATGATAAACCAATGCAAACATACCCCTGCCTCACAGAACTTTTAAGAATAAATCAAATGTAGGAGCTTTTTCACCTGACTCCTATTTAACTGACACCCCTCATTCCCTGATGCTTTACATTACTCTATAAAACTTAATGACTGAGGTGCCAGACATGTAAACAGTAGCAAGGAGTGTGCTGCACATTAATATGCTCACTTTTTGTTCCCACCCATTCAATTGCGTCCTTATGCCATCAGATGAGTTTGTTCCTAAACAAGTTCCTTAAACAAGTTTTGTTACTTTAATTATGTAATTCAATAATGATAGCATGAAGAAACATAATATGAATGCAAATAGAAAATCGTTGCTTTGAAATTTAAGTAGGTTGTTTTAGAAAGAATTGGTAAAGGGTTATTACTTAGTATAATGGTAGTTTCTAGTTTTGGAGACCAGAAAACATCCTTGAGCAAATGACAGTTGAGTCATGGTGTGTCAGACAATGGGCCAACTCAGTGTAAGTAATTTTGGGGACATAGGTGGGAATGGCATGTGATACACTTCTATGTAGGAAAGGTTCTATGACATCTTTGAAAGTCTAGTGAAGTAAAGAGAGTTCAGAGAAGAGGGATATAAAGTAATTAATTTGAATAGGAAGGATCTAGATTATGTAGTACCTGAAGGGCCACAGCAAAAACTAGGGTTTCTGTTCTAAGGGCATTAGGAAGCCTTTAAAGGGTATGATGTGAAGAAAGAAAGAAGAAAAAAAAGAAAGAAAGAGAAAGAAAGAAGAAAGAAAGAAAGAAAAAGAAAGAAAGAAAGAAAGAAAGAAAGAAAGAAAGAAAGAAAGAAAGGAAGGAAGGAAGGAAGGAAGAAAAAGGAAGGAAGGAAGGAATGAAGGAAGGAAGGAAGGAAGGAAGGAAGGAAGGAAGGAAGGAAGAAGGAAGGAAGGAAGGGTATGATGTGATACGATTCGACTTGTGTGTAGAAAAGTGTGCTCTGGCTGTAGACTGCAGAAAAGACTACAGAAAGAATGCCTCTAGAACAACCAGTTAGTAATTTGTTAGAAAAGTCCAGGTAAGAGGTGAAAGACTAGTTGGTGAGATCAAAAGTGGACATATTCAAGAGGCTTAGGAGGATGAGGATTTAGTTTCCTTACACATTCATGGCCTCTGCATGTACTAATATACCACATTTATAAAACAGCAATTTATATTTTCACTATTATATGCAAATGTTTTCATCATAATTAAGCCATGTAGTATACTAGAGCTCCTTTCTTATCCCATTTTTTGTTTCCATGGTGTTAATAATTACTTTTTCGGGCTATTTGCTGAATTAGTCTAATAACTAAAACTAATTCGTTGTCAAAATCTCTGCCAGAACTATGTAAACTTCCTCAATCACTTCTATACATATCAGCTGATTTATCAGTTTCACTATCTTCTTTTGAAGATATCCCTATTGGCCCCTTCCAGTGCCCAGTATTTAATTATTAGGCTTGCAACATTACTGTCAAATTCATATTTCCCTTTAACCTCATTTTGGAAATTCCTTTTGCCTCCTTTCTGTGTTACTGTATCTATATCTTCTTCTTTCTTGGTTAAATTTTTGTTTCGAAGCACTCTATTGTCCAGTAGCCCCTTGAGAAATGGTATACAGTAACAATTTTTTAAAAAACCTTCCATGTCTTTTGATGTCTTTATTCTAACCTCATGATTGATATTTTGTCTGGATGTAGAATTAGAACTTGGGAATAGTTTAATGTATTGGATGTAAAATCATAGCTGTTAAATTTAGAAGACATTGGTCCTTGTTCTAGCTTCTAGTACTGCAGATGAGAAGTCTGATTTCTGGTACTCTAATTTTTTTTCTGGAACTTGTATCGTAAAATTTCAAAAATAATTTTCCTTCAAGTGGATATTTTTAATCTTGCATTTAAAGTATTTCATAGGCCTGTTGAGTCTGAAAACACGTCTTTAAGTTCTAGAAGTTTATTTTATGTCCTTTATACATTTTTCCTTTGGATTTCTTGGTTTCATTGTTTGGGACTTCTATTCATCATAAAAGTTGTGCCTCCTATTTTGATTCACTTATTTTCTCATATTTTATCTTCATTGTTTTTCTTTTTAGTCTATTTGCTGGGAGATTTACTCTATTTTATCTTCCATACGTTTTATTATATTTTATATTTTTATATTATATTTTTAATTCCTCCTTTTGCCTAAATTTATATATTTTAAGTCAAGTACGCATATTTTTCATGTTTTTGGATATATTATCTTTATTTCTTGAGAATGCTAAAATTAGGTTTCTTTTTTGTTTGTTTAGGTTTCTTTCTTTCTTTCTTTGAGAGGTTTTTTGCCCCCTTCATTAGCATTATCTCTGCTTCATTTTTTTTTTTTCAAATTAGAGACCTTATGGTGTATGATGATTCTTTTTGTCCTACTTATGATTAAGATGAAAGCTTTTATGAGTTAGAAGCTATCTATTTTGCAGAAGTAGGATTTGTGGGCCTGTGGGCATTATAGTATGGCTATAGCTTGGCAAAATGGCTTTTTCATTGGATAATTGTAGATTTTTTTTCTTTAGAGGCTGTCAGTTCTCTCAAAAATAATCCTGCCTTCTTTACCCTGGCATAGGGATTGATTAAGCCTGTTTGTGACCACTCATTACTAGTAGAGAAAGGACCAGGAGCTCGACATTTTAGTGACCAGATTTTCCCTTTATTAGCATCATAAGCCCATTGGTCTTCTTCACTTCTTCTGTAAGTGAAATGCCTGAATCTCCAACTCTCTGTTTCAAACTTCTCTACAAATAAAATGAACTTTCCTTTTTCATAGTGGAAGAGGGGCTGTCATTCACAGGACTGCATTATGACAGTCTTTTGCCCTTATGAACACCTTCCTCCATAAAAAATAAAATAAAAATTATACTTTATGACTGTGTTTATATAAAGACAGATATAACTCAGGCTGGATGAAACTCACTTTTTAGCTCAGAATGTAAAAGAAATAAAAATATTTCCGTAAGTCCCCAAAAGTATCACAGACTTGTGCCTGCAGTGCCTAATGTATAAGTTGGCTCAAGTCACCCACTTTTTTAAAGTGGTGAGGGAAATCTAGGTATGTAATTCTTGGATTTTTATCAGAGCTCGCAACCAATTTTATTTTCAGCCCAACTCCCTATTGTATTCTGTAACATTTCCTACTGGGTTACAGGGTAACAATTCTGAAACCACTGCACATAGAATTGAATAAGCAAATACATGGATTTGCATTGGGCACATCAATATGAGGTCATGTTTAGATTAATATAGATACAAATGTATGTATATGTAGAGAGACATGTTTATAGATACGTATATATACATGGGTTAATTTAAACACATACATTTTCTCCATCAGCTGAAAGGTCTTAAGAGCAATGATACCCCAGTAGCAAAGGGTACACTTGGTACCTAGATCTTAGGTTACTAGTACCATTCTTCAGTAAAGAGAACCTGAGAAATGCTGGAGAAATGCTGATGGAGAAATACTGATTTTAGAAATATTACAAAAAATATACAAGATCATCCTGGAGTATTTTGCAGTGCCAGAAATTGTGGAAGTGTTCAAAAAGCCTCCACAAGATGAAGATATGTCAAAGGGACATAGATCCAACTGTAAAAGCTCTTACTGTCTAAAGCTGGAAATATTTGAGCAACAAAATAAGGTAGTATTGAATTATCATCTAAAATATAAAATAAATATCCACAAGAACATACTGATGTAAATAAATGGAGGAGGAGAGACAAATCTTCCGAGCAGTAGAATTCCAAAGAATTTATATAGGTATTCCACCCTCAAGGAGGAAGAGCATATCTTGCCATTCCTTAAGTGTAGACTGTGCATAATGACTTTCTTCCACACAGTATAGCATAAAAGCAGCAACGAGAAGAGAGTAACATTACAGTGGAGAAATCTGACAAAGACTACCTTTGTGAAGTGATCAAAGCAGTGTCAACAGTGATAAGTCATGTTGATAGTATGCACTTTGGCATGATGTTACGAAAATGGCATTTTACCCCTCGATCTTCCTCTCTCAAATCCTAAACCCTAATCTAATCCTTAGAAAATTAGTCAGACAAATTTCAATTGAAGGACATTTTTCAACTATGGACCCAAAACTGTTAAAAGTTGTAAAAAGGAAGAAAAGTCTAACAAACTATCATAGCTTAAGGAGACAGGACAACTAAATGTAATTTGGTATTCTGGATGGAATCCAAGGACAGTAAAAGTACATAGGCAAAAACTAATGAAATTGGTATAAAATGTGGACTTTAGTTGATAATGCATCAACATCAGTTCAGTATTGTGACAAAAACACATTCCTAATGAAAGATGTTCATAATAAGAAAACTGGCTATGGGGAGTATGGGAACTCTCTATACTATCTTCACAATCTTTCTGTAAATTTAAATCTACTATAAAATAAAAAGTTTAGGGGATCCCTGGGTGGCGCAGCAGTTTGGCACCTGCCTTTGGCCCAGGGTGTGATCCTGGAGACCTGGGATCAAATCCTACGTCGGGCTCCTGGTGCATGGAGCCTATTTCTCCCTTTGCCTGTGTCTCTGCCTCTCTCTCTCTCTCTCCCTGTGTGACTATCATAAATAAGTAAAAATTAAAATAAAAATAAAAAGTTTACTTAAAAACCAAAAAGAAGTTAATATGAATAATTTATGGTGATAGTTATTAGGGCATTTATAACATTATCCTCTACTCCTATGTTTAAGTGTAAGCAATTCATGGTTAAGTTATTGGCATGAAAGAAGGTGGGAAGATTTGGAAAATAACCTCTAAAAGAGGTTCAGGGTGGGGGGACCAGAGAGAGCACTGTTAAACATCTTACCCTATAAGTTTTAGACTGAATTGACATAAATACATAGATAGATACTTAATTACATTATATGTACATATGTTATACATGTTTTCTGTCCATCCATTCTAAATGCTACTTCAAGTAAGATAAAATGGACAAGATTACATGTTGTTACCAATTATGATTTGTCAGTCTCAGTATAGTACAAATTAGGTGATTCATTAATTCAAGGAACTTTTTATTAATAATCTCCCATATACCAAGAATAGGGGTTGTTGGTTATTGTATTAGTGAATGGCAAAATTCAAGGGCTGAGATTAGCCCTGAATCTAATGGCCCGTCCTCTTTCAGGGTTTTATTTTGTTTCATTTTTTGATAATCAGGGAAAGGTGAAAATTCAGTGTAGGATAAACCTAGGGCAGTCTCTCCATTCTACTTTCTGCTACTGTGAGTTTAGGAGTTGTGTTTGTCTTTGACGTATTTTCTCTTCCTTGGGTAGCATTTCAGCCAACAGCAGTATCTTTTTCATGGCTCTAGCTCCTGCTGGACAAGTCATTGATCCTGATTTATATTATGTGACTCTTGTTTCTGGGTTTAGACTAAACCACATCCTTTAGTGCAGGAGGGGCAATGGTTTCCTTCTATGACTTATTTCTGGGTTAATGATCCCATAGATTCTTCCATTATCTATGCATCTATTTTTTTCTGTAGTAAAATTTCTCTTTTAAGTACTTACATTGATTTGTTTTTATTAGTCTTTGATGAATACACAGATTGATCACAAATGCCATCTGAATTAATGCATATTGCCTAACTTCATCCTCTGCTGTCTACGGTTGCTCTATTTTCAGATTATATTACTATGTTATTAATTATTACAATAATAATATTACTTTATTTATTGAATTGATAACAGTGAAAACAGAGGTGAAGCAGTATGCATACCAGTGCTCCAAATTGAGAGTTGCATTCAATCTACAGATCAATTGGAACACTAGGTACTGGAAATTAAAAGAGAAAGATATTAATTGGTTATCTAGGCACCTCTTGCTTCTTGTAAAATCTGGACAAGGCATTTAAGGTATACAACCTGTCTTTCAATCTTCAAAAGGTATTCTCTAAAGAGGTAACTATTCTTTTTAGACTTCAGAAGCTGTTGTAGAAATGACTAGTGGGTGAGGAAAATAAGTAGATGTGAAGAATTAGAATGTATTGTGTATGGTTAGAACTGTACTAAAGATGAACATTCTTAATATGGTGGAAGTAGGGAGAGTAATAGGATAGTAGGATGCAATCAAGGCAACTTGACTTCAGCTGTCACAAATACTCCAACATGATCAGTGAGCAAGAGGACACAGCCAGGCCATATTTCAGTTTTCTCCTTTTTCACTCCCTGTGGTATAACTATACCAGAAACATGGCTCTGAAGATTAAAGGCATATTAGAAGTACTAAAAAGTACCATAATGCTAGTCTACCCACATCTCTTTTAATTATGTTCTCATGACTAAATATGATAAATAGATTTAATTTAACATTATGGAAAAGCAGTTTCAGCTTAAAATGTTTTTTATTTTGAAGCTGTATGTGCTCATTAAATGCACAGAAATAGGAAGAAGAAAAATCATTCCTAGCACCACGAACAGCTATTATTAGTATTTTAGTGTCTCATCTACAGATAGTGCTGCTAGTCTTTTAAAGCATGTGACCCAGATGTCCTTGACTTTAGCAACAAATGAGGTTACATTTTTTCTCTTTCTTTAAACTATTCAGAGAAAAGTGAAAATAGTATACAGATCAGTGAATTTTCACAAATTGAACACAACCATAACCAGTAATCATCAAAAAACAGGATGTTAGTAGAACCCCGCAAGCTCTATTTATCTGTAGTATCTACAACCCTCTTCCCCTGCAAGGAGAAGCACTGTTGTGATTTCTATATCCTAGATTGTTTTTGCCTTTTCTTATACTTTATGTACGTGGAATCACATAGTATGTGTTCTTGTACTTGACATCTTTCTTTCAGTATTGTGTTTGTTTGGTTTATTTATACTTTTGCAAGTAATTGTGGATTTTTCATTCTTGTTGCTACAATCAGTTGTGTGAATATACAATAATTATTTATCTATCCTATTGTTAATGGGGATTTGGGTATTTTTAGATTTGGGCTATTTTGTACAATGCTTTTATGAACATTCCAGTACACATCTTTTGGTGAATACATGTACACATTTAGGTACTGCCAAGCATTTGTCCACAGTAGTATACAATTTAAACCCCCACCAGAAGCATATGAGAGTTTTGGTTTTGACATCCTGTCAACATTTGGTTTTTTCTGTTTTGTTTTATTTTGTTTTGTTTCCTTTTAGTCATTCTGGTGGGTGTGTATTGGCATCACATCCTGGTGTAATTTGCACTTCTTTGATGACTAACAGAGAAAATCATGATTTTTCATGATTTATGCTGGCCACTTGAATATCCTCCTTTGGTAATAGTCTATTCAAACCTTTTGCACATTTTTTGTTATCTTTTCGTATTAATTCATGGTGCTCCCTATATGTTTTAGAAATGGGAATACCAAGAGGAACCCAATATGCCTTAGAGCTCCAGAAAAGGTCCTTGCTCCTAGTATTTAGCAGAATTCTAGCTCTTTGTGAAAATCAGAGCCAATTATAAGAGCTCCTTTCTTTGACTGCTTGTTTTCAGTCATGAAAACTTGAGAATGACCAAACGGTAGTCACAGCTTTAGTTTAGCAGAACACTTACTGTGTCCATGATGGAAGCATTAGCCACCATTCTCACCTCCCACCCACTTCCAGTGTTTCAGATCTCCATCCCCACAAAGACTAAAGTTGCAGGAATAGAAAGCAGAAATTTCCCACATGAGTCCTTGAGAGTCATGGTGAGAGGATAAACCTATATATTTTAGTTCTTGATTATACAGAAGTATATAAAGACCATTGGTTTAAAATATATACCACATCATGGAAGGCAGTGACTATAACTTGCAGGATGCTCTCCCCAAACTGAAACCATAGTTGAACCCTTAAGAGTCATTTATAATGCTCTATCAGGCTGACTATATGAATTATGAGTTTGGTAGAATCAGTGAATCCTCTGATCTGTACCTATGTTTGCACCTATTTAGGTATAAGATGGGATCCTTAGTATGATGCACTCATATTATTTAGTCATCTCATGTTGATCAGTTGAGCACTTAAGATAAACCCTGAGATAGCAGTGCTAGCACAAACCCATATACCCATATCTAAGATCTCAATCTCTCTCTCTCTCTCTTTCATTCTCTTTCCATGTTTTTGGCCCTTGTATGACTTCCATCTCAAGATACAATATATCTGAAAACAACAGTTAGCTGACTGAAACATCTTTTCTATCTAGTTGTTCATTGTCTCTAAATTAGTGGGTGATGACTGGTAGGCATTGATATGACACAACGTTCTGCACATTTTGTGCCCACTCTCATGTCTACATTCACAGACATTTTCCCCAGTAGTCATGTCTCTGATCGTCCAATATTGTTCTTTTGATCCCTTCCCAATGAACAGTATCTGGAGTGGGTAGACCTGTTATATAAAGAACCAGAACTCAGCTTTTACCACTGTAGCCCAAAAGCAGTTATAGGCAATATGTAAGTAAATGAGTGTGATTGTGTTCCAATAAAACTTTATTTATAAAACAGATATCAGACTAGATTTGGCCCACAGGCTATGCTTTGCAGACCCCAGAACTACACCTAGAGTCCTAACTTTGACTCTTGTTGAGGCATCTCAGACACGCCATGAATTGTTCTTATCTACCATGGATACTTTCAATAGTATTGGATCTGCTGGCCAAGAAGCAGGGCAATTTGTACCACATCCTGAGTATCCTCTGGACTCCATTCAAACTTGGCATCCTGGAGTCACTTATATTTAAGACAAAGCAATCTTTCTAAGACAGTTTGAACCATCTCAGGAATTCAAGGAGTCCTTCTAGATGCTATTCTTCCTTTTTAGTGTTAGATGGCACAACATGCCAGATACAACATATTTTATCTTGGAAAGGATATTCTGGATTTCCTTGATTACTGGACTTCTAAAAATTTTGTTGCCATGATAGTCTTCAGAAACTTTGTGGGATTTATATTCCACTCCCTGCACATGTGTATTTCAGTGGTATATCCAGAGTATTTGTTACTTCTTGATCATCTGACATAATTAGTACAACATGAGCAATGTAGAGGACCAGCATGATGTTTCATGGAATATCAAGACAATGAAGGTCTCTTCAGACTGCATTGTAACGGAAAGCATGTGTTAATATTCCAGGTGAATATGAACTGTTTGTATTTCTTTAATGATGAAAATTGAAAAGAACACAAGTATCAGATCAACTGCTACATGCAAAGTGCAAGAGACGGTGTTTACCTATTTAAGTAAAGATAACACATCAGCACAACAGCTCCAACAAGAGCTACCTCTCAGCCTATTGTCATTTGCCAGGATTTCTTTTAACTTTATTTTTCCTACCTAACTGTTGCTATTCTATAACGATGCCATGTTTTTCTAAAGTTATTATTAATATAGCCACTTTACACTTTAAAGGAAGTAATGTCTCATCAGTAAGTATATAGGCTCTTGATCTGAAATAGACGCTCTATTTCAGATTGATACAATATAATCTTATGGATAATTATGAGAACGTTCAGTAGAAGATAATTAATTTGGAATTTAATGCCTTTTAGAGAAATTTTTGTTATTTATTAATTTTCTTATGGTAATAGTATATCATAGGAAAAGATTTCCCACTATTTGAGCCAACTTCTTCTTCTTGAGATAAATTGTACTATGCCAATGGTGCATTATTCTTTCAAAACTGCTATTAAATTAAATTATATTCATTAATATTATGTTTAATTTATTTCAATAGCATATGTATAGTTGACCTTTTTTGCTTTTTTTCTTGGTGCAGAGTATGTTTGACTCTGTTCTCAAAACATTTATATAGCATGTCCATTACCTACACTTTGAAATAATTTATTAATAAAACCATTAGGATTTAGGATGTTTGAGAACTTATCAGAGTATATCTTATGTATATTTCTATTCTAATATAGTAAATGCTGTTAATTTCAATAAAGTTATACTTCTAGACCTTAAAACGTATTCATAGTTCTTAGAATTTTAAAAAAATTCTTAGAATTTGTTAAACTTAAAAAAATCAGAGAATATGGTGGTCAGATGTTCTGATTTTATTTGTAGTTTCACTTCTTCCTTGACAATATTTTCTAGAGATTTTAGTTTTGCTGTTTTCTTTGAAGAACCGTCTCTTGGGGCACCTGGGTGGCTCAGTGGTTGAGCATCTACCTTTGGCTCAGGTCGTGATCCTGGAGTCCTGGAATAGAGTCCCACATCAGGTTCCTCACAGGGAGCCTACTTCTCTCTTTGTCTATGTCTCTGCCTCTCTCTCTGTGTCTCTCATGAGTAAATAAATAAAATATTTTTTAAAAGAACCATCTCTTAAACTTACCAATTTCATTTATTTTTCTTGAATTCTTGTGTTTATTTCATTGTTTTTTTTCTAATTGTTTTTATTTGAGTATAGTTGACATACAATGTTACATTAGTTCCAGCTGTATAGCATAGTGATTCAACATCTCTATACATTATGCTGTGCTTACCACAGTGTAACTACCATCTATTACCATACACCACTATTACAATACCATTGACTGTATTTGCCATGCTGTGCCTTTTAATCCTGTGACTTATTCATTTTATAATTGGAAGCTTATACCTCCTACTCCCCTTCACCCATCTTTCCCATCCCCGAACCCCTTCCCCTCTAGCATCATCAGTTTTTTTTTTTCTGTATTAATAGGTCTGATTCTGCTTTTTGTTTGTGTGTTTGTTCCGTTTTTTAGATTCTACAAGTGAGTGAAATCATATGGTATTTGTCTTTCCCAGGCTGAATTATTTTATGTAGTATAATACTCTCTTCTTCCAACCATGTTGTCACAAAATGGCAAGATTTTATCCTTCTGTATGGCCGCAGAATATTTCTGTGTGTACATGTGAGTCTCTGTGTGTTTGTGTACACACATCTTTATGTATTCACTTACCAATGGATAGTTAAGTTGCTTCCATATTTTGGCTATTGTAAATAATGTTGTAATAAGTATAAGGATGCATATATCTTTTCAAATTAGTGTTTTTGTTTTCTTTCTACCTAGTAGTGGAATTATCATATCTTATGGTTTTCATGTAACTTTTTAGTTACTCCTCTTATAAACTCTAGATTACATACTTTCCTCTGTTTATGTACTGAACATATATAAAGTTATACGCTTTCTCCTAATTTCCTATATGCAATATATAGATAACTCAAATGCATGAACTTCCACACTGAACTCATTTACTTTTTTGCCCCCAAGTGAATGGAACAACTGAATTGCATTCTGTTGTCTTTACAACCACTGCATGAATAAGTATAACTGTCCTTTTTTATATGTGGGAAAACTGGGACTGAAAAAGGTTAAATAACTTATGTGCAGTCATTCAGCTAGTACGCTAGAATGTACAGCATGCATGTGTCTACCTACATATCTGCCTCAAGAAATAAATCTCTCCCTTCCTTAGTTTCAGTATCTATTATAAATGTATTCTATTACCTGATATTAAATATTTTTGCACCCCTATTACTGATTTATCAGTTATATGTGAATTCTATATTTAATAATTTGCTAAGCTCTAACAATTATAAGCAATTAAAAAGTCATAAATAAGTGGGATGGAAAAAATTAGATCTGAGTCTTCAAATAAGGGAGAAACCATTGCCTGAAGATTAATAGCTGGGGGCCTTGGGGAGAATTAATTGCTTTTGAGAAATTCAACTTCTCTTTTTTGGAACTACCAATATGAAGAAAACCATTAAGGAAACTTCAGGTAAGTAATTTTTAAAACAAAACTCAAAGACTAACAGTGCAAAGGACTTGATCATTATATTATTATCCTAATATCAAATATACTTCTATTTGGCTGATTGGAAGTACATGCTTTCACAAATTCAACATGAAACATGGTATCAGCAAGTTTTTAAAAATGAAAAGTGTCTACTTGTATGATTATTTATTAGTGTATATTATCCAATAGAGTATAGAAATGTTTGCATGGGATAATATAATCATTTTGACTTGAAATATGATAAATCTAAAAGTGAATGGTGAAATATTAAATAATGATAAAATAAATGGTGAAAGTCAACATATTTGACATGATTTCACCTTGTTTAATAATATATATTAAGGATGTTACCTAAAGCAACTATCAAAACTTCACTTTCATGTTAGATTAAGGATATATTTAATTGTGTGAATTACTCCTGAGTTCCTCACCCCCCCAGCTCTACTATTTCCTCTTTGCCCCGGCAATATCATAGAGGCCACAAGACTTCTTCTTTTCCAGAAATATTCTAGCTAAGAGAGAACAGGAAAGAATTAAAAAGTGATGTTGCTGTCAAGAGAGGAGCCTCCTGCATACTTTTTTTTTGCAGAAGGAATGAAGAAAGCAGAGAGAAAATCTTTAATCTCTCTAATTGCCAATGAATAAAACCTTTTCTCTTTTACAAGAGATCATGTGTTTTGAGCTCTTCTTATTTGGAATTGCCACAATACATTTTAATTCCATTTGATCTGTTGAGGTGGCTTGAATAGCAACCAAAAACATTTGCCGGACACTGTGCCTGTTCCCCAGAGAGATTTCATGGTCTTGAGAATGCTCACCAGCTGCATTCAATCTGCTGAATGACTGGTGGAGATCTTCAGAAGCTCCCTAAACTTCTACTTAAAGCAAGCAGGGTGTGCTCCACTGATAGAAACATAGGACCTATTGGTACCTATGTATCTGCCACGAGAAATAAATCCTTCTCAGCCAAGAGAATTTTGTGTGAATATGCAGTCTTTACCCTGCCCGGTGCCAGGAAAAAATCGGCCAGAGGGAAGAACCCATAGGGCTGAATTAGAAACACACCCTCATCCTCTGTTATGCTCTCCATGATTAGTTCTTTGGAAAATAGTCATGGAAATATGAAAGTCACAACAAACATTTCCCAATCTGTACTCTTCTCCCTTTCCCTTAAGCTTTTGTCCATCACAGAGAGAAATGTTTCTTGATTTTGCAGAAATTACGTTTTTCTCTCTGCAGAAGGCAAATGCCAGGAGGCATAAGATGTACCCCTTTTTGTTCATAGCATCCAACAGAGCTAGAGGTTACCATAATATAAATAATTCAACCCTAAATTCTCGGAAACTGCATTCTGATACCTCCTAGCGATTTACAAATCACTTTTCATGCAGTGAGGAGATAAATAGTAATAAAGAGAGTATTAATCTGAATGTCAGACCTGGATTTTACTCTAACCCTACCACATATGTGTGTTATGGCTTAGCTTTTCTAAGCCTCAGTTTTCTGAGTAGAAATGAAGTTTATAACTGTTACTGTGAGAATGAAGTAAGATTTTATATAAACTTTATTAGATCCTGCATTCAACATTTATGTGTTAATGCCCATGAAGTGCCAAGCATTGGTCTTAGTACGTGGGATGTACCAATGAACAACACAGTCTCAAACTACACTTTCATTATGCTCCCTATCTAGCACAGTTTGGGAAGTCAATTAGGCCTATATTAGTCAAAACTGCTTCAATTGTAGGTGATATACAGCCATCATTAACTCATGTGAAAATTGGGAGAATTATTAGATTATTATGAAGAGATAAACAGGATTGTCCAGTTTATGATCCTGTAATCTCAGGTTGCCTAGCCAAAAACAGGTGGAACTGTGCTCAAATTTGACTTACCGTTGGGTGGTGGGGAGACTGGATTCTTTCTTCTACAGACTAAATCCAAACTTCCTATAAAGTTGCTAGATGTTAGCAGCTGGCTTTCTCAGATCATAGAAAGCTGGCCTTAGGCTCTGAGTGCTAGGCACCTGAGCCTTTAATATTTATTCTCTATATAAGACTATTTACTTCTATGCTTACAAGAATTCAGCATTCTTCTGGGATGCCTGGGTGGCTCAGTCAGTTAAATGTCTGACTCTTGGTTTCACCTCAGGTCATGATCTTGGGGTCAGGAGATCGAGCCCCACCTCAGGCTCTGTACTCATTGCAGGGCCTGCTTGAAACCCTCTCCCTTCACTCCCCCTGCTCACTTGCTCTCTCTCTATCTCAGATAAATAAATAAATAACATCTTTTTTAAAAAGTCAGCATTCTTCTGGAGAAGAGATCTTCAGTGTCCAGTGCCAACATATACATATTTCCACTGGATGATAAGAGAATAAGGGGTCACATGCCTCTTCTTGTAAACTACTTTCTAGTTTTCCCAGTTAAACATCTTCTCCCAAAGCACTTGAAGATGTAGTATTAACATTCACCCAATTTACCACACTTACATAACACACGCACAGAAAGGGCAGGTGTAGAGTCACCCTCATTCATGGCTAGATGGAAGGCCACTTTTTTTTTCTCATGATTACATTATTTTCTCATATTACTTCTGTCTCTTAGTTTCATCTTCTAAGGCCCTGGTTGCCTACAGTCTGAAACCATGGCTTTAAGCAACACCAAGCTTTTATCACTAGAACTCTATATCAAAAAGACAGCATCCTTTCCAATCATTCTGATTATAATGAAAAGCTGTGAAGAGACACTTGGGCCAGATTTGGGTTATATGCTCATACCTGGACCTATATTTCTTTAGGTCTTCATTCAACAACTGGTAAGGGCCTATCATATCTAGATGTTGTATTGGGGCCAGGACATATAAATACAATTAATTAAGATTGCTATTTTCAAGTAACCTACTACCTAGTTGGAAAAGAAATGGTGCCATTATTTGGCACAGTATGCTGGGCCGTCTTGTGTATTATGACTGACCTTTAAAGAATTCTTGGGATAACTTTATTATCACTTTTTTTATAGAAGAGCAAAAGTAAGGCTCTGAGTGCATCCATCATTAGTAGATACTTATTGAGTACTTATTATGTGCTAGGTAAGGCTCTTAACTGTGGGGACCAGAGGTAAACAGAGAGATTAAATAACTTACTTCAGTTATAGTTAGTTCTTTTTTCACATGACCCTTCCTAATACCATAGTTTTTATTATTATTTAGAACTGACATAATTAACCATGCCTCCAACATTAAAATGCAGTTGCTGTGGAAACACTAGAGCAAATGGCAGGGCCATCACTTGAACCCTGATTTGTTTGGTTCGGCCACATTGTGAATCCTTCTATTACCATCTGTCCTCTAGAAGGGCTCTAATAAAAGTCATTCATACTGTTTATATGACTGATAATTCTCTGCTAAAATCTTTTTGGAATACACCTTTAGGTCAGTCATGAAAAAAAAAGGTGTTTTGAGTGAAGATCTCAGGCAAGCTTTTTTCATTATGAATATCAGTTCAAAGTAGCCATTCTTATTACAATATATTATCTCTTTTGTTTTAACTTATTCAAGGTCACTTTGAGGCTGAGATAGAAATTCAGCTCCCTAGGATTTCACTTCTAAATCATGACAACCCCCCTACCCCTCAACTCTACCCCCTGCCCAGCTCTATGTATAGGACTTTGTGCTTAAATATATAACAGTGGGAAGAGTTCTAAGTGAAACAGTAGGGAGGTTTCTGTCCTCTTTGACAAGGGAAGAGCAGTAGAAACATGAAAGACTTAATTAAAAAGATTACAAAGAGATTTTATTAAAGTGGGTTTTATCACAGGATATGGCATTGGGATAAGAGTAAAGAAGCAATATAGCTATGACCTAACAAAGAAAATCCATTTAAGCACCGGTTCAGCACAAAGATACCTTTTCAGAGGATGTGATTATAAGTAGAAACATGTATATATAAATGTATGTATTTGTCCAGTTGTCTGATATCAACTTCAAGCTGTCTAAATCATTTTTTGGAACACAGGGTGGGTATAAATAAAGGAATCAAATATGACATAAGGATTAAGCAAGGGTTCCTTGGCAGGTTTATGAAAACATTTAGGTGCCATTTTCTTTTCATCCCCTCTTCAATTCAAAAACAGCACAGAATTGCACATGCTAATATGTCATGCTGTGTGCTCTTATATTGGCATTGAGTCTTTCGATACCTTTAGAAAACAAAAATCCCAGAACTCTGCTGTTGCCATGGCAACTGCATTTTAAGAAGGTGAAGTTTCCAGTTTGATAGAGCTGAAAGGCTATTAACATCAGGTCTCGATGATACTGAAGCCATAGTGTAGGGAGGAGTCAATATAACAGAGAGGCTTAGCTTGACCCCACCCAGCATTTATTTTGCTGCTGGAATAAGACTTTAAAAACCAATAAAATAAATGTTTAAAATGGTAGTTATTCTATAACCTAATATCATGTAACACTAACACTGAAAATATATAGATTGAAATTCTACTCCAATGCCAACCTTGAGGAAATATTAGAATCAGAACCAAAATCCTTTTCCTAAGGAATTTCATTGCATCAGATCTCACAGTGGTTTTATAAAAAAGCATAATATGCACGATTAGTGCTTCCTTCTCTTATATACACCAAGCTCCAGAAAGACGTGTAGATAAAGCTTGAATACAGAAAGAAAAGAAAGCAGAAATATTCTCTAAGAGACAAATGTTCTCTGATCCAGAAAAAAAAAAGAAGACATTTCAGTTGAACACAGTGTATTAGTTTGCTAGGACTGCTATAATGAGCATGATAAACTGGGGAGCTTAAACAACAGAAATTTATTGCCACACAGTTCTGGAGGCTGGGGAAGTCCAAGATCAAAGTGTCAGCAGGGTTGGTTCCTTCTGAGGGCTGTGACAGAGAATCTGTTTCATGTCTGTCTTGTAGCTTCTGGTGGTTTGCTGACAACCTTTGGCATTCCTTGACTTGTAGACATATCACTCTGATCTTTGTCTTTTGTTCTCATGGTATTGTGTGTGTGTGTGTGTGTGTGTGTGTGTGTGTGTGTACTTGGTTGTGAATACATGTACCTGTGCCCAAAAGTCTACCTTTTAAAAGGACACTAGTCACATAGGATCAGAAACCCACCTCTAATTCTGGAGTAAAAGTTTTAACACTTCTGTCTGGTGCATGTTGGTATTGGAGTAGCCAAGAAAAATGTAACCCTGTCAAGTACTGGATGGAATAAGGCTTTACTCTTCACAGAAAAAAGACAGAGCAAGATGAGTTTCAGCAGTGGGTTTGGGTCCCCTGTGGCCAGCAGTTTCCTCCCACCACCCCCATATGTGTAATTGTACTGTACACTAGCTCTTGTTCTATCACATAAGGACCCCATCACCTCCCTGCTGGGATAGATGTTGTACTGTGGTTGGTTAGGTGCCATGTGACACACATGCTTAAGCAGAACAAGGAAATACACATTTAGTCTTAAATAGGGAAAGATAGTTTCCCACAAGATGATAAACCCAGCACAGTCTATGTGGGCTCTTTTTCCCCCTATTTAAAATGTGACCATTTAAAAACATAAACTGTTCGTAGCTCACTGGCTATCTTGAAAAAAATAAAAGCAAAACACAGGTAGTTTCAGACCTCTGATTTATAATATAGCAGGTCATACTTACAAAATCTAATGTAATTCTCTCAGTTAAACTGACCTATTACAATGGATTATCAAGCATTGTATTATAAGGGAATTTACAGTGGGCCTAAGACTGAACCGTAGATCAGAGTTGGATCCCAGAAGTCCAAGCAGAAGACAGAAGGCACAGCTTGAGCTATGGCACAAGAAGCTTTCCATTGGAGCTGAGACCCAGGACAACTTGCTCTTGGGAGATTCAGAGGCATCAGGCCATGGAAGCACTTGCAGGAGGTAGAGCCTTCTTGATGGGATTAGTGACTTTATAAGAGAACCTACTTGCTTTCTCACTACTCTCTGCCATGTAAGGATACAAAGAGAAGATAGCCATCTGAAAACCAAGGAGAGAGTCCTCAGCAGAGACTGCATATGTTGGCACCTTGATCTTGGATTTGCAATCTCTGGAAGTGTGAGAAATCAATGTTTGTTGTTCAAGCCACCCAGTCTATGATCATTTATTGTAGCAGCCTGAGCTGACAACTCATCATAGTGAAACATCTCACTATCCACCATCAAAATAGCTGTCATCCTCAGCCATGCTTCAGTAAAGCCAGTTTGTTGCATTTAAAGTCTAGAGATTGGGGGCAGCCCCGGTGGTCCAGTGGTTTAGCGCCGCCTTCGGCCTGAGGTGTGATTCTGGAGACCGGGGATTGAGTCCCACATCGGGCTCCTTGCATGGAGCCTGCTTCTCTCTCTGCCTGTGTCTCTGCCTCTCTCTGTCTGTCATGAATGAATAAAATCTTAAAAAAAAAAAAAAGTCTAGAGATTGAAAGATGTTTTCCTGTGGGTGATTAACTACTAAGTGAACTGAGAATAATTGAAGGTCATATTTCAAAAGCACTCCAAAGCCTCAGAAAACAGCGCCCATGCCTCCACTTGATAGCTTTATTTACGAAAGGAAACATAAAAACCTGAAGTAAAGAGATTTCAGTCATTATTATATAATTTTTTTTTAAGAATTTTTGCTGCATGAGGGTGTACACAGTCAGCCTTGCAGATACAGGTATAGCTGCATCCAGTAGCAGACAACTGCAGCCTGGTGCCTGCGCTGACATAGTGCACTATTCCGGCCCTCCATTGCAACTAGATCCTGTCTGGTGGCTACGTGGTATGTGGGGACAAGGAGAGAAGGAGGCAAAGAGGCAGCATTGGTCGCAGAACTTTGTACCTAGTGGACTATCAATATATCTTTCTTTATGATGATAAAGATCATCAACAGCATTTGTAACTCATCGAATGGCACTATTTCCCAAAGCGAGTGATAGAGAACATACTCTCTGTACTTCTCCGTTACTTCTGTTACAAAAATAAGTAAGTTTTTGAAACTTTCTTGGCATTAGATTTTTTTTTCCATCAAGAGTTATCAGGGCACCTGGGTGGCCCAGCGGTTGAGTGTCTGCCTTCAGTTCAGGTTGTGATCCTGGGGTCCAGGATCAAGTCCCACATCGGGCTACACACAGAGAGCCTGCTTCTCTCTCTGCCTATGTCTCTGCCTCTCTCTCTGTGTCTCTCATGAATAAATAAATAAAATATTTATTTATTTTTTTTAAATTTTTTTTTAATTTTTATTTATTTATGATAGTCACACAGAGAGAGAGAGGCAGAGACATAGGCAGAGGGAGAAGCAGGCTCCATGCACCAGGAGCCTGACGTGGGATTCGATCCCGGGTCTCCAGGATCGCGCCCTGGGCCAAAGGCAGGCGCCAAACCGCTGCGCCACCCAGGGATCCCCCTAAATAAAATATTTAAAAAAGAGTTACCAAAATCATACAGAACCATACGTGTAAGGAAACATTGGATAACAAAAAAACCATAGCTCGTCAATTGCCAAAGCTTCTACTTTGTTTTTGTTTCTATATTTTTTTAGATGATAAGTGACTGTAGCTTCATGAAGGTAAATGGCTCAAGAATTTCAGCAGGACAGTTATAAATCTAAGGGCAAGAAACTAGGTGCTTTCTTGCTAAAATGAGGAACCTGGCAAGAATATTCACTCTCAGTTGTCCTATTTAACATTGTACTGAAGTCTTAGCTAATGCAATTGTTTTCTTATACACTAGTAATGAGAAATTGGAATTTAAAATTAAAAACACAATCCCATTTACATTAGTAGCAGAAAATTAAATGTTTAGGTATAAGCTTACCAAAATATGTAAAATATCTATCTGAGGAAAATTATAGAACTGATCAAATAAATTAATATTTAAATAAATGGAGATATATCCCATGGGCATGGGTAGGAAGACCAAGTATCGTCAAGATATCAGTACTTCCCTACCTGATCCATAGACTCAGTGTTGTCCCAATCAAAATCCCAGCTTGTAACTTTTTGGATATCAACAAGCTGATTCTAGCATTTATACAGAACAGCAAAAGAACCAAAATAGCCAATGTAATAGTGAAGGAGAAAAACTAAGTTGGATACTGACACTCCATGACTTCAAGACTTATTATAAAGTTACATAACCCAGACAGTGTGGTATTGGTGAAAGGATAGGCAAATCAATCAATGGACAGAATAGAGAGCTCACATGTAGGCACAAGTGCAGTCAAATGATCTTTAACAAGAGGGCAAAGGCAATCCCATAGAAAGAAAAGATAGTCTTTTTATCTATTTATTAATTTATTTTTTAAAAAGATTTTATTTATTTATTCATGAAAGGCACAGAGAGAAAAAGGCAGGGACATAGGCAGAGAGAGAAGCAGGCTCCAGGCAGGGAGCCTGATGTGGGACTCGATCCTGAGACCCCACAGATCATGCCCTGAGGCAGGGGCAGGTGCTCAACCGCTGAGCTACCCAGGTGTCCTGAAAAGATAGTCTTTTAAATGAATGTTCTGGGACAACTGGATATGCACATGCAAATATATATATATATATATACATAGGCACAGACCTCACACCTTTCATAAAAAGTAACTCAAAATGGATAATATACTGAAATAAAGGGAAAAGCTACAGAACTCCTCCCAGATAACATAGGGAAAAAAAATAGGTGACATTGCGTTTGGTGATAACTTTTTAGATCTAAGGCCAAAAACATAATCCATGAAAGAAACATTAAGAAGTTAGACTTCCTTAAAATTAAGAACTGCTCTGCAAAAGTGAATAAAAAGACAAGCCACAAACCAGGAGTAAATGTTTGAAAAGCACTTATCTAGTAATGGACAGTTATCTAAAATATACAAAGAACTCTTAAGATTTGACAATAAGAAAATAACCCAATTAAAAAATAGAATAAACGTTCTGAACAGGCATCTCACCAAAAAAGATCTACAGATGACAAATAAGGGTATGAAAAGATGCTCAAGATCATATGTCATGAGGAAATTGCAAATTGAAACAATAAGATCCCATTACACACCTATGGGAATGAACAAAATTCAAAAGACTAATAACACTAAATACTGGTCAGAATGTGGAACAACAGGAACCCTTGCATTCATTTCTGGTGGGAATGTAACAACCACTTTGGAAGACAGTTTGGCTGTTTCTTACAAAACTAAACATACCCTTACCATGTGATTCGGCAACCATGCTCTTTTGGTATTTAATCAGAGGAGTTGAAAATTATGTCTACACAAAAACCTTCTTATGGATATTTAGCAAATTTACTCATAATTGCCAAACTTTGGAAGCAACCAAGGTTTTCTTCAGTAGAGGAATGGACAAATAAATCATGATACATTCAGAAATTGGAATATTATTCAGCACTAAAAAGAAATGAGCTATCAAGCTATCAAAAGACAAAGAAGAACCTTAAATGCGTATTACTGAGTGAAAGAAGCCAGTCTGAAGAGCCTGTGTATGGTTTGATTTCAACCGTCTGATATTCTGGACATGGCAAAACTATGGAGACAGTGAAAAGATCAGCAGTTGCCAGTTTGGCAAGGGATAGGTTAAGGGGAGGATGGGCTGGTGACAGAGGATGAATAACTGGAACACAGTTCCAGTAGAACTACAGTGGGGGGTGCATATAATTACAAATTTGTCAAGACCCATAAAATGTGAAACACAAAGACTGAACTGTAAACTTTGAACTTTAGTTAATGATAATGTATCAATATTGGCTTAACAACTGTAACAAATGTACCAGACCAATGCAGGATGTTAATAGGGAAAATTAGGGGGTGGGAGGAGAGTACGCAGGTATATGGGAACTCTCTTTACTTTTGGTCAGGGTTTCAGCAAATCTAGAACTACCAAAGAAATTAAGTCTATTCTCATTTTTTTTTTTTTTTATCTAAAGGCAAAAACACATTGGCCAGTAGATAAAATCTGTTTGCAGAGAAAGAAACCAACTTTCCCCTAGCCCACAGTATAGGGTAATTCTTTGCAACATTATAAAAGGAACCTTGAAGAACAAAGAGTAGTGGAAGGGGAAGTGGGTGGGGGGTTGGAGTGACTAGGTGATGGGCAATGAGGGGGGCACTTGGTGGGATGAGCACAGGGTGTTATGCTCTATGTTGGCAAATTGAACTCCAATGAAAAAAATTTTTTAAAAAGACTGATTTAAAATATAAAGCTCTCATTCTTCAAGAAGAAGAGCTTGTTATTCATATTCTCAAAACATGCTGAATTCTGAAGAGGACACACTCTAATGAAATCAACCAAAAGAAAATAATATTCATGATCAAATCATTTCCAGGGGAAAAAGCGTGAAAAGAAAAAAAGAATTTCAAATACAAAACTGGTACTTGTATCTTAACCCTCGCTTTGGTGGGGAAAAATATGCACAAGCTGCAGCAATCACGCAGGGAGCTTCAGTACTCGTTTGGTTGCCACTCTTTAACTTTGCACAAACGTTAGTGTAAAATGCATCAAAGTTGGTTTAAAGTGAGTGGAAATTTTCTGTCTTTAAAACAGTGTATTTCCTATCAAATGCTCATAATGACACCAAAGGTTCTTAAGGGAGGTATTACACTGATTTACAAACCTGTATGACATGGCCTAGTAGACAAATAAATCAAAGGTAATTGAAATGTAACGCTGAAGAGATCATCCACCTAATGGCTCAATCAGGTCCTGCTCCTTTTAGGATTCCTTTGAAATCTTCCTCACAGTGCCAGCCATCTTGCTTTAGGAAGCTTGAAAAGACTGTATTAATTTAAGAAGCTGGAAACTATGGCAACTCCATGCACTGTGTTTTATCTTAAAATCATCCATGTACACACACACATACACACACACACAGAAAAAAATATATGGAGCAGAACAAAAACTGGGTAGGTAGAGGTAGAAGAAAAGGAACAATAAGCAGTTGATCAGAACCACCTATTAAACTTAAAGGAATCATTTCATATGCTACATTAGATGCTTATCTATTAAATTCTCTGACCCTCATTTCTATTTTGAATAAAGTAGGCAATTCGTGGACTGAAAATAGGATATAGTCTTCTGATATACACACAAGCTCCTTTTACTTGCACAACAATATATATTGGCTTTTTTTTCCTTTCTAGAAGCTCAACCAGTGAGCCACCTAGGTGACCCTGGAAAGCACTTCTTTATTATTTTTTAAACATTTTTAAAAATTTTTTAATATTTTATTTATTTATTTATTCATAAGAGACACACAGAAAGAGAGGCAGAGGGAGAAGCAGGCTCCATGCAGGAAGCCCGATGTGGGTCTCGACCCTGGGTCTCCAGGATCACACCCTGGGCTGAAGGCAGACACCTAACCGCTGAGCCACCTGGGCATCCCAACTTCTTTAAAAGCTCAGAATGCAAGCATTCTAAAGAGAACCAGAGGCTGTGAACTATATAAGAAGGCAGCTACTTAGCTTACCATCACTGACGTAATGGTGCACAGAGGAATCCCATGACTAAATTCTAAGTATGATTCTCACCTCCTGTCTTCTACTCCTCTGAGTGCTTCACAGTTCAATGTACCGGGGACTCTGGGCCAAAAAGCCTTTGTTTCTATACCGTAGTTTCATTTTTCCTATTTGGATGATCTAAAAACTTGATATTTTTTTAGATATTTTCTGTCTGTATCAGTGTATCTTTAGCAAACAAAGTGATAACAAAGCAAATGTAGCTTTTAATCAACCTTTCTTTTCCAAATTACTGCCTGATAAAGCAGTGGATTGAAAATTGAGGCACCAGCTTGCATGTATAAAAATATGACTTCATTTAAATCTCCAGACTTGAATTTAACTTAGGTTGGCAGCTTTCACTTCACTAAAAGTCCAAGGTCTCGATAATTTGGAGAATCTTTTTCACTTCTGCTTTAAGTATGAGCAATTGGGGATTTAAATTTGGGCAATTCAAGATTACCTCCACCCTCTCAACCCTTCTTCTGTCACCTTCTCCTTGAAGTAAGGAAAGGGTATGGACATTGAGTCCGTATGCTATAGTCTGAGGTTGTGGCTGCATCCTACTGGTCTTGAATGTTGCACATTTGCCTCCACTGACCTATGGGTTGTCTGAACTTTGAGCATCATGCTCTGACATCTGCTGCTGGTGATCATGATGGATGTCATGACTTCTGTGACAGGCATTCCATTGGGTCGCCAATATCTGGTTCTCCTTGACTTCTGAGTTCCTGCATGATCACATTTCCTCACCCTTAGAGAAGTACTGACTTGTGAAGCTAATGAAACTTAAGCTTGGGGCCTGTATTAGCTTACAGCTGCATAAGCTTAGTGGCTTAAAACAAATATGTATTATCTCCCAGTTTCATGGGTTGGGAATCCAACATATTTTAGCTGGGTTCTCTCACAGGGTTTCCCAAGGCTAAAATCAAGGTATCAGCTGGGTGAATTCTCAGTAGAGCCTGCTAGGAAGGGATCTACTCCACTTTTCCTCCGGTTGTTGGCAGAACTTACTTCCTTGCGGTTCCGTAACTGAGCATCTTGTTCCTTGCTGTTGTCTGCAGAGACCTCTGTCAGGTCCATAAGGCCAAGCTCAGATCCTTGACAAAGGCTTCCCTCCACAAGGCCCTCTCCTGATTTGAATAGTTAATCTCCCTTTAGTTTAACTCAAAGTTAACTGGTTTGTAAACTCATCATGGGAGAGAGAATCCATCATATTTGCATTTCTTTGAAATTGGTTATAAAGGATGTGTGCACGAGGAGGCAGTAATCTTGGACTTCTGTCTGCAACAGGGCCCTTCATTGTAAAGCCTCCTCCCAAGACAAAAAGACCCTAGCAGTATGCTCACATGGTCATATTTTTAAATAAAATCTGAAAAATTAAGATACTTTATCCATAATTGATTAGAACTGCTATCTCATTCCACTAGACTCCTTCTCTGTCATACTTCCCCTCATGCCAAATGGCATTATAATATTGAACAAACTCGATACAAATTTTCCTATATTTGACAACAGAAAAATAATATTTTTTCAAATGAGTACCAGGCTGTCAACCTGAGTGAAGTTATTCTAAGCTATCAATAACAAATTTTAATTAGTCATGTGAGAAGACTAAATTGTCTATTTTCTCTATAGAAAATGCTAAATTGTTTTCAAATAAACATATGTGCAGCCCATAAATGAAAGGGGAAGATCATTATAAAGGTGTACAAAGTAAGTAATTAATTAAAATATTTTGTCTGCTTTTTGTTTTAAAGAGAGTGTTTAAAACCTGATATTATGATCTATCTGTCCTTGCCATGGTAGATTATATATCTATTTTTAGATATTCCAGTTTTTCTCTTTGACCATATTTCATAATTTTTTCCTTCTTCCTCAAATTCAGATAAATAAAAGGAAAAATGGCATGTGTTCCTTCTGTCTGCAAACATTTGATGTTTAGCATTCATTATTCATGTTCCTTTCCTTGACTCAGAAATCATAAATGCATGTGTTGAGAAAGGATCATAATACCTTGGAGCCAATGTCATTCTGGTTCTCTAAATAACTATGATGAACAGATTCCCTGCTCTCACCCCTTCTCCAGACTGCAATGGACATAAGAATTAAATCTTAGTTTTTTAAGCTGCAGAGTTTTTGGGGGGATTGTTTGTTCCTCAGCAGACCTAACTGATATAGCTTTGATTATGAGGTCTAGCAACAGGCTGCTTTGGGTTCTAGCACATGATCCTGGCCATATCAGTATTCTCAGTGGACAACGACAAAATGCTGGATGCTGTTCTGCACTAATCTGGGGGGGTAGGACATCGAAGTTTCTCTTTGGCAGACTTCTACCACTCAAGCACCATGATGAATAAGAACTTTCTTTAAGAGGCTTTTAGGGATCCCTGGGTGGCGCAGCGGTTTGGCGCCTGCCTTTGGCCCAGGGCGCGATCCTGGAGACCCGGGATCGAATCCCACATTGGGCTCCTGGTGCTTGGAGCCTGCTTCTCCCTCTGTCTAGGTCTCTGCCTCTCTCTCTGTGACTATCATAAATAATAAATTAAAAAAAAAAGAGGCTTTTAGTCTGACTGGACTACTCTCTAAAGAGTAAGATAGAAGTATCTGTAGTTCTTGGCTTCTGTCTTAAACCTAGTTGGAGTTTTTCACCTAGTTTCTTTGGTCTTGGTACCTATCAGCATTTAAAATCTAATTATATCTTTTGCGATTTTTCTAGTACCATGTAATTATGCCGAAGCTGTGAAAACTCATGTGATAGCATGCCTTATGTTTTTCCTTACTCTATAAGTTATATTACAAATCTAATGCTCTAAAATTTGTATTGATTTTTTAAAAGATTTTATTTATTCATGAGAGACAGAGAGAGGCAGAGACATAGGCAGAATGAGAAGCAGGCTCCCTGGGAGGAGCCCAATGTGGAACTTGATCCCAGGACCCCGGGATCATGACCTGAGCCAAAGGCAGATGCTCAACTACTGAGCTACCCAGGCACTCACATGTTGATTAACTACATAACAAACAAGCACAAAACATCAGTGACAACAAAACAAAACACATTTATTCTTTTATTAAGGGTCTCTTATGGGTTCTGTCAATCAGGGCTTGGCTTAGCTGATCTTTTTGTAGCTTTGGTTTAGCCAAATTTAACTGGGCTTGTTCATGCATATGTGACCTGCTAGTGGATCAGTGGAGGCTAGTTGTCTGTGATGACTTTACCCTGCTCTATGTAATCTCTTTTTGGAGGCTGACCTGGCTTGTCATGGAAGAAGCAGGAGTCTGAGAGAGACAGATGCTCATGCCTCTTGAGGCATAGGCTTAGAATTCATACATTTCCACTTTCGCTACATTCCCTTGATCATAGTGGGTCACAAGTCTGGCCTCTTGATGGGAGAACCTGCAAAGTGTCAGAGCAGGAAAAATAAATCAGGGCTATTTTTTATTTAATCTAACCACAAAATCCTCTAGGTTCTAGTCTTTGGGAATAAATAAATTTTTTCTGTTCTTTTTTCTTTTGTTTTTTTTTTCTTTCTTTTGCCTTTTGTTCTTTCTTTTTTTATTTCTGAAAACTTTGCTTTATTGTTTCTACTATAAGTTTTAAAAATGTATTCAGGATGTTAACTCCTTGCTTTTTTTCCTGGGGTGCATTTGCTCTCCTCTGAGGTTAATCTATATAAAGTTATTGATTAGAATGAATAGTAGGGATGGGTAATTGGCAACAAGGAAACTTTTTTAGGAAGCACCTTTTTAATGCCTTAAGATACTATTCTTTTACATGTATGGATAATATGCAAATTAAAAATATATAAATGAGCATAAAAAAGGGTAAAATCACTCTTAATACTATTATCACAATTAAAATTTAGATTAAGTCCTGTCAGGTGTGTGTGTGTGTGTGTGTGTGTGTACCTGTGTGTAGTTAGCGAGAAGTAGACTGCGGTTTTCATTACATAAAAATTGAATGATAATATGTTGACTAGTAACTTGATTTTTTATTTTATTTCATGAATATCTTTGCATAATATTTTGCATATTCTCCTATTACACTATTTTATTAGCTGTAGATTAGATACATGATAAGGTATTTGATCCACTTTTAGGCTACTTAAAATGTTCCCCATACTGTAAGGGCATTTTTGTAGTTAAAACTTAATTAAATACTAAGGATAAATTACCAAGTGTGAAAATTCCTTACAGCATATATATAAAATTTTAAATTTTTTATTTAAAATTGCAAATTTCCCTCCAAAAGTTTTTTACAAATTTGCATATGCACCATTGGTAGAAGTTCTGGCTATTTGAACACACCTTGCTGTGTAACATAATTAAGTGGTAAAAAGTAAAAAGTCATATGGATCTTAGTTCAAATAGTTATCCATACTTTCTTTGACTTCTGTGTATTCGTATACCTGCAGATTGAATGTTTTCTCATCTATCTTATGGATGGTTTTATATTTTCTGTAAATTGCCTCTTCATAGCTTTGCCTATTTTCATTTGTATGTTTATCATTTTGCTTCTTAACTTTTAGTCAATTTACAGATCAAGGATAATATTTATTTACATTATATATGTGTGTATATTTTTCCAGGATTTAGTGAGATTTTTTTCTTGGGTTTAAATAAAAGTTTAAGTAGACTAAAATGTTTTTGGTTGTCTTTGGGATAGACACAAATCATTTAGTTTTGCCTCCATAAGACTATTTTGTCTTTTTAGCTAAAAGAAAAATATCTGTATCTGATTAAAACATTCTGATTATTGACAGAGACTATTAAAAGTGAACTTACTGTGGGTGTACCCTGGGTACTTGTTTTAATTCAGTGCATTTGTATGAAATATAAAAAATTGAGTGAGACATCTTCAGGACTGCCAAGTTTAACTATGCTTTTTGAAGGGACCCATTTCCTATAATTTAAACAGCTGTTCATATTTATTCTTCATTTTTATGGTCAGACTTATGAAATAGATGCTAGGTACTATGAAAAGATTAAAAAGGAAAATAAAACAGGTGATATTTGTACTTTACAATAAAAAGGCATACAAATTCTAAAAGACAGCAAAAACAAATAGTTAATAATTAGTTAAGTTTATCAAGTGGTGAATTTATACATATGTCAAGATAAATATCTTGGCTGATTCCAATGCAGAAGAATAAGTAGCAAATTTTCACAACTATCTCCCATTTTTTATATATTGTAAACTTTTTAATCCTATGTATAATGATTAAAAAATCATATACTCTTCATTTATATTGGGATAAAGCCTTTACTAAACATATAATTAGGCCTTGAAAGTGGAACTGTAAATAGAATGAAAAAAAGGAATAAAATTGCTCATTTTTTCTGTAAGAATATAAAATAAAATTTCATTTGGAGCCATGTAAAAGAAACCAACAGTTTTTAATGAAAAAAAATATTATGATTAGGTATCACTGTTGTGACTAGGTCATCTATAGTAATCCACGATAATGCATGTTAAAGTAGCAAAAAATATTTACGTTTTTGAAGCTATCTGCAAAGTTTATGTTTCACAGCTAAGAGAGTGAATAATCTCTACTTATTAAATGGTGAAAGTATGATACTGAATACAGTTAAAAGTACCATGAATTCAGTTAAGATTACCATGTCTAGTCATCTGATCAAGGTAATAAACACTGTGATTTATAACATTACTCATTCTACTAAGCATTTGCTGTGTGATCAGTTGTGCTCCAGGGCAAAGACCCATCTGTCCAAAGGTGGAGTTTAATTTGAGAGAAAGAAACTCTGCTTAGAAATTAAAATGAAAATATCAAAAAAAAAAAAAAAAAGAAAATATCTATCTCCTGGAAAATGACATGATTGAGCATTAGATAAATTTGTTTCACCTTCTAAATACTTCTTTAAGCAATGATTTATGGTGGAACTTGGAATTAATACAATATCTTTCCTTTGCCTTGTTGGGTAATTACAGTAACCAATTCTCTTAACTATAGAAGGATGAATTATTTTATCTTAAAGTCAAATAGCCAGATCCTCAAATCTAGGTCCTATTCTAGAAACTATATAAGAAAAACCCACAATGTGAGAGCATGGGCTCACATCGCACTCTAGGGAAAAAAGCAATATGCAGAAAAATGATAGTGTACCTAATTTAAATAAAAACTAAATACTTTTAAAAAGCTAATTCAGTAAAAATTATTACCCTAGGAATAGTACTACCATCGTGACAGATCACTAAATTACATATAAATGGTTTTGGAACAAGTGCTCGTAATGAAGAAATTGAAAACTGTATAATTTAATCTAATCTTAATGTAATGGGAAATTTTTAGGCACAATAAATGGAAAAAGATAAAAATTTAGGTTAAATCATGATTTTTTTATTTAGATAGTTGATATACCTAACATTATATTAGTTTCAGATATACAACATCATGATTTGCATACACTGGGAAATGATCACCACAATTTGTCTAGTTACCTAATATCACCATACAAAGTTACAAAATTTTTTCTTGTCATGAGAACTTTTAAGATTTACTCTGTTGGTAGCGTTCAAGTATGTACTATAATCTGATTGGCTACAGTCACCATGCTGTATATTACATAACAATGACTATTTTATAATTGAAAGTACTTTTTTACTTCCTTTTCCCATTTCACAACCATCATTCTGTTCTCGTATCATGAATTTTGTTTTGGTTTGTTTGTTTTGCTTTTTTTTTAGATTCCACATATAAGTTATACCATATGGTATTTGTCTTTCTTTGTCTGATTTATTTCACTTAATGCATTACCCTTAAGGCCCACCCATGTTGGATGGCAAAGTCAAGAATTCATTCTTTTTTATGGCTAGTAGTATTTTATTGTGTGTATATACTACATGTCCTTTATCCATTTATCCATTGATGGACATTTAGGTTGTTTCCACATCTTGGCTATTGTAAACAATGCTGCAGTGAACACTGAAGTGCACATACCTTTTCAAATTAGTGTTTTCATTTTCTTTGGATAAATACCTAGTAGTGAAATTACTGGATCATATGGTATTATATTTTTAATATTTTGAGGAATTATATTGTTTTCCATAGTGAATGCAATTTAGATTTCCACCAGCAATGCATGAAGGTCCTTTTTTTTCCATATCCTTAACCACACTTGTTATTTCTCGTTTTTGATATTAGGCATTCTGACACGTGGCAGGTGATGGTTTATTGTAGTTTTGATTTGTATTTCTCTGATGATTAGAGATAGTGGACATCTTTCCATGGACCTGTTGGTCATCCGTATTTTTTCTTTGGAAAAATGTCTATTCAGGTTTTCTGCCCATTTTGATTAGATCATTTTGTTTTTTAATGTTGAATTATAGAAGTTCTTTATGAATTATCCTCTCCCATTGTATTATTTTCTCCCATTCTCTTACGTTTTTGTTTCATTGATGACTTTCTTCACCATGCAAGAGCTTTTTAGTTTAATGTAGTACCAATTACTTATTTTTGCTTTTGTTCCTTTTGCTTTAGTGTCAAATAAAAAAAATCATCACCAAGACCTATGTCAACAAGGCCTGTGTTTTGTTCTAAAAATTTTATGGTTTCAGGTCTTATATTCAAGTCCTTAATCCATTCTGAGTTAATTTTTGTGTATGGTGTAACAGTGATCTAGTTCCTACTTTTGTATGTGGCTCTCCAATTTTCCCAAAACCATTTATTGAAGAGACTGTCTTTGTCCCATTGTATATTCTCGTCTCCTTTGTCGTAAATTAATTGCCCGAATATACATGTGTTTATGTTTGGGATCTCTATTCTGTTTACATTGATTTCTGTATCCGTTTTTTATACAATACCATACTGTTTTGATTATTATACTTTACAAAATAATTTGAAATCAGGGAGTGTAATGCCTCCAGCTTTTTCTTTCTCAAGATTTTTTTTTTGTCTATTTGTGGGATTTTATGGTTCCAAACACATTTTAGAATTGTTCTATTTCTGTGAAAAATATAGAGATTGCATTAATTCTGTAGATTGTTGTCAGTGTCTTATAGTTTTCAATATGCAGGTTTTTCACCTACTTGGTTAAATTTATTCCTAAGTATTTTATTCCTTTTAATGCAGTTATAAATGGGATTGTTTTCTTAATTGGTAGTTTCTGGTAGTGTGTTATTTTTTTTTTAAGATTTTATTTATTTATTCATGAGAGACAGAGAGAGAGAGAGAGGCAGAGGCACAGGCAGAGGGAGAAGCAGGCCCATGCAGGGAGCCCCACGTGGGACTCGATCCCCGGTCTGGATCTGGGATCTCTAGGATCAGGCCCTGGACTGAAGGTGGTGCTAAACCGCTGAGCCACCCAGGCTGCCCTGGTAGTATGTTATTATTGTGTAGAAATGCAACTGATTTTTGTATATTGATTTCACATTCTGCAGCTTTGTTGAATTTGTTTATTCCAACAGTTTTTGGGTAGAGTCTTTAGGATATTCTATATACAAAATCATGTCATCTGCAGAGAGTGACAGTTTTACTTTTTTTCAGTATGGATATATTTTATTCTTCTTGCCTAATTGCTCTGTCCAGGACTTCCAATACTGCATTGAAGAAAAGTGGTGAGAGTGGGCATCCTTCTCTTGTTCCCATGATCTTAGGGGAAAAACTTTCAGTTTTACTCTGTTGAATATGATGTTAGCTATGGGGTTGTCATCAATAGCCTTTATTATGTTGAAGTACATTCCTTCTATAACACTTTGTTGGGAGTTTTTATCATAAATCGATGTTGAATTTTATGCAGTGCCTTTTCTTCATTGATTGAAATGGTCATAGGATTTTTGTCCTTTATTTTGTTAATGTGGTGTATCACATTGATTGATTTGTGGATGTTGAACCATACTTGTATCCCTGAAATAAATTGCACTTGATCATGATGTATGATTTTTAAAATGCATTGTTGAATCCAGCTTGCTAATATTTTGCTAAAGATTTTTGCATCAATGTTAATCAAAGATATTGTCCTATAATTTCCTTTTTTTGTATGATGTCTTTGTCTTGTTTTGGTATCAGGGTAATGCTGGGCTCATAAAATGAGTTTGCAAGCATTCCTTCTTCTTCAGTTTTTTGGAAGAGTTTGAGAAGGATAGGTATTAAATCTTTGAATATTTGGTAGAATTCACCAGTGAAGACTTCTGGTCCTGAGCCTTTGTTTGTTGGGAGATTTTTGCTTACTGGTTAATCTTTTTAGTAGTAATCAGCCTGTTCAGATTTATTATTTCTTCCTGATTCATATGGGAAGATTACATGTTTCTTTCTTTTTTTTTTAAGAGGAAGCCTAGTAAGACAAACTATTTATTTATTTATTTATTTATTTATTTATTTATTTATTTATTTAATTTTTAGAGAGAGAGAGAGAGAGTGCATGTATGTGGGCAGAGGGCAGAGGGAAGGAATCTCAAGCAGACTCCCACTGAGTGTGGAGCCAGATGCAGGGCTAGATTCCAAGACTCTAACATCATGACCTGAGCTGAAATCAAGAGTTGAATGCTCAGGTGATTAAGCCACTCAGGCACCTCTGATTGGATGATTCTGAACTTCTTTATTTCTTCTAGGTTGTCCAACTTGTTAGTGTATAATTGTTCATTTAGCCTTTTATGGTTCTTTCTATTCCTTTGGTATCTGTTGTGACTTCTTTCTCATTCTGATTTTATTTATTTGAATTCTCTCTCTTTTTCTTGGTGAGTTGAGCTAAAGATTTGTCACTTTTGTTTATCTTTTCAAAGAACCAGTTCTTAATTTTAATGATTTTTTTCTATTGTCTCTTTAGTCTCTTTATCATTTATTTTTACTCTGATTTTAGTTATTTCCTTCCTTCTACTAATTGTGGGTTTCATTTTTCTTCTTTTTCTGGTTCTTTTAAGTCTAAATTTAGATTACCTGGGCTTTTTACTTGTTTCTGGGGGTAGGCCTGTATTGCTGTGATCTTCCCTCTTACAACAGCTTTTACTGAATTCCATAGATCCTGGCACGTTGTATTTCCATTTTCATTTATCTCAATGTATCTTTTAATTTCTCCTTTGATTTCCTGATTGATCCATTGGTTGTTCAGTAGCATGTTGTTTAATCTCTACATATTTGTATAAATCATGAGGTCTTGATGCAAGTTATTTGTGCAGGAAAAGGAGAGAGAAAAAATGTAGCCTTTTTGGCAGGTTACTCTTTCTCAGAAGAGACCACATTAGGACACCCACTCCAAAATTACATTAAGAGATCTCTTTATTCACTCAAATATGCTGAAAATTATTGGACAGAATGGGGTTTCTCAGAGTGAAATGAGAAGTGGCCTATAATAGTCAATTTCCTTTGCCTGCAGAATTCATGACAGGGATCACACAACAGAGAGAATACAGTCAATGGAAGTAACATATTGCCACATATGAAAATACCAATTTTTTTTTACTGCACCACAATCTCTTTAAAGTCATTATTAAGGAAGAACTTAAATAATCTATATCTTATTGAAAATATCACAGAAATTGAACAGAGTCTGTATTTTGTCTAAGCCAAACAGCATTAACTACATTATGACTTATTCCTTGGAAATAAGACTCAGTGCCCAGATTACCCCACTAAAATCTCTACATCAGCCATCCAGTTCCTAGGAAGCCTGCTTCTCTGCAGTGAATCACAATTATCAAACTTAATACCTCTTTATCTAGGTGTCCTGAGACTGAGTTTGTTAAGGACCATGATCAAAGACCTCACTGACCCTTGATGGTGGTCCTACATCTAGACTCTACATATTACACACAGTTATAATTTTGGTAATCCAGTAAAAAATTGGGCCTAGTTAGTATATATGACTTTTTTGTCACACATTTTATATAATTGATCCCTATAAAGTATAATTTAATATTTATCACAATTCATTCACCAAGCTTGTTTCCCTTGATCATAATTATAATTCTTTTTGTTCAGAATGTAGACAATTGAAGTCTTAAAATTGGCTCTTTTATCACTATGCTCATAAAGCTTTGCTTTCTCCCAAGAATATTCTAGATCCACCTTTTTTTTTATTTCACAAACTTAAGTTGTGTTAACCTCCAAAGAATAGATTTAGACACCAAAATATGAATGCCTAGAGTAAACATTATTTAGTTCCTTATAATCACCAGGAAAAAGCAGGTGACAGAAGAGTCTAGTCACTTTAGTGAGAAAGTAGAACATTTTCCTTTTTTAAGTAGGCGTGAGTTTATGTTGAGGTTTTTAACTTTACCTCTGTTTTTAAAATATTTTTATAACATAAATTCCAAAGGCTAATACTGAATACCAAAATTTATAACTAAATTATTATCAAGAATTATTTCAGAATTATGCCCAATACTACATTTTGAAAAGCTAAACACTGATAAATTTCATTAAAAATTTTCCCTATGTTCACTTAATGTTCAAAATGTTGACTCACAGGAAAAACTCATGAATGGCAAACATACAAGTAAATTATAGGATAGCTTATTTGCAATGTCATATTCAATTCCAACATTCAATACTTATCCAGTTAATGGTATACTTAGGGGTTTTCTTATAAAGCAAGTACAGAGGGGCACCCGTGTGGCTCAGTGGTTGAGCGTCTGCCTTTGGCTCAGGTCGTGATCCCGGAGTCCTGGGATCAAGTTCCTTATTTGGCTCCCCACAGGGACCCTGCTTCTCCCTCTGCCTGTGTCTCTGCCTCTTTCTCTTTCATGAATAAATAAATAAAATCTTAAAAAAAAAAAAAAAAAGCAAGTACAATATCAGAGAGGGAGACAGAACATGAGAGACTCCTAACTCTGGGAAATGAACAAGGGGTGGTAGCAAGGGGTGGTAGAAAGGGAGGTGGGCCTGGGGTGGGGGTGACTGGGTGACGGGCACTGAGGGGGGTACTTGATGGGATGAGCACTGGGTGTTATGCTATATGTTGGAAAATTGAACTCCAATAAAAAAATAAAAGGAGATAAAAAAAGCAAGTACAGGAATTTCATACAGTTATACCCATAGAAAACTTTAGTGCAAAACTTCAAATCTTTATATAAATTATGACATATATATTCATAATCTGAACTTTTTATTTTAATCACCAAAGACATAATAATTTGTATATCCTTCTTTGGCTTTAATGACTTGGTGGGTAGGTTTTAATCAACCATGTGATGTAGAATTTCCCTAAAATTTAACAAGGCATTGGGCTTCTAACATGGGTAGATCCTTGTGCTATCTATCATACCATATATCACCATCCCAGGTGTTAAGAGAAGGCTATCCATTTTAGACACTTGAGTCACCTCAAACTACTCTTCATTTTGATTTTTAAGTACCTTGACTGGTATGGTTAAGAGAGTACATACAAGGAATTATGCTTTGAGCCACCTTGCTCTCAACTCAGTCTCCATTCATTAGATCTGACCAGTTAGAGATCAGGACCAGTAGACATATTCTGCAGATAAAGCTTCACAACAAAAGTTCCCCGAACAACCTAGAGATATCCCATAGGCTATCTTCTCTCCACACTAGCATTCAAAGATCACTATTTCCTCCTTCAGCTTCCTTCACTATCTCTCAACAGCAAACTATGATGATGGAGCATGAGAGAATCTTCTTGCTAACTTCACTTCTGTTACCAATAGTATCATTTGGGGTGAGTTATTTATTGGTAGCAGAGATTCATGTGTCCATGCACACATGTGTGTGTACACATACACACACACACACAGAGATTCACACAACAGCAATGGAAGAGTTTCTATTTAAATAACAATTTCCAATACATCTTATCAAAAATGAAGCATTCACACATCATAGGAGTAGATATCATATTATATATCAACTTACCTACACTTGTCCTTTGAGTTCCTGACGTCAAGATGCTACTGGGATATTGGTATCTGCACAGGAAAAAGAACTACCGAATCAGAGAAGCTTTAGTTTCATTGTGCCCTAGTCCTTTTATATTCAAAGCTTTGATCTCATTCAGGGAGATTTAAACAAATAGTTTATACTCTTATAGAAGAAAGTATTTGCCTGGTCTTGATTCAAACTCAGCAAAATCATATTCTATTCCAGGGGAGAAAGCAAAATTCCTCAGTGCCTAGTTGTCAACTGAATAGTATCTCTGCCTCCAGCCTTTCAGTGTCCTAGAAAGCTCATTTCCCAGTAGAATTAATTTGGTTAAAGGCCTGCCAGATGAAAGATTCATACAATTCTTCCCAGAAGCTATTTTTAAAGTGTTTCAGGAGTAAGACTTGGTAGTGCTGTGGGACTTTAACTATATAAACACCTCTTGCAAATCTAGTTTTGGTGAAAGAATGCCTGATAAATTATAATTCTTTCTTACTGGTAGGCTTTTATTCACCAAAGAGTAGAGGGAATGAAAGGGGATTTGTTTCTTTGAATTCAATTCTAAATATGAGAAGGAACTTGAGGATGGTGTGGATGCGATAGAAACCTTGGGGGAGACATAGCCGGTCACGTTAGCTTCTAAATAGCTGAGAATGAGAATAATAGGCACATTTAGACACATGTCTTATACTTTGGTTCCGGGCATATAATTTAAAAGTTAAGAAGAATGAGAGCTATGCACTCTGGCAAGTAAGTTTTAAAAAGCACCCTATTCTAAAAGAACAGTGAGTCTGAAAATGAAATTATAAGGACATATGAGATGGAATAAGTAAATAAGCCAATACACCTACACAGAGAGTTGTTTTATGATCTTTTATTTCAAGACTATGAGGTAATGATCACATAGGGTAAAAGTGAAATTTTAAAAAAAAGTATATCATGAACCCTAAAGAACAGGTCGGCAAGGCTAAAGCTTGGGCTTAAGAAAAACTATAAAGAAAAATTAAAAATGCTATTTTAGCCATGTTGTAGCAAGAAACATACAAGAAAGGGATAAAACACTGTTCAGATAGTTGCAAATGGGAGAAGGAAACAATGTTGAAAGAATATCTCTTACATATCCAATACTCAGCTTAGAAACTGTATGTGACAGTGAGAGTAATACACCCTGCAGGGACATTTTTATCAGTCCCATTTTGTGCAGAGAGAATCAAAGATCAGAGAAGTTAGGCAATTTGCAGAGGTTATATGACCAGTAAATGAGTTTTTGGAATCAGGTCTTCCTGACTCCAAATATAACAAGGAAAAGTAAACTATCAGTACCTATTTCACTTTCATTTTCACTACCAAGGAAAATGGTCTTCAAACTAAAATGAGCAAAAAAATGTAACCGAAAGGAAATTAAAATTTAAAATATATAAGATGATGAAAACCCCCTTTCTTTGGAATAATTAATGACTCAAATGGAATGACATCTGAGCTATTGAAAGAACTTCGTATTCTGTGGATATAGTTTATTATAAAATTTATCACATTTTATTTCATTTTAGGAGAGAAATTTATCATCCACAGTAGATTGTGAATTCATTGTCATAGCCAACGACAAACCTAGTGCTGGTACATTCATATGGTTCTCAATACATGTTTCCTAGTTAATGTGTGCTTTGAAATCAAGAACTGGAGATGTACTAGAAGTTCTAAAACATGAAATGTCCTGATTTTCAAAAATTGAGAGGAACTATTACTTGAGTACCTATTGTATGTCAGTATCAGTGTAGTCCTTGGTGCTTGACCTGTATTGTCTCATATAAGCCTTGCAATTATTTGGGTGGAAGATTCTACACCACCTTCAGAAGGAAACCAAAGTTTAAAAGATTTTAAAATTGTTAGACACTTTAAAATTGTTAGTCACACAAAAAGCTAAGATCTTCTATAGGGGCTGGTTTCAAATCCATGGCTGTAGCTGAGAGCATATATTGATGTACTTACTTGCCAAATGATGTTGGAACAAGTTACTTAATTGCTCTAAGCTTCCCTTTTGTCTTTTGCAAAATAAGGATAATGACAGAATCCAACTCATAGAAATGTGGCAATTATCTATGTTAAGAATACCCAAATTTGCATGGCACTTAGCAAGTGCTCAATTATATAAATAGTATCAACAATTCATAATAATGAGAAAAATTACTTTTTTAGGTGGAGTGCTAACATGTACCACCAAGCCATTAATAATGTGGTACTTTTGCATTTGGCTGTTGGTTTTTCCCTGTGTACAGAGAGAGGACTTATGCCACCCTCATCCTAAACCTTCATCATATGGGGGCCCAGTGAAGGTCAAGTAAGTATTACAGCCTCATGTGCTAAAGCATTTACTTTTTTTTTTTTTCCCAAAAGTAAACAATGTTTTATTGAAAAAAAGTCAGGCCCCAACTGGCCAGTTCCATTCAGCTTGGCTTGGTGGGGGTCCCTGCCCACAGCAGCCTGAGCCAGGTCTTCCAGTAGGTGGGCTGGGCCAGACTCCCTCCCTGGTCACCCTCCCCTTCCTCTCTGATGGTGACATCCGAACAATAAATATGCAATAAATAGCGTTCCTGGGCAGGCTGCCTTCAAATCCCACATCAGCCCTCCCCCAGTCTTCTCCAGCCAGGACAGGCCTCCTGGGATGCTGGGTGGGGGAAGTCCCCACACCTCTCAGGGTCCTGCAGAAGCTTGGATCCATCTCTGTTACCAGTCCAGGCCGGGTCTCCAAGGAGACCTAGCAAAGCTGGGTCCAGGACAGGTCCAGGTGAAGCAGGGCTGTCAGCTTGGTGTTGGGAGGGGGCTGTTACCCTGGACACCTCCCCTCTAAGCTGTAAGTATATATCCGGCTCAAGAGCAGATGGTGATCACTTCACGACCACTTCCAGACACCAATAGCACACACTCGAGGCCCTCAGTCAGCACCTCCAGGAACTCCATGTAGTTCTCATCACCTTTGCTGTTCTTGGGGGGGCGGGGGGGGGCAGGCATGTTCAGTAGAACCAGGCAGGCATCATGGGAGCGTGTGACGATGACTTCATTGAGCTTTACAGCCATGTAAACATGACATTGGGCTGGTCCAGCTTAATATGCACCAGCTCGAAAATTGTCAGAGGCATGGCTGGGGTCCCAGGGCTCAGCCGCCGTGTACTTGTCCCGTGTCCACGTCATCTGGATTTTGTCATACATATATATCTGTACATGCTGGCATTAGAAGTTACAGGTTGCTGCAGCTGAATTTAGCAGGAAGTAATCTATGTAGTCTGATGGCACATCTGAGCAGAACCTAAAGCAGGAATCTGGTGTTAGGTGGGGCCAGAGATTCCTCTCCTTGAGAAAGAGGCTTTCTTGACAATTTACTCTGAAGAGAAACTGTCACTTCACATGGGCAGCTTTTCATAGAGGACAAAGCTTTGCCAAGCAAACTCTACTAAGTACTCTCTACTCCTCAAGCACAACTGCAGGTCAACAGATAGAGAACACTCTCACAGACCTCGAGTATGAGAGATTTTGGGCATTCTGAGTGATGTTAGAAAAAAACATCTACTGAATTTCTACTTCTTATTTCCCTTTATCCTTTGACTACATGGGCTAAGGGACGCATAGCCACAGTCTCTCTACAAACAGAAAACAGCTTTTTGCTACTGTCCTCATAGTATAAAATAACCAAATGCAGGTCATTTGAAAAGCAGGTGAAAAGCGTGTCTGTAAGGGTCTTTGAGAGCACAGGCTTAGAGAATGTAGCATCGTAATACATTAAGGAAATCCACAATACATCAAGATGTACGTAATATATCGAGTTACTGTAAAGTTTTTAGAGACCAACTCAACAGCAAAATTGAATTCCTTTTAAAAATTATGGAAATACAAATTATATACAGTGAAATGTAAAAATCTTAAGTTAAATGAATTTTCACATACATATATATTCGCATAAACACCACCCTGATCAAGATATAGAATGTTACTATATTTCATTTTATAAACAGAAAGTTTCCCTTTGTTCTTCAGTCTATGCCAATACCTCCATACAGGCAATTACTATTCTGATTTATATCATCATAAGTTAGTTCTGTGTATGCTTATTATTCATATACTTAGGATTATATAGTATATAGTATTTTGTGTCTAGCGTGTTTTGGCTCAGCATTATATTTTTGACTTCCATTTCTGTTATTGCATATATCAGTAGCTAATTATCGTTAATACTATTTTGATCTGTATTATTCCTTTGTATGAATATATCACAATTTTAAAAAATCTCTTCTCCAGTTTGTTTCCAGTTGGGAGTTTTATGAATAAAGCTACTATGAATATGAATACTATGAATACATAATGAGAATATGAACATGTAAGGAATACTATGAATATTTTTGTATTTTTCTTTTTATTGTCATGAGTATGACATATGAGTGGAAGTGAAGTGTTGGGGTACAGAATAGGTATATATATATATATATATATATATATATATATATATATATAATATTATTGGAAACTTTAAGTGAAAGAGTGACATAAGCTGACATCTTAAAATGGTTATTCTGGTTATTGAACTGAAAATAGAATATGAGTGTGACAGTGGAAATACAAGACTAATTAGGAGCTGACTGCAGGAATCCAGGAGACAATGATGGTAGTAGTAGTAGTAGTAGTAGTGAGAAGTAATCAGATTCTAGACATATTTTGAAGGTAGATACAGTAGGACTTCCAAATTATTTGAATGTGGGCTACGAGAGAAAAGAGAACTTATGGATGAACCCAAGGATCTTGCCTAAACAATTAGAAGGATATAATTCTTATCAACTTAAATCAAAAGATGGTAGAAGGAGCTGAGCTTTTTTGCGGGGGAGGTTGGGAGATGGAGGGAAGGGATGGTGTAGGGATTTGGACAAGCTCAATTTTAGATGTGAACTAGACATCCCAGTGGTGCCGTTGAGTAGGCAGTTGAGGATATAAATCTGAGTATCAGGAGAGAGGTCTTAGCAAGAAACATAAATTTGTAATTTATTAGCAAAAAATGCTAAATAAAGTCAAAAGACTGAGATTTTCAAGGGAGTATATGTATAAAGGGGAGAGACTGTAACCAAGAACTGAACACTGGACACTCAAAATTAAGAGGTTGAACAGAGAAGTAAGCAGCATAAGAACCTGTGAAGGAGTGGACAGGAGGAAAACCAAGGAAAATGAAAGTATTTCAGGAAGAAGTGATGAGCTGTGTAAAGGGCTCCTGATATTGAAAATCAGGAGAGCTCTGGGGATTAATCCCTGGGTTGTCACACTGAAGAGTCATTTGTGATCTTCACTAAAACAGTAGGAATGTGGGAATCCTGACTCTCTTTAGGAAATGCTGCCACTATAGAGAAGTTTTACAAGTTTCATAATAGTTTGAACTTTGACACGTGATACACTTTTATATCAACTTTCAAGTTGCAAAAGGTGCTACACACCTTCCAGTGGAGTGCTGCCTGGCTATGTCTGTTCACAAGTCTATGCAGACTATTAGGATAAATTCATCTGGCTGTGACTGAGACATCAAATAGGGGAAGAAGAGAATGATAAGTTTATGTTTATTTGTCCCTTATTTTCTAAGAAGAGGGGGAATTTAATTTCTAGATTCTAATTTCCTTCTGGGAACTTTCTTATGGGGAGGAAAATTTCAAGGAACATCAGTCAACTAGTAGGCATATTTTTAAAATCAAACTCTTAGGCAATTCACACCCAGTTGTGTCAGGTACTATGATATTATCTGTAGCTTACAAATAATAAAGCTGAGTCATAGATATGATAGGTTATTTGTCTCAATTTACACTGCTAGAGGTTGCAGCTAGCTGGCTCCAAGGTTCATGCTCTAAAGCGTGGTGCTCCAATTTAACACAGGTCAAATTTGAATATTTGACTGGGCACCAAAATACAAAAGACAATGAAATTCCAAAATGAGATTCCTAGAAGACCAAGATGTAGATTTTCAAAGGGTATAACAGAGAAATGGTTTCACTATACTAAAATAACTTATCACAAGAATATAAAGGATCAAAAAAGCACTGGGTGTTATACTATATGTTGACAAATCGAACTCCAATAAAATATATATATATAATATATATACTTATATATATATTATATATATATTATATATATGAATTACAGAAAAGAGAGAAGTTTTCTAGGGAAGATTTCTTTTTTTAAAAAGATTTTATTATTTATTTATTTATTTATTTATTTATTTATTTATTTAAGTGTGAGGGGAATAGGGGCAAAGGGAGAGGGAGAAACACTCTCAAGCAGACTCCACATTGAGCATGGAGCCTGACAGGGGGCTTGGGATCTCACAACCCTAAGATCACTACCTGAGCCCAAATGAAGAGTCGGATGCTTAACCAACTAAACCACCCAGGCACCCAGATTTCTTTTTTTAATTTTAAATTCTCATTTAAAACTGTATAAAAATGGTATATATCTAAGATATACCAAACAATGATATGATATACAAATACATGTAGAAATGATTACTACAGTCATTGCATTTAACATATCTCACATAGTTACCATTTTTCTTTGTGCTGAGAATACCTGAAATCTACTCTTCTATCATATTTCCAATATTCAATGCAGTATTATTAACTATAGTCATCCTGCTATACATTAGATCTCTAGACCTGTTCATCCTACATAGCTACAACTTTGTTCCCTATGATCCGCATCTCCCCTTTCCCCAACCTTGCCACCCCTAGTATCCACCATTCTACTCTCTTTTTCTATGTATTCAACTTTTTTTAGATTACACATATAAGTGAAACATGCTGGGTTTTTTTTCTTTATGTCTTTCTTATTTCACTTAGCATAAATCCTTCCAGGTTTTTCCATGTTGCAAATGATAGGATCTTTTTAAAGGCTGTTTGATATTCCATTGTACGTACACACCACAATTTCTTTTTTTTTCTTTTTTTTTTTTCACACCACAATTTCTTTACCCATTTATACATTGATGAATACTTAGGTTGTTTCTGTAGCTTATGTATTGTGAATAATGCCACAATGAATATGGAAGTGCAAATAATCTCTTGGAGGTACTGATTTCATTTTGTTTGGGTACATACTCAAGAGAGGGATTGCTGGGTCATATGGTAGTTCTATTTTAAATTTTTGGAGGCATCTTCATACTGTTTTTCCACAGTGGCTATACCAATTTATGTTCCTATCAACAGGGCACAAGCATTCCATTTTCTCTACATCCTCACCAACACTGGTTACCTTTCTGATAATAGCCATTGGACATTATACTTAAACTATTAAACTCCTAGAAAAAAATATAGGGGAAAAAAAAATATAGGGGATTGGCCTTAGCCTTGGCAATGATTTTTTTTTATACTATGATACCAAAAGCTCAGGCAAGAAAAGTAAAAATAAACAAGTGAGACTACATCAAACTAAAAAGTTTCTGTACAGCAAAGGAAACAGTCAACATAATGAAAAGGGAATCTATGGATTGGGTGAAAATATTTGCAAAAAAATATATCTGATAAGGAGTTAATATCTGAAATATATTAAGAACTCCTACAACTCAACACCAAACATACAGATAAACAACTTGATATAAAAAATAGGCAAAGAAAAACAAAAGGGCAAAGGACCTGTATAAACATCAACCAAAAAAGACATACAAATGGCCAACAGGTACATGAAAATGTACTCAACTTCATTAATCATTAGGGAAATACATATCAAAACTACAATGAGATATCACCTCACACCTATTAAAGGTGAAGTTCTTTGGAGAAAATCTAATGTTTAATTCTTAACCCTAAATGCGTGGAGAGTAGTCCCCCTTAACCTCAAACCTAGTGAGTGAAGCTTGTGTTCCCTTTATATTCACAGAAACCAGTCCTTTATACACACAGAGAAAACAAAGCAAACTGTGGTGTCAAGATTGAGATTGCATCTTGGCCATGATCTCTCACATCCCACAGCCAGCCAATGGTGAGGAACCCCAGTGGGACTGATAGGTTCAGGGTGTTTCAAAACAAAGTGATACTTCCCAAGAGACTGCGAAATCAAAGCAAGAGGATGTCAAAATTTAGATGTTCTGGAGAATACTCTAGATGCAGAGCTAGAAAAGTGCTGAAGCTGCCCCCAGAGCTAGACAACACCACTCACAAGTGTGAATTAATGCCCCACATGAAAACTTTGCCCAACCGAAAACAGAAGTGAGGCAGGAACCAGCAAATAAATTCCTTTCCTTCTGCACGTAACTCACTTTTAAGAATTATCAGTGGTTCAAGGAAGTCTGTCAGGAAGGTGACCTGTGTGTAAAAATCAGGATTTCATGCAAAGCTTGGACCAGATTAGTAGTAATGCACCCACCACCTTCTACTTGCTTTCCTTCTTCTTCCCTCCCCCTCATCACTTCCTCTTTTCCCCTCACTCTTGCTGTCCTGGTATAGAATCTACCAGTAAAGACTGGGAAATGAACAAGGGGTAGTGGAAGGGGAAGCGGGCGAGGGGATGAGGTAACTGGGTGACGGGCACTGAGGAGGGCACTTGACAGGATGAGCACTGGATGTTACACTATATGTTGGTAAAACGAACTTCAATTAAAAAAAATTGTATGTCAGCCTGTTTTCTATCAAAGGTAGGCCATCCCAGCATTGCTTTGTGCTTTTCCAAGTATGGCATTGGTTGAGACCAGAGGTGTACACTAGGCATGGACTCTTTAGAACTTCATTTGCCTACAGTTCTAAAGCTACAGCCTCAGGTTGCTTTAACATTAATAAAGATGAAATTTTTATCTTCCTTTGTCTATATTCTGTTTCTTACTCAACTGGTTCAAAATTAGTAGGAAAGGCATATTATTGATCTTTTCGAACCCCAATAACATAGGCTGTTTCTCTCCTTGTTCTTTTTTTTCTCCTTGTTCTTAACCTGTTTTTCCCTTTTAAATAATTTATTTTTAAAATTTTATTATTTTTTCATTTAAATTCAATTAACTAACATATCTTGTATTATTAGTTTCAGGGGTAGATAGAGTTCATCGATCTGTCAGTTGCATATCACACCCACTGTTCATTATATCATATGACCTCCTTAATCATCTCCTCCCTGCAGCACCCCTCAGTTTGTTTTCTATAGTTAAGGGTCTCTTATGGCTTGTCTCCCTCCCTGACTTCGTCTTATTTTATTTTTCTCTCCCTTTCCCTATGATCCTCTGTTTTGTTTCTTAAATTTCACATATACATGAAATCATATAATTGTCTTTCTCTGATTGACTTATTTCACTTAGCATAATACCCTCTAGTTCCATCCACATCACTGCAAATGGTAAGATTTTTTTTTTTTTTTTGGTGACCAAATAATATCCTATTGTGTGTGTGTGTGTGTGTATATGTATACACACATGCATATATATGAATACACACACACACACCATCTTCTTTATCCATTCATCTATTGATAGACATCTGGGCCCTTTCCATAGCTTGGCTATTAAAGACGTTGCTGATATAAACATTGTAGACATTGGCCTCCAACTCATGGTTGTCCTGACCAGCACAAGGACAGCCTCCCTCCTGGAAGATTTCCATATGCATAATGATGACACTTAGCTTCCTTAACTCTATAAAACTTACCTTTTACTGTACATAATTTCCTGACTAGTAAAGTTATACCTAAACTTTAATATCATCCAAATATTTCTTCATGTGTGGAATTTAAAGTTCTTATACTCCACACACTGCTCTCAACTTCCTGTGCTTCTCAAACTCAGGGAGATTTTTCCAGTCTTAGTCCCCCTCCACCCCCCGCTGGCATATAATCTCCATTTTAAACTCTTGTAAACTCTTAGATAGGCATGGTCCAGCACTTAAATGTTTTATCCTGAACCTCAACACTTTGGTCCTTTCTTGCTCTGTAAAGCTTCTGAAATCTTTCATCCAACTACTAAATACAGTTTGAGAAGATTACAAAATCCTGTGAGTTTATGCCATTTCAGTCTGTGACTTCCCATTTAAGCTGGCCCTTCTCATTGGTTAATTCCTTTTCTTGTCCATGGTCAGCTCCTTTTCCCTTTGTTAATCTCTTTTTGCCGGTGACTTATTGCCTCCTTAAACACGCTCTCTCTCTCAATCTCTCTCTCTCTCTCTCTCTCTCCCTCTTTTTTTTTTTTTTTCGTTCTTTACCATTGTTAACACTACATTTTCCCAGTGTTAATTCTACCTCCATGGTCACACTTACTCAATTCCTAGGGAAAATGAGTTTCTCAGGGTTCAGTCCTAGTGCTCTTTTTACCTAATTCTACAACCATCTTTCTTACCATCTTTCTGAATGATCTGTCACTATTATCCATATGCAGTAACTTTCAAATATATATTCTAATCTTGATTTCTCCCCAAATATTCTAGAACAAAATATAAAATTGCCAAGGGAGAATTTTACTGGGAAGTCTCCCAGTAAAATTCATACAAAACCAAAGTTAAACTCTTCCTTCCACATCTATTCTTCTTCCAGGTTTTTCCTTTCTTTTCTTTTTTTTTTTGTGTGTATATATATATATATATTTTAAGATTTTATTTATTTATTCATGAGAGACACAGAGAGAGAGAGAGGCAGAGACACAGGCAGAGGGAGAAGCAGGCTCCATGCAGGGAGCCTGACGTGGGATTCGATCCCGGGTCTCCAGGATCACGCCCTGGGCTGAAGGCGGCGCTAAACTGCTGAGCCACTGGGGCTGCCCTGTATATATATATATTTTATTGGAGTTCAATTTGCCAACATTTTGCCTAACACCCAGTGCTCATCCTGTCAAGTGCCCTGCTCAGTGCCTGTCACCAGTCACTTTTCGGTTAGAGACACATGATCTGTGCTGTCACCTAAGCTAAAATCTAGAAATCATGTCTGATCCTTCTTTCTCCATTATCTCGCTCAGGTCTAAGTGCTTTTACCTTTTACACTTCTCTCTGATATGTCTTCTTATCCATAACTATTGCCTCTGCCCTAGCTCCTTAGTACCTCCTGCTTGGGTAGGAAAGAGCAGTGATTATGAACAAAGACCTTAGAGTTTAAAAGATCTGAGCTTTGAATCCTGGATCCATTAAATGTTCTTTGTATGATTGTGACCAAGTTAGTAAGTCTTGATTTTATTTGTAAAGTAGTGATAATAATAATATCGATAGTGGTGGTGATAATGATGCTATCTATTTCATAAGGTTACGTAAACCAAACTTAAGTCTGTCTGACACTAAATCTCTTCACATTTTGCTTTATCATCTGCTACCTGAGAGTTTTTGTTTTTGTTTTTGTTTCTAAAACAGTACTATCAACCCTAAACAGCCTGAATTTGGATGACGTGGTCTATATCTATCCTGTCTACTGCTAATCTCTAACTCCAACATCTTCCAGTTCATTCTGATTTCTGCAGAAAACAATGGACTCATAGGGTTGTATCTTAAAAAAAATATCAGAAGAAAAAATATTCTCTGAGAGTCTTGCTGATATTCTTGGTACAGGAAAACAAATTAAAAATACTTTGGTTGTAATGCAAAACATTTTTTGAATGCTCTCTATATATTTCCTATTGGGCACTTTAGACACCTAGTAGTGCAATTTCTGGGTTGCAGGGTAGCTCTCTTTTTAACTTTTTGAGGAACCTCTATACTGTTCTCCAGAGTGCCTTTACCAGCTTGCATTCCTACCAGCAGTGTAAGAAGGCTAGCCTTTCTCTACATCTTCACCAACATCTATGGTTTTCTGACTTGTTAATTTAGCCATTCTGACTGATGTGAGGTGGTATCTCATTGTGGTGTTGATTTTTATTTCCCTGATGTGAGCGATGTTGAGTATTTTTTCAAGTGTCTGTTGGCCATTTGTATGTCTTTTTTGGATAAATGTCTGTTCATGTCTTCTGCCTATTTCTTGACTGCATTATTTAGAGTTTTTTTTTGGGGGGGGTGTTGAGTTTGATAGGTTCTTTTTTTAAAGATTTTATTTATTTATTCATGAGAGAGAGAGAGAGAGAGGCAGAGACACAGGCAAAGGGAGAAGAAGGCTCCCAGCAAGGAGCCCCATGCAGGACTTGATCCCCGGTCCCAGGATCAAGCCCGGAGCCAAAGGCAGACGACGTTCAACCACTGAGCCACCCAAGCATCCCAGATAGGTTCTTTATAGATGTTCTTTATAGATTTGGGATACTAGTCCTTTATCTGATAAGACACTTGCAAATATTTTCTTCCATTCCATTGGTTGTCTTTGGTTTTGTTGACTGTTTTCTGTGTTGTGCAAAAGTATTTTATCTTCACGAAGTCCCAATAGTTCATTTTTGCTTTTGTTTCCCTTGCTTTTGGAGATGTGTCTAGCAAGAAGTTGCCGTGGCTGAGGTCGAAGAGGTTGCTGCCTGTGTTCTCCTATAGGATTTTGATAGATTCCTGTCTCACATTTAGGTCTTTCAGCCATTTTGAATTTATTTTTAGACATATTGTAAAAAAGTGGTCCAGTTTCATTCTTTTGCATGTGGTGTCCAGTTTTCCCAACACCATTTGTTGAAGAAACTGTCTTTTTTCCATTGAATATTCTTTCCTGATTTGTCAAAGATTAGTTTACCATAGAGTTGAGGGTCCATATCAGGTTCTCTATTTTGTTGCAATGATCTATGTGTCTATTTTTGTGCCAGTACCATACTGTGTTAATGTTTACAGCTTTGTAATATAGCTTGAATTCCAGAATTGTGATGCCACCAGCTTTGGTTTTCTTTTTCAATATTCCTCTGGCTCTTCAGGGTCTTTTCTTGTTCCATACAAATTTTAGGATTATTTGTTCCAGCTATATGAAAAATCTTTGTGGTATTCTGATAAGGATTGCATTGAATGTCGAAGTAGCATAGACATTTTGACAATATTTGTTTTTCCAGTCGATGAGCATGGAATGTTTTTCCATTTTCTTTTGTGTCTTCCTCAATTTTTTTCCCGTGAGTGTTGTATAGTTTTTAGAGTACAGATCCTTTACATCTTTGGTTAGGTTTATTCCTGAGTATATTATGGTTTTTATTGCAATTGTACATGAGATCAATTCCTTAGTTTCTCTTTCTTCTGTCTCGTTGTTAATGAATAGAAGTGCAACTGATTTCTGTGCAATGGTTTTATGGCCTGCCACTTTGCTAAATTCCTGTATCAGGTCTAGAATTTTTCAGTGTAGTATTTGGGTTTTCTACATAGAGTCTGCTAAGAGTGAAAGTTTAAATTCTTTTTTGCTGATTTGGATGACTTTTATTTCTTTTTGTTGTCTGATTGCTGAGGCTAGTACTTATAATATTATGTTGAGCAATAGTGGTAATAGTGAACATCTGTATCTTGTTCTTGACCTTTGGGGGAAAGCTCTGTTTTTTCCAAATGAGAATGATATTTGCTGTGGGCTTTTCATAGATGGTTTTTATGATATTGAGGTATTTTTCTTCTATCCCTACACTGTGGAGCATTTTAATCAAGAAAAGATTCTGTATTTTATCAAATGTGTTTTCTGCATGTATTGAGAGTATCATATGGTTCCTGTACTTTCTTTCACTAATGTGGTATATCACACTGATTGATTTGTGGATGTTGAACCACCCTTGCAGCCAAGGAATAAATCCCACTTAGTTGTAGTGAATAATCCTTTTAATATACTGTTGGATCCTATTAGCCAGTATCTTCTTAATGAAAGGACTTTAATATTTCATACCCATTTAAGAAGACATGAAACAATGTAGATGAAAAGAATGATGAAAAAAATTAATAATAAACATCCTAAATTGGAAAGAAAGAAAGAAAGAAAGAAAGAAAGAAAGAAAAAAGAAAGAGAGAGAGAGAGAGAGAAAGAAAGAAAGAAAGAAAGAAAGAAAGAAAGAAAGAAAGAAAGAAAGAAAGAAAGAAAGAAGAAAATCTCTGAGCTGTAATCTTTAACTGGAAAATTGCAGGTAAATATTAGAAACTAAATTCTCTGAGTTGTGATGTTTAATTAAAAGGCAGAGCTTGTTAAAATAACTACAATTCAAAACACAGTTCCAGTCACTAAATTTTATATTTGCAGTTACTGTTGGTTTTCATCAGATGATAGAGGAAGGTGCAGATTTAGAGGGTATGGAAAGCCACAGAATTTACAACCTGTGGTCATGTAATTGTTCTTTGGCATTAGCTCTTCTTAGAAAAGGGAGTTTTGAGAAATACACTACATGCTATTAGAACAGAGTACAATTGTATAGGATGGATCAAAGTAAATACATCTTACATGATGTGTGTGTGTGTCTGAGTGTGTATGTGAGCACATATTTTGTGTTTGTGTCTTAAAGATGAAATGACATTCTTTCTGTTATTCCTCCTCTAGAGTGACTATAGATATCAGATAATGCAGCAGAGAAATAGAAAGTGTCAAAGAAAGGGTGATTTTATCATTAGGATTCAGTCTAGTAATTTACTTAATAATAGCTACCAACACAACAATAATAGCTACCATTTTTAGAGCCAAAACAATATTCTAGGCATTAGCCTGAGCATATGTGCATATACACATGCATCTACACACGCATACATACACATGCACACTCATGTAAACCTCCAAACACGTATGTGAAGCAGGCACTATTGTTTTTTCCATCATATAGATTAGGTAACTAAGACACAAATGAGTTAAGAGGCTTGTCCAAGTTTACACAGCTGAGTGTTGTGAGAGCCAGGATTCCATCAGCTACCATAGCTGTAGTGTGTTTCCTATTCATCTTTTGTTTAAAATTGCTCTATAATAATTTTCTTTTATCCTTAGAAACATGCTTCAGTGAATATTTTCAAGAAAAAAGTGCTATTAGATTTGTCATTAAATATAAAGTAATTTAAACTTAGCGAATCTTGGAAACTTTGAGCCTTTTACATGGCAGGTTCAATTTCTATTGTTAAGTCGAGACCTCCTCCTACAATTACCAACACGTATATGCCATTTGACCCAGCAAACCTACTTATAGGAATACATCCCAAGAAAAATACTTCCTATCTTTTTGTGATGCTATTCAAAACATTGTTTACAATAGCAAATAATTATAAAAATCCATATTTGCCTAGAGCAGTAAGAAGTTGGCTAATAGTTTCAGTTATAGTCCAGCCATAGAATATGAGGCAGCCATTACAAATACCTTGTATACTTAATGAAATGTGAAATTTTATACAATATATTGCAAGGTGAGAAAATTACAAAATAGCATTCTAGTACTTCACTCTTTTGTTGGATATGAAACTGTATTTATGTGTGTACATGTACAACAGACACAGAAAATCCTTAAATGCATGTATGCTAAAATGTTTTACATTGTTTATCTTTTGATGGACACATATGAGTTATTTAAATTTTCTTCTCAGAACCATTCAGTATTTCTTAAATTTTTAATAATGCATATGCATTATCTTTGAAATAAGAAAAACATGAATTAAAAGTAAAAAGAACAATTTATACTTATCTATATCTATAGCTGTAAATATACATATGTAGTTTTGAATGAAATATTAAATTGCAACAGTTGGTATAAGCTAGTTTTTATGCCCTGACTATAATTTATCACAGTAAATGATTTTTAAAAATATCTAAAATCAGGAAACCTTTTAGTATTCCCTGCTTCACATTCAGTTCACATCTCCTCACTTAGCCATAATGGAGGGAATTCTTAAACATAGGTGACTCATATTCTTATTACATGAGTATCTCCCCTGTGGTACAGTAAGCTTTTATAATGCTCTCTAAGACAAACTACATTTGAAATGAATAGTCCAAAAGGTCAATGGAGGTCACTGTTATGTTGTTGCTGTAATATCTGTAGCAGTAGTTGATTTAGTCATATTTCTCACCTGATAGTGAATCATCACCTATCTGTTTTTAATTTTTTCCCAAATCCAACTATTGTTTCTCCTCTCTTCTATTAATCACCACTTTGAATGTTACATCTGTATCCCCAAATATGTGTTTACCTTTTTAAAATATGTGGTATATTTTGTGTGATTGTGTTTTTTAATTTATAGAAATGGTACATTGTAGATTTTGTTCTGTTTCATATGTGTTTTTTGTGAGCACCATATTTCTGAGACCTACTCATATTCTACAATTACTGCGTCATATCCCTTAATGCCTGACTCCACCACATTTTACTTCTTCATTTCCTTAGTGATGGACACCTAGATTGCCTTCCCTTCATTCCTCTCCTAAGAAACACCTGGATAAACAACTCTGTGTATGTTTACTGAGAGTCCTGAGCCAGACTTTCTCTGGCATGTTAACCTAAGAGTGCGGCTGCTGGGTCCTAGGTCAAACACAATTTTTTCAAAAACATTGGCCGATTTCCTTCCAGAATGACTCTGCCAGTTTATAATCTAAACAAAAAAGAGTTGCTAATTAAAAAAACAAACAATTTGCAACTGTTTTCTCACTCATGTGGGACCGAAGAATTCATTTTTCAGGAAGATTTTGTTTGAGAAAATATTTTAATGGGTCCTTTGGGCTTATTTAATGAGTACATAACTAGTCTAGAATGGACAGAGTCAAAGGAAAGCTAAATTGCTTTGCCTGCTAATAGAAAAGGCCTTCCATTTAGGCAAAGGAACTCTTTCTGCATGATTATGTTTTTAGAAAATGTATTTTTTCCCCAATATAGACAAAGACTATGGTATCTTAGAAAATCATTATTTGCTCTTGGAAGGGGTGTGTGTGTGTGTGTGTGTGTGTGTGTGTGTGTGTATAATTACGTACTCAAAAAGAAAGGAATAGAGACAAGAGGATTAGAGGAAGAATGAGGAAACTCATGTTTTTCTTCCATAAATGAGTCCTAAAACCCACTGGGCTTGAAATGCCAAGACCCACTAGAGAAATTCTGTTGAATCTGTAAGTCAATTACTTGAATCCTATACTGTCTATGGAAATGAGCCTCCATACTCTTATATTAACTATTTTGCCCAAGAATTGTCTTGTCATGAGCAGAAGTAGATCCCAGAATAGAATAAATTTGTTACCTACGCTGCCCCTTCTTTGAAACAAGGTTATAAATAACAGAGACCTAACCCAAGTGGGATTAAGTAATAAGGTTTTATATAGATTAGTTCATACATTAGAAAAGTCAAGGAGCTGAATTCATAACTCAGCCAATGTTCCTATCTATATTTCAGCCCATCAGCAATATTGGGCTATGTGTGGTAGCAAATGTCAGTGGAGGCTTTAGTACTTATATTTGCCTGGATTTTATATCCAGTAGAAAATAATGAGGTTCTATTTATGCAAAATTTTGGCAAAGTCTCATTTTATCTCTTTGGATCTAATTGGGCCACAGGCTCATTCTTGAATCAATTGTGTAACCAGGAGCTTGTGCCTCTCTTCCTTAGAAGACAATCAGAGCCTATGCCAGTCTCATAGGCAAAGAGTCAAATTCATCTGAAACATAGGTTGATAATGGGGGAGGAGTCCTTACCTGAAACTGAAATCAAATCCTGAGATTTTATGCACAACCACCAAGTAGCAAAAACAACAAAGTTCTTCCACAATATCATTCTTTTAGTAAAATCTTGCCAGTTCTCATTTCCTTCATCACATGTGAAGAAATAAAACAGATGCTCCGAGAATACTTTAAGGTACTTGAAGACATGGTACTTGAAGACATGCCAGAGAATGTTCATCCCTTAATATGCTGGTCTTTTTCTTCATCTCTGTCCTTATCTTAAGTTGGAAGATCCTCAATAAACAAAGATTGATTAAATGTGAATAACTAAATGAAACCACAATCCTATTTCACATGTTCTTCCAAGAAAGTACCTAATAATTTAAGAAAACAGATGAATATGAGGAAAAAAGAGGTAAACCATAAAGTTGACTCTTAAGTATAGAGAACAAACTGAGGGTTGCTAGAGGGGAGGTGGGCAGGAGGATGGGTGAAATGGGTGATGGGGCTTAAGGAGTTTTGTTATGATGAGCGCTAGATGTTGTCTGTAAGTGATGAATCACTAAATTCTACGTGTGAGACGAATATTGCACTGTATGTTAGCTAACTGGAATTTAAATAAAAACTTGGGAAAAAAAGAAGTACCTTATTGCCTATCTAGATCATGAAAAAGATAATATACATGCTAATATTTCTATTTATATTAGGAATAACTGAAAGAAAAAAGTGCCATTCTTCACACAAATGTATAGCCGAGAGTCATAATTGATCACCAGAAATATTTTACATGTAAGTTAAAATTATACTTTCTGGTTAGAATAAAGGAAGTTTTTGCCTAAGGCAAAAGAGAAACACAGTCTCTTGTTTCTCCAAATAGTCCGCACATAAAAAATATATTGCTTATTTAGTACTTTTATAATCTGAACTGGGAAGGAAATCAAATGTGATATATATTTTATATCTTCTAAAGGATATGTATTATTATTATAAAGGAAGGATAGTTAGAAAAAGTAACCCAAAACATTAAAATTCAAGGCTCTGATTAGCAAGCAGTTGTTTGGTAATTATTTTTTTGAAGTTTTTCTTAGAGGATCATTGAATAGAATCAAAGTTTACATATGCTCTTTGAAAACTGTTGCGACTACAGAATAGTAGATAGCAAACTCTACACTATGTCTTCTTGAGGCCTGATGTAACTAATCACTATTCGTAAATGTCTCTGTATAACATGGCCCCTTATTATACAATATAGTTAGCATATCGGATCATTCTTAATGTTGAGTTTGTGAGCAAGTTTTTAAGAAAAGAATCAGTGATTGAATGTTTTTTAAGTGGCAGGTATGGTGGCAGGCACTTGGCATTTCCTGTCTCATCATAAACATAATTAATCCCTATTTGTAAGTGAGGAAACTGAAATTCAGACATAATATCAAAGCAGAGTTAAATGCTTATCATTGTGTATAAATTGATTAAATGTGTGAATTAATCAGTCAGTAGCACAAAGTGTCTAAATATGTAGTGGGTAATAGGGGAAAGAGGCAGAAAATTAAAATGTATTTCGTTCATAATGATATGTCAGACATTGTGCAAGATGATTTACAAATCAGACCTCTCTAAATATCAAACTGTGTGGCATATGTCAAATAAGGTAATGGAGGCAATAAATCAGGAAAACAACTGGCACATAATAAGCTTTCAATAAATTCAACGATTGTAGAATGTATATCCTTTTCAAGTGCAAGGGGAAATTCACCAAGACAGACTATATGTGAGGCCAATAAACAAGTACTTATTAAATTCAAAAGGATCAAAGTCATACAAAGCACATAATTTGACTACAATGGAATGAAATAGAAATCCATAACAATAAAATTATTTGGGAAAATCTAAATTATCTGGAAAATTTAAAACACATTTCTAAATAATGAATCAACGATCACATCATAGAGGAAATTTGAAAATATTTCAAGCTAAAGACATTAAAAATAATACATATCAGAAATCTGTTGGATAAGTTAAATCAGTGCTAACAAGGAAACATAGCTTTTTTTTTTTTTTTTTTTTAATTCAATTTGCCAACATATAGTATAACACTCAGTGCATCTCATCATAAGTCCATCAGAGAAAGACAATTATATGGTTTCACTCATATGTGAAATATAAGAAATAGTGAAAGGGAAAGAAGGGAAGCTTTTTTTTTTAAAGATTTATTTATTAAAAAGAGAGAGAGAGAGAGAGAGAGAGAGAGAGGAGACCATGAGTGGGAAGGGCAGAGGGAGAGGAAGAAAGAAAAACCTCAAGCTGAGATCTCAAGTTCCATACTGAGTAGGAGCCTGACACAGGGTTGGATTCCACAATCCATGAGATCATGATGTGAGCCAAAACCAAGAGTTGGATGCTTAACTGACCACCACCCAGGCACCCCTAGAAACATATAGCTTTTCAAGTGTTTATATTAGAAAAAAAAGACCTAAAATCAACTAATGTTCACTCTTAAGATGTTAGAGAAAGAAGATCAATATAAAAAAAGTAAGTAGAAGAGTGAAAAAAATAAAGATAAGAACATAATAAATAAAATATAGAAAATAATAGATAATAGTAATAAAATATAGATAGATAAGAGATAAAATTAATAAAGCCAAAAGCTAGTTTTTCAATGGGTAAAATGGAAAAGGAGAGAAAACACAAGAAAAGGAGAGAAAGAACAAAAATCACCAATACCAGGAGTGAGAATGGTCTTATCATCAAAGATCTTAAAAATGTCAAAAGGATAAGAGAATACTAAGAACAATCTTATAATAAAAAAAAATCAGCAATTTGTATGAAATGGACAGATATCTCGACATGTCATGAAAGAAGAAATAGAAAATCTGAATACCACTGTCTATTAAAAACTTAAATTTATTATCTCAAACCTTCTAATATCATATATAATAGTGAAATGCTGCATTTTTTTCCTCCTGAAATCATGAATAAATCAAGATGTCCAACTTCATCACTTCTATTCAACATTTGTAGTAGGGGAGTTTCAAGCCATTGCAATCATGCCAAAAAGAAAAATAAAAAGAAATATCAGATAAAGTAAAAATTTTCCTATTTACCAATGATATGATTGTATAGTTAGAATACCCATGAAATCTACAAAACTAATTAATTAGTTTAGCAAGGTTATAGGATACAATGGTTATATGAAAAATCAACTGGATCTTTAAACAATAAGAGCAAAAAATTGAAAACTGAAATTTCAAAATACCCATTTATCATAGCATCAAAATTTTAAAATAACTATGAACAAATGTAGCAAAAAAACATCCAAGACTTCTACTCTGAAATTACAAATGTTGGTGATTGAGACTAAAGAAGATTCAAATAAATGAACAGAGATCCATGTTAATGGACTGGGAAACTCAGTATTATTAAGATTATAATTCTCTCCAAACTGACCTAACAGTTTAAATGCAATTCCATTTTTTGTAGCAATTTGACAAGCTCATTTTAAAATGCATATGGAAATGCAAACAAACTAGAATAACCGAAGCAATTAAAAGATAAGAACAAAGGACACCTGGGTGGCTCAGTGGTTGGGCGTCTGCCTTTGGCTCAGGGCTTGATCCCAGGGATCCGGGATTGAGTCCCACATCGGGCTCCCTGCAGGGAGCCTGCTTCTCCCTCTACCTGTGTCTCTGCCTGCCTCTCTCTCTGTGTCTCTCATGAATAAATAAATAAAATCTTTAAAAATATATATATATTTATATAAATAAATCTTTTAAAAAAAAGATAAGAACAAAATTGGATTTATAAGAAAGCTACAGTAATCAAGGGAGGTAGTAATGAAAAAACAGGTATATAATCAACAGAACAGGATACTCTAGAAATAGAGTCACACATTTATGTTTAATTGTTATTCCAACAAAGATGCTAAGATAATCCAATGGAAAAAAGAAAATGTTTTCAATATATGATGTTATATCAATAGCATTTCTGTGTATGAAAAAAATGAACTTAAGTCTTTACCTTATATCATATACAAATATTAAGTCAAAGTGAATCATGTATTTGAAAGTAAAATATAGACTTGTAAAGCTAGAGGAAAACAGAAGTAAATATTTGCAATTTGGGGATGGAAAATTTTTCTAGTTAGAAAATAAAAAAATACACATCATGAAAGAAAAGAAACTGAAGAATTGGTTTTCAGCAAATTAAAATACTTTTGCTCTAGGATAAACACCACAAACTGGAGAAAGTATCTGTAAAGCATATATCAGACAAAATACTTTATCCAGAAATGTAAAGAGCTCTTAAAACTCAAATAAAAAAAAAACAACCCAATAAAAAAAGTGGAGAGATTTGAATAGACATTTTACAAAAGAATATATGTAAATGATTGCTGAGCATATGAAAAGATGCTCAACATAATGAGTCTTAAGAATATGCAAATTAAAACTACAATGAGATATGACTATGTAACTGTTAGAATTGTTCAAATAACAATAGAATCCAACAATACTGAGTTTAGCAAAGACGCAGGACAGTTGTTACTCTCACAGATGGAATGCAAAATGGGACAGTCACTCTGGATAACAGTTTAAAAGTTTTCTATAAAGTTAAACGTACATTTACCATATGACTCTGTTATTCCACTCCTGGGTGTTTAGCTATGAGAAATGAAAGTATATGTATCAACAAAGACTATACGTAAATGTTCACAGTGACTTTATTTATAATAGCCAAAAACTAGAGTCAAACCAAGTATCCATTAAGAGGAGAAACAAATTGTGGTATATTTATGAAATGGAACACTACTTAGCAAAAAAAAAAGAAACAAGAAACTATTCAGTGTACAGAACAGTGTGGATAAATCATTTTATCAAAATCATTTTAATAAGTGAAAGAAGCCAGGCAAAAGGAATGCAAAATGTATAATGCCATTTATGTAAAAGAAAATTAATCCACAGTAACAGAAACCAGATTAGTGGTTGCCTAAGGATGGAGATGGAGAAAAGAATGGATTAAAAATGTACCCTAGGAAACTTTTGAAGGTGATAATGTTCATTTCTTGATTATGATGATAGTTTATACATATATAAAAACTTACCAATTGTGCACTTCAATTTTTTAAAGATTTTATTTATTTATTTTATATATAGAGAGACAGAATAAGCCAGGGGAAGGACAGAGGGAAGCAGACTCCCCTCTGAGTAGGGAGCCTGATGCAGGTCTGATCCCAGGACCCTGGGATCATGATCTGAGCCCAACGCAGATGCTTAACCAATTGAGCCACCCAGGCACTCCACAAATTTTGCACTTTAAATATTGGTAGTATATTATACTTATATCTTAATAAAGTTACAAAAAGCAAATAAAGGGAGAAAGGAAAATTACTCCTTTCAGCATAAAATCGTCACACAAAAATATTTATTCCAATGCCTTCCAGAAATCTGCAAAATTCACCGTGACATAACACTTTGAAGCTCTGAACAATTGCAGCTGGTAGGAAGCATTTTCCTTTCTCATAAGCAATGATAGTCAAAAGAATATAAAACACTTCTGTGCCTCACTTTGCCTATGAGCACTCCATAAAATTCTACACCCAGGGATCCTTTATTTTCTTAGTTGAGATCTACAGACATGAACATGCTAAGACTTGCAAACATACTAGCCTCTAAAAATGAAAGCGACTATTGCTTACATGGCAATAACTTCAATCAAAATTATTTGGATCTGTGCTTTACAAATAACAATTTTTTATTACATATTCTATTCAAAATCACCAATATGTATCTTTTTTCTCTAATAGGTAAATGATTTAGTACTATTGTCCCTGTGTCAACAGATTTTCTTCAATTTACTTTTTCTACTTTTCTATAGGTCTTGTAGCATAGTGCTCCCGCTGTTTGTCTCCCTCCACTGAAGTTAGAATAATCTTGAAAACTTGGTGCTGAAAGCCAGTGATTATTATGTGAACTGAGTATCTGGTGTCAACTCAACTCCTTTGTTTTTGAATCTTCACTTAATTAGCACAGATTTACTATGATAGGAATGCTTATCTCGAAACACTATCAAAAACCATACAGAAACTGAATAGATCATTCGTCTATATGACTATCACTTTATAGGAGAAAAAGTTAGTTAATTAGTTAATTATTATGAGATTAAGTTAGTTAATTTGTTAATTGTTTGGTATGAAGGATAAAAGTCACTTCTGCTTTCATTGTATTTACTCTGGTAATAAACAGAAAGTTTCCGTAATTAATGTTTATTCACTCTCTGGCAGCTTTCCTAAGTACCAAAAAATAGTTGCATTTAAAGTGCCAAAGATTTCCTGGCAGTAGAAGTCAAATACTTCCAGTAAAGGTCTTATATAACTTGATTTTTAGGGTAATTACACATCACTGAAGACAGCTCATAATTTTAGAGCTGAAAGTGGCTCCAGAGATTACCTGATGCAGCTGCCTGGTTTCCCAGGTGAGTCAACTGCAGCCCAGGTGGCTAGCAACTTACTCATATTGACAAACTGAGTCATTTATTTTATTCTTTATGCAATTCTATAACTTCTTAGTGAGGCATATGATATAATAACTTATCAAATTCATACCACAGAGAAGTATGATGAATAACTTAATTCAAGAAATTATATTGGTACTTTGACCATCTCAGGGAAAAGAGATGTATATGTCACAGGCTGAAAAATAATCACACTCACCCCAGTCCATTCCCCAAATATACACAATCCACTGCTATAAAGAAATTAACATTTCCACTTTCTCTAATGTTACCAAAATAACTTCAGGATTTTAGTATCTTCATTCTTCTGAATAAATCAAAGTCAGTTTCCACATACATTACAGATTCCCCATTTCCTTGTTTAAGAATCCAATAAACACTAAGTACAATACAAGATCACTTCCTGTTTAAATGTGATAGAATCTTGGGTTTAAAAGCCTTGTAGTTGCTTCTTTGTAGAGGATAAATTGTAATTGTGGCAAGAGCCACATTTAGTGTGTGGTGAAGCAGTATTACTCTTAATAGCCCCAACCTGGAAACAACCCAAATGTCTACCAACTGATAAATAGATTAATAAATGTGTTATATCTATACAATGGAATATTATTGATCAATAAAAAGGAATGCATACTGGTACATCTTATAACATAGATGAACCTTGAAAACACCATGCTAAGAAGCCAATCACAAAAGACTGCATATTATATGATTCCATTTATATGAACTATCTAGAGTAGTCAGATTGATGGAAAGTAGATTAGTTGAGTGGGTGCCTAACTGGTGGGGGGCAGTGGGGAGTGGGCAAAGGAAAGGAGAGAGAGAGATGGAGAATAAAGAGTGATTGGGTATGAGATTTCTTTTGAAGGTCATAAAACTGTTCTAAAATTGATGGTGGTGATATTTTCACAACTCTGGAGAAATACTAAAAACTATTGAACTGTATACTTTAAAAGGGTGAATAATATGGTATGGATTATATCTTAATACATTGATTATATAAAAAAGGAAAAAAAACTTGCATAATTGCAGAGTGTTCAACTGTGCCGCATATTACTGAAAGTGATAAGTTGGCCATTATTTTCAGCAAAAAGCTCAGTCATGAATTTGACAAAGTTGAGTATGAGAGCCTACTTAGATTGAAGAAAAATGTTGAGTAAGTGGAACCAGTGACCCTAGGCAACACTTTAGAGCATTTTACTATGACAAGGTTCAGAAAAATCAAGTTATAGCCAGAAGTGAGAATGTCATTGTTTTTTAAGATATGAGATATTAAATCATGTTTTTATGCACATATGCAGAAGTCAATAGAGGAAAAAAAACATTTAGAATTAAGGAGGGAGTAGTAATTGCAGGGATATCAGAGTGTCTAAAATGGCAATGAATATTGATTGCAATGAAAAAGGGAGGAGCTGGCCTTTAAGAGAAGCAAACATTTCTTCCACTTTAATAGGAGGAAAGACAAAAGTATGGATTCAGACTCAGATTTGCTGATAGATTTACTGCTAGAAAGGTGAGAAATTTTCTGACTGATACTATCTAATAATATTTAACCATACTATTTCTAATATAGTTCAATATTACGCTAAAGGATGAACTGAAAGGATGGAGGAGGGAAAGGGTTTCAGTGTAAGGAAGTTTAAGTCTTTGTTGTGGAGAATGAGAAAATTAAGTAAATGTGGTGTTCTTCATTGCATTTTGGGATCAGGAATTTAAACTGCAATTGTCAGCACAGATGTGAAAATTTCTTCAATAACATTTAATGTGCTATAGTTCAGTTAAGTAGTAAGTAAATAATGGGGTTTCAGCATAGTTTGGGTCTTTTCCCACATGCTTTCACAATGGAGGAAGCAAAAAGCAAGTAAACATATGAACATATGATATTTTGGACCATGGCAGGTAAGTAGGAAAAAGACATGAGATGCATTATAGTGAAAGAGTTATTATAGAGTTGACATCTCAATGAGAAAAAAAAAGAAGTTTTGATGTGGAAGTCTTTCCAAAAGTGAGGTGGAAGTACATTAGGTGGCATATTCAGAGAGTAGCATCAAAATAAAATATAATTTGAAGCATTAATGTTCTCTCCTTCTCCTCCTTCTCTTCTTCTTCTACCTCTGCCTCTTCTTTTGTCAGCCTAATAATTTCTAAGCAGTTTTCTAAGGAAAAATGCAGATACATTTTTTTATGTAAAATAATATCTCTGATATTTCTTTGGCACCTCTACAAAAATAATATTTCTAAGCTGAAGAAAATTATTACATAGAAGTGGGACGCCTGGGTGGCTCAGTGGTTGAGAGTCTGCCATTGGTTCAGGGCGTGATCCCAGGGGTCCTGGGATTGAGTCTTGCATTGGGCATACTGTGGGGAGCCTATTTCTCCCTCTGCCTATGTCTCTGCCTCTCTATATATATCTCTTATGAAGAAATAAATGAAATCTTTTTTTAAAATATTACATAGAAGTATTAAAGCTGTTTTATTAAGATTTTAAATTATTGATACATAGCAGTCTTCAATAGAAAATATATTCTGGTAAGATTTGTTTTATTGTTTCTTGATTGCTTGTAGTTATTCCTTTTTTAAAAAGATTCCAGTTAACATACAATGTTATATTAGTTTCAGGTAAACAATGTAGTGATTCAACACTTCCATACACAACCTTATGCGCATCACAAATGCCCATCCCCCCACACTGCTCCCCTCTGGTAACCATCAGTTTGTTCTCTATAGTTAAGATTGTTTCTTGGTTTGGGCTTATGGCTATCTCTAACCAGCTTGACTTGAAGAAATGTGGATAGTATGCAGAGAATAAGAGTGGGAGTTAAAAATTTTTGTTTGAGTTAAGTACAATGTAAGTGATCTCTTTAGACTAATAACCTAAAACTGTTTAAGCATCGAGAGGCAGAAAACAAAAGATTTATAATGAAAATGTAGCTTTGAACCAAAGTAAGCATTTCTGATAGGCAACTAGAAAACTATGAGGAAGTCATTACCCACATTAAGTTATTTGATCCTAATTACAACATCCTCATGGGTTGGCAGCTGAATATTGACTTTCAAAAGAAAAAATACCAGGATTGATTTTTGAGGAAGGAAACAAGAAAATTTTATAATACTACTCATCTGAAAGACATATGAAAAGAATTAATCTCTTAATTAAAAGTATTTTTTTTAATTTCCAAATTGTTGAAGAGAGAATTTTTAAAAAGATTTTATTTATTCATGAGAGACAAAGAGAGACAGAGACATAGGCAGAGGGAGAAGCAGGCTCCCTGTGGGGAGCTCGATGAAGGATTTGATCCCAGGGCCCCGAGCCATGACCTGAGTCAAAAGCAGAGGCTCAACCACTGAGCCACCCAGGTGCCCCTGTTGAAGAGAAAATTATCCTCTTTTATGGCATAAGGAGATATTCTGCCCCTAATGCCAAAGAAGTTTAAATAAAACTATTTTTCTTTCCTTTTTTTTTTTATCTTATGAGTAATTATACCTGTTTGCTCTTGCCTATTCTATTTTACCTACTTTATGAGACTGAGTGTCTTATGATATGTTTACTGTAGAAATTGTGATAGAATTATAAGGACATGAGGATTATAATGAATTTTATATTTCTCTTTTATTTTTCAAAATTGTCATTATAACTTTCCACTGTGGTAGATCTTAATAAATACTGTTGACTAGTAACACATTTTAAGTTTTATTAGTTATGAATCTTATCCAAGATCATTGTAATTAAATCAATTAAGTTCAATATATATTGATCACAATCTCCTCTATACCAGTGATCAATACATGAAATCCTGATATACATAAGGTGCTTGCATTCTAGTTGGGAGAAAGATAACTAATATGTAAACAAACAAAAAATATAATTTCTGAAAAAAAAATATATAATTTCTGATTGTGATGTATATCAAGAAAGAAACAGAGTAATGAGAAAAATTCATGTAGATGACCAGATGGAAAAGTCAAGAAAAGCTCCTTGGAAGAAGTACTATCCAAGCAGCCATTTGAATGAAGTAGAATTAGACATAAAAATGTCTTGAAGAAGAGTGTTCTGGGTAAGAGAATAGCAAATGCTGAGTTCAGAGCCAGGAGTGAGCTTGGTATATTTGAGAAACAACAAGGTGACTAAATGCCAGACTGATTTGATCAAGAAATGTAATAGTAGAAAATGAGGTCAGGGAATTAGTTAAGGTTTTACTTTACATAAAGCCTTGGGGACAATATTAATGAATTTGAAGTTTGTTCAATTTTTGATATGAAACCATTGCTTATGTTTTGAGCAAGGGAATCGCATGATCTGGTTTCTATTTTAAATAGATCATTCATTCTGTATGGAAAATAGATTTCAGAAAAAAATGGAATCAAGGGAACCAACTGGTAATCTAATGCAGTATTCCAGGCAAGATTAGCTAGCTGGGATTAGCCTGGTAACTGGTACAAGGAATGAAGAGAAGCAGATTCAAGGTAAATATGTAGAAATTAGTGCTGATAGGGTTTTCTTATTTCCTAGAAATGGGATATGAGATAGAGTGAGGAGGCCAAGTAATAACATCAGGTGTTTAAACTGATAAAATAGATGTAAAGGAGATTTTTATTAAAAAATAAGAAAACATTTATCTCAAAAGTAGGAATTTATCATTGAAAGAAATTTGGTCAATATCAGCTAGTAGCTGAATTGTTTGGGAAATATAATTTAGTCAGGACACATTTTCGAGCACCTAAAATGTCAGATCAAGTGCTATGTTAAGCACTGACATGACAGAGATATATGAGACACAGCTTACCTTAGGTACCACAGAATTTATAAAGTAGTCCTAGACTGTCATATTTTCTAGAAGATTGAGATCTTTGGCTCTGATTTACATAAAAGATAGAAATAAAATCAATGTTGCTTCAATCTTCTAACATAACTTCCCTAAGTCTTAGCTTGCCCCTTATTTTTTGGACTTTGCTTCCAAGAGCAAAGACACAACAAGTTGATTGACTTTGAATAGAAATCCACCACAAATACATTTATGAACTATTCTCTTTATAGTGTACTGATATGTATAAATTATTGGTTTGTAGACTCTAGTGTCCACCCTCCAATCTGGTAGGAAGGAATGGAAAATAATGAAAATATAGAGTTCTCTATATTTTGTTCCATCTCCCTCTATGACTGCTGTCCATTCAGCATTGGGCTGGAGAAAGTCATTGCATAGCCTGACTTTTAAGGTCAGAGCTGAGAAGCTGATAATATCTTACTTTGCTTTATCTCTTCATCAAAGCAAGAGCACTACTAAAAGGGAAAATTTTTGTCTTCAAAGATGGAAGGTAGTCATATTGAGAAAGGGGTAGAAGAAATAGAGTACATAATACTCTGTACAGCATGGAGAAGCAGATAATACAGAACACAGAGAACAATGGTAATCTGAAACAACGTACGCTCAGTAGCAGAACAAAACTGTGTCACTGAAAAAAATCCAAAAAATAGGTTTCAATCTTGTTTTAATTTAAAAAAAAGGGGTCAAAATGTTAATTCAGACTTAAGGTTGTAAACTTGACACTTTTGGTTAAATCCGACCTAGAGGCATGTTCTGTTCTGCTCTAAGTGTTTTGTTTTGTTTTGTTTTGTTTTAGACAATTTTTAATTGGTTGCCAACATTTAACAATCACAAGATTTTATATCTTTCTCTTTAAATTCAAAAAATCTGACAAGACTAGAGATAAGTTCTTTATTCCTGTAAGACAGCTGGCTGGAGCTGATTAAATGCCATGTCTTTAAATTTAGCAGTTTGCCGCATTCCCAGACACTCACTGTTGTTTCCCAATTATTTAGACCAAGTGTCAATTATAAGTTGTTCAAATTGGGGCAGATCCACTCATCTGCTTTTTTTGTTTTTGTTTTTTCTTGGCTGCCACTCTTCTCCCATAATCCATCCTCCACACATCAGCATGAATTTGAGTGATCTTTCAAAGTGGAAATCAGATTATATCTCTCCTCTATCTAAATGTCCCAAGTGAAGTCACATTGTACTTAGAATAAAATCCAAATTAACTTTAAAGCCAAGAATATTCTGTCAATAAATATAATTCATTTGAATGTAGTATTTATTTTTAGTAAATGGTACTTTGTGAACCTAACCAAGAATATTTCTATAATTTACTTCTAATATATAAAAAAATAGAGAATTTTGTACAATGGTTATATGATGTTACTTTTTGTTGGGCATACTTTTTTTGTATATATTTTTATTGGAGTTCGATTTGCCAACATATAGCATAACACTCAGTGCTCATCCCATCAAGTGTTGTTGGGCATATTTTAAATAAATTTGGCAATCTGCTTTAATTGGTACTGTAAGGGAGAATTTTTATTTTATTTTATGTTGTATAATATCAATAGGGTCATTGGAAAAATTTCTAAAGTTATCCAAGAAGATATTTATTTTTAATAGAAATCATATGGGAAATAGTGAATTCTTGAAATGGGAATTATCTAAATCCCAGAAGTAAATTATAATCCATAATTTGTTGTTATAGTTATTTTTAAAATAGTATCAAATTACAACATGATATATTAAGTATTGGCTGAAATTTAAACCATGTAACTTCCATTAAACGCAATTAACTGAATTGACATTTCTCAAAATAGTTCCTTGGAAATTGCCTAGCTTGACTTTTAAGGTCAGAGCTGAGAAGCTGCTAATATCTTACTTCGCTTTATTTCTTCATCAAAACAAGAGCACTACTAAAAGGGAAATTTTTTGTCTTCAAAGATGGAAGGTAATCATATGGAGAAAGGGATAGAAGAAATATAATTATAGCTTCATGATAGCCTTCCTGCTATCAATCTGCCTCTTTCATGTACTTATCCAAATCCAAATAAGCAAACTGCCCATAGGTAAAGTATGAGAAGAAAGAGAGAAAAAACAAAAAAACAAAAAACAAAAAACAAAAAAAACATGTTCTGAAGTGGTGGAGTCCTAAGCATTTAATATTTTTCAGTTACTGCCTTTTACGTGTGAAAAAGATCTATACTTATGCTGTACATTTAGAGTTTATACATTTCTCTTCTCTTGACATTTTATGAGCCTCACCGTTTTAGCAATAGTCATTTTACCTTTTTGTAACATTCTCCTCATATGTAATCACTCAGTGATAACAACCTTTATACACTTTTAAAGTGGGAACAAATAACTATCACAAATAACTATCATGTAGGATTGTTGTGAGGGTCAAATGAAATGATGCAGATGATAAAGGCATTTTGTAAACTGCCTCGACTTAGGAAAATACTGTTACCCTATGTCATTACCAAATACCAATTGTTCAAAGATGCTTTGGAATAATAATCAAGCCAGTATAAACATTGCTTGTCTAATGATTATTTTACTAATTTGGATTATTTCACTTATTTTGATTATTTCCCCCAAAAGTCCAGTTGAATTATTCCTTAAAATGTGATTATCCAAAAAGCAAAAGAAAAATGTATTTTGACCACTACATTCCAAAGCAAGCACCTCTAATGATAGAGGTATGTAATAAATACTTTCATGATAATTGTCCTTGGCTGCTATGTATCTAGAATTGCTGTCAAGATGCCTGAAATTCTTCTCCACATAATACGTAGTTGATAGAAATATCTTTCTTTTACTTATTCTTCATTTTTATGCATTCCCATGAGAGCCAGTTTTGTAATTCTGCAATATCAAGCATGAAAATGTGAAGTAAAGTGTTAGACTCTTATGACTTTTCTTTGTAATTTGGGATGTGTGTGTTTGTGTGTAGATACACATGCATATATAATTTTTAGGACATATACTTGAGATACGTTGTGGTAGTGTATATGTAGGCATATAATTTTTCTAGCTCTTTTTAGTATTTCTCTAAACTCTGTGGTATCATATGTACATATATATTTTATATATAATATAGAAATAATATATATAGATGTTATAAATATAAAATTATTTTGTGACTCCTGATAGATTTGGAGCAAAGCTGTAGAGAAATTATGCAAGTGGAGTGCATCTAAGACCAAGTCTTCAGTAGATAATATATTGAAATTGTACCAGTAATTCCAGTTTTACATCATTTTCCATCAAAACTCCCCAATACAAATAGAGCCCCATATGGTGGAAAAGCAAAAGGTGTGGTCATCAAAGGATTTAGAATCTTGTCATAGCTCCGCCGCTAACATGCTATGTGCCTGGGAGTAAATCACTTAAAAACTCTAGCCTTTTCTTGTATTGAGAATGAAAGGATTGGATATGAATATAATCTCTAAACTTTAACATTTGATAATCTCCGATTAGATCCAAATTGCTCTGTGGTTTTTAGTTGAGGTATTTGTAATCTACTTAAGGTCCAAGATATTCAGGAATAGTTTACTTGTCGTGCAATTTGGCTTCCAATTACTATGTAACTTTAAGACTTCCTGAAGCCCACAGACTTAGTCTGTAGTCCATGGGTGGGCTTTAAGGTCTATAAATTCCCTGAAACTGTATTTGAAATGTTTTACATATGTGCTTTCTTTTAGAGAGTATGCTTTAGAGATTTCATTAGGTTTTCATTGCTTTCTTTTAGAGCGTATGCTTTAGAGATTTCATTAGGTTTTCCTTGGTATGTGCAGGTAAAGAGGTTTAGATTTTAAGTATCTAAATAACCCAAACGTGGTAGTTTAATGCTGATGGTTGTGTCTATAAGATAGACATGCATAGGATATATATTTTTTTAATCAAGCATATTTGGCACTATTCTTGGTTCCAGATGACAAGATTGCTGATGTGAGGTCATATCACACTAGGCATGTTTTTGCAAAATTCTACACAATAATATTTATTGTTTCAACTGGTGGTTATTGGCTATTGTGTAGTTACTAAACATTCTTCTAGATTATGAGGAGTCGATTTGAGGAAGATAAATACCAGTAAGTTGGCTGACAAATAGTGAGTGAGGGCAAGACTGACAAATGATGAGATCAAAGTGAGGCAATTAATGGTCAAATTATGTAGGATAAGGTAAGCAACTTGGATTTTATTCCATTGGCAGTGAAAGCCACTAAAGGATTTTCAGAAGGGGTATTTTTAGATTTGACTAATATTTAAGACATAATTCTGCCTACTATGGATAATATATTTTATATGAACAAATGTCTGAACAAAAGAAATATTTAGGAAGCAAACATGATAGCTCAAGATATTGATGCTGTGGCTTGATCTAAGTGACTAGAAGAGTTGCTGAATGACATTATATGGATGTATCAGATCTATTTTTGAAGTAGAGTAAACAGAACTTACTGATTGCTTCAAGATTTGAGCTAAACTGGAATAATAGGGCATTAACAACATTTTTCTTTGCCTTATGTGAAATTCCATAATGATAACAGATTTTAGCTGAAACTAGAAAAGTCAACTTTTTCACCAACGTCTACACAAGGTAGCAAAAACTGAAATTAGATTTGCATTCTTCTAGCAATTATATGAAAGAGAACTTATTTTAATGATTTTATTAATCCCTGAGGGTCCTTGACATTTTTTCAAGGGAATATATAAAGAATAAATTATTTTCATTATAATGCTAAGATATTATTTGCTTTTTTTTAACTGTACTGACATTTGCATTGATGGTACAGAAGCAATGGTGGATAAAATTTCCATTGCCTTAGGTCAAATCAAGGTAGTGGCACCAAAGTGTATCAGTAGTTATTGTATTCTTCACCATAAATACAATAAAAAATGTGTGTTTTGCCTAATAATATCATTGATGAAGCAGAAAATTAATAACTATATTAGACTTCTGCCTTGAGTGCATACCTTTCTTCGTAGTCTCTATGATAAAATGGGGAGTGTGCAAAAAATCACTTTTGCTGTATAATGAAGTTTGATGGTTGTCTAGATGAAAAGCATTTGTGTAGTTGTTTGAATTGCTAGCTAAACCAAATGCTTTTATCATAGAACACCACTTTTATTTTAAAGATGTGTAACAGACAAACCATGATTATACAGACTTAGGTATTTGGTGCAAAATGTGCCTTTTACTTCAAAGAAAACAACCAACAGTGTTTGTCGTTGGTGATAAAATTTAAGCTTGCCCCTGGAAAATTTCATCTACCACCATCAGTTTGATATCTTCCAAATGACTGAAGATTTTTGTTGAGATTGTTGGAGAAATTAACAAATGTGGTAGTTTTATATTGTATGATAAAATATACCAAAATCTGGAAGATCTTCCTTACTAAGTGGATGAAAGTTTTCAAAATTATTAATGCAAAATCATAGAAGGATAAAAGATCTTTTCAATATGTAATTTAGAACAGTAGTGTTTAATGTAACAGTACAAAATGTACTGATATGCAGTACATTTCAATAAACCATTAAGAAGCTAACACTTGCTGAGTTTTGATGTAGTATAAAACAAAAGTTACAGGTTTCTCAAAAGTCTATGAAAATATTTCTCCTTTTTCTAACTACGCATAATTGTGGAGCTTATATTCAAACAACATATCAAAACAGATTGAGTTCAGAAGCAGATGAAAAATAGCAAGATTATTATATCTATTTTATTTTTTTTAAAAAATTATTTATTTATTTGAGAGAGAGAGTGAGAGACCTTGCAAGTAAGTGCATGCAAATGGGAGGAGAGACAGAGGACAGAGAGAGAAAATCTTAAGCAGACCCCATGCTGAGTGCAGAGCCGAACCCAGGGCTCAATTCCATGACCCCAAGGTCATGACTTGAGCCAAAACCGAGTCCCACTCTTAACTGACTTAGCCACCTAGATGCCCCTGTTATATCTATTTTATATCTGTTAAGTCATACATTACAGAGATTTACAAAACTGAAAACAATAACCCTTTTCTCATTAAGTTTTTTACTTTGGAAAATGTAGTTATTTTCATAATTGCAATTTATGGTGACATATAATGGGTCTATTATTAGTATTTTAAATTATTAATACACTTAAATTTTTTTCTCAGTTTTAGTTTCTAATACAGTGCATATTAGAGATGGTATACCTGTAGTTACAACCTACATAGCAAAAGCTCTTTGGATCATTCAGTAATTCCCAAGAAAGTAATAGAATACCAAGACCAAAAATTTTGATAATTGCTATATTGATTAGTACACGTTAAACACCTTAATTCATTGGGCTTCTTATAAGAGATATAAATATAAATATATTATGATATAGGACTCCAAAAAACCTTTAGTCAAGTAGGGTGGAGAGATATAACCACAGCAATTCAATGCAGTATGGCAAAAGATGCTTTGAAATCTGGTTGAATCATCCAACAAATAATTTATTGAACAACTGTCTATAAGATATCTTTAAATAAAATAAAATATTAATTTTAGTTATTGTTTTTCTTCCATTTTCAACAAGGATGCCTATATTTTTTATATTAATTATTACTTAAATGTTGTAAGTTTATTTGATTTACTTAGAATGAAAAGCATAATATCTATAATTGAAAATTTTAAAAGTGAAATAAATAAAAATAATTTGATTATGCAATAATTTTGTTTCAGATACATATTTACTCATCTTTACCCTATTGTTATGGTATTATTTCTTTTTTGTTTGTTATGATATGTTTCTTTTTTGTTGTTCTTTTGAGTTTCTATTTAAATTCCAGTTAGTTAACACATAGTTAATACTAGTTTCAGGAGTAGAATTTAGTGACTCATCACTTACATATAAGACCCAGTGCTCCTCACAATACCCATCACCCATTTAACCCATCTCCTTGTCCACCTCCCCTCTAGCAATCATCAGTTTGTTCTCTATAAATAGTCTTGTTTTCTGGTTTGCCTCTTTTTCCCCCCATATTCATCTGTTTCATTTATTAAATTACGTATATGAGTAAAATCATATTTTATTTGTCTTTAACTTATTTTGCTTAGCATAATATACACTAGCTCCATCCATATCATTGCAAAAGGCAAGATTTCATTCTTTTTGATCACTGAAAATATTCCACTGTCATATACCATCTCTTTATCCATTCTTCAGTTAACACACGTTTGTTGATAATGCTGCTATAAACATTGGGGTTAGTGTATCCTTCAAATCACTATTTTTGTATCCTATGGGTAAATACCTAGTAGTACAATTGCTGGGTTGTAGGGTAGTTCTATTTTTAACTTTTTGAGGAAGTTCCATACTGTTTTCCACAGTTGGCTATACCAGTTTGCATTCCCACCAGGAGTGTAAGAGAGTTCCCCTTTCTTTGCATCTCTGTCAGCATATGTTGTTTCCTGTGTTGTTAATTTTAGCCATTCTGACAGGGTGTGAGGTGGTATCTCATTGTAGTTTTGATTTGTATTTCCCTGTTGATGAGTAATGTTGAACAACTTTTCATGTGTCCGTTAGCCATCCATATGTCTTCTTTGGAAAAATGTCTGTTTGTGTCCTCCCCATATTTTAACAGGATGATTTATTTTTTGAGTGTTGAGTTTTATAAGTTTTTTATATATTTTGGATACAAATATTTTATCAGATATGTCATTTGCAAATATATTCACCTATTCCATCAGTTGTCTCTTAGTTTTGTTGATTGTTTCCTTTGCTGTGCAGAAACTTTTTATCTTGATGAAGTCCTAATAGTTCATTTTTGCTTTTGTTTCCCTTGCCTCTGGAGACATATCTAGTAAGAGGTTGCTACAACTGATGTCAAAGAGGTTATTATGTTCTCCTCTAGGATTTTGATAGACTCTTGTCTCACATTTAAGTCATTCATCCATTTTGAATTTATTTTGGGGTATGTTGTAAGAAAGTGGTCCAGTTTCATTTTTCTGCATGTGGCTGTCCAGTTTTCCCACCACCATTTGTTGAAGAGACTTTCTCCATTCGATATTCTTTCCTACATTGTTGAAGATTAGTTGACCACATAGTTGTGGGTCCATTTCTGGATTTTCTGTTCTGTTCCATTGATCTATGTGTCTGGTTTTGTGCCAGTACCATTCTGTGTTGATGTTTACAGTTTTGTAATATAGCTTAAAGTCTGGTATTGTGATGCTTACACCTTTGCTTTTCTTTTTCAGGATTCTTTTGGTTCTTTGGGGACTTTTGTGGTTCCATACAAATTTTAAGATTGTTTGTCCTAACTCTGTGAAATATACTGGTGGTAATACAATAGGAATTGCATTAAATATGTAGATTGTTTTGGATAGTATAGATCTTTTAACAATGTTTATTCTTCTAGTTCCATGAGCATGGAATATTTTTCCATTTCTTTCTATCCTCTTCAGTTTCTTTCATAAGTGTCCTATAGTTTTCAGAATACAGACCTTTTACCTCTTTGGTTAGGTTTATTCCCATTTATTTTATGATTTATGGTCCAATTGTAAATGGAATTAATTCCTTGATTTATCTTTCTGCTGCTTCATTATTGGTGTATAAAAATGCAACAAACTTCTATACATTGATTTTATATCCTGCAACTACTAAATTCATGTATCAGTTCTAGTAATTTTTTGGTGGAGTCTTTTGGATTTTCTCCAAAGTATCATGTCATCTGTAAATAGTGAAAGTTTGACTTCTTTTTTTTTTACTGATTTGGATGCTTTTTACTTCTTTTTGTTGTCTGATTGCTGAGACTAGGTCTTCCAGTACTAAGTTAAATATCAACGATGAGAGTGAATATCCCTGTCTTATTCCTGACCATAGAGGAAAAGCTCTCAGTTCTTCCCCATTGCGAATGATATTAGCTGTGGGTCTTTTGTACATATCCTTTATGATATTGAGTTATGTTCCCTCTATCCCTACCTCGTCAAGAGTTTTTATTAAGAATGAATGCTATGCTTTGTCAAGTGCCTTTTCTGCATCTATTGAGAGCATCATGTTTCCTTTCCTTTCTTTTATAAATGTGGTGTATCATGTGATTGATTTGTGAATATTGAACCACCCTTGCAGCTCAGGAATAAATTCTACTTGATCATGTGAATTATTCTTTAAATGTACTGTTACATTATAAGTACATTAAACTTGCTGGCATTTTGTTGAAAATTTTTAGATCCATGTGCATCAGGGATACTGACTTATAATTCTCTTTTTTAGTGGGGTCTTTGTCTGCTTTTGGAATCAAGGTAATACTGGCCTCATAGAATAAGTTTGGAAGTTTTCCTTCCATTTTTATTTTTTGGAAGAGTTTGAGAAGAATAGATATCAAATCTTCTTTAAATGTTTAATAGAATTCCCCTGGGAAGCCATCTGGCCCTAGACTTTTGTTTGTTGGAAAATTTTTGATTACTGATTCAAGTTCTTTGATAGTTATCAGCCTGTTTAAATTTTCTATTTCCACTTGTTTCAGTTTAGGTAGTTTTTATGTTTCTAGGAATTTGTCCAGATTGCCCATTTTGTTAGCATATAATTGTTTTAATAGTATTCTGTTATAATTGTTTGTATTTCTGTGGTTTTGGTTGTGATTTCTCCTGTCTCATTTGTGATTTTATCTATTTGGGTCCTTTCTTTTTTCTTTTTGATAAGTCTGGCTAGGGGGTATCAATTATGTTAATTATCTCAAAGAACAATCTTCTGGCTTCATTGAACTTTAACTATTTGTTGTTTGTTTCTGTATAATTTATTTCTGCTCTAATCTTTATCATTTCCCTTCTGCTGACTTTTGCCTTCATTTGTTGTTCTTTTTCTGGCTCCGTTAGGTGTAAGATTAGGTTGTATATTTGAGATTTTTCTTGCCTCTTAGGGTAGGCTTGTATTGCTATATACTTCCCTCCCATGACTACTTTTGCTGCCTCTCAAAAGTTTTGGACCATCATGTTTTCATTATTATTTATTTACATGTATTGTTTTTTTCTTCTTTAATTTCCTGGTTGACCCATTCATTCTTTAGTAGGATGTTCTTTAAGCTCCATGTAACTATGGTCTTTCCAATTCTTTTTCTTGTGGTTGATTTCAAGTGGCATAGCATTGTGATATAAAAATATGCACGGTATGATAGCAATCTCTTTGTATTTGTTGAGGCCTGATTTGTGACCTAGGAGGTGATCTATTCTGGAGAATGTTCCATGTGCACTTGAAAAGAATGTGTATTCTGCTGCTTTAGGATGAAATATTCGGGATATATCTTAAGTCCATCTGGGCCAGTGGGTCATTCAAAGCTGTTGTTTCCTTGTTGACTTCCTGCTTAGATTATCTGTCCATTGCTGTAAGTGGGATGTTCAAGTCCCTTCCTATTATTGTATTATTATCAATGAGTTCCTTTATGTTTGTTATTAATCGTTTCATATATTTGGGTTCTCCCAAGTGTTACAGTATTATTTTTAACATTTGAACATCTTCAGGAAAGTTTCATTCATATGAAAAGCAAAACTTTGAATAGGAATGAAGAAACTAATGACTTCTGTTCACTATTTTTAAGAAGGTAATATATTTCTGTGTTATTTTAACACTGTAATGTGAAATAGAAACCAGACATTTGTCTGACTATTTTTTGTTAATTTGGCATACTAAAAATTGTGAACTTTATTGGAACTTTCAACCTAAATAACTTCAGATGCAATTAGTTAGTGCTAGTCTGTTCAGGTATATAGTAAGTATATATACAGGGAGACTATTCATTTGTATTCTATAACGACTTTGAAGTCAGATAATATGGATCAAGTTTTTCTCATAGGCAAATTTCTCAACCTTTCAAAGCTTTAGTAATCCAATGTGTGAAGTGGTGGTTAATAACACATCACCCTAATAGAACTGGTAGGAAACTAATGTGAAATAATACTGCAATGCATTTATCACAATGTCTGGTACATAAAAAGCACTCCACATGTTAACAACTCTGTGTGTGTGTGTGTGTGTGTGTGTGTGTGTCTGTGTATCTGTATGTGTGGTGTATATATACATGTCCTAGTATATACATGCATATATGCAGTATATATATACTAGTATATATGCATTTACATATATGATCATACAACCATTTATAGAACTATATATATCCACATATGACCACATAACCACATAAATATATGTATATATAACAGTACATAACAATGATATATGCATCTGCAAAAATGAAATCTTAGTGACTAGAAATATTCACCTTTCCTCTAAATTCCAATTAATCCATTGGAGAAATTTTTTCCTTCTGATTATTCACTTTTAGCAGAGTCACCTTTAATTTTATCCTTTTTCAAAAGATAGGAAAACAAGACAAACCCGTAATCTCTGCACTGGCAGAATTTACAATCTCATAGAGAAGCCTGAGCATTTTAATCACAGTAATGCAATGGCAGAAATGATAATATGGAACCAACTAGAATGCTCTGAGAGCGCATGGAGAGAGAGGAGCACCTAACGACAGGGGGAATAAGGGATAAAGAATAAATGCTTATTCCAGGGAATAGCATTTATTCTTACTCTCAAAAGATGAGGAGTTGTAATGTGAAGACAGAATGATTTAAGGAGTAGCATTCTAGGCTGAGAAAAGAAAAATGCCGTAACTCAGAAATGTGAATGAGCCAGGTGTGGGCGAGGACCTTGAGTCAGCACACTATAACTAGAACAATGGTTAAGAAACCAGTACCATGGGGATCCCTGGGTGGCGCAGTGGTTTAGCGCCTGCCTTTGGCCTGGGGCACGATCCTGGAGACCAGGGATCAAATCCCACATCGGGCTCCCGGTGCATGGAGCCTGCTTCTGTCTCTGCCTCTCTCTCTCTCTCTCTCTCTCTCTCTCTCTGTGACTATCATAAATTAATTAATTAATTAATTAAAAAAAAAAAAGAAACCAGTACCATGAAATAGTGCAATTTTTAAGAAATTCTTGTACCTAAGCATAATCATATAGATTATGCTTCTGTGGAGAGCGCATGCACACACATATGTGTACATGTATGTATGTTTGTTTAAATTCCACAGTAAATATTGCTGCAGACTCTAGAGGAGGACTTAGTTGAGGGTAAATTTGGGGCAGCTGAGAGCTACAGAAAATGACAGATCACAGACTGTCGCCTCTGTCGTATAATGAATTAGAACTATATCCTGTAGCAGGGAGCCACTGAAAGCTTTTAAGGAGGATGATGGCATTGTCTGAATTTGATTTTAAACATATCACTGTGGTAGTAGAAAGGAAGATGAATTTGAATGAGCTAGACTACTGGCAGAGGGTCCAGTGAAGAGACTATTTCAGTGGACGGACTGGGAGAAAAAGATTAAGATTCACTCTAGAGCAGTGAGAGTGGGGACAGAGGGGAGGGAAAAGTAAAATTGTCAGGAATTGAAGATTGAGTAGATATTAAGTATTTAAAAGCAGAAGAAGTTTAAAAAAGAGCAGAAGTTGTAAGTTAATTCAGATATTCCATTTTTCTGGCAGTGAAATAATGATGCAGCTAACGGTGTTGGGTTCCTGTTTAAGAAGTGTCAAGTAATGAAGTTGGCAGTGTCTGAAACTGGCTTGCAAGAAATAATACATTTTATTTAATAAATTTCCTCTCGCTAACACACTATCAAAAGGGTGACATCTCTGAGGGGAGCTATTATAATGTGATCCAGATATCTCATTTTCTGAAGATCTAGTTTAGAAGGATGGATATATGATATATCCATTGGACTAAAAAAATTAATGTTTGCAGAGACACTTCAACAACTGCTTCATTGCAATCAACTCCTGGCTTGGAAAAGAGATAGTCTCATTTGTCAATTAAAGAAGGATTGATGTGTTTTGCAAGAACCAAAATTGGCCTTCTGTTGTATAAATTAAGGAGACTGACTTGTAAGGGCTACCTTACAAGTCCTCCTAATATAGAATGAAGAGGTGCTAGAAGTCAGGGCCAACTTTTTTTTCTGGAATTCTAAGATGCAGTTTTTACCTCTTTCTGTCTGGATGAATTTTGCTCATGTTTAAGACTGATGTCAGGTGCTATCTTTCTCAGGAAGCCTTACATAATCAGAGTTTGTAGCTTGGATTAAGCACTCCTGATTTGTGCTTCTATAGTACGGAGTGGATGTCACAGCAAATTACTGTGTTCTGTTTGCTTATATAACTGTTGAGGGTAAGGAGTGTCTTCACTAAATAAATATGAGACTTCATATTCCTGCACAAGTAAAATGGAATGGAAATTTTGACCTGAAATGTTTAATAAGGATGTCTGTGCTAAATTTTTAAAAAACCTACTAGAATAAATGTCCACTACAAAAGAAGAACATTTTAATAGATCTCTACTTAAATAAAAGCATCTACAAAAGGCTTTTCTTAAGTCACTAAATGGTAGGCTGTTTATTTGGTAGTATTCGCCTAGATATTTCTATCACACTTCAGACTGACAACTATTTTACTTTAGAATTCTAGACCTCCTAACATATAATTTCCCATCTACAGCACCCTGATCTCCACTTTTTGAACTATTTCTTCTATTTTCATGAATATAGATCAATTTAAGTAGAAACATTTTGGCCACTTAAAAAAAAAACCCACCTCGTCAATGACAAATAATAGATCCCTGAAATCAGATATTAGACTTTACTGACGCTGTGGACACTCCCTCTCTCACCTGTTCTCTCATCTGTAAATTTATAAAGGCTAATCTCTCTTTTCTAGACCAGCCCCTCTTCCTCACTCACTTTTGCAAGCTTCTATTTCTCTGCAAATTTCATAAATATCAGTGTGCTTCAAATTTTATTCTAGTTCCTCTTCTTTCACTCTGAATGTTTTTACAGGGTAGTTTCAGCAATTTCCAAGACCTCACCTATTTCCTATGCTGATGATTCACAGATTTATGTCCATGGTTTATTCAGCTTCCAAGTTGTTCAGGTCTTCTTATATTAGACACAAGAACCACAAGCTTAAGATATCAAAAACTAAGTTTATCTTTACCTATTCTTTCTCATCTGTTCACTGTGTCAGTGAGTGGTATCAAACATCCATATACCTAAGACACATTTCATTACCTTTCTCATCCCCACGCTCAACCAATTGCTAAGGCTTATCAACTCCATCTCCTAAGTAAATAAGCATCCACTTGTTTACATCTCTCCATCCGCAGCATCTAGACACCATTAATCTCATCCTTAGATCATTGTTTATAATTGCCTCTTTCTTCCTATGATTACTCTTCTTTTCCTTCTCACATTTCTTCTTCTCACTAAAACCATGCTGATAATTCTAAAAGGTGAATCTAACAACCTGCTTTCAACCTCCAATTGTCTCCCCACTGCCTTACAATAAAGTCCAGACTCCTTAGGGATATTTAAAGATTCTTTCTAATATAATACCTGATTTCTTCCATTTCAAATTCTACAACTTCCTACTTAATCCTTCATAATCCAATCATACTGAAACTTTAAAGGCATCTGAAAGCATCATGTTTCATCTTCTTTCCAGACCTTTAAACCCATTGGTTAAATTGACATATCTCATCTGAGATGATAAGAAGACGTGTGCTTCTAGTGACATGTAGAAAACAATTTATTGGATTTCTAGTCCAGTCTATTTGAAAAGAAAATCTCAATATGAAATCAACACTTATTCTGTTTAAATAATTTACCTCTCATCTTGTCCCATGCAACTACTCATTCTTTATATCTCAAATTAGGTGTTACTTTATCCTATAATCTATTTGCAGCAAATGAGATATTTTCATGATAGACTCCTGTAGCACCTTTTAATTTATATTTTATTCTTATATTCTTTTAAAAATGCAGGTTCCCTGGACACCCTGAAATCTCAATAAAGAAACGAATGATAATGATCCTCTTTATTGTTGTATCCTCACTACTCATAGTGTCTGGCATGTGTAGAAGCTTAAGGCATTGTTGTTGTTGTTGTTGTTGTTGTTGTTGTTGTTGTTGAAGGCTTGAGAGAGAAGTTAGAGGGAAAACTTTTTTCTATCTTCTTTGGGTTTCTGATGGTATGAATCAAAGTAGCCACTGGTAGCATATACTAAATCAACACACCAACTTTATATTATAATTAGGGAAATTCCTTCAAATCTGGCAATGGTGGTCTCAGAATTATTTTGGGTATTTTGTTTTACCTTTTTCTGTGATTCATGGATAGTTTTAAGGGAAGCTGGAAGAAGATATACCTCAGGGAGAGATTGCTAAGTGTTATTTTAGTCCAGAAGCCTTCAACCCATTGATGTGTGAGCTAGTATTTGGGCATAATTTATTCCTCTCATACTTTAAGTGGAAATGTATTGTCATGTTTGAGCTAACATATTGGAGCCCCTCTGGTTACTTGAAAAGTGCTGGAGAAGACTCCTGACAACTGCATAGAAAATTTACATGTTTGTCATTGTGGGAACAGGATTAGTATTCTTGAAATTCAGGGTCACAGGTTGGAAAAAAATCATAGCAAGAATTAGGGCGAGATAAAATGGAATGAATGAAGATTGTAGCTTGCAAATATTTGATGCCCTACAAGTTAATTGTATCACTAATCTTCTTTCAGTTGATAAAACTGTTTTGGGTAAGATTTTAAAAATACACAAGATTATCTATTTAATGTTCATTAAAAGAAAAGATGTATAGACAGATCATTTAACAAGACTTAATTTGGGGGAAGGGATCAGATATAGTCTCAGTGAGCCCAAGACATGTTAAAATCTAGGTCTTCTATAATTTTTTGTCATCATACAAAAAAAATCTTCTGATACCTTTAAGAATATAATGAAAAGAAAAAAAAAAGAATATAATGAAAAGCATTTCAGCTGGTTCTAGGACCTAAGAATTTTTCTCATTGAAAACATAGAGATGTCAATGGTCAGATTTTGTAACTAGTCCCATGTTCTAAATAGTTCCAGATATATAAATCAAGTCTGGGTATCCTGAGGTTTTCATTTGGAAAGTAGACAAAAGAAAAGAAATGTTGTATATCTGTCTTAATCATTCTTTGAGCCAAATTTTTCTTATTTGTTTGTTTTTTAAATGATAAAATGATGATTTTGGAAAGATATAAAGAAGAGAAAAAAAGAACTTTGACCTTCTAATACGAGATGTACTGGAAGTAGGAAAAAGGCATTCTAAATAATGACACGAGAATCTTCTAATGTGCTTCTTTCTACCAAGCCCTCTAGAATACTTTATAATCATCTGATTCTTTTTCTTTTTTTTTAAGATTTTATTTATTTATTAATGAAAGACAGAGAGAAAGAGAGAGAGAGAGAGACAGAGACAGAGACACAGGCAGAGGGAGAAGCAGGCTCCACTCAGGGAGCCTGACATGGGACTCGATCCCTGGTCTCCAGGATCATGCCCCTGGGCGGAAAGCCACCCAGACTGCCCTGATTATTTTTCAAATTAAAGAAATCACATTTATGGCAAACTGATATATAGGACAAGAGCTTTTTATTGAGTTTGAACCATGCACTATTCTGAGTCTTAGAAGTGCAGAAGTGAACTAAATAAGTATAGTCCATATTTTCATGGAGCTTATAGTATAGTAGACAAATAATTATACAAAAAGAAATATATAATTATTTAAATTGTGGTAACTTCTAGGAATTAAAATGCTGAACACTATGAATGTAGATAACTAGAGAATTATTTAATCTGCGAAGGTCCAGTTAGGATCTGAAGGATAACTAGGCATGACACAGTGGCATTCCAGAGGGGAAAGGCTTTGAATTTGTAGGGACCAACCATCATCCATTCAAGAAACTAAATGACAGCCATTGTGGCTGGGGTACAGAGAGAGATGGGAAGAAGGATATGAGACGAAGAGGCAAAGGTTGGCTGGAGCCAGATCATGCAGAGCTTTATGGCCATGTTATGAATTCAAGTCTTTATCCTATTAATAATTGGAAGCCTTGAAGTACTAAAGTAGCACAGCAAGTATACTATAGACACACAGGGTAGAGTGTGTAATATTATTTCCAAAAATATTAAGCAATAATTTTTTAAAAACCTCCATTCTTGAATTGTATTGTTTACTTCTCAAATATTTTAATCCAGGCTAACCCTAGAGAAACTACACAAACATGTGGGAAAAATCCTTCATGTAAACATTTATTGAACAAATATGTTAACAAATATAGATTTAGGACTTTCTAATGATTCCAGGTCCATAAAAAGCACAGGCACTTAGGATCAAAGGGTAAGCAAAACAGACAAAAGCTACTGCTTTCCTGGAGCTCACAGTCTAAAAGGAAAGAAGGGAAAAGTTTTCATGAACTCATGAACTCATAGTAGCAAATGTGTCTGACAAAGCTAACTGACAAGCTGGACAGTCCTATCTGGAGAGAATGGGTAACCTGGATATAGTATCTGTACTTACTTAATGGCACTTTTTTTTTTGTTTCAAAATGATTCAGTTTAACCACAGTGCCCTTTGATTCAGGCATTTGTCAACAATTTGTTGAGGGTTATCAATTTTTAGGCCATGTTGTCTTAGCATGTTGATCAGAAAAATATTGCAACACATCACCTTCATCTTAAAACTCAATGCCAGTATCCTCAGGTATTACTCCAACCTAAGCAGTTCTGTTGTACTTCAGTGCAGGTACTCGAGGTTAAAAAAGAAATATCACTTCATGCTTTTCCCCAACACAATCTGAATTTTGAGCCAATTTTATTTATGCTAAAGCCAAAAAGACAATCTTTGAGAGTATAATGCTTGCTTATGTTGAAACAGTGACAAAACTTTAAGGATATATACATGAAAGATAATTTTTTAAAAAAAGGAAAAGATAAACATGGATACTCAAGCCTTCATGACTACCATAGAGTAACTTTACATGTGGGAGTAAAAGGCGTTTTTATTTTGAACATTAATAATTTGGGAGATTCAATCTTATCACAATTGCATAATTGTATGCTTGTGGCTATAGATCACACTGGCTGACTGTTATATTTCATAATACTAGTAGTATTCTACTAATAGAAATAGCATTTATAGTTTATCAAGTGCTTGCTATAGAAACTTTGAATTTTGTTTTTAGTCCTTGTAACAACCTTTTTTTTAAAAAAGATATATTTATTTATTCATGATAGACACACATAGAGAGAGAGAGAGAGAGAGAGAGAGAGGCAGAGGCAGAGACACACAGGCAGAGGGAGGCGTAAGCCCCATGCCAGGAGCTCGATGCGGGACTCGATCCCAGGACTCCAGATCGCACCCTGGGCCAAAGGCAGGCGCCAAACCACTGAGCCACCCAGGGATCCGCTCCTTGTAACAACCTTAATGAGGTAGACATCACAATACCTTTATTTAGTTGAAGTAATCCCAGAAATACAGAGATGGGGCTGGAATTCAATAATTTAAAACAATTGTGCTTTTTGTACTTTCAAAAAGAGACTAAGTGAATATGGTATCATTAAAATGGTAGCAGACATTTCTTGCAATGGTTTTCACTTTATGTAAGGCCATGTTCTACATGTGCTCTTTAGCATTCCCTGGTAGCCTGTCCGATAGGTTGCAAAACTGACCCAAATTCTTCATCTCCCCCTATATCTATATACCCTTTTCCATATTTTTTTGTCGTGCCCTATCACTATGGGCAATGTAATATATCTGCTCCTTGGCACCCAATCAAAAGTCTGACATAAGTTGAGACTTACATCAGGCTTGCTCTTTGGACTGCTTTCTCTTGTCCTATTCTCACCATGAGAACAGCTCCAGCCAGTCTGCTGGAGGATGAAAGACACCTGGAGCAGGCTGAGTCACCACAGTTGCTCCAGCTGAAAACTAGCCAACCCCCAGATATGTAAATGAATCCAGTCAGGATACAGCAAAGCTGCCTGGTTGACCACCAACAGACCAATGATATGTGAGCAATAAGTACAACGATGTGTGTCACTGAGGTTTTGGGGTCACTTTTAATGCAGCATTATTGTGGCAACCAATAGCTAAACATATGAAGTCATCATATATATATAATGAGGGTGATATCCTTAAAAATCAACATCATCATTTTTGGCTTCAGCCCTTCATGCACATGATGGCCTTAGAGAGGTGTCTCTCAGAATCATGGCTTATATCCCCTGCACAAAGTTCTCTGAAATGCAGACTTGGATATTGAGCTTCCAAAAGTCTGCATTTGGGTGTCTAAGTGGACAGTTCTAACATATTTAAGTTAGAACACTTCCCTCCTTCTGCCCCTGGGTCCATGCAAAACCACTTTCCTCTGTTTTATACATTTCAGTAAGTGGCACTATCATTGATCTTTTTACTCAGGACAGTACTAGTCACTTTTGACTCAATCTGTATTCAAAAGATTAGTAAATTCTTTCAGATTATACACCAAATCAGCACTCCTCTATGCTATCTTCTATCACTTAAATGACTGCCATAGCATCTGAACTGCTATCCCAACCTCTACACTAGCCTTGATATAAATAAATAATCCTCACCACAAATCCGTTTTTTTAAACTATAAATTCTATCCCATTACTTTACTGCTCAAAGCCCTTCATACTCAAAATTTAAATGTCCTTAGTGTGGGTTATGAGACATTGCATATTCTTTTCCCCCAACCTCCATCTGTTTTCTTATCCCTAATTCCACATCATTTAACTCCCCTGCTTGCTTATTAGGTGCTAGGATGCTGGCACTCTTGCTTTATGTCAAGGGTATACATATCAAGTTTATTCCCACTTAAGGGCATTTGCATTTGCAGTTTCCTCTTCTGAGAATGAACTTTGCTCAGATATTTGCCTGACTCATTCACCTACTTCGATCAAATCTCTGCTCTAAATGCCTCTACTACAGAGACGCATCCTCTGCTGACTTTAAATAACAACCCCAAACACATCACACATATATGTGTATATGTATATACATATACATGTTTTCTTTTTTAGTCTTCATACTCCATATCTCACTAGAATGTAAGCATAATGAAGTCAGCGATTTTGTATTGTTCATGACTGTAACTCCCAGCCCTAAAGTAGGGCACCTTTCAATACGGTTAATAAATAATAGCTGAATGAATGAATGAATGAATGAATGAATGTGTAAATATTATAGAAATAGCCCCAGTAGCTGCTACTCCCCTCTCCATAACAGATGCTAATATTCACAAAGGATCTGTGTTTTGGTTAATTGTAATGAGCTAGTCTAGCTCTTTTCTACCACAACAGCTAGAACCAATCCAAGGAACAAATCACAAATAAAAATAAGATAAACAATTAACTCTGGTGGCATCCAGGTTAACTGTATCTTCATGTTAGGCGCATTGAAGATTAGAGTATGCTGTTACAGGGCATGAACCCACATATAATAGGAGTTGCAGATTCAAAGCTGTGGTTCTGCGATGTTTGAGGTTTCCATGGGAACAATATGATTTCGTGTTCTGTTTAGAAGCTTAAAATATGTGGTGGCAAGAAAGCGCTTCTTAACATACCACATGAGGGTGATTCAAAAGATGAAAGCCTATAAAAATTAATGGTCAGAGAAGAATGTGGACCAGTAAATCAACAACCACATTATTAAAAACAGAGGAAATATAATTGGCTGCATATGGTGACACTATAACAAGGCAAGAGTCATTGTACAGTTTAAGTCATTTAAATATTTATATAGAAACCTTGATGACTCAATGGAGGGAGCAACTGATATGTCAACAGCCTTAGAGAAATGAAATCTTTCCTTTATAATACTTTCCATGACATCCAATTAGCTATTAAGAAAATGGCTTAACAGTGAGAACAGGTAGCTAAAATAAAATCGTCCTAATGAATTAGCACCATCACATTTGCTTAAAAGTAGAGCAGGCTTTGGATATAATAGACTCTAGCCTAGAGAGATCTAGAGGCCAGGTAACAATTCAGATGCGCATTTGAATTTCACTTAATTGCCTCATCTTCTCAGGATTTCAAAACAGAAAGAAAGCAAAGCTTAATATCTTTACAGGTCATTATGTAATATGAAGAAGAAAATGTTAATGTATACACCTACAAAAGATCTTTGTAGAAATTTTATGTTTTCTGTATACTACCACAATTTTGAAGATTTCTGGTAAGGCTCAGAAAAGATTCAGAGAACCATAAAAATGCTCTTATAATTCTGCTTGGTCAAATGTTTACTGGCCTACAAAAGTGTTATGACCTTTTCTGAAACTTACCAACATTTCAGAAACAAAATATCACTGATAGAAAAAGTTGAAAAGATCTTTCAAAAATGTTTCTTGATGTTTGACTTATTCAAAAGTAGATTTTTCTATTTTGGGGGATAAGTAGTGGTATATCTAGACAATGGAATATTATTCAGCACAAAAAGAGAAATGAGCTACCAGGGTGTTAGAAGACTTGGCATAACCTTAAACACATATTACTAAGTGAAAAAAAAAGCGCCAATATGAAAAGTCTACATACCATAGGATTCCAACTCTATGACATCCTGGAAAAGGCATAACCATGGGCAGTAAAAAGAGCAGTGGTTGTCAGGAGCTTTGGGGAGGGATGAATAAATGGAGAACAGAGGACTTTTAGGACAATGAAAATACTCTGTGTGATACTTTAATGATGGATATATGCCATTATACATTTGTCCAAACACATAGAATATACAACACCAAGAGTGAACCCTAACGTAAACTGCAGACTTTGGGTGACAATGATGTGTTAATATAGGTTTATGAATTGTGACAAAAGTACCTCTCACAGGGGATGTTGATAATGGAGGAGGCTCTGCATTGGTGGGGACAGAGAGTATGTGTGAAATCTCTGTATATTTCCCTCTGTTTTGCTGTAAACCTAAAACTTCTCTTTAAAAAGTCTAAATTTAAAAAAGAAGAATATATGTATTCATCTTGTGCAGCACTATTTCCCCAGTGCCTAATAGAAGGCTTGACAAATTGTGTTTAATAAATTCCTATTAAATGAATTAATGATTAATTCATTAGGTGGACTTGGTTTTAAATCCAAACTCAACCACTTTCTTGATGGGTAAATATGAACAAATTATTCCTGTAAACCTCAAATTCCTCATTGAAAATCATGATGTAATAATATCTCATTCACTGAACTTTTGTGAAGAGCAAGTCATGTAGTATGTATGGATGTGCTTTGTTACCTATAGTGACTCAGAAATATCAAAAACCATAATTATCATGTGTGCTCTGAGGATCAAAGCATGTTAGATTTCCCCAACATCAAACCCAATTATGATATGTCTGCCCTCCACCATATAAACTCTCAAGACACTTTCAGCCTTCATCTCCCAACACAGCCAGACTGGCAGAGAAAGTTTATTCCCAACCAGCAAAACGTGTTCTGAAATCTAGAAAAGCTCAGCATAAACTGCAAGATGACAAACTAGTCTTTCTAAATGTGTGTGAACATACTAGAGAATAATAAGTGTGTGCATCCTATACTTGCACATTGTTCAGCCCATCATTAAATGAATGATACCATCCAACTTTGGGAACTTTCTCTAACTCTAGAGTTATCTTATAGACTATAGCTCCCTAATTTATGCCTCAAGATCTGCCATACATTTCTCTTGTCTCCTCTGCTCTGCAAATATGGATGCCACACTCTATCCACAGGAAGTTCTAGCTGATACAGAAGAGTATATAGTATGGACCATTTTGGGTTCTTTGCTTTAAATCATATAAATATCTGGTACATTGGAAAAGCTATGGCCTTAAAAGTTAAACATGGGTGCCCACTTCCATATTTATGGTATTTAAAGCAGGTAAAGCAAGTTTCAAGTCAGTCTAGCTTTCAGCTAAACATTGTGCCTTGCTCAGATGCCCAGAATGAGACATATATTTGAGATGGGAGGAGACAGTGGGGGAGGTGATATCGGAGCTCCAAAAAAGAAATATGTTAAAGGTGGCACAGTATTGCATTTTGACTGCTCTGAAGGTATGATATCTATAAAACTATGAGGTACGTCCCTAGAGAGTCTGTGTAATAATACGTGAGTCCCATTTTAAAAGGTAGCATCAGACTTCCCTTCACCCAGCTTGCCTGTCCCCCACCCCTTTCCCTCTTGCATCCATCAGTTTGTTTGCTGTGTTTATAGTTCTGATTCTTCTTTTGTTTGTTTACTCATTTGCTTTCTTTTTTAAAAATTCTGCATATGAGTGAAGTCACATATGAGTGAAGTATTTGAGATAAGGCTTCCAGTTAGGAAAGAATAAGTCACGGTGATAAAAGCCATAGCATAGGGAATATAGGCCTTTATATTGTAATAGTGTTCTGTGGTGACAAATGGTAGCTACATTTGTGGTGAGCATCGCAAACATATAGAGATGTTGAATCATTATGTTGTATGCCTGAAACTAACATTAATGTTTTACATAACTATATTAAAATAAAAAAAATTAAATAAAAGATAGCATTAGAAACCAGCCTGAATGGTAATCCATAGGCCCAAATCATAACGATTGTATTAAAAAGTGATTGTAGTAGTTGAAAACTCTGTAAATTAATTTTTAAAGAACATGATTTTTAAATGATACAAAAAAAGATCTTATAAACATATTTTAGCTTATGAAGTGACTGCTAAAACAACTTACTTTAAAAATTGATAGCCAAAGGGAAAAAGATAAGTTTTTACCTTCCATTCATGTAGAAATTCTGGGGTAACCTAATAGACCCACTTAACCAGAAAAATCTCATCTTTCTAAAAACAAAACAAAACAAAAAACAAACAAAAAAGGGAAAGAAAAAGAAAAAGCCAATCTAAAAACATAGAAGGAATGGTAGAGCTAAAAGACCATCATTCTGTAACCCCTAAAAAGATAGACATATGCAAGATTTATCAACTGGTCTAAAAAAAAAATCAGAGATTGGATGAAGAATATCCAGAGATTTGTTCCACTATAGCTACCCCATGGATTACTGTCTAGATTCTAGACTTAAAGGGAAAACGATAACTGAAATGGAGAGATCAGATTGTTGTCATTGTCATCCTGAAGTCAATCTTATTATCACTAATGATGACAAATAAGAGTTAAAGTATCTCTGGATTAAACATAATACCCAAAATTGCAACATCCTTAGGATATATTCTGGCTGAGATTGTTGAGCTTGAATCCATCAAGATTTAGACCTAAATTTATATTTCCCAGTTCATAGGAAATGTAGGAGTAGAAGATTAAGCTAAAGATGAGCACAAGGAAGCAATTAAACTTGTGCTGTACAGTAGCCTCTAGCCACATATGGTGGCTATTTAAATTCTAATTTAAATTAAATTTTAAAAATAAATTACAAATTCAGTTGCTCAGTCACTCTAGCTATATTTCAAGCGTTCAAGAACCATAAGTGCTTTGTATACCTTATGGGTTAGCATAGATACGGAAAATTTCCATCATGACAAAATATTTTTGGACAGTTCTGAAAAAGATAATCAGAAGCTAATACTTTCCATGGCTGTATCTATTCAATAAATCAGTGTCATGAGAAAAAAAGAAACACTGTATGAGATTATAAAACCGTAGGGCCATATAATAAGCAGATTGCATCTGGTTTGAAAAGCTTAAAAAATTTTAGGGACATCCAGGGAAGTTTGAATATGGACTTAATATTATTAGATAGAGTGAAAATGTATTAATGTAATAGGGTAAATAAAGTGCAACCAGTGGTCAGCTCAGGTTGGTGGGAGTATAGTGCTTTATTTTCTCTCTATATATATATAAATTTTATATATATATAAAAAATATATTTTTTCTATATATATATATTTTATAAATGTATTTATATTTATATTAACATATATAATATAAAATATATGTATAGGACTTTTGAAATAATAAAAGAGCTATTTCAATGTTCTTAAAGGTGATGTTGCTAACATGCCAAGAAGAAATTTCAGCTGCTACTCTTGAACTTGGTTTATCTTTGCTTGCATCACTTACAGTAAAGGAGAAGAACCATCAGAGAAAGATCCAGGCAACCTGAAAAAAAGTCCAGGCCAAGCAGGGATGCAAAAACCTTGGAACTTAGTTATATAAAGGAAAAGAGTTTAAAGTAAATATTGAAAGAGAATACCTTACGAACAGTAACAAAAACAAAGACTGAAAATAAATACAGGTGTACCCTGTATTTATTGCACTTCACAGATTTTGTGTTTTTTTGCAAATTGAAAGCTTGTGGTAACTCTAAGTTGAACAAGTCTATTGACACCATTTTCCCCCACAGCATTTGCTCACTTCATGTCTCTGTCTCACATTTTAGTAATTCTTGCAATATTTCAAAATTTTTCATTATTATTTGTTATGGTGATCTGAGATCAGTGATCTTTGATGTTACTATTGTAATTGTTCTGGGGTACCACAAGCCATACCTATATAAGATAACGAACTTAATTGATAAATGTGTGTGTTCTGACTGTTCCATTAATTGGACATTCCACTGTCTCTCCCTCTCCTTGGCCTCCTTATTTCCTGAGAAGCAACAATATTGAAATTAGGGGAATTAACATCCCTACAATAGCCTCTAAGTGTTCAAGTGAAAGGAAGAATTGGATGTCTTTCATTTTAAATCAAAAGCTTGAAATGACTAATTCTAGTAAGGAAGGTACATCAAAAGCCAAGATAGGCTACAATTTAGGCCTTTTGTGCCAAACAGTTTGCCAATTTGTGAATGCAAGGGAAAGGTTACTTTTCCCTTAAAGGAAATTAAAAGTGTTACTCCAGTCAACACATGAATAATAAAAAGTGAAGCAGCCATATTGCTCATATGGGGATAGTTTGAGTGGTCTAGATAAAAGATTAAACCAGCTACAAAACTCCCCAAAGCTAAAGTCTAATCCAGAGCAAGGCTCCAACTCTTTTCAATTCTATGAAGTGTGAGAAAGGTGAGGAAGCTGCAGAAGAAAAGTTTGAAGCTAGCAGAGGCTGGTTCATGAGGTTTAAGGAAAGACATCATCTCTATGAACATCAAAGTGCAAGGTGAAGCATCAAGTGCTGATGTAGAAGCTACAGTGACAGAATATTTAGCTAAGATAATGAAAGTGGCTACATTACAGAACAGATTTTTCCATGGAGATGAAACAAACTTCTGTTAGAAGAAAATGCCATCCAGAATTCTCCTAGCTAGAAAGGAGGAGCCAATGCTTGGCTTCAAAGCTTCAAAGAACAGGCTGACTCTCTTGTTAGGGGCTAATGCAACTGATAACTTTAAGTCAAAGCCTCTGCTCATTTACTATTCTGAAAATCCTAAGACTCTTAAGAATTATGCTGAATCTACTCTACCTGTGCTTTATAAATGGAACAACAAAACCTGCATGACAGCATCTATATTTACTGAATATTTTAAGCCTACTGTTGAAACCTACTGCTCAGGAAAAATATTTTCAAAATATGACTGCTCATTGACAATATACCTGGTCACCCAAGAGCTCCGATGGAGATGTACAATAAGATTAATGTTGTTTTCATGCCTGCTAACACAATATCCATTCTGCGGTCCATGGATCAAGGAGTAATTCCAACTTTTTTAAAAAAGATTTTATTTATTTATTCATGAGAGACAGAGAGAGAGAGAGAGGCAGAGACATAGGCATAGGCTCCTTGCGAGGAGCTCAATGTGGAACTTGATCTATGGACCCCAGGATCACACCCTGAACTAAAGGCAGGCTCAACCACTGAGCCACCCAGGCATCCCAATTCCAACTTTCAAATCTTATTATTTAATAAATATATTTTGTAAGATATAGCTGCCATATATACTAATTCCTCTGATGGATCTAGGCAAAGAAAATTGAAATTTTTCTGGAAGAGATTCACCATTCTAGATAACATTATAGTGGTTCGTGGAAAGAGTCAATATATCAACATAAACAGGAGTGTGGAAGAAGCTGATTACAGCCCTCGTGGAAGACTTTGAGAGGTTCAAGACTCCAGTGGTGGAAGTCACTGCAGATGTGGTGGAAATAGCAAGAAAACTAGAATTAGAAGCAGAGTCTAAAGATGTGACTGAATTGCTGTGATCTCATGATGAAACTTGAACAGATGAGGAGTTTTTCTTAAGGATGAGCAAAGAAATTAGTTTCTTGAGATGGAAAGTACTTCTGGTGAAGATGCTATGAAGATTGTTGAAATCACAATAACAGATTTGGAATATTACATAAGTTTAACTGATAAAGCAGTGGCAGGCTTGAGGAGGATTGAATCCAACTTTCAAAGAAGTTCTACTGTGGTTAAAATGCTATCACACAGCATCACATGCTACAGAGAAATGGTTTGTGAAAGGAAGAGCCAATTGATGCGGCAAACTTCATTGTTGTCTTATTTTAAGAAATTGCCACAGACGCCTCGACCTTCAGTAACCCTGATTAGTCAGCAGCCATCAATATTAAAGTAAGACTTTTCATTAACAAAAAGATTATGATTCACTGAAAGCTTAGATGATGGTCATTTTTAGCAATGAAGTGTTGTATGTAATTAGGTATGTACATTGCTTTTGCAAACTTAATAGATTACAGTGTAATCTAAACATACATTTTATATGCACTAGAAAACAAAAAAATCATTTGACTTGCTTCATTGCAATACTTGCTCTATTGCAGTGGTCTGGAACTGAACCTGTAGTATCTCTGAGATGTGCCTACATAGCTTTCTAACGTCTTAGTTTAATATCTTTTGGCAGTTTGGAAAAACATATCAGACATTTTACCTTCAAATATTAATTCCTTGTGATTTTCTCTCTCCTCCTTTTGTACCTTCAAGTCTATCTATGTCAGATCTTTTTATGTATTCCACATGTCTCTTAAGCTCTTTTCTGTATCTCCCATCAGTTACTAATTCTCTTTATCTGTGTCTATCTCCCATTAAACTTACCCACTGATTGCTAATTTCAATTACTGGGTTTTCTTAATTCTAGAATTTCCACTTATTTTGTTTATAGAATCTAATTCTTTGCCAGAATTTTCCATCTTGTCATTAATTCTTCGAATGATAGTTTAGAAAAAACACAACTCTACATTAGAGTTTCTAATTCTACATTTCTACATTAGAATACTTCATTCACCACACATCCTGTGAGTTGCTCTTACTATCTGTTTTGTACCTTATATTTTTGTCACGTTGAATCTTCTTTCTTGCTTATATCCTTTTCTAGGATTATAATGGATTATTATAATTGAAAACTGAACTTGGCTGAACTTACAGTCTTCACTGTAGCAAAATTGTTGATGATTCATTATACATAAAGGACACTCTAACCAGAAGAGTCTAGAATTCACATGGCTTTAGAGAAGACCACATTATGTACTTAACAGACTTCATATCATCTCCCAGGATATACTTCTTTCCTGTTTCTTTGCTGAGGTTCTTTTGGGTATAGCCTTCCACCATTGTCTTTCAGCAAATTTCTTCAGCTTAAAACAGTCTCTCTTCTGTAAAGACTTCAAGAAAGTAGGCTATTATTTTGGCTAAGTGACTATTCATTCCAGCTTCTGCCAATAATAGCGTCTGATTTTCCTTTGGGTAACCATTTTCTGCATGTGGTTCTAGTGGACCCCAGTTTCTCCTTCTAGTGCCAGAAGTTGTCACAAGAACTGCATGTAGCCAATCAGAGTTCTTCTTATTCCCCCTCCCATGTTGACTGATAAGAGACTACAAGACTGGCATGCAACTCAAGGCAATCAATATAAAGGCTAGGACTTTTTCTGGAATTATGACCAGGAAATCTCCATCTCTGCTGGGCTTATAAAATAGGTAGGATATAAACCTAAAGCTATCTCTAGAAAGAGGAAGCTTAAATGAGGTTGAAGCTGGTATAGAGGAAAGAATAACCGAGAGTTGGAAGACTCCAACTGTGGATGACATCATTCAGAGTTCTTGGATTCAGTCTTGCCTGAAGTTGCATATATGAATTTTTCACTCCATCAATATTTAAGCCAATTTAATCTAAGTTTCTCAAATGCCACTTGACTTTGTATTCCCTCTCTCATGTTCCTATGGAACAACGTATTTAAATGACATACTCTATATCTCTTTCCCCAAATAGACTATGCATTCCTGTTAAGTAGATGTAGTATAATATTTATCTGTATTCCATAAGTGCTTAATTGTGTTTCTGTCTCATAAAACATGCTCAATAAGTGTGGGGAAAAATCAATATAGAGGAATGAGATGAGGAAAGAGAGAATAGGATGGTCAGAGCCAAAATTTTAGAAGGGTAGTCATTTGTTCCCTTTCATTCTCTTTTCCTATCATAGAAAGAAAACAAGGAAATCAAGAATTTCCCTTTGAATTTTCCACAGTGCTCTCACACAAAGGCTGATAATATTCCATAAATTTTATTGACAGTGATGATATTATATGTTCCATCTTATTGTCAGAACATATGCTGGATGATGCATCCTCAATTTTTTTTTGATTCAAAAAATATGACCATTGTACTTACTCATAAGCAAGAGAATTATATTCACCAAGTAATAAATCTTGGCTGTCAGTAAAACCCACAAGCCAATGCATTTCAGGATGTGATGAAATCCCTCCTGTATTGACCCCAAAGTGCAGGATTCCTGTGAGCAGTGACAGGCGAGCTGAAATCACTTGAGCTTGTAGAATAGTCAGAAGGAATACTTAAAAGCTTGCTACCGAGGCTGAAATAAAATGTTGCTAATGGAGAAAAAAATGCTTGCTTTTTATACAGTTACTGAAGGAGGCTAAATTAAAGTGTCAGATGCAACAGCAGAAGTATCTTCTCTTTGGTTAAAAAATAATAATGCATAACCAGCATTCTAGTTATTAGCTCAGATACTCTCTTTTTTATCGATCTTTGTATTGATCTGCTAGAACAGACGATAAAGGCAGTCCAATCTTACTTTAAATGTATCTTCTGTTCTCCTCAAGACAGGAGTTTCTATGGAGAGCAATAGCTGTTCTTATATGATAAGCTTTATTATTGTGTTAGTATTTTCATTAATAAACAACAGCCACTAACATAGAGGTCATGGTGAATATTAAAGCTCATAATTGACAAAATATATAAACTTTACAGGTTAGAGAAGTTAAATTTGAGGAATCAGCTTATAGGTTTTTCATTTGCTTCCTGGTCAATCGCTAGTTAGAAATATAGAAAATAGAAATTGTAACATAGTTAGTGCTAAGATGATTGGACCCTAGAGCCAGACTGCCTATGTTTAAAACCCAGCTCTACTATTGTAGGACCCTGGGCATGTTATGATATTACTGTGAGTAGTCTCAATTTTCTTGGCTTTATGCTAAGAATGAAAATCATAGCACCTGATTAGTAGGGTGGTGGTAAAGATTAAATAAGTGGATGCTTGTAAAGGTCCTCATATTGCCTGATGCAGAACAAGTGCTAAATAGATACGAGTTGTTGTCCCATGGTCTCTGATATATTTATATATCTGAATATAAGTATACACATACCCACAAACATATGCATATTATATATACATAGTATATACATGCATATGTATATATACATAGTATACATATACATATGAAGCATATATATACATATACATCTCATATATCATATATATGATAACCTTTAGTATTTTGGAAAGATAACTTAGAAACCTCTTATGACTCCCCTCAGAGGAGCAAGACCCAGAGGCAGACTATAAAACTACCTAAAGGGAGGGCAAGTCTAACTTGTTCAGCCTAATGAAACATTTATTATTCAAGCCTCCCTAAAAAATTTGCCTGAAAGCACACGAATGTGATGATTTTCCTATGGTCTTCACTGGCAGGCACAAGTTGATTGTTGAACAGTGCAGTCTCTAGAACCAGTGTCTGGGTCCAGTATCAGGCTCCACAGCTTACAAAATGTACAGCCTGAATAATTTGCTTATCTGCCCGTGCTTCTGTTTTCTTATCAGTAAAATGAAGATAATTAAGAATTTCTACCTCGTGGGATTATTTCAAGAATTTTAATGAGTTAACTCAAAGAACCTAGATGAGTTGATGAATAATAATAATCAAATTAAGTCATTATTTTCTGTATTTGTTAACTTATTATGATATTCAGTTTTCTACTTGTCGCTAATTTGAACATTGGATAACTACTGATAATACCACCTATCTATAAATCTGTAATATTAACAAACCCTCATCATATTCAGCTTCTCATATCCTTAAAAATAGGGTGACGTTTAAGCAATTTCCAATTCTCAGTGCATGGTAAAAAAAAAAAAAATAGCAAGTGTCCAACCAGTCTAAGTGGCCCTTAATTCCATTTCACAGCAAATGGCTTTTAAATGAGCCATTAAATGCCATTTTCTGGTATTGTCCTCCATCAGCAGTGAAGCCATACCTGTGTGCTTCAATGACAAATTGAAATCCTCTTATCAAAATTGAACAATTTCCAGATAGCAGAGAGCTAAACAAGAACAGTTACCAATAGTTAAAATTAAATCTGTAATAAGAGTAATGGAGCCAAAAACCAGTTCTATACACTTCTTTTTTTTTTCCATCTCAGCCTGCTCCTCAGTATCCCAATGAGATGTTTTTCTTAGTCTAAGAACAGCACAAATGATTAACATTTTGCTACAGCTTCCAGTTGCCATGGATTTTTTTGCTTGATGATATAAAAAAAAAAGAAAGAAAGAAAGAAAGAAAGAAATGTATTGATTTGTCTCACTCACAGAAGAGAAAGGATTTTGCTGAAGCTGCAACCACATTCGCTTTATAAGGAAAAGAATTAGTCAGTTTTATGATTTAGGTCAGTAAAAAATAAACCATCAGCAGTAACGTAGGTGCTTAGGGTATGTTGGCTGCCTTGCATGTGCAATTGAAGAGCCATTAAAATTGAACTCAAGTATAACCTTAATTTTTTAGGCCATCTTTACTATTAGTTTATCTGTAAGTAGATTCTCTAGGATCAGGGAGATGTAGATGGTAGAAAATGAGAATGAAGCCAAATTGTTATTATGTTCATTACAAATTAGCAGGATACAATGAGAGAACTTTTCACATAAGCTTTTTATATATATTTGGAACACTGATAGAATGTTCTATTGTTAGACTGACAGAAAATCGTGTTCATTCCTACAAAGAAGTATCACTCCATGGTATTCAAGCACTCATGTGTTTTCAAATAACTGATTTTGCTAAGTAAAATGAGAAATTCTGTATTAAGTAGTAATTAAGAGGGACAATGGAATATTTCCAATCAGCTTCTGGTTAATTTGTGCAGTTTTGCTTGTATTGCCCTACTCCCTGTCTTTATTGATACATTATGGTAAAACAGATGAGAGAGGTGAATCTGATGAAACTGAACATTTTATTTCTTTAATTTTGTAGGAGTATCTAGAATTTTTCCCCGAGAGAATATGCTTCTGGGATAAGCTACACTCAAATGACTGAGAATATACCTAAAGTAATTTTGTATACCAGTACCTTGCTGAAGCACATTTTGTTAAAACTCAAAAATTACTGCAAGCATGAAATATTTTAACTAGAACAGGAATTTGGGGGGGTGGGCAAATTAAATATAGCTTTCAGGGAAACCGGGGAACACTAGCCTTACTGGTCACAGTTTACTCCTCTGGTTCTCATTCTAGTTGGTTTAATCTGAGGAAGGGCATTTAGCTCAGATAGGGCCTAAGGGTATGGCAAGAGTACTCACTGAGAAATGTGATTGAGGAGAAACAATCATAGTGGGGAAGAAATCTAACCAAGAAACTTCTTGAACAGCCACATTTTCAATAGGTTCTGTTGACTGAGAAGGGAAACAAAATTAAAACAAAAACATTTATTCTGGGTCTCAGAATTGCAATTCGGGGAGTGAAGATTTGAGTAGCAAACCGAACTATGTCCCCCTGAGAAACAAAAGTCAAGGGTTTTAAAAAAATAAGAGGGAATGTTTGTGTGTTGTTTAGAATGAATTTTAATTGGTGTTGGTGGCAGAAAACTAATCTTGGCGGACTAATTGGTTGCTAAGGCTATCACTGAGCAAAATCTCTTACAGTGCCCAGCTGCAGGTGTTTGGGCTGAGTCCTTGGAATATTTGTGGTTTGGCCCAGCTCAAAAGTTCATTATGCCACCAGTGAGGACATGCATAAGGCCCATCTCTTTAATGACCTTCTGGCTCCATTTAAAAAAAAAACCCTTGACCTAAGTGATCCCAGTCTGGTTCACCTTTCACAGTTTGAATCCAGAAATGGTGATCCCAGCCTGAATGTTGCTGTTTGGGGAAGGTCCTGTATTTCAGGGGCTATTGCTCAGTTGTCAGAAATTCCCTTCCTCAGAATCAAAAATACCAAAACTACCACTGGCTTTTCCATAGGAGAGGATTAGGAACCATGCAACTACCTCAGTGATAATCAGGAGTAATACTTTCATTTCTAAAAAGAGTCGCCTCCAATTCCTCTTTAGTCTTAGCATCCTTTAATGGCAGAAGAGAAAATGCTATACCGATAATGAAAGTACTAGGCTTTAACATTCTGACGAAATACATCTATTCTCTTCTACATAGGAAACATAAGAATGGAGAAGAAAGCTTGCTACCCTTCAACCCCCCTCTCTGCAAACACACTTTTTATCTGTCTCTAACTGATGCCTTTTGTTACACTTGGAAGCAAATAGAACACCCCAGAATTTAGAAAACAGAAACAGGATGACTCGGGTTTGGCATCTTTCCCCACATCCGCTGGTCACATCTATGCAACGATTCCTCTTCTTTGGAAGTTCCATTCTTCTCTGGAGGAGATTCCTTCCCTCACTGCTGCCAACTTATCCTCCACCAAACACTTAAAACTGTAAAAACATCTGTGATTTAATCTTGCCACTTTTCCATGAGATTATTCTCATTTTCTCTCATTCCTGCAATTTGATTTAGAACTCCACTTTGCCATTATTTTATTGTTTAAAGTATTTGGTATCTTGCTCCAAAAAGTTGTGTGTGCAGTCATGCCAAAGATTCGGATTAAGTAGACAAGGATAGCTACCAAATCCGCTCTACCACCTTCATTCATTTATTCAAAGCATATTTACTGAGCACCTCCCTTGAGATAGGCCCAAACCTTGACAGAGAGGAAGTTTCTTTCATACTAGTAACTTGAGTTTCATTTGGAAACTGTTTCACCTGATTTGGTCTCACTGTGGAATTAGTATTTCTGCCTTTATCGAATACCCTGGTGGCACCGGGAATAAAAGCAGATCACTGAAGATATGCCAGTAATTTACTTTGAATCTTAGTGCCCTTGGGACTATAATCTTCTCTTTCATTAGATTGAATATACACTTTTTGCCTTTCAGTTATCAAACAGTTTTAGATTCACCTTTAGACAATGAGGTACCATATGACACAACTTCAAGAAAAGCTAGCATATTATTGACAAACACCTTGTTCTCCTGTGCCCCAGGGGCCATCTCAGGCAATGTACTTTAAAAAAAGAGATTCATGATTCATGACAGTTTTCATTGTTTTATTACTTTTTTTTTCTACATCTACCTTAAAGAACCTTATCTAAGAGAGGAAGGATAAGCTCTGCCAATGAAACAGCAGTATCAAAGAATTTAGTGAGTTCATAAATTGGGTGAAAAGACACATGCCGGAATCCTTTTTTATAAAAATAACTTCCTATAAATTTCGTTCTTCTCCAACTTCATTCTTCTAATAAAATTTCTTTCCTCTTAATCAACTTAAAACTCTCTTATTACTGACAATCCAGTTGATTTCAAATCCTAAAATTAACCAACTATTATCCATTGATTGTAGCCCCTTAGTGTTCAGGAGTTGTGGCAAGAATACAGCGATTTATCTAGCTCATGGAATCTTAGAAGATTTTTAATCTCATAATATCCAACAGGATCCAATGAGAATGGACAATATATGCCCTTCCACATCTGACTCAAAGACACATCTTCATGAAGATTTTTAGGCTCCATTTTACAATGTCCTCTCTAGTCTTCTTTCCGCTTCTCTATTCTTCAATCACCAAAACAACCTTATCCATATATACAACCGGAGGCTGTATTTAGTCTTTGCTTTCCATATTCATCAGTTTCCTCTGAGATCCAGATCCTATCTCACACAAAATCAAGGCATAGCTTCCAACCATACCAAACCTCTCAGGGGCTCAAATAACATGTTCTAGAGATTTCCAGTTATTTAATAACATTTGGTAAGAAACCTAGAATAATGTTTATTTATTTCTTCCTTGTCTTTATGTCAGGTTATCAAAAAACATAATTTTTAAGCCTTCAAAATATCTCACTTTTTCCATTTCCTCTCCATTCCCAACTCGACAACCTTTAGCACCAAAAGTCTATTACCCGAGGCTGTCAGGACTGTCCGGCATCCACTCCACCTATTTGTGCCTTAATGCCAGACCAATGCTTCTAGAGTATTCCAGTCAATATTTCACTTTTTATTAAAACAAAAAAATTACTTTATTCACCATTAATTTCAAATCCTTGTGCTTAGTTTAAAAGTGCACCATAATCTGTTCCTACCTTTGACACCTCACACACACCTTTTCCAGTATTCTACTGTTATATATCATATTTCATCCTATAGCTCTTCTTTACTTCAAACACACAGATTTATTTGTATCTCCATATCTTTTCTCATTTTGTTACCTCTATCCTCTTCTCTAAGCTTTCTGCTTGGCCATTCTTCTCACTCTTCTCTGTTAATATGCAGTTCCCCTGTGAAGTCTCTTCTAACTTTTCCAGTACACATCATTCTCTGTTCTGTGGCAGGTGTTATTCTGTTTTATGTGGATTAAATATGAGTTCCTTAGTTTGATTGGGAGACCCTAAATTCATCCATTTATTCATTCAACACTTGATGCCAAGCATTTTTCAAGCATTGTGCAGGGAATGGAGACAGTAGTCCCTAAAAGACAATAGCCAAGATTGCGCATACAAAGCATGCAACCTTCCACTGTTGGAAACGTAGTAGGCAATGCTAAACTATCTAGGCACTCTTTCTTACTGAGCTGGAATATGACTTCAGAATCTTCAAACCTATCATTACCAATCAATTGGAGTGAGGAATAAATTGAAATCTATTTGTTATGCCTTTTCTACAATCTAAATGAAAATGTGTGTTTATGTATAAAAATGAATCTTAATTCAGTTCTCTGAAGAGTTAAAAAAAATAGGCATATTTTTGAGTTGCATATTTAACATAATACCAGGAGAATTTTAATAGAGATGAGTTTATTAAAATGGAAAACAAATTTTATATTAATATTCAGGCCTCACAAACAATGTTGACTGCAAACAATGATTCACTCACATGGAGAATATAATAAGGACCAAGAGTCTCACATTGATTTATTTCTTCAACCACACTCAGGGATACAGAGCAACATAATTAGCAGCAGTATCTTCAGACACAAAGAAAATCAATCCTTATGCATGCATTTGTGTCGATTAGGAATATTCTAGAATTTGTCACCATGTCTGATTCAGTAGACTACATATACAATAGTGAAAACTAAGTGAACCCTTTCATAATACATCTTGGCAAATACAGCAAATGCTCTAGTCCAAGAAGCAGGATGACAACAAACAGAAAATTCTATTACAGTACAATTGATTATTAGGAGAATTTGCAAGTCCAATTGCCAAACAGCAACCTTATGAAAGTGGTTTATGGATATGTGAATTTGTATCAGAGATGAAACTAAAAGAAAGCATGAAAGAGAAAAAGGAAACAGGGAATACATAAACACTGGCTGTATATTAGGAAAAAAGAATAATGAATTGATGACAATATTTTGGAGGAATTCTAGTACACAACATCAAGAAGGTTAGAGTTGAGTATGGCTGTAACAATTAGCATGCATGCACTTGTGAGGAAACTAGAAACTAAAAGAGCGCTATGTAGATATGCCTTTCTCCATAAATGTCTTGACTGATTAAATGACAGAAGTTTCTTCTATAAAAAGGTTAATAAAGATGAAGCATATGCTTAGCCTGATTTAGTTCTACAAGCTGTTCTTTAGGCTTTGTAGGAAAACCAATTTCCATTACCCGCCAGACTTCTGATTGTTCTGAGCTTCTTCATCACCTTGGGGAGACTGAGATTCTCCACTTTTTTTTTTTCTTTTTAGAGAGGAAGGGCAGGGGGCAGAGGGAAGGAGAAAGAGAATCCCAACTAGGCTCCAATGCCCAGCATGGAGCCTGATATGGGGCTCAATCTCATGACTCTGAGATTATGGTATGAGTTGAAATCAAGAATCCAGCACTCAACCTACTGAAGCACCCAGGTGCCCCTGAGATTCTACTAGTCTTATTTGAAGTACCATCAACTGACTAAAATAGATACTACAAATGCCAAAGTGAAATATTCAGCCTTCTTTATCTTTTATTTAAATTAAATAGGAATATCTTTTGTCTTCCATATTTTTTGTATGATTCCCAATTTTTTATGGTTTGCACAGGCCTAGATGCAGCTCTTCTTGGAATAAGAGCTCTTCTATTTTTATCTGGATATATGATTAACTCTAATGGACTGAGGGCTTTATCATAAATTTTAACTGTTACCTGCGTGTCCCTACAGATCCAGGAAAGTGCTTATACCAGTAGGAATTTAATATAAATCTGTGGAAGAGGAAGGTAGATAGTCACTCACTTTTTATTGCCTTGTTTCAAAATTAAGACACGAAAATATAGCATCCACTTTATTTTTAAAATAAATAGTGCAATATTACTTATCCATAATAGTGTGGCTTCCTTCTAGAACTATACAGGTAGCAAACGGTTCTACTTTATAGTGCAAACTCCTTATCCATCAGAGTGTAAGATAAGTAAATTTAAAATTTTATCTGAATTTATTTTTCTCTCCATGTCAATATTTTAGTGCTGTAGAAGAGATTGGTTAAAAATGGGAAGATCCCTAAAAGTTTCAACCAGAAACAATTTTAATGCCTTATTTTTTTCCTCTTGGTGTAGTACAAACTGACCTATTTTGAAGTATTTGGAACATCAGAATGCTATTGCAATGTTCTAACCAAGAAGCTGTCCAAAACTAAGTGATTGAAGCACTTCATAATTGAAGGACTTCAAATGAATCTAGTGCTGTCCCAGTTTCAGCTCTTAGCCTCCCTGTCATTTTTTCTTTGAGTACCTTCTAGGTAAAGAGAATAAAGCTCTATAAGCAAAGGGAAGGAGAGAATTATAAACTGATGGAAAAGTGGAGGAAATTAATAGTATTGTTTTGGATCCTCCTGATATTTTGATATTTGGAAGCAAAAGAAGAAAATTGGAATTTCTATTTTCAATGAGAAAATGATATGCAACTTAGATTAAGATAGCAAGACTGATGGGACCTAACCTGACCTCGCCCATCACATCCCAGGTAATCAAAGCTTAGGAGATATGATGGTGTAACTCTGAATTCCATACATCCAAAATGAATTTGATTCAACAGAGGAAAGTGAATTTTTAAAAGATGTTTACCAATTAAAAAGCAGAAATACAATTTTGGAGGAAAATATTTTTAAAAGAAAATGTCCTTTGATTATCAGTTATTATTAGAGAAAAGAATAAAACTAAAATCTCTGGATTTCTATTCTGGTTTTGTCATTTGCTAGGTGTATAATCTTGGGAAAATCACCTCATTCTGAGACTATTTTCTTATCTTTAAATCAGAATGATCATACATTCGAAATTGACTTCATAGGACCAGGTAAGGATAGAATGAATAATGTGTATGAAAATACTTTGAAAATATGGAAAGCCATATTCAAGTATGAGGCTTGATGATGATGATTATTGTTAATTTAAAAAAAAAATTTTTTTTTACAGAAACACATGGGAATTAGAGCAAAAAGAAACCTCCACTAGCTATACCTGGGAGACCTATAGGGAAGAAGCCTACATTCTTCCTTCACAACCAAGGCAAAGCTTCTGGCATTGGTTCTTTTCTTGCCTTTTTTTTTTTTTAAGGAAAAATATTATTTGATTAATTTAATTTTATTTTAATTCCAGTATAATTAACATACAGTGTTATATTAGCCGATTGATATTCTTATATTGGCCATTACAAGCTTAACCAAGTGGCAAACATTTGACCATGACTTTAGCTACAATCTCATAATGTGTCATTTTGACAATATTCTTAAACATAGGAACATGAAAGAAAAAGAAAGTGTGCTGATCTATCTACAACACTATCCAATCAGTACTATTTTGAGGCCAGCTATTTGACATTTTCCAAAAGAGACCAATACTGATCTCACCATAATCCAAAGAGAGTAAATACAAGAATATCATGATTGAGATTTTTCTATTTGAAAAAGTAATTCAACATGATATATATCATAAGAGCTTTTATTTACAGGCAACATTACATTCTTGTGCAAATCATTTCTGCTCACAAACACCCCACTGGCTTGACTTAATACATGTTTCAAAACAGGGATGAATCAACCTAAGTCAAAAAATCATATCTGTATCAAATGCTGTGGTCCCAGCATATTAGCCTTCTCTGAGCACAAGGACAGGGAGAGAGATGGAAACAATGATTAGTGTGCAGAGATGGGAGAGCAGTGAATTTTTCTCAAACTGGGCTAACATCTGTCTGGTTGGCTGTACCAGTGGGAAGCTTCTAAAAGACTGGAGAGTTCTACTTTTGTCCTCAGTTTTATTGCATCTTTGAGTTTGCTAAAAATTATTGGAAATCTTGCTAAACTGGAACCTGTAGATGCAAGCCAGGACTCAGATAAAATCATCAGTCCTTTGCTTCATAGCCTTTTGTACCTTTGTGTAATCCATCTCCCTCTTGTCCCCAGGAAGCCCACTATCCTCATGGCATTGCCAGTTCTTTCTAAAATCTAAAATTTCATATTAATATGGTAATGACTTCTGTTACACTTTAAAGGTCAATTTATATTTTTAAAATATAGCCTTAAAAGGGCAGTGAATAAGTCTTAGAATCTTCAGGTAATATGACTCCCAGATGAGGGTGTATATTTGTGTAGGGATTTTATTTTTCCAAACTATACAACCAACTAAATACAGATAAAAGTAATGTTCATGCAAGTAGATGATATAGTTGCTAAAATAGTGAAATTAGGGTTTAATGCTGTCCAGAGACTGTCAAATACTGCTGAAGTGACTCTTGATGCCAGGTATCTAGAAGTCTGTGATGAGTATTCAAATATAAAATATGGAGTCCTGGGGATGCCTGGGTGACTCAGTGGTTCAGCATCTGCCTTCGGCTCAGGGCGTGATCCTGGGGTCCAGGGATCCAGTCTTGCTTTGGGCTCCCTGTGAGGATCCTGATTCTCCTTCTGTCTCTGTCTCTGCCTCTCCCTCTGTGTCTCTCATAAATAAATAAATAAAATCTAAAAAAAATATGTATTTCAATGCACAATTCCAAAGATATCTGGAAATTAATCAATTCTTTGCAACAGATGTGCAAGATGGTCTAGAAACATTTCCAATATTGATGTATATTAGTCTTAAATCTATCTATATGTACATGACATTTATATGTATAACACATAACACAAAGGAGACCTGACGTTGATTCTTTACATTGGCAGTGATACTGGATATTAGAAATTTCAATTTGTGAGTAGTTCCATTTTGGGAAAAATATTCAATACGAATTAAAGGTATTTTCCAAAAAAAAAGTCTTAACAATTTATATTTATTTAAATGAATTTTTAAATTGATATATATTATTATAAATTGTATTTTGCTTTTGTATAGAAAAGTTTAGGTATTTGTGAAGAAATTAACTTTTAAAATTACACGAATATCATTGTGTTCTTTACATTTACTTTAATTTACATTTCCCTCCCCTTTTTTTGAGGTATAGTTGAGACAATTACATTAGTTTCAGGTGTACAACACAGTGATTCCATTATACTTTATGCTATGCTCACCATAGGTGGAGCTACCATTTGTTACCATATAACACTGTTACAATACCACTGACTATATGCCCTATGCTGTACTTTTCATCTCCATGACTTATTTATTCCATAGCTAGAACCCTGTGTCTCCCACTCCCCTTCATTCATTTGCTCATCTCCCGACTCCATTCCCCTCTGATAACCACCAGTTTCTTCTCTGTGTTCGTGGATCTGTTTCTGCTTATTCTGTTTGTTTGTTCATTTGTTTTGCTTTTTAGATTCCACAAATAGTAAAATCGTATGCTATTTGTCTTTGTTGGGCTTATTTCACTTAGCATAATACACTTTAGGTCCATCCGTGTTGTTTTAAATGGCAAGACCTCATTCTTCTTTATGGCTGAGTAGTAATTTAAAATTTTTATATGTTATATTCAAAGTTTATAGCCTTTAAAAAACTGCATCTTCTTTTTTTGATTTTTTACATCACTTCAAAAGAATGTAAGTATCTAAAAGGGTCCATTATAAAATCATGATCATGAGAGAAAAAAACAAACTATAAAATAAATACATACTAATTATAAATCACAGGTGCCTTTGTTTATTGTTCATTTAAACATTGTGGATCCATTAGCAGAATACCTAGATAGGTACAATAAAAATTAAATTCAATCAGAATTTATATCTTGTCCACTTTTCATTATATAAGACCATAGCTTTCCTTTTTTTCCTCTTCATTTTTTATTATGAAAGTATATCGTTTCATAAGCACAGAGAATGTATTTTATTTCACACTGTGTTGGTTTGATACACAACTCTGAAACATTTAAACATCTTATGTGTGGGCTTCCATTGTTACTCTGGCCTTGGGCTTCTCAAATACTAGAAACAGGCCTATAAAATAAATAGTAAAAGAATGTGAACAGATCCATTTTGCCAGATCCTGACCTTTAAAAATAGCCAGCAGAACTACACATGATTGATTTCCTGGCCTCTAAAGAACCACTGGCACTACAGGTAAATTTCCAGGACTTCCCTTGTCCTGTTTTTCTCCTGTTTCATTCAGATTTCACCTCTATATTCTGTTGTTGACTCTCAGTTCTCTGACCCCAACCTAATTCTCCACCTCTCCCTTGTAAACGAACTGTTTGTGTGTTCTCCATTGTGTTGGGTCTTTAGCTTTTGATCTCAGGCTTTTTGATTGATCTCTTTAGTTGCCAGCTTCTCTGATGGTTTGAGAAGTGAGGGTTAGTTCTGGCCACTTAGGAGGCTGTTCTTATCCTTGGAGACTCAGCTGGAACCTGGCAAAATAACTCAGACTTCTACTGTAGGTGGTGGGCCAGAAAGATTAACACCAATTCATTATTACTATGGAAACAAGATAAAGAAATAGCTTTATCATAAGAAGGAAGAAGCTTTTTCTTTGTATATAAAAAATGCACATATGTAAAATACTACCAAAAATTCTATATATGTCATCTACCCTTATAAACGTGTAAGCTTCCTTGTGGAATCTCATTTCTTTACTCAAAGAAGGTTTCTATCTCTGAAAAAGACATGATAAATATTATCTGTCACATATATTTCTGTACCCTGTCTTATTAAATTTTAATGTTTGATTGCTCAGTGAAATAACATTGAATAAATCAGTGCAAATAAGTATCAGCATCTAAAATTTCATGTCTTGCATATATTATCTGTCACCTCAGCGTTACTTTTCTGCTCTCTAAAGGACTAAGATAATTCAATTACCAAAATACACATGGGAAAAACAAGATAGCGACTAAATACCACATCTTTTGTGTGAATATTTGTCATTTTGGCTGTTAAAAATGTAATCCCGGGATCCCTGGGTGGCGCAGCGGTTTGGCGCCTGCCTTTGGCCCAGGGCGTGATCCTGGAGACCCGGGATCGAATCCCACATCAGGCTCGCGGTGCATGGAGCCTGCTTCTCCCTCTGCCTGTGTCTCTGCCTCTCTCTCTCTCTGTGACTATCATAAATAAATAAAAATTAAAAAAAAAAATGTAATCCCTTCAGTATTAGTACACAAATTCCTTTTGTGTGCAGTTTTCATCAAGGTTAATGTTTTTCTGACACTACAGAATTCTTGTAGTGTTTCTGGTACTATAGTAATTCTGTAGTATTTCTTTTACTACAGAATTCTTGTGTTATTCATGCATACTAAGAATGGCCCAAGCTCACCTAATGAAATGGTATTAAATAGATCTTTAAAAAAAAAAAATAGATCTTTGATTTTAGTTAGAGATGCAGACATGAGGGGGTAATTTGACGCAAGATCTGATATCCAGTAGGTGTGCAACGATATGGCCCTACTGGATTTTTAGACACCAACCTGATGGTTCAGTGTCTGTGTATACAAAGAGATTTGCATTTTAAAAATCATCCATCCCTGGTTAGAGATAATTCATTCCAGGAACAACAGTGCATGCTGCCAAACTACTCCAGGTATCTAGTATGTTTTTCCTGCCTCTTTGTGTTTATGAGTTCCCTTGGATCTGTCTATTCCATAAACCTTGTCATATATATTTTATCATCCAGATTTTCACTTGTTTGGTGAGCACTCACTGCTATTTTGCCCGAGACAAGATTGGTTTCCTTTGCTTGCAACCAATGTACTACAATACGATGTTTCTGAGAAGTAATATTTTTAGAAAATGTTATGATAGATAATTTAAATTGATTCACTTTCAAGAAAAATCTAGAAAAAATCAAAAATTTATGTAAAAGATTAATCCTAAGAAACAATCTTTAAAAATAATAATGGAATGCATTCCTTTGGAGCATTTCAGGGTGCTTTTTTTCATTTAATACCTTCTTTGATAATAGTAACAAACAAGTGAGACCAGAAAGAGAAAAATGTTGAAAATGTTGGCCTGATTTTATACAAAGACACAATGAGATTGAAAACCCAAGAGTCTAAAAAGTGTGTTTTTCCAGACACAGTGAGGCAGAGGCCTAGGCCTGGTTGAGAACTCTAGAGAAGGAAATGCAATATATAGGAATTTTATAGAAGACCTGGAGCCCTGACTCCCAGACAAGTTATTTTTTTTCAAGTTCAGGGGAACACCTGTATTTCCACCCTATTCTCCCAAACTTCACATCAAAGGAAGGGCCTGTTCAGCATCTTGTGAAGATGAGCATGAAGAGCCATGACAGCTATACTAAATTGCGCATTCCTCAAGTCACTTGTGTGCTTTTTGAGGGAGTTTCTATTTCCCATGGCTAAACAGGCAATATAACTTATCTTCCAAATGAGAATACTTCTGAAAGTGAAAGTCTTCCCCCTACAGCTCAAAAGGGACCACAGGGCCCTAAGAGGATCATTCTGTGATGTGCCGCTTGGGACCAAGAGATGAGGGCCCAGAAAAAAATCCCATCCACTAGAGAGGGTGGGGAGAACATCTGAAAGAGCTGGGGTGGGGAGGCGCATTGAATGCCCCTAGGACGAAGTTGTAGATGTGGGTATGGGCGGCTAAGAGAAGTTAGCCTGGGAGTACTAAAGGGAGGGGGCAGTGTCCCAGAAAGTCAACCTCTAGGGAGGGCCCCAGGATGCCTTCCAGGGCTGCACTCCAGGCTTGTTTCCAAACTTCAATTGGGAATAAAGCCCTCTCCACTCCATTCAGGCTCAAAGCAGCCACGGGGTCTTTCTGACATATAGCTGTGACCCCAAAAAGAAATAGTAATAGTAATAATAATAATAATAATAATAATAATAATAATAATACAACACATGGTATAATACAATATAATTACACCTGGAGAGCAGGCCAGGTAAAGTAGGATGTATGATCATCATATCCATGGTATCTGGTGATATGTTTTATATAATTGGAATTACTCTATAAAAAAAGGCGTTTAGCAGTCTCCATCTTACCCTTAGTTATTCAGAATGTCAAAATATATTCTGCACCACATAGATATGTAAACAGTCCCACTTATGTGGCAACATATGTACCTCCTGTCTGGTCTACTTGGAAGGCACACACATGAAAAGAGACTAAAAAGTGAGTGAATGTCATTCTAAAATAAAAATAGAAAATTATATGAAACAAAATTAGTGAATAAAAAATGAAAGTAATATCTATTGAGTTCAGTTTTCTAAGAGAAATTTCAATATTGAAATCCTGTTTACTCTCTCCCACAACAGCATTTCCACTCTGGCCTTACTCTCTTGTGGTGGCCAAAGGCCAATATTGGGCTCTTTCCCAGCCCTTGCAAATGCAATTTTTTTTTTTTTTTTATTTATGATAGTCACAGAGAGAGAGAGAGAGAGAGAGAGAGAGAGGCAGAGGGAGAAGCAGGCTCCATGCACCGGGAGCCCGACGTGGGATTTGATCCCGGGTCTCCAGGATCGCGCCCTGGGCCAAAGACAGGTGCCAAACCGCTGCGTCACCCAGGGATCCCAATTTTTTTTAAATATTTTATTTTTATTTATTCATGACAGACACAGAGAGAGAGAGAGGCAGAGACACAGGCAGAGGGAGAAACAGGCTCTATTCAGGGAGCCTGATGTGGGACTTGATCCCTGGTCTCCAGGATCATACCCTGGGGGTTAAAGGCAGTGCCAAACTGCTGGGCCACCGGGGCTGCCTTGCAAGTGCAATTTTGTAGGTTCCTTTATAGGCTGTTATTGCCTTTTCAATTAGCTATGTGTTCTCCTTAGTTACGAAGCAAATGATCTGACGAGCTAACTCTAGTCCTTAGGTTTGAAATAATCACCTCTATAACCATTTTAGTGACTTGTGCATTTGACAATCACTCCAGCTCTGCTTAACACCAAAATCAATTTCCAATTCAGGAGAAAAAAAAATGATTGGTCACCTGGTCAGTGTGTGGTTTCTTGATTCCTGTGCTCCTTAAATTATAAATCTATTAATAATATTGCTGAGATAGGGGAGACCCTTATAGGAAACACAGCTAAATTTTCACTTCCTTCACTAATTCTTGGCAATATATATATAAAACTCATGATCATAAAATGACCATTAGGGTCTGTATAAGAACACTTTATTTGAACACACAAATTTGTACAAATTTTGTACACTTTTGTGTTTATTATATTTCACAATAAATAAAAATGAAAAGCTAAAATATGATAGAATTAATTTTTTATTAGAAAACATTTCCATGCATTTAGAATTCTTTATTTTCCCTTTTTATGCTTCTTACACATTCCTAACTAGAATCCAAATTATTACTGGGTCTCCAATCAATAGGTCATGCTAGTCATGGAGCCCATTCTACTGCCCTGTCCAGGCAAAGAAACAAATTGGTAGCCCTGCCCAGTTTCTGAGTGTAAAATCCAGTCCTATCTATCCAAAAAGCCTGGCAAGACAACCTAGTAACCATGGGACTCATCCTACACTCCTGCACAGGAAGCCAAGCCAACAGCTCTGCCCAATTGCTAAGCATAGCCTCTGGCCCCACGGAACCAGGAAGACCAACATTGTCTTCGGGCAGCCTCAGAACCCAGCCTACTGTGTCACCAAGTTGTGAAGCCCCACCTACAAGCCCACCTAGCAGAGGAACCTACCCTGTAGTCCTGCCCAGTTGTTGAAACACAGCCTTCAGCCCTGCCCAGGCAGGGACTCCAGCCACTGACCCCACCCAATTGCAGAGCACAGTCTCCAACCCCACCTAATTGTGGACTACAGCTGGAGGTCAATGGCATTTTTTTACCAAAATGGAAAAAAAAAAAAAAAAAAAGCACTAAAATTCACATGGAACCATAAGACACCCTAAATAGCCAAAGCAATCCTGAGAAAGAACAAAGCTAGATGAATGACACATCTTGATTTCAAGCTATAGTATAAAGTTATAATAATCAAAATAGTATGGTACTAGCATTAAAAGAGACACATAGATCAATGAAAAGAATTGATAGCCTAGAAAAAAAAAAAAAACCTGTTTGTAATCAATTAGTATCTTACAATGGAGTCTGTCTCAGACTCAGATTATAAACTCCCTGAGGGCCCATATAGCTCTGTACGGTGCCCATGATGCCTAGGAAATAACTTTTACTAGTAGATACTTAAGAAATCTCTGGAAAACAGTGTGGAGATTCCTCAAAAAGTTAAAAATAGAACTACCCTATGATCCAGCAATTGCACTACTAGGTATTTATCCAAAGGATACAAAATACTGATTCGAAGAGACCAAGCACCCCGATGTTTATAGCAGCATTATCAACAATAACCAAATTATAGAAAAAGCTCAAATGTCCATCAACTGATGAATGGACAAAGACAATGTCATTGACATTTGACAGTTGACAATGTCAACTGATGAATGACAAAGACAATAATATCAATGGAATATTATTCAGCAATCAGAAAGAATGGAATCTTGCCATTTGAATTGACATGGATGGAGTTAGAGGATATTATGCTAAGTGAAATAAGTCCATCAGAGAAAGACAAATAGCATGTGATTTTACTTATATGTGGAATTTAAGGAACAAAACAGATGAGCATAGGGGAAGGGGGAAAAAAGAAAGGGAAGCAAACCCTAAGAGACTCAACTAGAGAGAGCAAACTGAGGGTTTCTGGAGGGGAGGTGGGCAGGGGAAGAGCTAAATGGGTGATGGGTATTAAAGAGGGTGCTTGTGATGAGCCCTGGGTGTTGTATGAAATCATATTGAATTAAAGCCCATCCTAATAAGTAATCCCATTTTAACTGGATTACCTCTGTAAGGACCCAGTCTTCACATAAGGTCACATTCTGATGTACTGGGGGTAGGACTTTACCACATGGATTTTGAGGGGACACAATTCAACCCATAATAACCACTTACACTTCTACAATAGTATTTCCCTTATTGGTTATGATAATTTACTTGTCTTGATTCATGATTAAACTTTGAGACAATTTGAACACATAGTAGTCACTCAGTAAACATTGAGGGTATGAGTGAAAGTATGCTCTGAAGAACAATTATTGATCCTAACACCCGCCTTCTGCCTTTCCCATAGGGCTTCCTCTTCTTTTCTCTTTTAAAGATTTTTATGTATTTATTTGAGAGAGAGAGAGAGAGAGCAAGCCTGAGCATGAGTGGGAGATTGGATCAGAGGGAGAAGGAGAAGCCGACTCTGTGCTGACAGGGAGCCAATGCAGGGCTCGATCCCAGGACCCTGGGATCATGACCTGAGCCAAAGGCAGAAGCTTAACTGCCTGAGCAACAGAGGTACCCCCTCTGTAGGCTTCTGGGACGGCCACAGGGCTTCTTAAAATTGATCAGACAGCCTTCTGCTTCAAATATCCATCCAGGCCTCACCACCCTTTTCCCAGGCTTGCTTTTTCCTACATTGTACCATGTTGTAGTGAATCTGAGCACATCTGTGATGTCCATTAACACTACAGGGACAGGGCCTTGAGTTAATATTCATCTTCATACCCCCATTATCCAGTGCCATGCTTGGAGCATAGTGAATGTTCAATGTTTACTGAACTAACGGAAACCAGCAGAACTCTGACCCAGACAAAGATGTAAGGACAAAAAAATCTTTCCACAAAGGTATCTTAGGAATGACTATAATCTCTGTGACTTCAGGGCACATGGATCTTTCACTGTTGTCCATTCATTGAAAATAGGTCAGTGTAACCTTCAGATTGCAGCTGCCTCTTATCACTGTGTCCCCTGAGAAGTGGAAATCAAGTTACACGGAAAGCAAAGTGAAATTACTTTGCAGTCTTCTCCCTGCTGTTAGTTTTTAAGGAAGGAAACAGTGTCACGTTTCATTGTCTCTGTATCACAATGGCAATAATAATAATAATAATTATTATTATTATTATTATTAATAAATTCCCTTGCTTTGGAACAGTGATGTTCAGATCCTTAGGCTGCAGCAGCATAGGATTTTTTAGGAAGACGCATTTTTAGGAGAATTTGGCAACACAAGGAAGTGCTGCAATCCAGTTGTTAACACCATTTTAGCATTGTCTTAATTCCCATTCCAGATGTTCCACTTGGTGGGGTGAGAGTGTGAGCATTTTTTTCCTTGGAAATTCAGCAAATACCATAGCAGTGTATAGTTTGTCCTCATCTCCAGAGAGAGATTCTGAGAGGATTGCTTCACTTGGCATGAATTCAAGGACACCCATTTAATAGGAGAAATCATACATTACAGTAAAAGGAAATGTTAAATTTCACTCATTATTGTCCAGTTGCCTTAAAATATATTTTCATTTGAGACTCCTTCTGTGGAGACTGCAGTGTTGTGAGAGCAAATGAACAAAGAAATGAGTATAGATATATATACGAGGCAGTAAAATCTTATTTAAAATACTAGAAATAAAAAAAAAAAATAAAAAATAAAATAAATAAAAAAAATAAAATAAAATAAAATAAAATAAAATACTAGAAATAGTACACTTTATAGAAATTAAAGTACCTTGGGCATTCCTGCCATATGTGGAGTGAATAAAAAGTGTGATGAATCCTGAGCAATCTTTCAATTTACTATTGAATGATTGAGTTTTGCTTTTCTTTTCAAGAAAATTTAACAATTTAACAACCTGGTATGACATTAAAATAGTCTCATCACAATTTCTATGGTTCCATTCTTGATTTTGTGCTGTAGGATCTCCTTATAGGTGAATCTATAAATTAAAAATAAAAATCTCCTTTCAATGTATTGATAACTAAGTCATGATGCAGACAGTTTTATCAAGTGTTGCCTGACTTTGAATTTGGCTCTCTAGGAGGTCCCAGGTGTATTTTGCTCCAAAACATTCTCTCCAGATGTGTCTCTGCCATTTAGAATTGAATTGATGCATGCTCATATTCATATTTGAGATGACCAATACCTCAGTAATGTTTTTATTGATCTTACGGCAAAAGGATGAGAGCTTAATTGGTAGGAAGAGATTGGTTCTGTCTGGGTTTATTTGATAAGGTGGACCCTTAGGGGAGATCATTAGGTCTCAATGAAAAAAGAATTGGTCTTATTGCTGTCCTTTCAAACTGTTTCTGCTTATCTTATCATGAGGATGGTGGTGGGGCTCTGTGTTTAGGCATAAAGCTGGGCTGGATTTCATGGAATCCCATGGGGGCTCAGTGACCAATGAGAGGCTGTTGCTAGGGAGAGATTGCAACCAACATATGCTAACTAAATCAGACTTGATGTAAGTTGAAAAAAAAAAAAACCAACAACAACAAGAGGAGATAAAATTCTCTTTGTGCATTTCTCTCTCTCTCTCTCTCTCTCTCTCTCAGTATTAGGTACTCTATGTGTTTCTGATTATAGCACTATTATTCTTACCTCTTATTTACCCAGACCTATTGTTTTTTCTTTTTCTTTTTCTGTCTTGTATACTTCAGCCATGCTTTTCATCTTAGCTACTCTACTGCCCTCTCGCTCTACCTATAAAATCACCATCTCTCAATTTGTCATAGATAATTGCTAGTGACTCAGTTCATAGGAAATCTAAGAATAAAAAAAAAAAGCTCATTAAATATCAAGGGTTTGTGGTGATAGAAATATGGCGATCTATGTTGAGGCAGCAGCTCAGGGACAAAGTCTGGACAAGATCTCAGAAACTGAAACATTTGGTATTTAGCCTGCCCACAGGGTAACTCATTTGTGCTGGAGTCTGCTTACAGGGAATCAACAGAAACTCCTAAAATATGCCAAGTTATGCAACACCCTCAAAATAATACAGTGCTTATTGCTCAATAATAATGTGTTAACTATAAGTAAATAGGAAATCAGTCCTTTCTGTTCAGGGAAAGTAATATAGTATACACCTTTCATGAAATTCAAGAATGAGTAAGATGAATCATATATTTATGAAAGCTTCAATGATTAGAGAAAATATCCATTCATGTCCAACCACACCTCCCTCATAGACTTGTATACCCCAAATCACATTAAGAAAGTGTTTCCTATTTTTCTCCCCTATTCCTATAATGAATGATGTTGGATCTTTAATTAAGCTGAATATTAAATAATGAATTACTTATTAAATTTTGACATTGAAAATTCTTTCCATGATACAGAAAAAAAAGTCTGGTTTCTTGTCAGTGCTTTGAGTAACATTTTAAATGTTTGCTTTGTATTTGTGGTAACAGATCAGGTAATACAAAATATATTAATTCTCAGCTTTATTATTATTTATTTTAGGTTAATTCAATTTTTAAGCCAAGAGACTGGAACAACACAAATAAAGCTTTTTATTGTGGATTATAAGGCCAAATGAGTTCTGTCTCCTATTCTATTGTGTCGATAGATACTGTTTTACTGAATCAGTGATTCTGATCCCTGAACACTGTTTGTAAGAGCTACTGATATGGCTCCCTTTCTTAAGCCAGAAGGGCTTGGGATGTGCTTCATCTCAATACCATTAAAAACATTTTCTCATTTATTGTATGTCCTCCTTACAAACCTAGCTCCTGGCTGCCTGTGGTGGAACAGATCAACTAGTGAGGTATATATATCTGACATCCTTTCGTTTCAGAGTGAGTATCCATAATGTGGGAACATCCAGTTTTGAGGGAAAAAAAAGCAGTTTTGTGCTCTCTGTCAGATGTTCTGAGAGGTGATCTCACATTTTATTTACCAGACTTTGGTTCCATATTTGGCTCAGAGCTGCCCTGGAAATGTGTGGGATGTTTGTGAAATGTCTGATATGTTTGTAATTTGCATTTGCCAACTCTATTTGGAAATCAGTACAAGAATAGAGAAAAAAGTAAAGGCAACTATTATGTTGCCAAATGTGTAATTACTCTTTTTCATAATCTATTTTTCCTTGGAAATGATTGTTTTGATATCAGGCAATGAATTGTATCTACAGAGAAAAAAGAACCATGTTTACTATGGCTTATTTCCTAGGTTATATGTAACCAATGAGTCCTATCATTGTTAATCCTGTGCACTATTTGCTATTCTCAAAAAACTCAAGACCTGACACTTCATCTTATGAGGTGATACAGTATTTCTGGCTGTGCAAGAAATGTTGCTATCATTTCTTAAGGCTCTCCATGGATGGCTCCACACTATGATTCCAGGCCATTTCTCTCCCTTCTATTTATTCCCTGACTTATGTTATCCCTTGGCTGGTTTTCTATACATTCCATCAGTTGTTTTGAATTATGCCATTCTCAACCTGAAAAATCTTCTTTTAATTGCTTTCATCCAGATTCTTTCCATTCTTCAACACCCAGATCAGTTATTTTATTATTTTCCTTCTTTCTCTTTCTTTCTTTCTTTCTTTCTTTCTTTCTTTCTTTCTTTCTTTCTTTCTTTCTTTCTTCTTTCTTTCTTTCTTTCTTTCTTTCTTTCTTTCTTTCTCTTTCTTTCTTTCTTTCTTTCTTTCTTTCTTTCTTTCTTTTTCTTTCTTTTCTTTCTTTCTTTCTCTCTGTCTCTTTCTTTCTTTTGCAATGGGGAGAGAAAGAGAAAGAGAGGTGGGGGAAGGGCAGAAGGAGAGGGAGAGAGAGAATCTTAAGAAAGCTCCACACCCAGTGTGAACCCAACATAGAGCCCAACATGAAATTCAGTCTCACCACCCTGAGATCATGACCTGAGCCAAAATCAAGAGTCAGATGGTTTGACTGAACCACCCAGGTGTCCCTAGATTAGTTATTTTCTATTCTTAGAAGCCTTACTTTCTGGCTGCACTACGCTTCTCTGGATTATGGTTTTTTGTCTCACCATCTAGATGGTAAGTTACTTGAGAATGATGGTCATCTCATACTTTTCTTGTATTCTCCATGATATCTTGCACAACACTGGGCACAATGCAGACATTCACACTTGTGTATTCACATATTGGTTTTAAGCCGTATATATATAGTATAAAAGCCCCCAACTTAATGCCCTCTACCTGATACTATAATGACATGAGAAATGAGCATCTTTTCCTTTCCTCTCTTAGGGACATTTATGCTCTAAGGTAATGAAAATAATAAAATAACTATTATCTTTGTCATTATTTATTCATTTATTTATTTTCTTGAGAGAGAGAAAGCAAGGGAGAGAGCTAATGCAAGCAAGGAGAGGGGCAAATGGAGAGGGAGACAAGCAGACTCCCTGCTAAGCAAGTAGCCCTACGTGGGGCTCAATCCCAGGAACCTGAGATCATGACCTGAGCTGAAATCAAGTTTTGGCAGCTTAACCCACTGAGCCTCCCAGGCAGCCTGTCATTATTATGTTATATATTGCATGGCGACCACATGAACTAAGTTCTACATATGTCATTTAATTTGATCCTCAACAGTCCAGCAAGAGATGTATTGACATTGATATTTTAGAGGTGAAGCTATATTTTAGATGCCGAAGCTCAGAGAAATTAAATGAGTTTCCCAGGGTCACAGAGATAGTTAATGATAAAGCTGAACTAGAATCTAGGTCATCTTTTGTGGAGGCCGAGAAAAATTAAGGCCATCCCACCTAAAGTTTAGCATTAGCACAAGTACAGCCATCTTAGGTCCCTGTGAATAAGAGCTGAACTTTAAGGGGAAAAACTGCAGAATGTCCTCAATGTCCTCGGCAGGTAATCCCATATCAGAAAGACAACAGAGCCCACGCCCGTGGTAGAAAGTCCCATCTTAGAATTCTTCCATCCCTTCTGGAAATCCCCTAGACCAGCCTATAAAAAAACCAGCTGTAACCCACTTCAGGTCCAAGTCCCTGCTCCGCTGTGTTATACTTGGACCCAAGCTTGAGCTTGCTAATAAACCCTAGTGCGCTTGCATCGGTGTCGGCTCCTTGGTGGTTTCTCGGATTCGCAATCTTGGGCACAACACTTTCTCTTAACAAAACAAAGCAATGTGTTCTTTTTCTTGTCTTCTTTTGCCATGTTTTGGGGATTGAGTGAAGAGTCTCACTCACCATTCATCACATGTTCCTTCCTTCTCTTGCCAGATACTGCCAGCCCTCAGGCCTATAACCTCAGGTTGCCCAGGGGCCTCCTCTGCAGGGCTTGCAAATGTCTTCCTGTCCTTAGGGAAAATTCTTGTACTCTTCTCCAACTCTTTCTTCTACTGCTCTTATGCCTTCCCAGGTGACAGGCGAGCTCATATCTGATAGATTGATCTTCATACTGCACTAATAGATCATTGTGACTCATTTTTTGTCATCCTTATCAGAAAAAATTGTGTGCTGAAAGTGAGCCCTAAGGATCATAGTTTTTTTATTCTCAACTAATGAAGTTCTAATAATGAGAATTTTATCGTTAAAGAAAGTTTTAGAAGCCTGAGCCTTTCAATAGTGCCTCTCAAATCACATCATACACCAACTGCCTACGCAACCTGAAAAACATTTAAGTCTAACTTTGATTTCTTTTCCCTCATCTTTTCCTTGGAGCAAAGTGAGTTTTCAAGAAGTATGGTAAACTCTGCCTCCCATGCTTACAGCCTCCTTTGTATTATTTTGCTCATTTTAGGAATTTAAAATTTAAGACATCTATTCCCAATGCCTTATATGGCAGATGAATGCACTTGATCTCAAGGATGTACCCCCATGAGAACAAGAACTTTGTCTCATGCTTACTGTTTGGGAACTTGGGAATCAAGGCTGAGCCTTGCCTGACAGGGTAAGCTATCAGGAAATACTGACCGAGTTAATTGATGAAATTAGCATGTATCAAATTAGTTATTTTGGATAACCATGAAAACTAATATTTATTAGACTAACTATATGCCAGATATTTTCTTAAGCTTAATGTATTTATTTTTAGAGGATGAGAGAGAGTCCACTCATGTGAGTGGGGGGAGGGGCAGAGGAAGAGGAAGAGAGAGAATCTCCAGCAGACTCCCAGCTGACCACAGAGTCCAATGTGGGGCTTGATCGCATGACCTGAGCCAAAACCAAGTCAGGCACACAACCGACTGAGCCACCCAGGCACCCCTATGCCAGATATTTTTATAAGCACTTTGCACACATTAACTTAGTACTTAGGTCAACTTCCAATACCTGTTTTTTTATATTTATATATATAAAAATAATATAATATTTTGGTGCCTTCTGAAGATATCTAAGGCACCAAAATATTATGCAGTTTAACCAGTTTTGGGTCAGTTTCAGATCAGGGATATGAAACCAGACAAACTCAGTTCAAAAAGTGACTAACTAAGAAAGTTGTTCAACTATTAAATCCTCCAGAAATATTGCCTCCACCATCCCTAAGACAGACTAGGTAAAGTGTTCCATTTTGGATCACGTTATAGCATATGATTTGTATATATCACATTGTATTATAATGACTTGTCTTTGTCGTTCTTAATTTAAAAGACTGGGTTTAAACGGAAGGTTATGAAAAAAATTGAAGCAAAATATATAATTAAAGATCAATTTGGGATAAGGTCAGAATAACAAAGCATTCTCTATCTGGAAAATTATTTTGATTGTTATATAAAAGATATAGATTAGGATAACAAACAAAAATAAACACTACCAGACTCTAGAGCCCAATGATTCTCATTTTTTGTTAATTTCTATAATTAGAATTTGCTAAGCAAGAGCATCTGATTTTCTTTGTACTTCCAGTTTTATTTTATACAGTGTTATCTAGGTCCAAGTAAATATAATTTGCCACAGATAGAAGTTAATTAACTCTCTATTATGCTATCCTGTATTAGGTGTTCATTGCCCCTCATATTTATTTGATAAGTACTAACATCTTTGTCATTGGGAAATATGTTCTCTGAGTTAGCACTATGGAAATGCAGAGAGTGACCCTGCTGTGGTTTATTGGGTCAGGTCAGAGATTGAAAGGTCCCAGATGGCTGCAGGATCTTGCAGTATGTGGGTCTGTTGCTAGGAGACCATATTGATCTTTTCTAGCCTCTTAGCAGATGACCTCCTCTACTTGCCAGTGATTGATTGCCATCATTTACAGCATTAGGTAGAGTGTTTGCCTTGTCTTCAGTATTTAAAAAGTTTAAAAATCTAATCATTAATGCTTAAAATGCTTTAAAGTCTTTTTTTTAATGCACCCATAGCAGCCTATCATTAGGAATGCCTGTTCATTTAACATGGCCAGTTTCAAATATGGTTCAATAGATATATATTTTCCTGCCTTAATATAAATAAAATGTGATTATCAAAACCAATTTGCTTATATTAAACAAAGTTAATTTGGTTTTTACTGGTCAAAACCAAACTGTGTTGTGTCTGCCTTGCCCAGCTCTTTGTCTTAGGCACAAGGCTCCAACTAGAATGCAGATAGGCTTCGTACATTAAAATGTTCCACTTGCAGAGAATAACAGAAGACTTAATTGCACCTCAGTGCTTTCATGTCTGGCCCCTAAAGGTCAAGTTGGACAGTGCAGTCAATAACTGGACAGCTAGTCCAATGAGAGCGCTTTTCACGCCAGTGGAGAAGGGCAGTACATTTGAATGCTGCTCCAGTCTCTCAAGAAGGAAGTTTATACACAAGTCAGGCTTCCTGGTTACAGCTCTCAATGATTAAATGCCTGATATAAATATAGTGCTGTCTAATATTTTAGGGTGGATTAAAAAAATCAGATGGAGACAGCCTTGAAGAGAACAGCTTTCTGTTAGACTTGTGAAAGATTCCATTTAAACAGATACTGCAGCAGTATTTTGCTCAGCCTGCTCTGTCTGAGAGAGGGTCTTGAAGACCCTAGTATCCTATAAATCTTGACTTCTCTAAAGTTTCTGGGAGAAATGGAGATGTGATGGGAGTTTTCATGAAAGTAATGGTGATAGATACTAGGTGCTTATTCTGTGTCAAACATTGATCTCAGCAATACATAGGTATGCACGTGTACACATGCACACACACAGATAGATAGCTATTATTTTTATTATCCATCATAACAATCCTATTAGGTAGGTATTATTATTTTACATAAGATGAGTATATTGAAGCACAGATGTTGCAAATGATTTGCTAAGGTCTGTGCAGACAGGAAGTGGTGAATGGAACCAGGATCCATCCCATACAGTTCGAACGCAGAGCCAGGAGTCCTAACCACCATTATCACCCTCTGCCTTGCAAGAATGAGATCTGGATCTGATCCAAAGCTTCTCAGTAATGATCAGAGAACTCCAGCAATTCTCATCCCTCTATTCACCTCATCATTGGTCCCTTGATGCTTTGCTGACAGCAGTCTCCATCAAATATTTTGCTGACTTAAAACATGGGTCTGAGGAAGGAATTAGAGCAGCAGCACTTCCCATCAGGCCTCCCCAGGGAGAGGTGAGAACAGGTTTCCAAATCACTACTGTAGAGTAGTATTGTCATCCCCTTCCCTGTGTGAACAATGACTACACTGTCTTGCATTTCCACATTCCCAGAATTTATACATCTCAATTCAGTGATAGCCACCTCACCTTCCTAAGTGCCCCTTAATCTTCTCCCATGAAAAACAGAGAAGTGATTAATATCTGCAAAGCAGTAAGAGAGATACTGGACATGAGGTAGCATCCCATCTGTGGAGACTGGACTACAAGGAGCATATTCTTAAGGATTTTATTCACTTTTAAATCCTGGCAATGTAATTTTTACTCTACAAAACCTAATTCGTATGTGCTTGAAGCCAATAATCTTATTCTTATAAAAGCTTCTGAAACCATTGACTCATTGAAGCTCATGAAATATAAATAATTTGAAACATTTTAGGGTTCATTGTTTTCTTTGGATCTCCTATTACGCTGCAGGATGGTAGTGTCTTAGAGAATTTTCAGTTTGGTCAATAAATAAATAAAATTTCAGAAAATGTGTATGTGTAAAAGGGACAGTGTGGATATCTCAATGAATGTATTCCTAAGTTATAGTAATAGTAGCTGACATGTGTAGAGGCTTATGTCCCTGGTACTGTTCTAAACATTGTACATGTATTCTCTCATTTAATATCCACAGCCATCCTGTGAGGCAGGTTCTAGTATTATCTTCTTTTAGCAAATGAGGAAACAGAGACACAGAGGATTTCACCAACTTGCCACAGAATACACAGAAATTATTTGCCAGAGATAGGATTTGATCCTAGGCAATTAGGCTGACTGGCCCATATTCTTAAGTAGAGTGTTTACATTCATTTTAATTATTGGAGAACTCTTTTTCATTAAGTTGATCATAGCAAAACTTTCATTACAATATGTTTCATTGCAATAATTTAATATAATGCCTTAACTGAAATTTTCTATTGGCTCAATTTTTGTTAAAAGTAGAATTTTCCTCATATTTAACCAAAGAGAATCTCCACTCTAAAGTTTGAGTTCAGTTTGCATAGGATCTATTGTGAGAAATTTTATCCTATCTCCATTACTCCAGGGTCACCACACTACAACCAGGTCTAAAACATGCTTGAGCAAAGCATATTTCTGCCTGTTTAGCACTGAAGTCCCAAATATATATATATAAAAAAAAAAACATACCTACGGTTATAATCATAATTTTAGTTTTATGTATAGGCATTCATAATTTGTATAGAGTCTTATATGTGTATATACGTATGATTTGTGTGTAGAGATAGAGATAGATGATAGATAGATAGATAGATAGATAGATAGATGATAGATAATAGATAGACTGAGAGAGTGAGAGAGAGAAAGAGAGAGGAAGAGAACTATATGTAGGTGCCCATGTACCCCAGGCCCAGAAGCTAAATCCTAACTGGACTAAACAAACCATCGTAATTACATTCCCTTCACCAATAATTATAAATGGCATTTAGCACCATTATGGCCCATGAGATATGTTGAGGAAGTCAGATGGTTGAACTTCTAGCAAAATTCTTCTTGTTGCACTGGATTAACCAACCTGAAACCATGAACTGTGCTACAGGTTGTTATATGAGATAAGTTTTTCTGGTTGTTTTAAGCCTGTGTGGTCAGGTTTTCTATTACTTGTTGCTTTAAGTCCAAGAGAAGTTATATACATCAGGGGTGAACAAACATTTGCGAAAAGGGCCAGTAAGCATTTTCAGCTTTGCAGGTCATATAATTCTTGTCACAATTACTCAACTCTGCCCTCATACCATGGAGTGGCTTATAGGTAACACCATTCAAATGCGTGTGCCTGTGTTCTAATAAAACTTTATTTACAAAACAGTTTTCGAAATTAAATTTATTGAACAAATGCCACCTCAGTCATAAAATCAACAATTATAAAGCCATCCAGAGACCCCCAGATATTTCTTTGGGTCACAGTCATAATTTTGAACCTGAGAGACTATGGGAGAGAGTCATTGACGTGGGGTCCAGTTTCAGCCCTATGACTTCTCTGTATGACTTTAATTAAATAAGTTACCCAGCTTTGCTGAACCTTGGTTTCTTTATGGGCAGCATGGGGAGTATTAGTAACTCCCCATAGTGTTGTTAGATTGGAAGTGAAGTCTAAAGTTCTCTCAACAGAGTGTCTGGCTCCTGCTAAACGTCAGATCTTATTCTGTTTGTCTCCCGTGGTTTCTGCAGGGTCACTCCTCCTAACAGTCTGCTTTTTCTGCCTGTGGGAGTTCAGGTGCTTATTATTGTTGTTGTTTTTTAAATAACACAAAATCAAACGTATTTGCATGCACAACAAAGAGGATTAGGACTTTAGGCAAAACAGGAAAGCAGTTGTCTGTCAAATGGAGAGCAAGATTCTTAAGTAACTGACTATGGGACCTACAATGATGGGAAGACTTGCAGTGTTGCCTTCAGAAGTTATGTCTCTATACCTGATGCTTCAGCAGGCTTTCAAACATGCCTTAGTGCCAGGTTAGTTCTTCTAATTCCTTCTGACAATCAAGATGGTTTCAAAAGGATTTGCTTCACTGGCCACTGTTTGCCAATCTCTGATATAGATGATGTTCTCAAATATTTTGAATCAGAGTATGCTTTGGTGGATCAAAGTCTCTACACTATCTGCTTTATTATATAATAGAAACCTTCCAATGGCACACGGGAAAAAAACCAAACCCAAACTGAGTTCCTCAGTGAAGGAGACTTATTAATGCAAATAATTGAAAGGTCCAAGCACAAATTTAACATTAGTCTAGACTTGGTCCAGGAGTTCAGATAACATTATTAAGTTATCTCTTTCTCTCTATCTCTTGGTTTAGCCTTCTGCTGGCTGGATTTATCCTCAGCATACCTATAATGGTCCCTGACACTTCATGGCTCACTTCTTTCTGCCAGTAGTTCCAAGGGAAGAGGCATTCATGTAAATCCTGGGATTCATTGGAATCAAACCAGTTTGGGAGATTTGTGTGTTCCTGCACTAATCATTCTTGGACCAGCACAATTGGAATTATGGTAATGGGTCAATAATGTACCAATAATAAAAGTAATCTTTCTGATACATCCCTAAAAAGTGGCACCATTGCTGAATCATACAGACTAAGGATGAGCAAATAATGGTCCCCAAGGGTAACATAAAATTCTGAGAAAGAGCTTACAGGTGGCAAATATCAACTGTGTTTGCATCTTGAATATTTGAATGCAATTTCCAAGAAAAGATGTAATTGTAGAATATGTATAATTATAGAATATGTAAGCAATGGCATCACCTTATCTACAAAACCAGCCCTGACCCTGAGAGGTAAATAACTGCCCCCTGCTCTATGCCCCTACAGCTCCATCCCCATGCCCCATATCATATTATCATAGCTCATTAATGCCTCAAATCACTTGATAGCATATATTTCCCGACCTGTGACTACATTTTCCATAATAGTAAAGAAGTTATCACTTCATCGTGTGCCTCGATTGATTTCATAATGCCTAATGAATAGTAGAAACTATAACAAATGCTTATTTCTTCAATAAACTACCTCCAGAATTAATCATACAATAAGCAACAATATTAAAAGATATCAGATTACATTAAGTAGTCAACTCAGACCCCCAGTTAGTCTGATATTCTACAATTGATATTTATCTCCTCACCTCCCCTGCCAATACTCCAAAAAAGCCTTTTTTGTGTTTGTTTAAAATCATTTGCATATTGTAGAGACCTATTGACCCTGGGAGGAGAAATACATAGAAATAGAGTAGTACAAAGTTCAGGCTCCCACATCCAATTTGGGGCTTTGATGACACTGCTTAAAATTAAGATTGAAGAGTTTGTCAAAAACACAAGTTGCTAGACAGTCTTGAATTTACAGGATTTTATCAACTGGCCCAAGCAAATTTCTTAATTCTTTCAAGGGATTATATGTTTCTGAAGGACCTGGGAACCACCTCTTTGAAACATGGTCACTGAAGGAGAGAGCACCTTTATCCCCCAGTCCCTGTAGGAGGCCAACTGCCTAAATTCAAAAAAAAAAAAAAAAAAAAAAAAAAAGAAAAGAAAAGGAAAATTAGCAAACACAGATGGACTGGTCACACTGACCACCCTCTCTCCTAGTATCCTTCAGTACTTTTCCATTAGCTCACCCCCTGGTTTTAAATATGCCCTCCCACCTCACCTTTACTTTCAGCAAAGTTGAGTTCAATCATTCTACCTTACTGCAATAGTCTTTAATAATTTTTTTCCTACCTAGTTGGTCTGATGCAAACCAAGAGTGCCTAGAAAAGGTGGGAAAAAGTGTTTACAAAATTTTTTTGAAGACAACAGAAAGAAAGTTCACAGGACTTGAGGGACCATCACCCCTAGAGGAAACAGAAGCCAACTCTGGGGATTACTTTTGCCTGCAAACCATTTGTCTATAGTGGTGACTGGTTAAGAATATGAATAGAATCTTCAGAGGTTTCATCTGGTATAATTGTTCCAAATATTTCTTGCCCCTGCAATGCACACTTAAGGAACTTATCTCCCTTTGGTATCTGGGTTGTGTCTTGATTGTTTTGAACAGAGGTATGCAGAAGTGGTATCTGGAATGTTCAAGCTTAGGTATTAGGAACACCTCACTGTTTCAATTTCTTCTCTCTTGGGACACAAACACCACACTGTGAAAAAGCTTTAAATGCCACATATATGGAGGAGTGGTCACAGATGCATTATTCATTATAATTCACAGCATAAACATCCCAAATATTTATCGGCATCAAAATGGGTAAATACATTAAGATATGTTCATACAGTAGATACTTAAGAAAATGAAAATATACTGCTATGTGCAACAATATGTATGAATCATACAAACATAATATTGAGTTAAAAATCACACAAACATAATATTGAGTTAAAAATAGGCAAATCTAACCCATGGCCTGTTAAAAATCAGGAGATGTCCTTGAAGTGGAGTGGGAATGTTCTGGCTGGTGGGAGCCTGGAGAGAACCTCTCTAACGAGTCATGTCCAATTTCTTTACCTGGGTGGTATCTGTATGGACGTGTTCACCTTGTAACAATTCATTAGCTGTTCTAATTCAATTGATTTTTTTTTTTAAATAACTTCAGATTGAACCAAAACAGAAAACCTTTCCTTAGCCATAGCTAATAGATTTTACCAATATTTAGGGAGCAGGAAGAGAAACTAAGTCTATGAAAGAAATAAGCAGCTCTACCTATATGCTGTCATATCTATGCAATAGCAGTTGGATTTATTTTAAATATTCTATGTGTAATCTCACTTGTATTGGTGTCAAAAGTCTGTCCCCTTTCCTGGTTTTTTGATCATTTCTGTTAACCTTTTGAGTCCATATTACCAGAAGACTTAGCTCTTTTTTTCTTTATGGGGAGCGTTCAGCTCCCTTTTCTTGTCACTCCCTGCTCTCATCCTATTTCAGTAAATAGATTGTCTTCTGGGCCAGAGAAGTTCACATGGAAATGCTCACTTGTCTTATCCTTCAGCATATTTGTTTTCTAATTTACATTTCTCCACCGAGTTTATGTCTTTAAATGTCACATGATGATGACTTTCAATCTGAGGAATAAAGCTTCTCAGTTTTCAGAGAGCAAACAACCTTGTCTGCTTATCAAACTGAAGTAGCAGAGAAAAATGTGACTGTGAAGCCATTTCCACTGGTTCAGGGAATTTGCTCTCACCTATTCACTTAGTGCCATTAAACCTGACAGCTTCCAGCCTTCAAATGATTCCTGTGGTGTTAAAAGTCTATGTGTATTTCATGTCATTCAGCTAGTTTATAATGCTAGCTTGGCTCTTTCCTCTCCACAGAGATCCTATGCAGCTCTTTCTCAATGATAATTGTACATTTTTTCCCACCTATTCTTTCACTGAGCTACTGGGCACATTTCTGTACCATTTGTTGCCATTTAGAGAAATTACAGTGATATTTAGCTTTTTGTTCTTGGGGTTTATAATATAGCATATTATTACCAGACTATGCTAAAGCATGAAGATACACAGCTGAAAATACATAACCACAGAACATCATTGATTTATAAGTGACTTTTGAGTGTGTGTTTGTTTTAGGAAGGGCTATGCAAAGCATTGTTATGATTCGGAAACAATGACACAGACACACAACCCCTTAGAGAGATAAGATAACAAATAAATTATATCAAGGAAGAACTACAGATTTTTTCAAACTAAACGACCTTAAAGATCCAATTCAAACCTTCATGTTTATATCTGAGTCAAGTGAAGTCTAGAAGGGTAAATGGATGCCTAATGCTTTCCAGCCAGTAAGAAAGGCAGACTGACATTGAAAACCAGGCGTGCTCTCTACCACGTAACATATATATGTATAAACAAGTGCTAAAATACAATAAAAATAGTTGTGAAGCTCAAATAATTCTTGTTATCTACTGCATATGACATCCATTGAATCGATTTTGCCATAGTTTAATTTTGCTTACTAATTAGGCAACCTCTATTTTCTTCAACAAGTGATAGTAACTATCCTGCCCTTACCTTAGAATGAAAAACCAAGGTGATCTTCTCAGTTCTAGATCCCTGAAAGAAAGTGCCCTCTATAAATATCTACTGTCACAACTTATTTAAAGAGGTTTGGAAATAACAGAGGCCAAACTGTTCCAATGCAAATAAGCTGTGCAAATATGCCAAGATGGAAAAACCGTAATATGGCCAAGAAAGAAAGGGAAGGTAGAAAAGAAAGAGAAGGAGAAAAAGAAAAGAAAGAATGTCAAAGAGCAGTTGTAGGAGGAGAGAAAGAGGAAAAAATGTAATCCAAGTAGTCTCAATGTGAAGAGGTGAAGTCAAACTATTCTATGAAATAGAGGATCACACCACCAAGAATGACATAGCCATTTTGCAGATATCTTTGGGGACCAACCCTGAAGCATATTTACAGAATGATATACAACCTACTGATATAAAATTTGATATCAAAGAGAATTACAAATAGATTTTACTACCACTGAAAATGAACATAGAACTTCTGTGATAAAATAGCCACCCCAAGGAAACTTTCCTTTTCATATGTAAGGAAAGCCTACACACATAAAATCTGGTTTTATTTCCAATGGTACTTTTGTTTGATATGTTGACAATGGGCTACTTTGTTGAAAAACATTTCGATGAAACTGTTCCTTTTGAATGTTGAAATAATACTGAATAATTTGGGAGAAAATAAAATGGACAAGTTCATAGATAATAAACACATCTATTATTAAGCCTGAAATGTTAGCAGTGAATCCCGGATGAACTGAGATGACCAGATGCAGGAATAATTATGAATACTTTCACATTTAGTAAACAATCCCAAAAAGATGTGTTAACATTAAAGGGACATTAAACAGCAGCATGAAGTTAAGTGGGAAAACAAAGGAGAATTGCTTTGTTTAAGAATGAGTTGAGGGATCAGGTTTTGTTTGTTTGTTTGTTTGTTTTGGATCAGGTTTTTAATCATAAATTACAGTATCAACTATGTTGCCTTGCAAAAAGCTACCATTTGAAAAATACATTTATTTGTTAAATTATTTGGGCACACATTATAAGCAACATTTTGGTTTTATTTTTAATTTAATGAATGAATTGAGCCTGTAAACCACTTATTTTGGCGTTATATAAATAAAGCCATTAATTCTTTCTTTTGCTTTTTTTTTTTCCTTTAGTAATCTAGGTGAACAAAAATGAGTTGATCATAACCTTTGGTTCACAGTGCACTTTCATCATTGTTTGAATGGCCAACTTTTATTTATCCATTTATTCATTTACATTTTAAAATTATTTATTTTAAAAACTGGTAAATATATAAAATTTACAACATCATTTTAACAGTCTTTTAATATATAGTTCACTGCCATTAAGTACATTGGCACTGTTGGGGAACCATCACCACAGCCTATTCATAGAAGGTTTTTCATCTTACAAAACTGAAATTCTGCACCACTTAAGAGCTCCTCCTCCCACCAGCCCTTAGTAGCCACCATTCTACTTTCTGTTTCTATGAATTGGACTAATCTAAGTACCTCATGTGAGTAGAATCATTCAGCATGTGTCTTTTTGTGATTAGCTTATATCACTTCGCATAATGCCCTCCAGTGTCATCCATGTTGTAGCATGTGTCAGAATTTCCTTCCTTTTAAGGTTGAATAATAGTCGTTGTATGTTTGTGCCACATTTTGTTTATTCATTTGTCCATCAGTGGACACTTGGATTACTTCCATCTTTTGACTATTATGATCAAGGCTGCTATGAACAGGGGTGTGCAAATATCCTTTCCTACCCCTGCTTTCAATTTTTTTGGATATGGACCCAGAAGTGAGATTTCTGGATCATAGGTAATCCTATTTTTAATTTTTTGAGGAATCTCCATACTGTTTTCCATAGCGGCTGCACCATTTTACATTCCCACCAGCAGTGCACAAGGATTCCATTTCCTCCTCATCCTCACAAACACCTAATTCTGCTTTTTTGATAGTGGTCGGGGTAAGTGGGGTGAAGTGGTATCTCATCACAACTTTTGTACCTACTTTTAATACTATAAGAAATATCCCCCAAATCTATCACCTAGCCAGAACTAAAATATTATAGCTATGCACATGTTCCTCTCTCATTTCCTCCTCTGTCTCTCCCTAATGGTAATCTGATGTAATTGCTTGGCATTTCTCATTTTTTTTATAGAAATATGTATATAGTCTATGTCTAAATATCTCTACTTTTACTTGAACCGTGACTATCACTCCTGAAGAAAAAGAGAACTTAACAGACATATCTCTCCAAATAGGAACAAAGATAATCATGACCACAGCCACTAAGAAACCAGTTAAACCTATTCACTTCTTGTGGTTACAATAAGTTAATGAAAATTTTATGTTAATTAATTAATTGACTTCAAATAATTCTTTCTAATTAATAGTAGTTAACTGTACCAGGCATTGCAGAATGTCCAAAAATGAATATAAACAGTCCCTCCATCAATACTGAACTTGTTGTCCAGTCATTTTTTTGTTCGCTTCATGTGTTCAAAGCTATAGGATATACCAAGAAGTTTAATAGACGCTACTCTCTTCACAACCTTGCAAGATCATATGATCTGTATTCTTAGTCTGATTTCTTGTCATTAAACCTGTTTCCTTTTCTTTGGAGCACACACCTAGAATATATTTTCCAGATCCCTTTGTAATTATCCAAGGCCATGTGTATGGGTTCTGGTTAATGGATTCTGGGAGGAAATGATGTCCACCTCCAAGGGGGGAAACCTCACCCAAACTTCCCCTCACTCTTTACCCCTATCCGCTGGTCAAGGACACGGAAGGTCTAGGGAATGGTGGAAACACAAGTTAGAAGGAGCTTCCATCCCTGAATCACTTTATAGCTGTCTGCCTGCTGAACAGTCACCCAGAAGAGCTCTGAGCAATCAGTTAAGCTTCCACAGTGTTAAAAGGACTTTATTTTCTAAAGTGGGAAGATAGGTAATAAACCAGTGAGCATTTAATATATAATATAGTGATGATAAGTGTTAGAAAGGTGCTTAGTGAGAAGCTAAATGATTTGGGGAGATATTTAGATAAAAATATGAAGTACTGGAAAAGAATGAATTAAAAATTTCAGAGAAATATTAAAAAGCTGAATATCATCAACATTAGAAAATGTATCTCAGTGATTTTAGCTAAATATGAATCTACTTAAAATGTATTACAAGTTATGAGCCTCTTTTTGGTATAGATATAAAGAGAATAACAATATTTAACTTATAGTGGTAAAATTTTTGGAGGAGTGCATTTAATGAGATAAACAGTTGTCATTTGGTGGATATCAAAGCATGATAGCTGATTAATTAGTGAATTTTCTCAAGTGTGTTATTTATAAACCTTAAAGTGTCAGTACTAGGTAAGAAGAAAAAAATGTTGCAAGCCAGCAGGGGAATAATTCCTAAATGCTGATCCAGACAAAAGACATGTTACAATTTAGAGGAGGAAAGTAACAGTGGGGAAAAAAAATAGCAATGGGCTTGGTTTTAAATGGTGAAAAAGATTTGGTTAGGAGGAGAGGAACAACCTACGTTAATGAAATGCAGTGAGGAGAAAACAGAGGTGTGAAGAGAGAGAGTGAGTAAACCAATTGGATGAAGTGAAAATGATAGTCAAGGAGCAATGAAAGCTCAGGTTTTATATATACACTTGATCCATAAAACAAAGAGCCTTGAATGCCAAAGTAAGGCATCTTGTAAACACAATTCAGCAGTAGAAAGATCACACCAAAACTGATGAATTGATTCTAGAAAACTTCTCTCAGCCATCTGACAGTTTATTTAGTGTAATGCCAGTCATTGTCATTCTCTCAGCCAGAGGTACAGTTTATAAAATTAAACAACACATGTTTCATTCATAGGGATCTTTAAAAAGTGCCTGTCACAGTGCCCTGCCCACAGTCTATATATAAGGCATATTGTTCATTACAGATTTATCTAATTACCTCATATGCATGCTAGTTAACAGAAGATGAAATTACTTCTTTACAGATTTGTGTAGACTAATGCCTCTTCTATTATCCCCAAATGAGAAGATGTAAGAAATGGGAAATTCAGAATAATGAAGAAATTCATTTTGGTAAAGAAATATATTTAGATTGAGTTGCTTTACTTAAATTTACATCTTCACCTCTACTATAACTGAGTAGAAATTTAAAGAGCCTTTATTTTTCCATTAGCATTAAAAATGAAAACACTCTTAAGATAGAAAGGAAAAGGGATGCCTGGGTGGCTCAGCAGTTGGGCACATCTGCCTTCAGCTCAGGGCCTGATCCTGGAGTACCCAGGTTGAGTCCTGCATCAGGCTCCCTGCATGGAGCCTGCTTTTCCCTCTGCCTGTGTCTCTGCCTCTCTCTCTCTCTCTCTCTCTATGTGTGTGTGTGTGTGTCTCTCTCTCATGAATAAATAAAATCTTTTAAAAAATGGGAAAAAAACAAATGAATATACAAAAGATGTTCAGCATTTTTCACATCTTTAAACAAAATTATTTCTAATTTCAAAGCTTTTTTGTAGAATCCAGCTATGATGTACTCAATAATAAAATAAAATACTTGTCCTTACAACAATATGAAGACGGACTAGTAACTCTCTTTGTTTTATTCTACTATACAAGTGAGCCACCATAAGAAGATTTTGACCAAAGCTGACTCTTTTAAGGGACATTAGCTAGTTCTACTCCAACCAGGGTCCTTTGAGATTACTGAAGACAGTCCCAAATGGGGCCTAAATGATGTATTCATGGTCATATCTGTAATTATGGGTTTCCTTTTCTTCCTATCCCTTCACAATAGATTATGATAAAAGACATTGGAAAAGGGGGGGAAAAAGGCCCTTAGTAGCTGCATGTTAGAGGATTCTGAGAAGATGGCACAGTAGGGAGCCCACCAACAATCCATCTCCCTACTCAACAATTTCATGGGCAAAGTCTGTCCGGGTTAACTATTTTAGGATTCTCAAGTCCATTGAAGGTTTGCTACTTCCAGGGGAAGCCTTGGATAGTAAACAATTATTTTTGGTCAACTTTAGCTCCTTCCTGTCACTATAGCAACTATCTGTCTGCCACCTGCAGCCAAGTGAAAGGCAGCTGTGCATGAGTTCTGGGAGCAGCTTATGTACAGCTTGTAGGGGCCAGGGTGTCCTTTAAAGACCCTGTCCAAAAAACATTAGGGATCTGTCATCTGATCTCTGATGGCTGCTTCAGATCATAGAAAGGCAGACACAGAGATGATGGCCATTGTTGTTGTACCTCCCTCCATTGTTACAACCCCCTTCTCCTTTGGCTAAAGTGACTTCCAGAGGATTTAAAGGGACAAAACCTTTCGTCTTGCTTCAGTTTTCTCTTTTTGCACTGTGGGAGCCAAATATTCAAAAGCAACTTCTATTTATGTAGCAGAAATTAGAAAATCACTGTGCATGCCTAGGGAAAGGCACAGTCTTGGAAAGGTTTGAAAAGAAGTTTATACCTCTGACTGATCTTTAACACAGAGACATAGCAATCAAAACCAAAACAAACAGAAAAACAGAAAACTCTGGGGAAGGAGGGGCATCTGATTTTCAAAGTTACTACAGTAATTTCAAATTTCTGGTTTTCAACAAAAAAATATCACAAGGCCTACAAAGAAATAGGAAACAAAACAAAACAAAACAAAACAAATGGTCCCCGGGAAAGACCCAATGGCAGATCTACTAGATAAAGAGTTTAAAACTTTGTTAAAGTTGCTCACAAAATTAAAAGAAAATATGGAGACAGTCAAGAAGAAAACCATGTATGAACAAAATGGAAGTATCAATAGAGACAGGAAACTAAAAAGAAATAGAAAAACCAAAAACAAATTCTGCAGCTTAAAAAGGATGTAAAAAGATATTCCATGTAAGTAGTAATCAAAAGAGAGATATATACAATGGAATATTTTTTAGCTTAAAAAGGAAGGTGATTATGAGGTATGCTGCAATATGGATGAACCTTGAGGATACTATGCTAAGTGAAATAAGCCAATCACCAAAAGACAAACAGCATGTGATTCCATTTATATGGGTACTTAGAGTAGTTAGAATCATAGCAACAGAAAATAGAATGTTGGTTGCCCAGAGCTGGCTGGAGGGGAGAAAAGGGAGTTACTGTTTAATGGATGTAGAATTTCAATGTTAAGAAATGGAAATAGTTGTGGAAATGGATGATGGTGATGATTAAATTGATATGAATACACTTAATGCCACTGAACTATACACTGAAATACAGTTAAAATGGTAAATCTTAGGTGTATTTTACCACAATAAAATAATTGGGAAAACAGCATACATGTTTTCAACATCTACTGTCTATGAGCACTCACACTTACTTGCATATTGATTCATTTCAAAAGGATAATGGAAACAAATATTGATTTCATTAGAAGATTGCTTTTAGATTATCAAAATAATGTAACAATATGCCAGAATTAAAATATAACAGTAAGTTTGGCATAAGGAGAGGCGCCTGGGTAGCTCAGTTAGTTAAGTGTCTGCCTTCAGCTCAGGTCATGATCCCAGGGTCCTGGGATCAAGCCCTGCACTGGGTTCCCTGCTTGGCTGGGAGTATGCTTCTCCCTCTCCCTCTGCTCCTCCCCTATCCATGCTTTCTCTCTCTCTTAAACAAATAAATAAAATCTTAAAAAAAAAAAGTTTGGTATACGGAGAAAAAAACTAACCCCAAATTACGTAAGCCTAGAACTGCAAGTGTTTGGATTATAGGTATGTATATACACATTATTTTTATAGTCCAAAAGCAATTTATTAAAATTTTTATAATCTAAAATCAATTTTCTTATAAAGTGAATACTTAGCTTTTATTACCCTTTCAAAACAAATCTATCCATCTCTCTATATATAAATATGCATGTAGATAATCTGTATCTATAGTGTTATATTATGTAAGATATATATTATCACATCTAATGCAATTTTACACCTAATATTACAATATTAAATGATTAACAATATTTACTACATACAATATATTATTCAAGACTTTGAGGAAGAATAAAATTTATTTCTTTTTAATCTAAATGTCTAGAAATGGGCTGCCTAGGGCCGGCATGTAGCTCTTCTCCAAGAGATCCTGAGAGACCCTCTTCTCACTGCTCTCCTCTTCTCACTGCTCTACCATCTCTTGGCAGGTGTATGGAAAAGGGACAGAGAAGAAGTGGAGGAAAGGGCACTTAATCACCTGTTACTTATGAAAAGAAGATTGTTGGAAGCTGCTGCATGCTTCTTCCATCTCATTGGTTCATGGCCACACTTAACCAACTACAAGGTACAGAAACATTGAGAGAGTGGGTAGGCTAAATTTGAGAGTCTATTATCCAATGAATATTTCTTTCCTATTCTATGAAAGGAATAGAACATGAGTATTGGGATAAAACTAGCATATCTGCTACACTGGTACTAAAGTTTCTCTATATTGTACAGATCCATTGGGGTCTTAGTTAATCCTCACAATGATCCTGTGAAGTCTTACTTTTACTTGGAAAACAAAGAAATTAAAATGCATATACTAAATGCATATACTAAATTAGTCCAAGATCATTCAACTAGAATGGGGGGGAGAAATCCACTATTTGGCAGGAGAAACTTGATCTGTGTTGTCTCTTAACAGCTATGTGATTTGGGCAAGTCATAACTTTTCTGATTATAGCTCACTTAACTGCAAAAGATAGTAAAAATTCCTACCTAGAAGTTATGTGCTGAACATTAGAAGAATGTCTTATGTCAAATAGTACTAAAAAATTGGAGGTGATAGCAGTCATGGTCATGGTCCTAAGGGTGGTAGTAGCAGCACAGAAATAAGGAACAATGCTAGATTCAGCCCTTGGTCTATTTTTTCCCTACATTATACTGCTTTTCAGAGCCCTTCATTGACCTTACCAGCAATTTGAAAATTTTCTTTTTTATATGATAGAGGCCAAGAAACGGGAGATTAAAAACACTGTTTCAATGATAGTGAAACAGCCTATTAATTCTATCAATAATCCACTCAATAGACATAATTGACTACTATTGCATAAACCACTCTTTAATAAAAAGTCAGTCAATTTTACATTAAGATCCCTGATCCACTGATCTAAATGAAATAACTTACTGCTTTACTGACTTCTCATTTCGTCCCATTGCAGCTTTTAGATACAGCTTTTGTCTTTCAACTACCATAGTACAATAGTGAAGTTAAATAAAGACCTAAATAAATCTCTAGTCTTCTTGTTATCTTGGTTGCCAGTACATCCTATTGCCGAAATTCAGCTTAAGCTGATTGTTTGCTTTTAACCTGGATTGTTTTTGTTTTTGTTCTAAATGAAGACTTCTAGGCGCCACTTAAGCCCCATTAAATTAGAATCTACCCTGATGGACCCCGACCATCGGCCTACTAATAATTTTCCCATGTTAATCTAATGCCCAAAGACATATATTTCATCTTCAACCCTCCCTATCATTATGTCTCCTTTCCTAGTTACTCATGATAACCGTAGCAGGATTAGAACTATAATCAATAGTCTTCTTATCTGAAGAGCTTTGCAAAACTCTTTGCTTCAACTAAATTTTGAAAAATACCAAAACAAAGAAATCAAAGCCTGACAGAATTCTTTCCTAAGTCTCTCTCCGCTCACTGACAGACATAAGCCTGATCAGCACCAGTCTGTGTGAATCACCAGATCAGGCTAGAAAAAAAACAGGAAATCTAGAGCCTCTAAAACAGCAAGAGGGCAATTTTAGACTTCGCCAGCATTCTACTCAAGCTATGAACAGTACTTACTGAGCAAAGCTCAGCATTCCCTTCCTGCTGAACAGAGAACTGACTTTCAAACACATTCTGCTGAGTCATTTCATAATAGCATACTTAGCTGAATGAAGTTGCCTGATTTAGTAGGTACCTTCACTTCTGAGTCAAGGCTGTGACTTCCAGTCAGCACAGCCCTGCTCTGATAGAATTGGCCTTGGTGACCACCTTAAACCTTCACCAGTATCTTAAGTCTGGTCCATAAACTGTCCTAGCTGTTTACATGTCATATTAACTTGTTTAAGAGCTCTTTGAAGGTAGAGAGGATCTATTTTTTTTATTATTTATGTATTTATTTTTATTGTGGTAAAATATATATAAAAATGTACTATTTTAACCATTTTAAGTGTACAATCCTGTGGCATTAAATATAGTCAAATGTCCTACATACATCTATACCTATGTCTATGTCTGCATTTCTATCTTCATCTATCTATCTATCTATCTATCTACCTATCATCTGTTTATCTCTCCACAGAGAATGCTATATATAACTGCAGGAACAAAAAATAAAAATGTATCTTTCAGTTTCCTGAACAGACATTCTAAAATTTCCCTGCTTTTTGACCAACCAGTATATTTTTTCTTATAACTCATACATAATTGAAAACAGGTTACTTGTCATAAAGAACTTTTATGTGATAGTAAAAGATCCTCTTGCACATGTTAGTGTTAGTCATAAACAGCACACTGAAGTCTAAAGTAAATGGCATGAACAAGAAATTTCATTAGATTTTAAATTAGGACAAATAAAATTCTATCATGTTATGGCTGCTGCTAATAAAATTCTATTCAATTAAGCACATATTCATCACTTGCGTATTATGTGCCTGGCATTGTGCTAGGGAAAGGACACCAAGATAAGCAAAAATAGTCACAAACTCTGACATTCACAGTCTGGTAGAAGAGAACATGAATCCAATAATCACACTGTTGATTGTATAATTACATATTGAGATAAAAGATGTGAAGGGTACCAACATGGATCTATAAAAGCATATAATAAAAAAATTAAAAAATAAAAGCATGTGATAACAATAACTGACTTAGTCTGAGAAGTCAGAAATGACTGCCTGAAGAAGTGGCGCTTGAAGCTGGTAAGGAGAAGTTTACAAAGCAAATGGGGGCTGGGAAGTGAGCACTGTGTGTTTCACAAAATGAAGAAAATTCATTGTAGATGGAGAATTAAGGAAAGTCATGAAATATAAAGCTGTCAGCACTCTTCATCTTGCTTGATCTTTGTAAAATATTTCAAATTTTTGTATGATTTACTTTTCTCACTTGGAAAACATGGTACTTTTTAAAAATTATTATCTCAAAGATCCCTTCCATTCAAAAACTATAGAATTCTTAACATTCCACTGCATAATTTTTAAAGCCAAGTCTGCTGTCCATGGTGCTAAAAAAGTAGCTGTAAATAGGGCGGTGTGATCTAAGCTGAAGTTTCCAAACTTGATCATATTTTGGAATCACCAAAAACACCACACTCAAAACATACTGAATTATGATCCTCAGGATTAGAGTCCTGGAGTTTGTATATTTGTAGATATCGGAATATGAGTTTCATGTCAGAATCCAATATAATATAACTTAATTATAAGTACTGAGCACTTGCGAAGAGTTAAATATTGCTGTATGTTGGTAATATAAAAGCCCCCAAGTAAGGACATTGTAAAAGCGAGATGTAGTAAGAGTGGTAGTAGTGGTACTGCTGGTGGTAGTAGTAGTAGTAGCAGTAATTTTAGTGAGTTTGAAAATTTTATAAAAAGAATCTGTGTCTCTTACTGGACTTTGAAAACAAAGATGTTAGATGGGCAGCTATTATTTATCCCTATGTTTTAAATAGGCAAATTAAGATTCATGATATGTATATGGAAATAATATTCTAGTTCCATGAAAAATTAAAACTAGGAATTTAAAATATATATTTAATGAAAGTAGCCCAAAATCCACAATAAAAGTCCAAGGCCCAGGAGGTGGAGTCAGGGAAATGTTGTAGCAGAAAACCTCAGCATTAGGGTAAAAATCATAAACAAAACAAAGATGGATGGATGCTAATCAAGTTCTCCAGACTCCTGCCTTCATTATACAGCAAACTGACCATTAGCCTCAGGCATGAGCAAGTCCAGTTCAAGGGAACATTGGGTCAGTGGGTTGCTACTCTACTGCCCTCAGCCATGGAATCTCATTTATCATCTTAGTTTTATCTACTAGTCCCTTAAGTACACTGGAACAAAAAGAGAGAAATCTGGGTATGTATTTTCCCTCAGAGCAAGGAGATATGTAAATGGCATGAATGCAAACTTCATGTTTTATTCATAATTGTTCAAATGATAAAATTTTAAAGGAAGTGTCAAGTAAGGCAGATCAATGATTCTAAAGGTCTTGGGTACTTCTTCTATTGGTATATCGCCAGATTTCCTGAGGAACAGCATTTAACCTCCAAGTTCCCCTCTTTTACAATGGAAAAGAAGGAAATAAAATTCCTTTTTTTCCTCACTAAGATGTATGAGAGAATAATAGAAATAATTAAAAAGGACTTTTCAAGAATGATTTGTTAATACATACTCTTGTCATCTATCCAACCAATGAATGAAGAGATTCAGACCTCAGAGGAACATGAAACCTAGAATTCTAGACAAAAGATGAGAAAGACCAAGGTCAGGAAGCAAACTAGATGACCAAGACATAAGAGGGCTACCTGTCCTCTGTGATTGTGGCCAACAAGACATCACATGCCCTGAATTAGATTAGAACATTTTTGTTGAACATGGAACCCTTCCCAGAAGTTACTCATTGTACTGCATGATTCTGAATCATTTTACAAATGAGGGGGAAAAGGTGTCTTTTTGCATATCATCTGGAAGCAGCAGGCCTTAAATATAGTAAATGGCAAATCTGCACAAATGCAGTTAAACACTTGAAATTATACCAAATTGAAGAGATGTTATAAAAACAACTGCAATAAGGAAAATGGTGTTATTAATGAAAATAGGAGAAAGGGAAGAATTTTCAGTATTCTGAAGGTGAGAGAAGGTTGACCATCAGATGCCATTTTTCCATTCTTAATTGACAATAAGGCATGCAATGAGAAGTGTGACTACCCAGACTATCCTAACATAAAGGTAATCCCTCTTAAGAACATCCCACCACTGGAGCACAGGCTGAGTCCAAGGGAACTAGATTCAGACCTTATTTCCCCCTGATTGTATCTCTTCTTTAGCCTGATTCTGGTGGTTCACTCTGCAGTCATATCTGAAATGATGTAATGAACACTGTGTGTTATATGCAACTGATGAATTACTAAATTCTACCTCTGAAACTAATAATATGCTGTACATTAACTAAATTGAACTTAAATAAAAACTGGAAAAAAAATCACCCTACAAGACTTCCCCTTTTCCCCAGCCAAATGTCTAGCATTCTGGGTGTTGTTTATACCACCTCTGTGATGCAAGGATGAATTAAGCTAACCTCAGAGTCCCCTGCTATGTGACTCATGATGAGTGTGATTGGCTTTCCAGGTTGGTCAGAGAGAGGCCGAAGATCTGAATTCCAGAGGCCAGAGCTTCTTTCTGCCCTTGTTATGACCTTCACTAACCTAGCACAAGTACATAACCTTTCGTTCTCCTCCCTCCATCATCATTATACTATTCCTCTTTTTTTAGTTGAAGACTTAGGTCAGGCTTGCCAATTTTGTCTATTGAATGGCTAAATTATAAGAAAGGAAATTTAAGATTCTTTTTTCAATACTTTCACAGCTTCTAAGACTATTACCATCTTCCTGCAGATCAAATTTATGAATGTTAAACTCTGTCTTTCTTGTAGCATTCTTTCTGGATAATAAATATAATCTCTACTCTGAATCTGTAGACACACTTGGATAAGGGTCAAGTGCTCAGAAAGGTCAAAGGAATATGTACATTAAATTTTCAAAATATCCCTCATTGCATTTATAAAAATAATCCCTGGAATATGTCAAGTATTTAATAAGTAGCCCTATTGCTATTTTTAAATAATAGTCATCTGTATTTATAACATTTAATAATAATGCCAATCTGATACCCATCAATCTGTGACCATAAATATCTTGAAATTGTGATACATGTAGGTAAATTTTCTTGCAAATTAATAAATAAGCTATCTTTATTTAGTTAGTTCATTTTATTTAGATTGAGTCATTTAGAGCCTGTTCTGCCTCATATGTACTAACAAAATTAGTATTTGTGAACTCTGACATGAGGCAGAAAGTAGAGAACCACAGCAGCCCCTCAGGACCAGTGATGCTCCTAGGCATCACTCACTCTTAAGATAATTGGCCTAAGGACTAGTAAAGAGTTATCATCTTCCATGGTCTGATATGTCCTGCTGAAAGACAGACAAAGTATTGTAGGATATTCTGGAAGCCATAATGAATACAAAACTACCTTAGAAATAATTCCCCAAGTAACCAAAGGAGAATGTTGTAGAAAGACAATGATTTCTGGAAAAGTGGCTCATGTTCTTGAAATATTTATTCCAGGAGGCCTCCTGCTTTCAGAGAGCATATGTTTTTTGATCATTAATGAAAATAGAAGTCCTGTTAATGGAAAGAAAAGATCTCATGAGGACACTTTCCCTGTGCCAGTGTAAATCTGAGCTCTGAGTTCTAGATGACACTGCACTTCTGCGAAAGGTAGGCACCAGTGGGATAGCCAGTGGTGTTACAGTAAGGAGCTGTGCAGCAAATGCAGCTCCCCTGCCCTTCATGTGTCAGAATAGGTTAGTAGAACAAAAAGTGGTTTTCCTAGTAGCCTGGATCAGCATTCAAAACCCAGTTCTCCAGGATAAAAAAAAAATGTGTCATTACAGTGAGCACTTCCCATGGCAATCTATTAGTCTCTAGATTAATTATGGTTGTAGGAAAGGCTTCACCCCACTAGTGATCTGTATCCAAAAAGCCCCATAAGGCAGTCTCCATTATTATTGCTTGTCCCATTTGTTCACTCACTCTTCAGCTTGATTTGAGACATATCCAATGGTGATTATGAAGCAAACGTTTCCAGAAAGCCCACCATAGATTTTGAAGTAACTAAATGAAACGCTCTGCTCAGAACAATCTCTAGAGACTATTCTGACACTTCTTTATGATTCTATCACTGTACTTTTCTTACTTCAGGTCATCTACCTAAGTGGAAATGAATTATCGATTGAAGAGTAGTCAGAGATGATGTGGAAATGCATTTTAAATCATTGTCTTTATGAAAACAACTGTAAATTATAGCAGCAGAGGGCAAAGAGAAAAGTGCCTGGCCTGCCCATACCACTTTCCCAAATTAATTTTTATCTTTCATTTAAAAAATAAATCCTATAGTAAAATAGAATTTAACTTGCCAATTAAATAAATTATCAAGAACAAGCAAGTCACACTTATAAGACAAACTTGAAAATCTCCCTTCAGCAGCAGTGTGAAGTGCTGAAGATGTGCCTTCACCTGTGAAAGTAAAGACCCTAGAGAGTGGCTGAGCTTTGTATTAAATGCTGTTTAGAAGGAAGTACTTTCAGATCCCAAGTATCTGTATTGGGTATCTTCTAAGCAGAGGTTTTCAAACATTAGCTTGCACTAAAATCTAGAAGGCTCTTCAAACTGCAGATTGCCGAACCCCACCTTCAGAGTTTCTGCTTTAGTAGATCTGAGGGGACCTATGAGTTGACCATTTTAATAACTGTTCAGGGCTGCTGTTGCTGCTCTGGGGACCACACTAGAGGAACTACAAAGCTAGAGGGCAATTCCTGACCCTGCTCATACCCTAACTCTTCCTCAAGAAAAGAGGACTAATTAATCTTTGGGGGGAAATTACAGAACAGGTTTAGCTCCACTGCTTCTTCTTTTTTTCTTCAAGCTTATCAGGGCAGGCTCTGCCCTTCAGAGAAAGGCTAAGGATGCCCAATACTGTAAACCATCAGTAAACTATCAAAGCATAATTTCTAAAGGTTAAAGATATGAGTCTATTACAAACACATAGTTAACATGTGTCAGAGATTTATTTAAGGCAATAATGAGGGAAATGGAGTATTGGTAAAGATGGTTCAAAAGAGTATAGGAAAGATAGAAGTATTTATAGTTAGGGAAACACAGAACCCTGAAATAATATCATTGCAGTGTAAAATATAAAAGTAGTTAATGTCCTATGATGAAACAAAATTGTAACATTTGAGGTTATCTTCTCTACTGGTTAGAAAACTTTTACATCTCTTTTGAAAAAACATCGTTTACTATATGAATCCATAAATCAATAATTCACTTCAAGAATCTAGGCTGTTATCCAATAGTAAATCAAACAAAACTGCATTCTTCTAGAGTGGGGGTTAGCATACTACAGACAATAGGCTAAATCCAACCCATTGCCTATTTTTGTGAATAAAGTTTACTGTACACAACCACAGTCATCTATCTAAAAGGTTTGTGGCAGTTTGTCAACTACAAAAGTGAAAATTAAATAATCATGAAATAGTCTTATTATAATGTTTCAACATGACACATAAAGGCCATGCAGTCATTCTTTTATTTCCCATTTTTGCATCAGGTTCATAATAGAACAAATAAGCACTAAATGAGGCATCAGAACAGTAGGAGTTCAGAAAAAAGAATTGCTAGATTTGCACAGTATCAACTTAGCCAAGCTAAAACTATATTTCCTAGTATTCCCTTCCTTGAGACCAAGATAGCTTTAATACTCCCCTCAGCTTTGCTAAACCATAAACAGGCATTTTCTTGACTCTAGGCTCCTGACCTCCCTGTTCTTAGAATATGTATTTTAGAAAACTTGTAATTGTAAATTCTTTCTCTGCCTTTTTGAGATGTAAGTCTTTTAAAAAGCCTCTTGCCAGTTTTGCAGCTGAAGATTTTCTCTGGACTAGGGAGCTAACCTTTAAAGGAGCAATCATCAGGAAAGATAGCATTCCTGCCTCCCAGAGTCTGTAGGAGAAGAGAAGCCTAACTTCAGTTGGCACTTTGCTCCAAGTTGTAAAATTATTTCCTGTCATGAAGAGAAAGTTTGATTTTCCTTTGGGTAAGGCCAATTAACAAACAAGGGGGTGCCTAAGATCTTCCCAATCCAGCTTTTAAAAATTCCTGCCATGTTCTTCAGTAGAGGTAAGCTCAGAGTTCTCATATGTTTCTCCTGTTTCAATAACCTTGAACAAAGTCTTCCTTGCCTGTTCAACATTGTCTGGTGCAGTTTTTGCTTTGACACCTGCATATTTTCTTATTAGCATGGATCATGAGGAACATTTTGCATGAAATTTGGAAGGCAAAAGTGAGGCAGAAGCCATATATTTTCTTTTTGCACTCAGGTCAGTGCAGGACAACAAATGCTGTTGTAGCTCACATAGATTGGTCCCTGATGTACTAGCTCATCCTATTGTGCAGCAGCAGTTAGTCCTGCAGCTGCTTTAGCTCTGTTGAATCTCCTTCAGTGTCAGTAAATCCATGGTTAGTGTTTATAGCAACTGGGACACTAGCTGGAAAGCAACCCCTCAAACTCGTGCCAGATCTCCCTAAGCTCTCCAAATTCTGAGCACTAGCTTCTGTAGCTTGTTACTGGCATCATTGAAGTTGGAAACTTGGTTGGAGGTGGTAAGAGACAGATGTATGTTCCAGCCTATCCTTATGGGTTTGGATTTGTCCTAACCACCCCACTTTATGTCTTTAGCTTATTATTTTACTGCCTTTGCAGCTATCTTCAGGCTCAAAACAAGACACAGAAGTAAAAGCTATATACAAACTGTTTAACCAAGTCACACAATTGCACAGTTTAAAGGCAATTGAGTTAAAAGCAAGAGTCGAAATGGTCTAGTTGGCCAACTGACAAGGTGTCCCTAGAACTGAAATAGATGAGCAACATATAAAAGTCTTGCTTGGCTTGTATACACAAAAAAACTCTAGGTCTAGTGAACAGAAGCCTGACTACAATTGAAGTATCATGCCCTTCAACAAGTTCCCAGAGATGAACCAGTTCACAGACCTGGAACCCCTTAAATGAAAGGAAAGCCTGCTACCCTTAGGAAAAAAAACATTTTCCATGATGAAAGTATGTAATGTAAATCTTTTAGCCTTCCCTTAAAGAGTTGTGCAACCTTTTACTGGGGTGATTGTGCATTGCAGAAGAGAAAATAATTAGACTTTTGAGGGATTATTAGACATTGGCTCTAAACTTAAACCAATTCCGGGAGACCAAATATTTCACTGTGGCTCACCAATTGTAGTAGAGGTTAATGGAGGCCTAAAATAAATTGAGTTTTGACTTGGGTCTATCTCATAGTGAACCAAAGAGTCTCAAAACTCATCCTGTGGTTAATTTCCCAGATTCCAAAATGCGTGATTGCAATAGACATGCTCAGAAACTATAAGAATCCCCACTTTGGTTTCTTAACCTATGGAATGAAAACTATTATTTTAGGGAAAGCCAAGTGAAAATCACTAGAACTGCCTAGATAGTAAACTAAAAACAGCATTGCATTCCTAGAGGAACTTTAGACATTAGTACCACCACTAAAGACTTGAAAGATGCAAGATAGTGATTCTTGTCACATCCCATTTAATTGTCTCTTTGGCCTCTGTGGAAGACAGATGGATCTTGAAGAATGACAGTGAGTTTCCACAAACTTAACCAGATGGTGACTCCAATTGCAGTTGCTCCTTCAAATGTGGTTTTGTTAGTAGAACAGATCAACATATCCCCTGGCATATGGTACAAGGCTATTGATTTGGCAAATACTCTTTGCTTCATACCTGTTAGTAAAGACCAAGAGAAACGGTTTACTTTTGGCTGTTTGAGACAACAGTACATCACTACCATCTTACCTAAGGGTGATATCAATTCTCCAGCCTTATATCATGTCATAATCTAGTCTGCAGAGACCTTGATTACCTCTTCTTTCAGTGGTATTTCATGATGGTTTATTTTCTTTATAATATTTAGCTGTTTGGGAAGGATGTGAAAATAGTAGCAACTATCTACGCATTATTTAGAAACATCTGTGCCCATGGATAGGAAACAAACTCCACAAAAATTCAGAGCCTGTCTGCCTAGTGAAATTTCTATGGATCCAGTCAATGGCCCATGACATGAAAAGTATCCTTTCCAAAATGAAGAAAATTGCTTCATCTGACCCCTCTTACCAGTAAAGAAAAAGCATTATTTGTATCTCTTTGATATTGATTGCAAAATATACCTCATTTGGATATGCTATTCTGACCCATTTGCCTAGTAACTTCAAAAGTTTTAGTTTTGATGGAGGTCCAGAACATGAGAAGAAGACTCTGCAACATATACAAGGTGCCAAGCAAGATGTCCTATCATTTGGGCTATGTGATCTATAAGATACAACAGTGCTTGAAGTATCTTTGTCAAGACAGGAAAGCTGAATGGAACTTTTGGCAGTCCTTATAAGTGATTCAAGAAGCAGATATTTAGGATTTTGAAGCAAACTACACCTTCTGTTACACATAATTATTCTCCTTTTGTAAAATATCTCTGGCTTGCTACAGAGCTTTAGTAAAAAACCAACACCTAACCACGGACCATCAAATTACTATATGGCCTACACTGCCCATCAGAGTGTTGTCTGATTCTTTGATTCATACCCTTGAGAGAGACAGTAGCATCCCCATCATCGAACAGAAATGGTAGATATGATATTGAGTTCAATCAGTTTCTTAAGACACAGTGAGTTGCACAAGCAAATGGCCCAAATGCCCATGGCCCATTTTCCTATTATATTACTTCCCCTTAACCTACACCTAAAACCTCATGGAGAGTTGCTTAAGGAAGAAAAAAATTGGTCCTGATTTACAAATGATTACGCACTACTTGAAGGTATATGGCTACAACACTACAGTCCCTCTCAGTGGTAAAGCAAAGTCTACCCAGTGGTCAGAACTTCAAGAAATGTGGGGCACCAGGTAGCCCAGGTGGCTCAGTGGTTTAGCACCACCTTCGGCCCAGGGCATGATACTGGAGACCCCGGATCGAGTCCCACGTCGGGCTCCCTGCATGGAGCCTGCTTCTCCCTCTGCCTGTGTCTCTGCCTCTCTCTCTCTCTCTCTCTCTCTCTCTCTCTCTGTCTCTCATGAATAAATAAATAAAATCTTGAAAAAGAAAAAAAGAAATGTGTGGCACCTGAATAGCATAGTTGGTCAAGCATCTGACTCTTGGTTTCAGTTTAGGTGGTGGTCTTAGGGTCCTGGGATCAAGCCCCATATTGGGCTCCATGCTTTGAGTGGAGTTTGCTTGGGATTCTCTCTCACCTTTCCCTCTGCCCCTCCTCCTTCCTGCTCTCTCTTTCAAATAAATAAATAAACCTTAAAAAAATAACTTCAAAAAATGTACCTACTTTGCCTAAAGGAAAGATGACCAGGAGTTGGATCTTCACTAATTCAAAGGCAATAGTTAATGATTTGGCTGGATAATCAAGGACTGAAAGTAATGCAATTGGTGAAAGGGATGTCAGGGGAAGAAATATGAGATGGATCTCTCTTAATAACACACAGAGTGAAGATATTCTCAGAAGATCAATACTGGCACTAGTCTCTGTTACCACTCATGCTCATTGTCACTGATCTGGCTCATCATGTTGACGAAGGGTAGCAGCCATGTTCATAGTTTTTCTAGCTCTCACTGAATCTCTTTTCGCTTCTCTAAATCCTGGCCAGGTGCATTTTTAGCTCTATGATGAAGAGGACCATCTTTTCTTCAGGTCACCTCATCATCCAAATTAGAAGCTTGGTGATGGTAAGAGATCTATGTGGGTTCAGCTAGCCCTTGTGAATTCTATTGTCCTTGCTTCTCCTACTCCATGTCTATTTTTTCTTCTTCACTATCTACTCTATTGATTTTATTCTCAGGACCAGATGTAGAACTAACAGCTATTTGTAAAGTATTTAACTAGCTCCATAATAGTGTAAGAACAATAATGAATAATGAATCCCATATTCTGTATCATTCCCAGGGCCTTGGTTTATTTTTAATAAAAAAAAATTGAACACAAAATCAATAAAGATGAACTAGAAATGTTGATGAAAACCTAATATAGGAGGCAAATTTTATGTCAAAATTTGACAGAAATAATTGTAAAAGGCAAAAGGGAAGATCCCTAGATGAAAGAAAAAATACTATGTTTATTTTAGGTTAAAGAGCTATGAGTTTTGTCCCTTGGGGGGAAAAGGAATATGTCATAAAGAGAAAAAAATGTTTTGAGGTAGATGAGGATATCAGAATACAGAAATCTATGAAATTCAGGCTGAGAAATTTTGCCTCTTCTGGTGGACATCAATAACATGAGCTAATGGCATAGCATTTTTATCATGAGGGCTGAAGTGGCCCAGAACTGAGAAGCCCACTCCAGGAATCCTATTAGAAAGCTCAAGATAGAGAGAGGTAGGAATCTCTTAGGAGCAAAGCCAGGGATGATGTGCTAAGACATAACATGCAGAAATATGAATCCAGATAAAGGATACTAAATCTCTATGATTTGAACCATTTTTAATAACCATCATTTACTTAGCCAGATATAGTGCCAAGCACTTTATATACATTTTCTCATGAAACTTTATACAGTGGGTGTTATTTTTTCTTGTGCAGATAAAGAAACTGACACCTACAGGTTAAATAATTTACCCAAGTTTGCATACTTAGAATTAAAACATCTTGCATTTAAACACCATTCTCCATGACTTCAACTGTTTTGCTAAGAACAAGTATGGATACAGCCAGGAGGCACTTGAATCAATCCTAGGAAGTAAGCTACAAGCTGAGGATCACTACATTTCCTGTACCTAAAGCTTGACTTTGTTCTGATGTGTATGAAGTTATAGGTGGAAATTTAAATGGACAAGCTGAAAAAATAAAAAGATAGGTAAGTGGTAGCCACGTAGGAATAAAAAACTCTGCAAATTCTGAATATAGACAAGAGTCCGTGTGCAAACATATACATACAACTTGACCAAAGTCTGTCAAAAGCCAAGTAAAACCTACTCTCTTATTTATGTAAGTTATATTCCAAATGGCATGAATTTCAATTTTCCATCTTTAATGAAATGGAGTTGAGAATTCTTCTTTATATACATAAAAACAAAAAGGAAGAGAAGAGAAGTATGTGTTTTGAATGTCAAGCAACCGCAAAAGGTGACCTGGAACTCCCAGGACCCTTAGGAAGCAGCATAGGGTGATGCTTGGAAGGATAGACCCTGGAGCTGGTTTGCAGGTGTTTGAGTCCTAGCTCTGCCACACTCTAGCTACAGCCAAGTACTCAGTCTCTCTGCAAATCCTTGTTCTCATATGGAAAATGGGACTAGTAATTGTTATGAGGATTATTTATACTTTTATTTGCAAAATGCTTAAAAGAATACTTAGCACATGGTAAAGCACTTAGTAAAATGTTTTATAGTTAAGTACTTGACACTTTTGAAAATTTACTATAGGCATGGATCAAGTCAAAGGTCATCTCCTGGGCCACCCAGGTGGTTCAGCAGTTTAATGCCCCTTCAGCCCAGGGCATTATTCTGGAGACCCGGAATCGAGTCCCATGTCAGGCTCCCTGCATGGAGCCTGCTTCTCCCTCTGCCTGTGTCTCTGCCTTTCTCTCTCTCTCTCTCTCTCTATCTATCTCTCTCTCTCTCTCTACTCTCTGTGTCTCTCATGAATAAATAAATAAAATCTTTTTTTTTTAAAAAAAAAGGTCATCTCCTTTATGAGACTGTTTTCAATAATTCATGTATTCTTTTGTGAGACTGCTTTCAGTGATTCAATTAATAAGCATTGTTTTTTGAATGCCTGATAGATTCAAAGTAGTGCCCTCAGTCTAAGATTAAGATGGTGAACAGAACTGACATTAAACATAACCTCATGGACATTTATTGTTCTAATCCTCTAACACCTTACATGCTATTCTAATCTATTAGAGGATTCTCCATGTTTTGAAAACATTTGTTAAATGTTATTTACATAATAATTTTCCTTACTTGTCTATAAATTCTTCGAGAGTCTGAAATGTATACTTCTTTGCATTTAAGTTTAAATAAAGAATAGATACTCAAGAATGCAGTTAAATTAGGGAGAAAGAGAGAGAGAGAGAGAGGAAAGGAGGGAGAGAGGAGCCAGCAAAGTAGGATGGGCAGCAGCACTAATCCTGTATTCCAACTATTTGAGCCCAAACCTGGGCTACTACCTAGTAGCTATATGACATTAGGTAGGATACTTAACTTCCCCCTTGCCACTGCCATCAGCTATTAATGAGGATGATAATAATAGTACTGGCTTTGATGAGATTTTCTATGAGACTGAAAGAACTAATGATTTGAAAGCATCTAGCATAACATATGGCATATAATAATCATAACATTTAATATATTATATTATAAACTAATGAGCAAAATGAACTTTAGAGAAAACATTCTCTAAAGATGCTGCTATGATTCAACATGTGTATAAAGTGTCAAACTTCCTTGATGTATGTGTGTGTGTGTGTGTGTGTGTGCATGTATGCATATACACAGTTGGTATTTGTAAGATTTCAAAGTCTTATAATTTTTATATGAGCAAATAAAAATGATTCCAAAAGACTCAGTCTAACTTACTACATACCATTTTAATGCCATGAACAAAAGGATTGCAATGCTGGATCTCTGCCATACTGTTATACAGACCAATTGCAGCAAAGTCAATGAATCAAATGCAATTTAGTCTGGCTCAACCAGATCCAGCTGGAGGCTGTTTCTGCACATGAAGCAGAAAAAAACATTATAGACTGTAATTTCTGCTCAGATCAGTCAGTCTCAGTCATTCTAGTTGGCAGGCAATTGGTCTGACTTAAATGATTCTGCGTGAATGATTCTGTAATGGTGGAAAAAGCACAACCTTTAACCTGTAATAAAGTAGACTGGGTACATTCTTCTTAACTCAAAAGAGGGTGATCACTAGGCATTTCGGCTGTAGTATCACCTTCTGTATATCTACCTAAGAAACTTTATTTGGTTATGTAGAAAATTACAAGATCATATTATTGACTTTTGAATGTAGTGCCTTAATTGGATAAGTCTTTTAAGTGTCCTAGATGAGTATATTTTGCAAATGGGGATAATGTTAACATTTAGTGTGTGACCAGAGGACTGGCTATGGAAGAATGTAAAATAAATAAATTTTGGCCTTACATCTACATTCTTGCAATATGACATTGCAAGTTCTACCATTAGAAGATAGGGAGTGTGTAATCTACATCTTGAATCTGAGCTGGCTGTGTGGCTCACTGCATTGGATTATGATGCAAGAAGAGCCTTTAAAATTTTTTGTGCATTGAATCTTGCTCTTTTGCTGTATCTGGAACTCCACGATCACCACAGAAGCTAGCCTGCTTGGTGAGTGAAAGGAAGAGAATTTAGGTATCCATTCAATGGTAAGCCAGCCTGCAGCCATGGAACAGTCAATTGCCAGACTGATAGTAAATAAGGCCAACGCTGTCAACTAAATGTAGGTACATGACTGAAGCCAGATGAGACCAGCAGATTACCATTCAGTTAATCCAAGCCCAGTTGTTAATCTACAGAATTATAAATTAATAAATAGCTGTGACAAGCCACTAAGGTTAGGGATGACTTATTATATACCAACTGGTACAATGAAGAAGGGAGACATAGTGCCAGGGCCTATTCTTGGATCCCACTTGTTTTTATGGACAAGCTGACTCAATTCTAAGCCCGTGTATGTGGCAGACCTAGAGTTTTTCATCCATATATTCTTTACTTCACAAATGAGTATAACAAGAGCAGGCTGGAGGTTACTCAACACTCCGATCTGAGAAACTTAGGAAGGCCAAAGCAAAGAATAAAGTTGGTGAATAACACTTATGAAATTTAAAGAAGCCTAGTTCATCACAGTAAATTAGAGAATCAGATCAGGGAAGACTTAACTTGACATTTAAATGTTCAGTTTAACTAGAAATTAGGGAGTTAGAAGACAGCGTGTGGCTTGAGCACTTTTCTAAAATTAAGGATGGTGTTAATATTTTAAATGGAGCTTAGGTAATAAAGCGCTTCTGTTGAGATTTCTCGACAGTGGCAGTGGACAATGACTTTGAACTGAGATCCAGATAAAATATAGTAAGAGGGTCTATTTCTGGGTTATTTGATGGGACAGCTTGGTGTTCCTGTTGCTCTCTTCTCAGTACTCACTTTCTTACATCTGCATCACTGCCCTTGTCTGGTTAAACCATTTCTTGATAGTTTCTGCTGACTAGACCCCAGGCCCAGGGTTTATGCAAGACTCTGGGCTCACCATGGCCTACTGAGCAATCAGATGGGCACCTTCATATCCATTATGTCTGTTTCCCACAGTAAGAGAAGAGATGTTAATTAATTTTGTGGCTTTTAAAGTCTGTATTATTTTGGACTATTATGTGGCAGCATCTAGTAGAAAGCAGGTGGACCCTAGAGCCAAGGTTCACATCTGGGTCCACACTCAATACGTGACCAGCCTTGAGAAACTCACCAAAACATTGTGATTTTCTTTCTTCTTTTGTAAATAGTTATAACACTTGTTTTAACAAGTTAGTGGAACTGTTGTAAGAACAAAATAGTATCCATACAAAACACACACACACATATGCATAATGTTATTTTAGGATTTCAATAAATATTAATTATGATTATTACTGTCCTTTGATAGTCCTAAAACTCCAGAAGTCTGAGCTAAGATGGTAGGACAAATTTTATTTAATACTCTATGTCTTTAGCTATGTATTTGAGTCCTCGAATTCAGGATGAAATAGATCTGTGTGAAGAAAGTGAAGAGAGTCTGAATGAGTATTTACCTTGTTATTGGCTGATGCAGAGAGATTTTCACATATAGATAGAAAGTCAGGAGTGGGGGATGGGTGGTGAAGATTTTACTCTGAAATAGAGAACAAATTCTGTTTCTTTCAAATTGCTTGCCATTTCTATTTAGGTGATTCATTGTATAAACAACCCAAGTCCCTGACTATCCTATAAAGGAAAGATTGTCTGTAGGTGTTTCCAACAATGGAATTACAATGCAGCTACGTTACCCAACTGGTAATAACAAGTATCTACAAAGCCAAACCAGTGCGTTGTCTTTCTCGGCTACCAATTGATGCCAATGAAGACAACATCTCTGAGAGAAAGAAATAATATTTTGTAAGAACAAATAATTATTTTACTTTTTTTTTCTCTTTGAAAATGCCAACGTTCTATTCCTTCAAGGACCTCTTCCTCTTCTGTGTAAATGCATTTTGGTGGGTGATTTTGACTTTGAATATATTTCAAAACATATTTCATCATTTTCATGCCTCTGATATCACATTTTATGCAATGTCTAGAAGAACACCTGTTGTATTAATTTACTTCATAGATAGGTGTTGGCTGGGTGATGTGTAACAACTATGGGGCCATAGACCAGCGATGTGGAGCAAAGTGAATGGTATAGTCCCTGACCTTGTAGGATCTATGCTTTCATTGCTATTTAGGCTTGGCCTGTGCCACTCTCACTCGCCCCCTTCCCAGGGATTTCTCTTTTCCCTGTAGCATTTCACATGGGAAAACCAGCTCAATTCTCCAGTACCTATAGGTACCTCTAAGTACTTTCCATAAATTATTTTATTTAATCTTCTTTGCAACTTCATAAGGTTCATTCTATAATGATCCCAATTTACAGATAAAAATACTGAACTGTATGTGGTAGAAGCAACATTAAAACCCAGGTTTATTTGACTCCAGTGTCTGTAATATACATTACTTGGTATTACCTTTAGTCTGTACTATAAATAAGCTACCTTCTAAAAGTAGATTTTAAGGTCGCTGAAAGCAAGCAATGTAATTTTCATCTATATTAATTGATCTGCTTTATGTACATTATATCGATTAATTCTATTTATGAAGCAGACATTTTAACTCCACCATAGAAATGAGGAAACTAAGGATCAGCTTGATTAAGAAACATGTCCAAGTTCACTCAGCTAATTAATGGTAAAATTAGCATTCAAATCAATGTCTCAAATCTAAAATCCATGTTTCTAAGCTGCTTCTTTAAGATTTGAGGAATTTATTACAAATTTTAAAGACAGATTATGGAGATAAACACAATTCTTCAACAGCAAGAATTTCAGAACCAGGATGACATTAAGGTCATATGAATAGACAGGGAAGAAATACAAGGAATTCTGATCCTCCTGCTAGTATCTCATTATAGTAACATTTATTAGTGAATGCTCATAATTAACTTTCCCTTCTTCTGCTTAAAAATGAGGATAGAAATTTAGAAAGACAGGAAAGTAAGGCATATTTTTATGTAATCAGAATGAAAACTATTGGATTGTAGTGTAGAGAATATGAATTTAGGTTTTTCTCACACATTAAGCATGATAATAATTCCAGATAAACCATAGAGTAAAATGTAACTTTTTAAAAAAATGCCTTACAATATTGAGCTTTTTTGGTTCTGTTTCTCTAAAGGAAGCTGTGGTCTGATGGACAGGGTCCTGGCCTTGAACTCAGAAGGTAAGAGTCAGTGCCCTAGGTTTAGCACATTTTACTTCTGCAAAATTTGGTAAATTGCTTAAAGTCTTGAAGTTGCTGTCATATTAGTCAGATTAGAATAATATCAGGGTGTCTAAAAAATGCAATATTAAAAACTGTGAACATGTACTCATGAGCATACACACACACACAAATACACACATGACTCAGAGTCACTGCCAGTTTCTATAGTACCTTTGGAGTCCCTGACTTTATGTTTGGAGGATAAGCTTCTCAGATAATAATTTGTAACTGTCTAAGACTGTCTACATGAAACCAAAACAACTTACTGTATCAGTCAAGGTAATTAACTATCAATTAACGTGCAAATCAGTTAAATAAATTGCTCAGTATCAGGTAGTACAAACAACTTTAGTTGATTGACTGAATTACCAGCTTATTATATTATCTAGCAGAGTAATATATGTAGACCCCCTCCTAAGTGTATGGCCAACTCTGAGACTCTCAATAAAGCAAGATTTTAATGGTATTGATAATGATTCTACTGATTTCTCTATATTTTATAATCCCTCCAACTTAAAAATTATTCTCATATGTGTGACCTAATTTAACAGCTCAAAATATCCTACTATATATAAGTTATTTGCCTTTCTCTTGACACACATACACACATCCAATCTTTATTGAACAATGAAGACTAAAATTCACTCATTAGCTCTCAATTATTTAATCATATAACTTTATGATCTGATTAATCAGTTAAAGATCATGTAAATTAAGTGGTTTTTATTTATACTTAAATAGTTGTTTAATTAAAGGAACATTTACCTTGGGGTACTTTTAAATAGTGAGTACATCCTAACAAAGTATGTTTCCATTTAATAAAGTTAAAATTTATACATAGATTTTGTACAACAAGACATGCCTGTTTTAGTCACTAGCTATAGCAAAAAAGTCCTGAACAAAATCTATTTCTCACATGCACAAGTCTGATATCAGTCAACTGTCTTTCCAGAGTAGTCACTCTGCGTATTTGTTGAGTTCTGCCATTTCAATAAACTGCTTCCATGTCCCTGTCAGAGAGGAATAGAGATTATGGAAGTGACTTACTTGTTCTAAAAAGCTTCAACTGGAAATAAAATGCATGGATTTCACTTGCATCTCACTGGCTAGAACTAGTCATATGACCCTGCCTAACTGCAAGGAGGTCTGGAAGGAGAGAATAATCAGATATGAAAAATACTAGTAAATTTTATCACAGTTTCTTTGCAAACATTGAGATAATATTTCCTTTTTTAATATCATTTTTTCTACTGACTTCTCTACCTACAATAATTCAACATTGAAGTGAGGAATTTTCTTACTTTTTGCAATATGAAATAAAAGAATATTTGACAAGCTTCATGCTTTTACTTTTATCTACAAATTATACGTTTTAAACATAATGACAACACTTTAAAACACAGTTTGGTACACGTCGGTAATAGCTTTTAATGACTCAGAAAGAATATAATAATCTGCCATGATCAAAACTAATCTGCCATAAAGAGTACAGAAATATCAAACAGCTTATTCTGTGGAAACAAATCCAAATTAATTGCCTCATTTGTTACATCATATATAATATACACTTTAACAGTGCCATGATATCTAGCTTCTCAGAGAAATTTAGAAAAACATTATCAAATAAGATTTCATTGGAAAGAAGTAACATGTGTAACGATGCAACTCCTAATTTTCTGTGGGTTTTATTCTGGTGATGCAACAATTATTTATTGAATTATGGCACTCTAAGTATAACAAAAAGTGAAATAAAATAAAGCTTTCCATTACACTCCATTTCTTTGGGGAACCAGTGTGTGCATTCCCACATAGGCACACATTCTCTTTTTGTACAATATTTTTTAAAAGTCCATGTACTGTAGTTATCCTACATAAAATGATGAATGGAATAGCTCCTCATCAAAAGACAGCACAAACTGTCCATCTCTCCAGAATTTGTGGAAATTTAATCTACTTTGTCTAGTTTTTTTTTTTCTTTTTTCTTCTCTCTCTCTTTCCCTCTCTTAAGTATATCCTTTGTCTCTGTGTGCTTGCAGCATTTATATTCTTGGGCTAGGTTTGGCTCCAGACTGTGGGTTAGGTTAGGTCTTCTGCACCTATGCACCTATGTTCTTACTCTGGAGCATTTCTGTGGCGATGCCCTTCCCCTGGCAGACTACAGGAGCACAAGAGCACAGCCAGTATAAAATGGAGCAAAACACTGGAATTGGGTTGTTCCCAAGATAAAGTACAAAACAGACATTACATTACCTGGTGTGTTTGATTTGTAGATTGTGGGTAAAATAGGAATGCATAAGCAAGCTAAAGAAGAAGGAGAGGAGGAAGTAGAGAAGCACATAAAAAAGAAAAAAAGAAGAGGAAGAAGGAGGAAAAGGAGAAGAAATAGAAATTATTAACTACAGATAATAAGAAAGGAATTTATATAGTTATATATATATGCATACACATACAGACAGACATATATAAAACTGTATCTGAAAAATGATGAGGGTGGAGGAGAAAACTTTTGAAGAGAATATATGAAAACTAACTCCTTGCCTTTCATGATAGAAAGCTAATCTCTATTTAAAATAGAATGCCTTCAGACAGAACATGGAAGACTCCTAACTCTGGGAAACGAACTAGGGGTGGTGGAAGGGGAGGAGGGTGGGGAGTGGGGGTGACTGGGTGGCGGGCACTGAGGTGGGCACTTGATGGGATGAGCACTGGGTGTTATTCTGTATGTTGGCAAATTGAATACCAATAAAAAATAAATTTATTATTTAAAAAAATATAAAAAATAAAATAAATAAAATAAATAAAATAGAATGCCTTCAAAAGTTTGGAGTGTTTCCAGAAACAAGTCAAAATTGAAGTCAAATGTAAAGGACTGAAATGAGAATGACATTAGAACTCTTAAAAGTAACAACAAGGCTGAAAGATAATTTATATGATTTTAAACACCAGCATATTAATAGATATACTATTTATAAATATGGAGTCAAACACCAAAAGAAACAGTTAAATGATTTGAAAATGAATTTTGGGGAGAAGCAATATTCAGAAATGGGGAGGACTGAGGGAAGAAAATGCATGCTGTTTGGAGTTACATGCCTTGCAGTAGTACATACTATATTCATGCAGTAGTTCCTGAAATTTAATTAAGTAATATAAAGTATTTTGATAAATTTAATTTAATTACCCTTTACAATTTGCACTCAGACCAGTGGATATTTGGTTCAATAATATTATTCAAGGCAGAATACATGAAGTACCATAAGATTTTTACAGATTAATATTCAATTGTTTGATAACTTGGGCCTAAATATGGATCCAAGACTGGATATCTAAAATATCTTGTTCCCATGTCTCATTCTCTCTTTCTCTGTTACTGTATTATAATCATAATGGAAAAAAAAATGTGTTCATTTCATACCACCTACGAATAAGTAGACATCATAGAAAATATCTAAAAAGTGTTATGTTAGTTGTTACCCCTCAATTATTACTTCCCCTGTATTGGATTTGCTGGCCAATTATGAGGAATTTTACTAGAATCGAACTTAAAATGCATCTGCTTCATAGTATTTATACTTCACAAAGCAATGACTGGCTTCCTGTTTGTCTCTTAAGAGTTGGCCACAAGTTAATTATCTGGGCAAGTTTTTAAAAGATGGAGAACAGTTGGTGGGCTTTGCTTTCAAATGCCATTCTTTTAAGTATTACAGAAATATTTTCTCTAGAAAATTAACTACAAAACACCCAACCAAGAGATCTATTACAAATTAGTTTTCTCTCTAATATCTTTGCAAGTCTAAGATGGAAAGAACACTAAACTTGGAGTCTGAAGACCCAACATCGTCCCTAACAACTGTCAATTTAGCCAAGAACTTAATCTCCAATTGGCTTTGTTTTCTCATGTAGACGATGAACATTATGTCATCTACTCAATAAATACATATTGTATGTTTACTGTTTTCAGGTGCTCTGTATGCACGGAGGACCCAAGATTGAAGAGAACAGTAATGGTCTGTGCTATGAGACAAAAATAATATTAACTAACAGCATTACTGTGAGAATAAAAACAAGATCATGAATGCAAGCATTTTTAAGAGTGTAATGCCTTACAGAAAATGAGTTTTATTACTTTTATTTAATATGACACAATGAGGATTCGTAAAATGTCAAAAGGCAATAAGGATTTACTCAATAGTATAAATACATCCTCTCAAATTGATCTTACTTCCAGCTTTTAAACATGCACAAGTCTCTTCCATCCATATAGTTCAAATGTTCCTTTGGACAGAGCTTTTTCTCTACCTTCTTTTTCAAAACAAAATTCTAAAAGACTGGTCTGTTTCTCCAGTGAACACTTCCTCACCGTCAGCTTTATTGTTAACTTTTTCTGATCTGGCTCCAATTCTTATAGCAACAAACTAAAGTCACAAGTGATCTCCCGATTGGTACATCTAATGGATATTTTCAGTGTTCTTTTTTATAGTCTCAGTAGCTATTAACAGTATAGACACACTCTGCACAAGACTTTGCCCTGTGGCCCCTTGCTCCTTTTACTCTCCCAGATTGCTCAAGTCTCCTCTGTTGATTCCTCATTCTCTACCCAAACACTAAATTTGGTAGGTCACCAGTCAGGCCTGGACTTTCTTCTCTTCTCACTCTATAATTTTCCCCTGGGTGATCTAATGTGTTCCATCCACCACTGTATGGCAGTAACTCACAAAGTTATATCTCTAGTCCAGAACTATCCTCTGAGTCCCAAGTCTTTTTATCCAATCACCTATCTGGCATTTCGTGTCAGATGTCCTCTTGTTTTTTTGTTTATATATCTCAAGTTTTTATTTAAATTCTAGTTAGTTAACATACAGTGTAATATTAGTTTCAGGTGTAGAATTTTTGGTGATTTGTCACTTTTGTATAATACCCAGTGCTCATCACAAGCATCCTCCTTTTAATATCCATCACCCATTTGACCTATATTCCCCATCAGCTCACCTCCAGCAACACTCAGTTTGTTCTCTATAGTTCAGAATATGTATTATGGCTTGCCTCTCTCTCTTTTTATTTTCCCTTGTATTAGTCTGTTTCATTTCTTAAATTCCATATATGATTAAAATCATATGGTATTTGTCTTTCTCTGACTGACTTATTTTGCTTAGCATAATACACTGTAGCTGCAAATGGCAAGATTCCATCCTTTTGTATGGCTGAGCAATATTCCATATATAGAGTATATGAGATACTGATTCAATTTCTTTACTGGATTATTTGGTTTTGAAGTTTGAGTTTGATAAGCTCTTTATAGATTTTGGATACTAGAACTTTATTAGATATGTCATTTGCAAATATCTTCCCCCTTTCTGAAGGTTACCTTTTAGGTTTGTTGACTGTTTCCTTTGCTGTGCAGAAGCTTTTTATCTTTATGTAGTCTCAATAGCTCATTTTTGCTTTTGTTCTTCTTGCCTCTGGAGATGTATCTAGTAAGAAGTTGCTACAACTGATGTCAAAAAGGTTACTGCCTGTGTTCTTCTCTAGGATTTTGATGTATTCTTGTGTCATATTTAGGTCTTCAATCCATTTTGAATTTATTTTTAGGCATGTTGTAAGAAAGTGGTCCATTTTCATTTTTTTGCATGTGGCCGTCCAGTTTTCTTAGCACCATTTGTTGAAGACACTGTCTTTTTTCCTATGGATATTCCTTCCTGCTTTGTTGAAGATTAACCACTTAGTTAACCACTTAAGCTGACAACCACTTAAGTTGACCACTTAGTTGTGGGTCCATTTCTGGGTTTTCCATTCTATTCCATTGATCTCTGTGTCTGTTTTTTTGCTGGTACCATACTGTCTTGATGACTACAGTTTTGTAGTATAACTTGATGTCCTGAATTGTGATGCCTTCAGCTTTGCTTTTCTTTTTCAAGATTGCTTTAGCTATTTGGGGTCTTTTGCATGTGGTTCCATGCAAATTTTAGAATTTTTTGTTCTAGCTCTGTGAAAAATGCTGCTGGTACTTTGCTAGGCTTTGCATTAAATGTGTAGATTGCTTTGAGTAGCATAGACATTTTCACAATATTTATTCTTCTAGTCCATGAGTATGGGATGTTTCCATTTCTTTGTGTCATCTTCAATTTCTTCCATAAGTGTTTTATGGTTTTCAGAGTATAGATCTCTTACCTCTTTGGTTAGGTTTATTCCTAAATATCTTAAGGTTTTTTGTACAATCGTAAATGAGATTTATTTCTTGATTTCTCTTTCTACTGCTTCATTATTGGTGTACAGAAATACAACAGATATGTGTACATTGATTTTGTATCTTGTGGCTATTCAATTCATGTATCAGTTCCGGTAATTTTTTGGTGGAGTCTTTTAAGTTTTCTGTATAGACTATCGTATCATCTGCAAATAGTGCAAGTTTAATCTCTTCCTTGGTGATTTGGACGCCTTTTATTTCTTTTTTGCTGTCTTACTGCTAAGTCTAGGACTTCCAGTACTAAATTGTATAAAAATGGTGACAGTGGCCATCACTGTCTTGATCCTGACCATAGAGGAAAAGCTCTCAGTTTTTCCCCATTGAGGATGATATTAATTGTGGGTCTTTTGTACATGGCCTTTATGATGTTGAGGTATGTTCCCTCTATCCTTACTTTGTTGAGGATTTTTATCAAGAATGGATGCTGTACTTTGTCAAATGCTTTTCTCTTCATCTATTGAGGACATCATATGGTTCTTACCATTTCTTTTATTAATGTGGTATATCATGTTGATTGATTTGTGAATATTGAACCACCCTTGCAGCCCAGGAATAAATACCACCTAATTGTGGTGAATAATTCTTTTTAATGTACTGTTGGATTCAATTTGCTAGTATTTTATTGAAAAATTTGTACCCATTTATAAGAGATATTGGCCTATAATTCTCCTTTTTAGTGAGGTCTTTGTCTAATTTTGAGATCGAGGTATTGCTGGCTTCACAGAATAAGTTTGGACATTTTCCTTCCATTTCTATTTTTCTGGAACAGTTTGAGAAGTGTAGGTATTAATTCTTCTCTAAATGTTTGGGAATTCTACCAACGAGAAACCATCTGGCCCTGTAGTTTTGTTTGTTGGAAGATTTTTGACTACTGATTTAGTTTCTTTGGTTATCAGTCTGTTCAAGTTTTCTATTTCTTCCTGTTTAGGTTTTGGTAGTTTATATGTTTCTAGGAATTTGCCCATTTCTACCAGATTGCCCAATTTGTTGACATATAATTTCTTTCATAATATTCTTTTATAATTGTTTGTATTTTTGTGGTGTTTGTTGTGATTTCTTCTCTTTAATTCATGATTTTATTTGTGTCTTTTCTCTTTTCAATTGATGAGTCTGGGTAGGGGGTTATTAATTTTATTAATTATCTCAAAGAACAAACTCCTGGTTTCATTGATCTTTTGCTGTTGTTTGTTTGTTTCTGTATCATTTATTTCTGCTCTAATCTTTCTTATTTCTCTTCTGCTGACTTTGGCTTCATTTGTTGTTCTTTTTCTAGCTCCTTTAGGTGTAAGGTTAGGTTGTGTATTTGAAATTTTTCTTCTTTTTCTTATAGCCTGTTGTGCTATATACTTCCCTCTCATGACCACTTTTGCTGCATCCTAAAGGTTTGGGACCATCATGTTTTCATTATCACTTGCTTCCATTTATTGTTTTTTTTTCTTTAATTTCCTGGTTGACCCATTCATTCTTTAGTAGGATTTTCTTTAAACTCCATGTATTTGTGATCTTTCCAAAATTTTTTTATGGCTAACTTTAAGTTTCAGAGTATTGTGGTATGAAAATATGTATGGTATGATCTCAACCTTTTTGTCTTTGTTGAGGCCTAATTTGTGGCCCAGTATGTGATCTCTTCTGGAGAATATTCCATGGGCACTCAAAAAAAATTTATATTCCGCTGCTTTAGGATGAAATATTCTGAATGTATCTGTTAAGTCTATCCAGTCCAGTGTGTCACTCAAAGCCATTGTTTCCTTGTTGATTTCCTGATTAAATGATCTGTCCATTGCCATAAATGGGGTGTTAAAGTCCCCTAATATTATTGTATTATCAATGAGTTCCTTTATGTTTGCTATTAATCATTTTATGTTTTGGGTGCTTCCAAGTCAGGGGCATAAATATTTACAATTGCTTTATCTTCTTGTTGGATAGACTCTTTTATTATAATATAGTGCCACCCTTCTTCATCTCTTGTTACAATCTTTGGTTTAAAATATGGTTTGTCTGATATATAAGTATGGCTACTCCAGATTTTTTGGATGTTTATTAGCATGATAAATGGTTCTCCATCCCCTCACTTTCAATCTGCAGGTATCTTTAGGTCTACAATGAGTCTCTTGTAACCGGCATATGGATGGGTCTTTTTTTTTATCCATTCTGACATCCTATGTATTTTGATTGGAGCATTTAGTCCATTTACATTCAGAGTGATGATTAATAGATATGAATTTAGTTATACTGTTAAGTAGTCATTTATGGAGATTTTCTCTATTCCTTTCTAGTCTTTGTCACTTTTACTCTTTCTCACTCAAAGGGCTTCCTTTAATGTTTCCTACAGGGCTGATTTAGTAGTCACAAACTCCTTTAGTTTTTGTTTTTCTGGGAAACTCTTTATCTCTACCTCTATCCTGAATTACAGCATTGCTGGATAGTGTATTCTTGGCTGCATATTTTTCCCATTCATCACATTGAATATATCATGCCATTTTTTTCTGGCCTGCCAAGTTTCTATGGAGAAATCTGCTACTAACCTTGTTTGTCTTCCCTTGTGTGTTAGGGATTTCTTTTCTCTTGCTGCTTTTAGAATGTTTCCCTTATCTCTATATTTTGCAAATTTTACTATCCTGTGTGTTGGTGTCAGCCTGCTTTTGTTGATTTTGATGGAAGTTCTCTGGGCCTCCTGGATTTAGATGTCTGTTTCCTTCCATAGATTAAGGAAATTTTCAGCTGTAATTTCTTCAAATAAATCTTCTGCCCCTTTTGTCCCCACTTCTTCAGGACTCCTATGATATGAATATTATTACACTTTATGGAGTCGCTGAGTTCCCTAAGTCTACATTTGTGATCCAATATTTTTCTTTACCTCTTCTTTCAGCTCCATTATTTTTCATAATTTTATCTTCTCTTTTTTTTTTTCTTTAGAGAGAGAGAGTGCATGTGAGCAGGGCAGGAGGGGCAGAAGGAGAGGGGGAGAGAATCTTAAGCAGACTTCATGCTTAGTGTGGAGCCTAACACAGGGCTTGATCTCACAACCCTGACATCATGACATGAAAGAAAATCAAGAATCAGACACTTAATGAGCTGAGCTACCCAAGCAACCCTCCATAATTTTATCTCCTATATCACTTATTTGTTCTTCTATTTCTTCCAGGCTTGTGGTCATTATATCTACTTGGTTTCACATCTAAGTGATAGCATTTTTTATTTCTTCCTAATTTTTATGTCTTTTATCTCTGTAATAAGGGACTCCCTGGTGTCTTCTATGCTTTTCTCAAGCCCAGCTAGTATCTTTATGATGGTTATTTTAAATTCTGAATCAGGCATATTACTTATATCTATTTCATTTAGATCCCTGGATATGGCTTTTTCTTGTCTTTTTCTTTTGGGATAAATTCCTCCATCTTGGCATTTTGTCTAGGTGTCTGTCTTCTTCTGTGTGTTAGGGAAGCTTGTTATGTTTCTTGATCCTGAGAGTATTGCTTTATTAAGAAGGGGTCATATACTGTTCATGCCTTGGTACTTCAGGAAGTGTTTCTAGTGTATGCTGTATACATTTTGCTGCTGTGTTTTGACTGCTCTTTCTCTCAGGTCAGTTCTCTGCAGAGTTTCCTCTTGCCTGTATTGGGAACTGTTCAGGCCTGACCAGAGTGTGACGAGTTTTAACTAGGTGTATTCTGGTCCGCTTGTTAAAAGAGACCTGATGCTACTTCCACTACAGCTGAAGCTTTACAACACTGTTCAGTAGACTTCATGCATGTGGTGGGTCTGTAACTTGTCTTCTGGGGGAGTGGCTGGCTGCTCTGGTTCTCAGGCTCACTGACCATAGTAAAGAAGCACCTACAGAGTGCAGGGGAGTGGAGATTGGTATAAGCAGTTTAGGCCACCTCTATTGGTATTGTGCTGCTTACTGAAGTCAGTTTATGCTGAGGGGTGAGGGAAGAAAATTGAACCAGCCCTATCCCTCATCCCTGAGAGGGGAGTTCACACTAGCTGCTGTCCAGGAAGCCCTCCCTGCAGAAAAACAATCTCTCCTTGTGTGTCCCGAGTATTCCTCAGTTCCCTGCCTTCACCCTGTCTGTGTCTGAGCTGTCTGCTCCTCTGGCAACACAGGCACCTGTGCTTTATCCCAGGCAGGCAGGCAGGCCGAGTTCTAAAATTCCAAACTTTAGGGACATGGCATGGTGTGGACCTGCACTGGTCC